>NC_088328.1:9057500-9657500 GCF_036884655.1 Musa acuminata AAA Group | reverse complement strand
TAGCCTTAGCGTTCTAAACCCATGTTTACAATTGATTTCATGTTTACTAATCAGGCAGAATCTTTATTTTCAAAATATACATGGTAAAATAAATTCATTAATCTCAATAGGATATAAAATTCATTTCCATTTCATACAATTGATTTCATGTGATGGTGTTCAAGTCTTTTTATGAAAACATGTATCATCATTTAAAATCAAAACATAAGTTTCATCATAAAGCCGTCAAGACCAAACACATCAAAAATAAAACATCATGATATCACATCTATCATCAAAAGATTATCAAGAAATTTATACATAGATGTACATGCACTATGTCATCTTAATATGTTATAAAAATGATTAAACCAGAAACATGTTAATCCAAAATGAGAGTTTCAAATCAACATTTACTTCAAAAGCTCATGCATGACATAAAATCATCAAAATACACATGCATGGATTAATCTTAAGCATTATCACATATCATATAACTATCATCCATAATGTTGCATACATCATTCAACATTTCAAAACATAACATGCATGAAACCTTAGCAATATACTTTTCATGATCAAATTTTTAGTTCTTCAAAGATGCTAAAGAGAAAAACATAATATAATTTTTGAAAAACAGATTTTTTTATTGTTTTACTATCTAAATTAAACACTCATGAAAAATTTCAAGTAATTTCAAAATAATTCAAGAGAGTTGAGTTACTTACCTTGTAGTCGAAGCCCGTCAAAGCCCAATTCGTCGTTTCACCTTTGGAAGTTCTTGATTCATCCTTGGTTGCCTTCCTCTTCTTTGGCCTATTCCTTCGTTCAAGTTCATTGTCTATTTTAGATTTTTGTTTAATAAACTTATTAAGATTTAGTGTTCGAAGTTCAAGTTCATCATTGTCCTCATCACTTGAGTCATCGCTCAAATGGTATTCATTTTTCCGGAGTTCCAAATCTTTCCTGTTCTTTGGAAGGTGATTTTGTTCATCATGTTCATCATGTGCATTGTGCACCATTTCATATGTTATCAACGAACCAATTAGTTCTTCAAGTGGTAAGTTGTTTAGGTTTTTAGCTTCTTGTATTGCAGTTACTTTTGAATCCCACTTCTTAGAAAGAGAACGCAAAATCTTGTTTACAAGTTCAAAATCCGAAAAACATTTTCCAAGAGCTCTTAAACTATTGACGATATCTGTGAAACGGGTGTACATGTCGCCTATAGTCTCGCTTGGTTGCATTCGAAAAAGTTCAAAATCATGCAATAAAATGTTAACTTTCGAGTCTTTGACTCTACTAGTTCCCTCGTGCGTGATTTCAAGTGTTCGCAAAATATCAAAAGCCGTTTCGCACGTAAAAATCCGATTGAACTCATTTTTGTCCAAAGCGTAAAATAAGGCATTCATAGCCTTTACGTTTAAAGAAAAATACTTCTTCTCCAAATCCGACCATTCGTTCATCGGTTTAGAGGGAAGTTGAAAACCGTTTTCAACGATATTCCATAAATCCAAATTCATAGAAATCAAGAAAACTCTCATTCGAGTTTTCCAATAAGTGTAGTCCAATCCGTTAAACAACGGTGGACGAACAACCGACAAGCCCTCTTCAAAGCCATGAAGAGCCATTTCTTTCGGGTGTAAATCCGAAATGAGAAATACCGGGCTCTGATACCAACTGTTAGGATCAAGAGCACTAAGAGGGGGGGGGTGAATTAGTGCAGCAGAAAACTTTCGACGATTAAAATCACGTTCGTATGATAAGAGCGATTTCGGTAGAAAATCCGATTCGTAAATCACTTTAACTTGTAACCAAGTAAGATGCAGTTAAAGCAAAGATATAAAGGCAGTTTGCAGTTATGATAGAAATCAGAACGTAAACGCAAACTGAAATATGATGTTCGTACGATAAAAATGATTTACGTCTAAACGCCGATTCGGAAAATGCAGAGCTTGAAACACGATCGTATATACGCAGAAGGCAGTAAGCTTTTGAGGAGGTTTGCAGTAAAGATAAGATGCTCAAAGTAAATGCAAACCGAGATTTAGAGTGGTTCGGTCAATCTTGACCTACTCCACTTTTGGCTTCCTCCATCGACGAGGTCACCGACGTCAACTAGAGGCCTTCCTTCAATAGGCGAAGGCCAACCACCCTTTTACAGTTTTACTCCTTTTGACGGGCTTAGGAGACAACCCTTACAGAATCTTCTCTCCTCTCTTTAAAGCTCAGAACTTGGAAGAAAAGAGGGAGAATAACTTTTGGCCTTTACAACAATTTTGAGCTCTAAAAATCACATAACAAGATCAGGATTTTGGTGTATGTTGTGTTCTTTTAGTACTGAATAGGTGGGGTATTTATAGCCCCCAACCCAGTTCAAATTTGGAGCTCAAAATTGTCAATTCCTGGAATTCCGGGATCTGACGGTTGCACCTCCTGACTGAGGCGGTTGCACCGCCTGGCAGAGCTCGAAGATTGAGCCTCTGGGCGGTACCACCTCCTGTTAGGGGCGGTTGCACCTCCTACCAGAGATCAAAGACCGAGCTCAGGCGGTGCCACCGCCTGACTGAGGCGGTTGCACCTCCTGGCAGAGCTCGAAGACCGAGCTCAGGCGGTGCCACCTCCTGTTAGGAGAGGTTGCACCGCCCAGTCTCGCTCGGAGACTGAGCCCAGGTGGTGCAACCGCCCCAGCCAGGAGGCGGTTGCACCGCCCAGTCTCCCTCGGAGACTCAGCCCAGGCGGTGCCACCTCCTGGCTTGTGCGGTTCAACCGCCTGACAGAAATCAGGGTCCGAATGGGTTGATCCATTCGGCCCAATTTGGGTTTTTCAAGGGCCCAATTGTCCCAAGATTAAGTTAATGGGATCACCTCCCATTTCCAACTTAATCATTGTGTTAACTACGATATTCCCTAAGACATTTACTACAACTTGCTCCGGTGCGTCAATCGCTTCTTCCGGCGAGCTTCCGGCGAACTTCCGTCGATCATCCGATGAACCCTCGGTGATGTTCCTGCGGACTTTCGGCAAACTCCTGGACTTGCGACGATCCACTTGGCGAGTTCCGACGAGCTTCTTTGGCAAGCTCATGGACTTCTCGGATTTGTTCCCGCAGAACCTCCGACGACTGTCCGAACTTCCGTCGAACTCTCGAACTCCCAACGTGATCATTGTCTTGACTCTAGCGCAACTCCTGCTGCATGTCTTTCTTCCATCGTAGTTAATCCTGCACACTTAAAACAAAACTTCGATCGAGACAATTAATCCTAAGCAATTAACCAAGTTGTTTGGCATGTCATTGGTCCCTCGACGCTTCGTCCGATTCTTCGGTGCATCGTCCTCTCCTGCAGCCTATTGCCCAATCGGCCAGTTGACTCTGCAACTCTGATATCCTTGGCACAATACCCGCTCTTCTTGGCCCGATGCCCGAGTCCACGGCCCGAAGCCTTCTGTCGATACGTCGACTGATCCACCGGCCCGATGTCTAATCTTCTGACATGTTCTTCCGGCACAACATGATTTCCTGCTTTAATTGTCTCATCCTGATCAAGGCATCCCGCGTCAGTCAAAACGTAGATTAAATCATAACTATATATCAAGTAGTTTCATCATCAAAATATGAGATTCAACACTCATCACTTGAGTTTTCTTTCAAGTGGTCTTCTTGTGTTCTCAGTGCTATGTCCTTCTTGTTCTTTGGAAGGGTGTCCTCAAGCTCTTCATGAGCTTTACATATCATTTCATAGGTCATTAGTGACCCAATTAGTTCTTCAAGAGAAAAATTATTTAGATCTTTGGCCTCTTGAATGACCATTACTTTAGGATCTCAACTTTTTGGAAGGGATCTTAAAATCTTATTAACAAGTTCAAAATATGAGAAACCTTTGCCAAGTCCGTTTAGACCATTGACGACATCCGTAAATCGGGTGTAGATGTCTCCAATGGTCTCACTCAGTTTCATTCGAAACAACTCATAAGAATGCACTAAAAGATTAATTTTTGACTCCTTCACTCTACTAGTGCCTTCATGAGTCACTTCGAGTGTGTGCCAAATGTCAAAAGCTATTTCATAAATCGATACTCGATTAAACTCGTTTTTATCTAATGCACAAAATAAGGCATTCATAGCCTTTGCGTTTAAATTGAAAGTCTTATTCTCCAATTCATTCCAATTGTTCATTGGAAGAGAAGACTTTTGAAAGCCATTTTCTATAATATTCCATAATTCGAAATCTATTGAAATTAGGAAGATCCTTATTCTAGTCTTCCAATATGTATAATCCGTCCTATTGAACATGGGCGGATATATAATTAAATGTCCCTCTAGGTTGTCAACAAATGTCATCTCTCTTGGGTTTAAAACCAAATGAGAGTGAACATTGCTCTGATACCAATTGTTAGGATCAAGAGCGGTACTAAGAGGGGGGGGGGGGGGGGTGTTAGGATCGAGAGCACTAAGAGGGGGGGGGTGAATTAGTGCAGCGGATATTTTTCAGCGATTAAAAAACGAAAGCTGCGTTCGTTCGATAAAGACTATTTTGATGCAAAAGCCGATTCTAAGATTACTTATGATTAAGTGCAGTTTACGTTTAAACACAGTTAGCGTCTAAACGCAGTTTGCGTCTAAATGCAGATTGCGTCTAAACTCAGATTGCGTCTAAGCGCAGTTTGCGTCTTAGCGCAGTTTGCGTCTAAGCGCAGATTGCGTCTAAACGCAGATTGCGTCTAAGTGCAGATTGCGTCTAAACACAGTTTGCATCTAGGAGCAGTTTAAGCAGAAGTATAAAGACAATGTGCTGCTGTTGTACAGCTCAAAAAGTAATCTGCAAAAAACAGATTTACGTCTAAACGCAGATTTACGTCTTAAACGCAGATTTACGTCTGAACTTTGAAACTCGTTTGTATACTCGCAGAAGGCAGTATGCAGTTGAAATCAAGACGTAAACGTAAACTGAGATCTGATGATTGTGCGAGGAAAGCCGATTTACGTCTAAATGCAGTTTTACGTCTAAATGTTGAAACTCGTTCGTAAAATTGTAGAGGACAGTTTACAGTTATCAATAGGATCAAAATGTAAGTGTAAACTGCAAAGAAACTCGTTCGTAAAAGCACGGAAGATAGTTCTGCAGAATCAAACGTAAACGTAAACTGTAATGTACGAAAATACGAATTTACGTCTGAATGCAGATTCGGAAGAATAGCACTTAGAACTTGTTCGTGAAAGCGCAGAGAGCAGTAGTAATGAAGGAGGTTTGCAGTAATGATAAAGTGCTCAAAAATAAACGCAAACCAGAGATTTAGAGTGGTTCGGTCAGCCTTGACCTACTCCACTTTTGGCTTCCTCCACCGACGAGGTCGCCGACGTCAACTAGGGGCCTTCCTTCAATAGGCGAAGGCCAAACTGCCCTTTTACAGTTTCTCTCCTTTTGACAGGCTCAGGAGACAACCTTTACAGACCTTTCTCTCCTCACTTTACAACTGAAAACTTGAAAAACAGAAGGAGGAGACTTAAAGGCTTTACAACACTTTTGAGCTCTTAGAATCACAGAAAAGATCAAGATTTCGGTGTAGGTCTGTATCTTTTCAGTACTGAATGGGTGGGGAATTTATAGGCCCCAACCCAATTCAAATTTGGAGCTCAAAACAATCAAATCCCGGAATTCTGGGATCAGGCGGTTGTACCTCTTGACTGGAGAGGTTGCACCGCCTGGCAGAGCTCGAAGACCGAGCTCAGGCGGTGCCACCTCTCTGCCAGGGAGGTTGCACCGCCCAGTCTTGCTCGAAGACTGAGCTCAGGCGGTGCCACCTCTCTGTCAGGGAGGTTGCACCGCCCAGTCTAGCTCGAAGACTGAGCTCAGGCGGTGCCACCTCTCTGCTGGGGAGGTTGCACCGCCCAGTCTCGCTGGGAGGCCTAGCCCAGGCGGTGCCACCTCCTGGCCTGGGCGGTTGCACCTCCTGGTGCAATCAGGGTCCGAATGGTTCATTCCATTCGGCCCAATTTCAGTCTTTCAGGGGCCCAATTGCCCCAAGATTAAGCCAATGGGATCACCTCCCATTTTCCAACTTAATCAATGTGCTAACTACGATTAAATCTAAGACAACTTCTGCAGCTTTGCTTCGGTGCGTCAATCACTCCTTCCGGCGAGTTTCCGGCGAACTTCCGTTGATCATCCGATGAACCCTCGGTGATGCTCCTGCGGACTTCCGGCAAACTCCTGGATCTGTTCTCGCAGAACCTCCGACGACCGTCCGAGCTTCCGTCGAACTCTCGACTTCTCGGATCTGTTCTCGCAGAACCTCCGACGACCGTCCGAACTTCCATCGAACTCTCGAACTCCCAACGTGATCATGAACTTGACTCCGGCGCAACTCCTGCTGCTTGTCTATCTTTCATCGTAGTTAATCCTGCACACTTATCTCAACACATAGATTAGACAACAAATGACAATTGACTTCATTATCAAAATCCGAGATTCAACAATCTCCCCCTTTTTGATGATGATAATCAATTGATAATGGAGTTATCATTAACTCCCCCTGTCTATATGCCATAGTTGAGATAAGTCAACCTTGAATTCAAGACCTAAGAATTCAAGTGACGTATTGATAAGTTAGATCAGTTAAACTTATCAATACTCCCATCATGATACTCGTCATGATGTATCTCTTCAAGGATGATGTCAGGGTTTGACATACATCAATAAGTTTGTATGATTGTGTTTGTAACTATTCATCATGTAGTTTGAACATTATCATATAAAGCTGTGAAACTTATTACACGATGCACACATTTGAAATATTCTAGCAAGTTTTACATTTTCTTCACATGATAAGATATCAACTCAGGGCATAATGCAAACTTTAGCACATGTTCATATATCTCTTGGTGATGCAAGGATGGCATAATCATAGCAGTGTTTATAGCATCATTCATAGTATTTCTAATCATGGCAGTGTTTATCAATTCATATATATCTCCCCCTTTGTCATCAACAAAAAGCATAGTAACCAGAAAATAATAGCAAGCTTATAGAGGAATTTTACGTAGATTGCTTTAAATACTTCTTCCCCTTTGTGTTATAATCCATTGTAAAGATTTTGCAGGATGGAATACATACACATGAATCACTTCATCAAATCTATTTCAGAAACTCAATTTTCATGAAGGTGTACGAGAAAATCTGTTTCATAAATAAGATGCATTCGGACAAGATTTTGTTGCAGATTTTCACATATAATCATGGAAATCAAGTGATTTGATCATACAATATAGTCCGAAAAAAAAATGATTTTAACAAATTTATCTGTTCGGACACATCAACATTCCTAATTCTCTTCTAATGAAATCAAATTGTTCTTCACTTAGAGGTTTTGTAAAAATGTCAGCTAGTTGATGTTTAGTATCAATGAACTCTATGGTTACGTCATGATTGGTGACATGATCTCGTATAAAGTGATGTCTAATATCAATATGTTTTGTTCTTGAGTGTTGTATAGGATTCTTGGTTAAGCATATTGCACTTGTGTTATCACATTTAATTGGAATATTTTTGAGATGAACTTTATAATCTTCTAAGGTATTTTTCATCCATACAACTTGTGCACAGCATGCACTTGCTGCAATATATACAGCTTCGGTTGTTGATAGTGCAACCGAGTTTTGTTTCTTTGATGACCAGGAAACAAGGGCATGTCCTAAAAATTGACATGATCCTGATGTGCTTTTTCTATCTAATCTACAACCAGCAAAGTCAGCATCAGCATAAGCAATTAACTCAAAATTCTCTGATTTTGGGTACCATAATCCTAGATTTGTGGTACCATTAAGATATCTAAATATTCTTTTAACTGCTTTGAGATGAGATATCTTAGGGTTTGATTGAAATCTAGCACAAAGTCCTACACTGAACATGATGTCTGGTCTCGTTGCAGTGAGGTAAAGTAAACTTCCTATCATACCCCTATAAGTTTTTTGATCAAAGCTTTCTCCACTTTCATCAATTTCTAACTTAGTGGAGGTGCTCATAGGAGTGTTACTAGCCTTTGAGTTGTTCATGTTAAACCTTTTTAATAAATTCATGGCATATTTAGTTTGACTAATAAAGATGCCATTGCTTAGTTGTTTGATTTGTAAACCTAAGAAGAATGTTAATTCTCCCATTAAGCTCATTTCGAATTCAAGACTCATAGTTTTAGCAAAAGATTCACAAAGAGATTCATTTGTAGAGCCAAAGATGATATCATCAACATAAATCTGAACAATGAGAAAATTATTTTCAAAATTCTTGATAAACAATGTAGTATCAACCTTGCCTTTTATGAAATTATTTTCAATGAGAAAAGAACTAAGTCTCTCATACCAAGCCCTTGGGGCTTGTTTTAAACCATAGAGTGCTTTAGTTAATCTAAACACATGATTAGGGAGGCTATTATTTTCAAATCCAGGAGGTTGTTCAACATAAACTTCTTCGGAAATAAAACCATTTAGAAAAGCGCTTTTAACATCCATTTGAAATAACTTAAAATTATTACAACTAGCATAGGCAAGGAGCATCCTTGTGGCTTCCAATCGAGCCACAGGTGCGAAGGTTTCTTCGTAATCGATACCTTCTTCTTGGTTGAAACTTTTGGCCACTAATCTAGCCTTGTTTCTAACCACGATACCATTTTCATCTTGCTTGTTTCTAAAGACCCATTTAGTACCAATAACTAAATGGTCATTTGGCCTAGGAACAAGCGTCCACACCTCATTTCTCTCAAATTGATTTAATTCATCTTGCATTGCGATAATCCATGAATCATCTTTCATGGCTTCATCAACACATTTGGGTTCAATTTGGGAGAGAAAGGCGGCGTTGGCACAAAAGTTTTTAAAAGAAGATCGTGTTTGAACCCCCTTTGATGTGTCTCCTAGGATTAGCTCCTTAGGATGAGCATCTACATACTTCCAATCCTTGGGTAAGGATGTTTCGGAAGTGGATGCATCCAAGTTGCTAGTTGGAGACGGGGTTTCGTTTAAATTCAAGGAATCAAAATTAACATCATCATCAAGATCATTTTTCTTAATTTCTGAAATCTCATTGAAAACAACATGGATGGATTCTTCAATAATTAAGGTTCTTTTATTGAAAATGCGAAAAGCTTTAAAAACTGAAGAATAACCAAGAAAGATTCCTTCATCAGATTTAGCATCGAATTTTCCTAAGTTATCCTTTTCATTCAAGATAAAACACTTACACCCAAAGACTTTAAAATATGAGACATTGGGTTTTTTGTTATTCCATAACTCATAAGGAGTTTTGGTGAGTAAGGGTCTTACTAGGACTCTATTTAAAATATAGCATGCAGTGTTTACAGCTTCAGCCCAAAAATATTTGGGTAGGCTATGTTCATTCAACATGGTTCTTGCCATTTCTTGTAAATTTCGATTTTTTCTTTCTACTACCCCATTTTGTTGAGGATTTCTTGGAGTAGAGAAATTATGGTTGTATCCGTTGAGTTCACAAAATTCTTGAAAATCATAGTTTTGAAATTCTCCACCATGATCATTTCTAATTGACGAAATCATAGATCCCTTCTCATTTTGAACAAGTTTACAAAACTTGGTAAAATATCTAAAGCATTCATTTTTCTGTTTTAAGAAGTAGGTCCATGTATATCTGCTATAGTCATCAACAATGACAAAGGCGTATTTGCTACCTCCTAGACTCGATGTAGAGATTGGTCCGAACAAGTCCATATGGATCAATTGTAAGGGCCTAGAGGTGCTTATTTGATTCTTAGCTTTGAAGCTACCCTTAATTTGCTTACCTAATTGGTAAGCATCACATACATTATCTTTGATGAACTTGATATGAGGAATTCCTCTTACAAGTTCTCTAGATGATACTTGTCACGCCCCTCAAATATATCCGTGATTTTAAAACAATTTTCATCACAGACCAATCCATCCAGGATCCAAACTAACGTTTGAGGACACTGAAAAACATTCAATCAAATTCACATCCATAAAACCTGTGCATTTTAAAATCATATATCACATCACTCGATAATTCACATTTATGGCAACCCAAGCCAACTTGACAAACATGAACAATATTTATAAATCCACAAGCTAAATAAATTATACAATCAGAACTCCAACTATTCACCACAAGTTCGTATCATCATAAATTAGACTTAACATTCTGAAATTCCAAATAAGAGAGATCTCCTAACACTTTTACACAGTATATCCATTTCGGTTCATCGACAACATTTCATTACATACAAAACATACTTATACAACAATATCATAATAACCACCCAGACTTGCCCATAATTCTGAATAGCTATCCACTGCCTCAGCCCAAATCAACATCTCGAAGAGTGACAAGCTGACCTGAAAGATTTATATAACAACGGAGTGAGCCAAAAACGGCTCAGCAAGTGACAAAGCATATTCAGAACAAAAGGAACGGTTTCAAACGAGTAAGGTATCATAAGGCAAGGCAGAATACAAGAATTCTCAAGGATACCATCTCAATAGATACCAAATCATACGTATCATGTCATTCAAAACATATTTGATCCATAACGAATGGAGCATAGAGTAATTGGAACATATCAATGGCAGATAGGACATTTCAGAACATATCAGTTCATAGTAAATAGAGCACAGAGTAATTGGAGCATATCAGTAACAAAGGAAACATATCGGAGCTTATCAATGGCAGATAGGACATTTCAGAACATATCAGTTCATAGCAAATGGAGCACAGAGTAATTGGAGCATATCAATGGCAGATGAAATGTTCCGGAGCATATCAACGACATATGGAACATTTCGAAGCATATTATCAGTGAATGAAGCATTTCAGAGCATAACAAAAACAAATATCGTACAGAAGCTTAAACGTCGTCTTTGACGTTGCAAACATATCAATCTTATCCAAAGCATGTACAGAAACACATAACCAAAGCTCTGGATATCATATCAAACATACAGAAGGTGTAGTGGGATCTCAGTCAGAATGTGATTCATCCATTTCTGAATGACCACCTGACAAAAGTCTCCCACGTTTGGGAGCTCCATCCACCCACGTCTAGGTGAAGTCAAAGGGGGCCGGCAGAGCATCGCAGGCTCTAAGCAATATCCCACAAAGCGGGACCCCACAAAGCGGGCAAATAAGCGCATACCAGAATATCCCACAAAGCGGGACCCCACAAAGCGGGCAAATCAGCGCATACCCTTTACCATTTCTGGCAAAGGTCCAGACAATCCCACACACCAGAGTACAAAAGGGCAGTTTCAACAATAAGTAGCATATATCGGAAGCACACGCGGAACAACGAAGCGTACATGTGCCTTTACGAGTCAATCCGAAGTAAGCAATAATCTTTCACAAGTATATTCAGATTTGAAAGGAATTGAAAGCAAGGGCACATATGGAATCCAAGCAATCACATATAACTCAATTCAATAAGAAGATTTGATGAATTCAATGTCCAAAGGAATGAAACTGGAATAGGCACATATCGAAAGCAAATGCGGAACAATAGGATATACATGTGCCTATATGAGTCAATACGATATAGCATAAACGTTACACAACAGTTTTCAAGAATGCAATAATTTTAAGGACAAGAGCATACAAGAATTCAAAGCAGTAATATAAAGCTCAATTGAATAAGAAAGCTAAAGGATATCAATTTCCAAAGGAATGAAACCAGAATATGAGAAATCGACCAAAGCTCCATTTCTGGCAGAATACAGAAGGCACATTGAACAAATGATTCAAACTATCAATCGTGCTCCAATTTACTCAGAAATAATCATTGGATAATACTTTCAGATAAGACAGGCTTCATATGAATTGAACTGTCCAACAAAGAGAGTTACAAATAATTTGGTAAGCAAGTGTCGTAGAACAAAATCTCTGTTGGCAGAATTCATAATGTCATATTCAACAGATAACTGGACAGGTGTTTGGATTCCAAATCTTTCAATCCATATATCAAGGAAAGGTCTACGAGTCTAGTTTCCAATGAAATCAGTTTTGAACAAATCAGAGTTTCCAACAAAGACTTATAGGCAGCTCGGTATCAAAAGGTCAGAATCTCAGAAGTTGCACAGATTCGAATCGTTACGTCTAAACAGGAGATATATCAAATGCAAGGCTAGAACAATTCAAAGTTCCTCATATTCAAAGCAAATGTAGAGATAAAAATGGCAGTGAGGAAAGATCAGGATACTTGCAATAAGACATATCAGAGCAATTATAGGAGAAACGATCAGGGAACTTGCAATAGAAAGGATCGAAACATTTGCAATAGAAAGGATCGAAACAAGCGGGAAACTTGCCTTTCAAAGATTTCGATCCGAAGATCCAAAGAAGGTGTCAGCCCAAATCCTTCTACTTTTCCTTCGTGTCCTCTCTCTGTTTCGTTTTGTGTTCTCGTTTTCTTCCTTTCTTCGCAACTACACCACGTGTCGAACATCGAGGCACAGTCACCTGCTCTCTCTTACTCTCATTCCTTCTTTTTCTTTCCCAAACACAGCTGCCACAGCCGCCGCCGCTGCCGCTGCCACAATCGCAGCCCCTTCCACCGCACTATCTTCCTTCCTCCCTTCTCTCGCAGACATAACTGTTGCATACGCAGTCGCTGCCGCTGCGGCCGCAATCCCGTCCGCAGCCCCTTTTTCCCCCTTTCCATTCTTTTCTTTCCCAGCTGCAACTGCCGCAGTCGTAGTCGCAACCATGGCCGCAGCCACCACAGCCGCAGCCTCTTCTTTCTCCCCTGCTCTATTTCCTCTCCTTCTCTTCCAGCTGCAGTTGCCACTGCCACAGCTGCCTCTCCTTCTCCTCTTCCTCTCTTCTTCCCTTTTCCTTTCTCTTCTTCTTCCTTTCCTTCTCTTCTTTCCCAGCTGCACTACTGCAGTCGCAGCCTCAGCCACGGCCACAGCCTTTTCTTCCTCCCCTGCTCATCTTCCTCTCCTTCTTCTCTTCCAACTGCAGCTGCCATCGCAGCAGCCGCAGCCCCTTCTCTTCTTCCTCCCCTTCCCTTCTTCCTTCCTCTTCCTCTTTTCCTGCCACAGCTGCAGCTGCCACAGCCGCAGCCGCAGCTACTTCTTTCCCTTCTCCTCTTCCTTCTCCTTCCTTTCTTCTTCTTCTCTTCTTCTCCTTCCTCCCCTTCTTCTCCCCGACGAACAGCACCTCCTTTCCTCTGTTTCCTCCTGCAGGAAACAGAGGTGCCGCCTCTTCACCCGCTTCTTCTTCTCTTCTTCATCACCTTCTCTTCGAACGCCCCACACCTCTCCTCTGTTTCCACCTGCAGGAGACAGAGGTGCTGCAGCCCTAGCTGCTGCCACCTCTCGCTCCTCTCCCTCGTCCCTCTCTTTTCCCTCTTCTTCTCCTTCTCTTCTTCTCCTCTTCCCTTTTCCTCCCCAACGCCACACACCTCCTCGCTGCAGCCTTGCCGCAGCTATCCTCCTCTCTTCTTCTTCTTCTTCTTCTTCTTCTTCTTCCCTTCTCCTCCCCAACGCCCCCACACATCCTCTCCTCTGTTTCCACCTGCGGGAAACAGAGGTGCAGCAGCCCTAGCTGCTGCTGCTGCCTCTCCCTCTCCTCTTCATCTTCCCTCTCTTCTACTTCTTCTTTTTTTCTCTTCTCCCTCTTCTTCCTCTCTTCTTTTCCCTCTTCTTCTTCTTTCTTCTCTCCTCACGCCCCACCGCTCCTCTCTGTTTCTCGAAGAAACAGAGAGTGCGTGGGAGGCGGTGCGATAAAACCGAAATTTTCGGTTTTCTTTATTTTCTTTTCATTTTGTAACTTAGCAATTTAGTCCTTGAAATTTTCATATTTACATATAGGTCCCCCGATTTATAAATAAATCTTTATTAATAATTTTCAAAAGTGAGGGATATTACACTCTCCCCTCCTTAAAAGAAAATTTAGTCCTCTAAATTGATCATAGCTCAATCGATGAAAAGATGAGGATTATGATATCTTTATTTCCTCCTCCTTGATCCTCAATAGACGGTAACCCGACCTTCAATCAATTTCTAAAAGTACTTGCGCACCCTGCAATTAATCAAGCAAGTCGTTACTTCAGGAAATACTCATTTTTGATGGTCACCTGATTCAACTGTCTATAATCATTACAAAGCCTCAATGTTCCATACATCTTTTTAACTAACACCGGAGCACCCCAAGATGAAATATTAAGCCAAATAAAATCCTCATTTAACAATCCTTGTAGTTGCTTTTCCAATTCCACTTACTCAAATGATATCTTTCTGTAGAGAGGCTTAGATATTGGGATTGTCCCAAGGACCAAATCAAAAGCAAAATCACATTTGGAGGTAATCCAAACAAGTCATCCTGGGATACATTAGGCAAGGAGATAAATGATGTCCAGTACTCTCAAAATAAAAGATCAACTGATCAAATATGCAAAAAGTGATCATTGGTTATATACCAATCCATACTGGTATGATAGGAAGATAACCAATCCATACCAAGTACAATATCAAAACTCCAAATCTCTAGGAGAACTAAATCAGCAAAAGTTCAAGTTCTCCAATAAGAATCAGACAAGAGGACCAGATTCAAGTTCGTTATCAAAGAATCTCCAATGATCATATTTACATATAGCACATAATGTAGTGGTCTAGGTTGAATACCCAAGTGATAGGCAAAATATTCCGAATCAAATCATAGATGGGACCCATGGTCAAACAAATATTTGCATTCTTTCATAAACATGCATAATACCTTTGACCACTAATTCATAAGTTTCAGAATCATATTCAGTGATAGCATACACTCTGACATGGGCTGATGATTTATGAGGCAGTGACTCTTTCTTATTATTCAAAGGGCAGTCTTTTATTTTATGATCCAACTTTCTACAAGCAAAATAGACTCCAATCACTCGAAACACAAATTTGTTTCATAATTTAACTTATAATTCACACATGATTGAGTCTTTTGTGATGACTTCCCATTTCAAATCCAAAGGTCTTGACCCTCTTGTTATTACTTTCTGATTCATTTCCAATCATATTTTTATTGCTAAACTTATCCTTATCATTCTTGCCACATATCTCCAAAAATTCTTTTCATTGTTGCCAATAATAATCAGCCTCTACTTCCAATATAAGGTAGCAAAAGAAATCTTTTGATCATTAGAACAATTTTGTATATCAAACATCTTCTCCATTTGCATCATCCATTTTTCTACCACCAATGAAATTAGGTTCATCATGCTTCTGCTACGCTACTCTGATTGAATATCCCCGATCAATCCTTTCATTCACCTTAATTAATCAGAAACAAATGAAATAGGAGGACCAAATGTCCTCATCATCCTAGATTCCTAAAATGCACCAAAGAAAAATTTTCACCAATCACTAAAGTTCATTAGACCTCAATATATTTTGCATGTCAACATATCAAATATTTCAGTAATCCTCAAACAATGCTCTGATACCACCTCTGTCACGCCCCTCAAATATATCCGTGATTTTAAAACAATTTTCATCACAGACCAATCCATCCAGGATCCAAACTAACGTTTGAGGACACTGAAAAACATTCAATCAAATTCACATCCATAAAACCTGTGCATTTTAAAATCATATATCACATCACTCGATAATTCACATTTATGGCAACCCAAGCCAACTTGACAAATATGAACAATATTTATAAATCCACAAGCTAAATAAATTATACAATCAGAACTCCAACTATTCACCACAAGTTCGTATCATCATAAATTAGACTTAACATTCTGAAATTCCAAATAAGAGAGATCTCCTAACACTTTTACATAGTATATCCATTTCGGTTCATCGACAACATTTCATTACATACAAAACATACTTATACAACAATATCATAATAACCACCCAGACTTGCCCATAATTCTGAATAGCTATCCACTGCCTCAGCCCAAATCAACATCTCGAAGAGTGACAAGCTGACCTGAAAGATTTATATAACAACGGAGTGAGCCAAAAACGGCTCAGCAAGTGACAAAGCATATTCAGAACAAAAGGAACGGTTTCAAACGAGTAAGGTATCATAATGCAAGGCAGAATACAAGAATTCTCAAGGATACCATCTCAATAGATACCAAATCATACATATCATGTCATTCAAAACATATTTGATCCATAACGAATGGAGCATAGAGTAATTGGAACATATCAATGGCAGATAGGATATTTCAGAACATATCAGTTCATAGCAAATGGAGCACAGAGTAATTGGAGCATATCAGTAACAAAGGAAACATATCGGAGCTTATCAATGGCAGATAGGACATTTCAGAACATATCAGTTCATAGCAAATGGAGCACAGAGTAATTGGAGCATATCAATGGCAGATGAAATGTTCCGGAGCATATCAACGACATATGGAACATTTCGAAGCATATTATCAGTGAATGAAGCATTTCAGAGCATAACAAAAACAAATATCGTACAGAAGCTCAAACGTCGTCTTTGACGTTGCAAACATATCAATCTTATCCAAAGCATGTACAGAAACACATAACCAAAGCTCTGGATATCATATCAAACATACAGAAGGTTTAGTGGGATCTCAGTCAGAATGTGATTCATCCATTTCTGAATGACCACCTGACAAAAGTCTCCCACGTCTGGGAGCTCCATCCACCCACGTCTAGGTGAAGTCAAAGGGGGCCGGCAGAGCATCGTAGGCTCTAAGCAATATTCCACAAAGCGGGACCCCACAAAGCGGGCAAATAAGCGCATACCAGA
Source organism: Musa acuminata AAA Group (assembly GCF_036884655.1). Lineage (NCBI taxonomy): Eukaryota > Viridiplantae > Streptophyta > Magnoliopsida > Zingiberales > Musaceae > Musa > Musa acuminata. The sequence continues at coordinate 9,640,757 of NC_088328.1, read as the reverse complement.
ATATCCCACAAAGCGGGACCCCACAAAGCGGGCAAATCAGCGCATACCATTTACCATTTCTGGCAAAGGTCCAGACAATCCCGCACACCAGAGTACAAAAGGGCAGTTTCAACAATAAGTAGCATATATCGGAAGCACACGCGGAACAACGAAGCGTACATGTGCCTTTACGAGTCAATCCGAAGTAAGCAATAATCTTTCACAAGTATATTCAGATTTGAAAGGAATTGAAAGCAAGGGCACATATGGAATCCAAGCAATCACATATAACTCAATTCAATAAGAAGATTTGATGAATTCAATGTCCAAAGGAATGAAACTGGAATAGGCACATATCGAAAGCAAATGCGGAACAATAGGATATACATGTGCCTATATGAGTCAATACGATATAGCATAAACGTTACACAACAGTTTTCAAGAATGCAATAATTTTAAGGACAAGAGCATACAAGAATTCAAAGCAGTAATATAAAGCTCAATTGAATAAGAAAGCTAAAGGATATCAATTTCCAAAGGAATGAAACCAGAATATGAGAAATCGACCAAAGCTCCATTTCTGGCAGAATACAGAAGGCACATTGAACAAATGATTCAAACTATCAATCGTGCTCCAATTTACTCAGAAATAATCATTGGATAATACTTTCAGATAAGACAGGCTTCATATGAATTGAACTGTCCAACAAAGAGAGTTACAAATAATTTGGTAAGCAAGTGTCGTAGAACAAAATCTCTGTTGGCAGAATTCATAATGTCATATTCAACAGATAACTGGACAGGTGTTTGGATTCCAAATCTTTCAATCCATATATCAAGGAAAGGTCTACGAGTCTAGTTTCCAATGAAATCAGTTTTGAACAAATCAGAGTTTCCAACAAAGACTTATAGGCAGCTCGGTATCAAAAGGTCAGAATCTCAGAAGTTGCACAGATTCGAATCGTTACGTCTAAACAGGAGATATATCAAATGCAAGGCTAGAACAATTCAAAGTTCCTCATATTCAAAGCAAATGTAGAGATAAAAATGGCAGTGAGGAAAGATCAGGATACTTGCAATAAGACATATCAGAGCAATTATAGGAGAAACGATCAGGGAACTTGCAATAGAAAGGATCGAAACATTTGCAATAGAAAGGATCGAAACAAGCGGGAAACTTGCCTTTCAAAGATTTCGATCCGAAGATCCAAAGAAGGTGCCAGCCCAAATCCTTCTACTTTTCCTTCGTGTCCTCTCTCTGTTTCGTTTTGTGTTCTCGTTTTCTTCCTTTCTTCGCAACTACACCACGTGTCGAACATCGAGGCACAGTCACCTGCTCTCTCTTACTCTCATTCCTTCTTTTTCTTTCCCAAACGCAGCTGCCACAGCCGCCGCCGCTGCCGCTGCCACAATCGCAGCCCCTTCCACCGCACTATCTTCCTTCCTCCCTTCTCTCGCAGACATAACTGTTGCATACGCAGTCGCTGCCGCTGCGGCCGTAATCCCGTCCGCAGCCCCTTTTTCCCCCTTTCCTTTCTTTTCTTTCCCAGCTGCAACTGCCGCAGTCGCAGTCGCAACCATGGCCGCAGCCACCACAGCCGCAGCCTCTTCTTTCTCCCCTGCTCTATTTCCTCTCCTTCTCTTCCAGCTGCAGCTGCCACTGCCACAGCTGCCTCTCCTTCTCCTCTTCCTCTCTTCTTCCCTTTTCCTTTCTCTTCTTCTTCCTTTCCTTCTCCTCTTTCCCAGCTGCACTACTGCAGTCGCAGCCTCAGCCACGGCCACAGCCTTTTCTTCCTCCCCTGCTCATCTTCCTCTCCTTCTTCTCTTCCAACTGCAGCTGCCATCGCAGCAGCCGCAGCCCCTTCTCTTCTTCCTTCCTCTTCCTCTTTTCCTGCCACAGCTGCAGCTGCCACAGCCGCAGCCGCAGCTACTTCTTTCCCTTCTCCTCTTCCTTCTCCTTCCTTTCTTCTTCTTCTCTTCTTCTCCTTCCTCCCCTTCTTCTCCCCGACGAACAGCACCTCCTTTCCTCTGTTTCCTCCTGCAGGAAACAGAGGTGCCGCCTCTTCACCCGCTTCTTCTTCTCTTCTTCATCACCTTCTCTTCGAACGCCCCACACCTCTCCTCTGTTTCCACCTGCAGGAGACAGAGGTGCTGCAGCCCTAGCTGCTGCCACCTCTCGCTCCTCTCCCTCGTCCCTCTCTTTTCCCTCTTCTTCTCCTCTTCCCTTTTCCTCCCCAACGCCACACACCTCCTCGCTGCAGCCTTGCCACAGCTATCCTCCTCTCTTCTTCTTCTTCTTCTTCTTCTTCTTCTTCTTCCCTTCTCCTCCCCAACGCCCCACACATCCTCTCCTCTGTTTCCACCTGCGGGAAACAGAGGTGCAGCAGCCCTAGCTGCTGCTGCTGCCTCTCCCTCTCCTCTCCATCTTCCCTCTCTTCTACTTCTTCTTTTTTTCTCTTCTCCCTCTTCTTCCTCTCTTCTTTTCCCTCTTCTTCTTCTTTCTTCTCTCCTCACGCCCCACCGCTCCTCTCTGTTTCTCGAAGAAACAGAGAGTGCGTGGGAGGCGGTGGGATAAAACCGAAATTTTCGGTTTTCTTTATTTTCTTTTCATTTTGTAACTTAGCAATTTAGTCCTTGAAATTTTCATATTTACATATAGGTCCCCCGATTTATAAATAAATCTTTATTAATAATTTTCAAAAGTGAGGGATATTACAATACTTGAGTGATTAGTTTCATGCTAGCATGACCTAATCTTCTATGCCATAGCCAAGCATCCTCATTCATAACGGCAAAACACATTTCATCACATAAGTCATTGATGTCAATAGTGTATACGTTATTTTGTTTTAATGCAATCATAGATATATTTTTGTGTGGTTTTTCAATGATGCAAGCATTAGATTCAAATCTTATAGTATATCCTTTATCACATAATTGACTAATGCTCAAGAGGTTATGTTTTAAACCATCAACTAGTAAAACATCTTCAATAGAGAAGTTGGATTTGTTACCTATGGTTCCTTTGCCAATGATTTTACCCTTGTTGTTGTCTCCGAAGGTGACATATCCTTCGTCTATGCTAGTGAGCTTAGAGAATTGAGATGGATCTCCGGTCATATGCCTTGAGCATCCACTATCAAGGTACCATCTCTTGCTCCTAGCTTGCGATGGTTTAGTTTTCTACAAGAAAGGATGATGTTTAGGTACCCATTTGCTTTTGGGTGCCTCATAAATAGATCTACATTTCTTATCATGTTGCATAGAATTTGTCATGGTTCCTTTAGGAACCCAGATTAGTTTGTTTGGACTTATTTTCTTGAATGGACAACAATGTGTCTTGTGTCCAGATTTGCAACAAAAGTTGCACTTGGTTTGGTGTTGAACATGTAAGATGGAGCCTTTTATGAAGGTGGTTGGATTTTGGAGAGGACTTCTCACAAATCCAATTCCGCTCCTTTTTGGAATGTGACCCTTGTTTGCAAGGATCATGTTTAATGACTTGCTACCAACCTCGAATTTCTTCAAGGTGTCCTTGAGTAGCAGGTTTTCTTTTTGCAAAGTTTCTAAATCATGACATTTGTTACATGAATTTAAACTATCATGATGTTCGACTTTTAACTTATCAAACTCACAAGTAAGACTATCATGCATCTTTTTCAGCAATTTATATTTTCTACTTATACTCTTGCATTCGTCAAATAAGTCATTGAAAGCATTTAATAATTCATCGAAAGATAAATCAGCATCTATTGAATTTGTTACCTCATCTTCGATGGCCATTAAGGCGTAATGAGCAACTTGCTCGGTGTTGGACTCCTCTTCCTCAGATGCGCTCGAATCATCCCATGTTGCTTGGAGCGCCTTCTTCTTTGTTGTTCTTTTCTTGACTTGGGGACAATCACTCTTGTAGTGTCCCGGCATTTTGCATTCATAGCAGATTACTTGGTCCTTTTTGGGTTCAAGTTTATTTTTTGCATCATTCTTAAACTTGTTTCTTTTAAAGAACTTTTTAAACTTTCTTGTTAGAAGTGCCAAGTCATCATCACAGTCCTCATCACTTGAGTTTTCTCTCAAGTGGCATTCTGAAGTTTTGAGTGCCATATCCTTCCTGTTCTTTGGAAGGATGTCTTCTTGCTCTTCATGAGCTTTACAAGTCATTTCGTAGGTCATTAATGACCCGATTAGTTCTTCAAGAGGGAAATTTCGTAGATCTTTTGCCTCTTGAATAGCGGTGACTTTAGGATCCCAACTCTTAGGAAGGGATCTTAGTATCTTATTAACAAGCTCAAAATCCGAAAAGCTCTTTCCGAGTCCTTTTAGACCGTTGACGAGATCCGTGAAACGGGTAAACATGTCGCCAATGGTTTCACTCGGTTTCATCCGAAAAAGTTCGAAAGAATGTAACAGCAAATTGATTTTTGACTCTTTTACTCTACTTGTGCCCTCATGGGTCACTTCGAGCGTGTGCCAAATATCAAACGCAGTTTCACAAGTTGAAACACGGTTAAACTCGTTTTTATCAAGTGCACAAAATAAGGCATTCATAGCCTTTGCATTAAGAGCGAAAGCCTTCTTCTCCAAATCATTCCAATCGATCATTGGAAGAGAAGACTTTGAAAAACCATTCTCGACAAGATTCCAAAGATCAATGTCCATAGAAATAAGAAAGATTCTCATTCGGGTCTTCCAATAGGTGTAGTCCGTCCCATTAAACATGGGTGGACGTGTAATGGAATGGCCCTCTTGGTTTTCGGCGTAAGCCATCTCTCTTGGGTTTTAATCCTTTTGAGAGTTAACCGGGCTCTGATACCAATTGTTAGGATCGAGAGCACTAAGAGGGGGGGGGGGTGAATTAGTGCAGCGGATATTTTTCAGCGATTAAAAAACGAAAGCTGCGTTCGTTCGATAAAGACTATTTTGATGCAAAAGCCGATTCTAAGATTACTTATGATTAAGTGCAGTTTACGTTTAAACACAGTTAGCGTCTAAACGCAGTTTGCGTCTAAATGCAGATTGCGTCTAAACTCAGATTGCGTCTAAGCGTAGTTTGCGTCTTAGCGCAGATTGCGTCTAAGCGCAGATTGCGTCTAAACGCAGATTGCGTCTAAGCGCAGATTGCGTCTAAACACAGTTTGCGTCTAGGAGCAGTTTAAGCAGAAGTATAAAGACAATGTGCTGCTATTGTACAGCTCAAAAAGTAATCTGTAAAAAATAGATTTACGTCTAAACGCAGATTTACGTCTAGACGCAGATTTACGTCTAAACGCAGATTTACGTCTTAAACGCAGATTTACGTCTGAACTTTGAAACTCGTTTGTATACTCGCAGAAGGCAGTATGCAGTTGAAATCAAGACGTAAACGTGAACTGAGATCTGATGATTGTGCGAGGAAAGCCGATTTACGTCTAAATGCAGTTTTACGTCTAAATGTTGAAACTCATTCGTAAAATTGTAGAGGACAGTTTGCAGTTATCAATAGGATCAAAATGTAAGTGTAAACTGCAAAGAAACTCGTTCGTAAAAGCACGGAAGACAGTTCTGCAGAATCAAACGTAAACGTAAACTGTAATGTATGAAAATACGAATTTACGTCTGAATGCAGATTCGGAAGAACAGCACTTAGAACTTGTTCGTGAAAGCGCAGAGAGCAGTAGTAATGAAGGAGGTTTGCAGTAATGATAAAGTGCTCAAAAATAAACGCAAACCAGAGATTTAGAGTGGTTCGGTCAGCCTTGACCTACTCCACTTTTGGCTTCCTCCACCGACGAGGTCGCCGACGTCAACTAGGGGCCTTCCTTCAATAGGCAAAGGCCAAACTGCCCTTTTACAGTTTCTCTCCTTTTGACAGGCTCAGGAGACAACCTTTACAGACCTTTCTCTCCTCACTTTACAACTGAAAACTTGAAGAACAGAAGGAGGAGACTTAAAGGCTTTACAACACTTTTGAGCTCTTAGAATCACAGAAAAGATCAAGATTTCGGTGTAGGTCTGTATCTTTTCAGTGCTGAATGGGTGGGGAATTTATAGGCCCCAACCCAATTCAAATTTGGAGCTCAAAACAATCAAATCCCGGAATTCTAGGATCAGGCGGTTGCACCTCTTGACTAGAGAGGTTGCACCGCCTGGCAGAGCTCGAAGACCGAGCTCAGGCGGTGCCACCTCTCTGCCAGGGAGGTTGCACCGCCCAGTCTTGCTCGAAGACTGAGCTCAGGCGGTGCCACCTCTCTGTCAGGGAGGTTGCACGGCCCAGTCTAGCTCGAAGACTGAGCTCAGGCGGTGCCACCTCTCTGCTGGGGAGGTTGCACTGCCCAGTCTCGCTGGGAGGCCTAGCCCAGGTGGTGCCACCTCCTGGCCTGGGCGGTTGCACCTCCTGGTGCAATCAGGGTCCGAATGGTTCATTCCATTCGGCCCAATTTCAGTCTTTCAGGGGCCCAATTGCCCCAAGATTAAGCCAATGGGATCACCTCCCATTTTCCAACTTAATCAACGTGCTAACTATGATTAAATCTAAGACAACTTCTGCAGCTTTGCTTCGGTGCGTCAATCGCTCCTTCCGGCGAGTTTCCGGCGAACTTCCGTCGATCATCCGATGAACCCTCGGTGATGCTCCTGCGGACTTCCGGCAAACTCCTGGACTTTGCGACGATCCACTTGGCAAGTTCCGACGAGCTTCGCTTGGCAAGCTTCTGGACTTCTCGGATCTGTTCTCGCAGAACCTCCGACGACCGTCCGAACTTCCGTCGAACTCTCGAACTCCCAACGTGATCATGAACTTGACTCCGGCGCAACTCCTGCTGCTTGTCTATCTTTCATCGTAGTTAATCCTGCACACTTATCTCAACACATAGATTAGACAACAAATGACAATTGACTTCATCATCAAAATCCGAGATTCAACAGGGGGGTGTGAATTAGTGCAGCAAAAAACTTTCACGATTTCAAAAGACTTGTTTCGATTAAAACTGATTCCGACAAAAATGGTTTCGATTTAATTCGTTTCGGAGAGAATTTGAACTTGAAAGCTTTCGTAAAATTAAAGTCGATCTCATAATATGTTTACTTGAAAGCGTATGTAGGTGTAGTAAAAGCACAGTAAGGAGAAAAGGTTTATGTGACCTACATCCACTTTTGGATTCCTCCTCTAACGAGGTCACCGGCATCCACTAAAGGCCTTCCTTCAATAGGTGAAGACCGAACACCTCTTTACAGCACTTTCTCCTTTTCCCGAGTTTAGGAGATGAACCCTTACAAGTCTCACTCCTCTTTTTTGGATGGTTACAAGGCTAAGAGATGAAGGAGGAGAACTCTAACTTTTACAACATTTTAAGATTCAAGAACTCAAGATTATGCTAATAGGTTTCGTTGCCTTTTCATGCAGAAAAGGGTGGGGTTTTTATAGGCCCTAATGGCTTAAAAAATGGATTCAAAAAGTATCTAATCTCGAATTTTCGGGGTCCTAGCGGTACCACCGCCTGACACCTGACATTGGGTGGTACCACCGCTCAGTCTAGGCGGTACCATCGCTTGACAGAGCTCGGAGACCGAGCTTTGGCAGTACCACCGCTTGACAAGGGCGGTACCACCGCTAGCAGCAATAATTGCCGGTGGTACCACCGCCTAGATTTCCCGGGGCATTGATTTTCAAGCGGTGCCATCGCCAGCAAAGAATTCAAGGGCTGAATTGGGTGCTCAATTCGACCGAATAAAAAGAATGTTTCATTAAAATAAAATGATTTTAATAAATGTAATGTATATAGAGATTATATGTTATCATTTGTTGAGTACAATATCCTTATTCGGTAAATTTGTGACTCAACACATGGTATGATGTTTAATTTCTTTAAGATCTTATCTGAGTATTATATCCTTATATTTGGTAAATTCGTGACCCAACACATAGGATGATATTTAATTTTGTAAAAAACTTATGTGAGTATTATTTCCTTATATTTGATAAATTCATGACCCAACAAGATGTTTATTTCCATAAAGATCTTATCCATAGAGTGCGTTTGATTTTTTTGTGAATTTAATATATACTTTAACTGCATAGTTAGGTTGCTATGATCAATAACATATATTTGAAACTAGCTATATAAATTAAATATAGTTGAAACTGGTTATGATTATACTAAGTGGTTTGGACAAGATTATTCACTATAGTTGAATTCAACTATTGTAAAATAAACTTTGAAATATGGTTTCATGGGCCTTTGAGATTTTATTATTTTAATAAAGTGTTTTATAGAATTTAACAAAAAAAATTATTGTTGGACATATCAATAACACCATATAGATTTTTAACACATTTAGATATTTTCAGAAAAAATGTTATTTTTTTATTATTTTAGATAGAATACTATAATTGTTACATAATATATTAATGGCAGTAAATTTGATTTTTATTTTCTTTTTAAATCTAATTTATTTAGATTTATTTTTTTATTAGTTTTAATATATTTATCATATCAATTTCACTAGGGTATTTAATTAACAAATTATAAATATAATTATATTACTAGTATATTTCTTCTTTTGAACCAATCTAGTATATGTTATACAAGGCCCACTTATCAAAGATTAAGATTTCAAAATTTTATTTGATATATTTTTCGCAAAGTGTCAGCCAACTTAACTAGTAAAGGCTGACTAATTAATATAAAATCTTATGCTTAAATCTCATCTTTGTAGCTTAACCTTTGTAACAGAAAATGAGTATATGTTGGGCTAAAAAAGTAAGATATACAATTTCAATTAGAAAAATTAAAAAAATTAAAGTAATAAATTAAAAATATAAAGTTTAGAATGGATTTAAAGTAAAATCTCATCTCTACTTATAGAATTGATTGAGGGTGTGTTCGGAATGTTGAATCTCATATTTTGATAACGAAACCAATTGATAATTGTTTATGATTTTAATCTACGTTTTGAGTGATGTAGGATGCTTCGATCAAGATGAGACAATTAAAGCAGGAAGAATCATGTTAAGCCGGAGGAAAATATGTCAGAAGATTGGACGTCGGGTCGAAGGATCGGTCAACGTACTGACAGAAGGCTTCGGGTCATGGATTCGGGCATCGGGCCAAGAAGAGCGGATATTGCACTAAGGATATCGGAGTTGCGGAGTCAACTGGCTGATTGGGCAATAGGCCGCAAGAGAGGATGATGCGCCGAAGAATCAGACGAAGCGTCGAGAGACCAATGACATGCCGAACAATATGATTAATTCTTAGTATTAATTGTCTAGATCGAAATATGTTTTTACATGTATAGGATTAACTACGATAGTAAGGCATGAAGCAAAATGAAGTCCCGGAGTTAAGGACGCGACTTTGTTAGGAGTTCGAGAGTTCGTCGGAAGTCCGGACGTTTGTCGGAAGTTCTGGCAGAACTAGCCGAGAAGTCTCTGAACTTGCTAGAGAAGCTCGTCGGAACTCACCAAGAAGATCATCGTGAAGTCCAAGAGCTTACCGGGAGTCCGTCGGAACATTGCCGAGAGATCGTCGAAAGTTCACCGGAAGATCGCCGGAAGCTCATCGGAAGAATAGACTTACGGACTTGTTTAGCTTAGATTATGTCTTAGATTTTGTAGTTAGCACGTAATTGGGTTTGAATTTGGGCCAACCTAATTAGGGGCCAGCTAAGCCCATGTAAGGACTGTGTTTGGCCCAAACAGTGCCCCATGTAGTCTCACCATCATGGCATAATCTTCGAGACTATGTCAAGCGATGGTACCGCCAGTCTGGGTGGTTATACCGCCCCTGGCAAGGTGCTAGGCGGTGGTACCGCCAGTCTAGGTGGTGGTACCGCTCAGCACTACCCCCTAGGCAGTGGTACCGCCAGATTGGGCGGTGGTATCGCCTAGGGCAGTGTTAGTGTCAGACTAACACTGGGCGGTGGTACCGCTTAGCATAGGCGGTAGTACCGCTTGTGCCCAGGAACCCGGGATGGGAAAGTTTTAGGCTCCAAGTTTGAATCAACTTGAAGCCTATAAATACCCCTCTTATCCCTGGTTAAAGCAAACAAACACAGAGAGTTTAAAAAGTGAAGAATTACTGTAGAAATCTCTTGTGAGAATCCTCCTCTAGTCTAAGTGTTAGAATTCTGTTTAGAGAGGAGAGTGAGTGCTTATAAGGGTTATCTTCTAAACCTAGTAAAAGGAGAAGAGGGGTGTAAAAGGTGGTTGGTCTTTGACTATTGAAGGAAGACCGTCAGTGGATGCCGATGGCCTCGACGGAAGAGGAATCAGAGGAGTGGATGTAGATCACGACGACCGAACCACTATAAACTGCCTTTGGTTTACATTTCATTCTTACTATTACCTTACTGCAAACTTCCTTAAGTGCTTACTGCCTTCAATTCATTACATATGCTTTCAGGTTAAGTTTCTGAAGAATCGGTTTTCAACGTACGAAGGTTTTTGAAGACGTGATTTTTACTGCTGCACTAATTCACCCCCCCCCCCCTCCTTAGTGTTGATCCCGACTCTCGATCCTAACAATTGGTATTAGAGCCTCTCGATTTCTTAGTTGGTTTAACACCCAAGAGAAATGACTCTTTTCGGCTCTCTCTCATTCGTCCTCCCTTTTTTAAAGGGACGGACTAGACTTATTGGAAAACTCAAATGAGAGTTTTCTTGCTTTCATTAAATTTCGATTTATGGCACATAGTTGAAAACGGATTTGAAATGTCTTCTCTTCTAAAGAACAATTGGAATGATTTGGAGAAGAAGATGTTTTCTCTAAATGCAAAGGCTATGAATGCCTTATTTTGTGCCTTAGACAAAAACAAGTTTAATCGGGTTTCTATGTGTGAAACGACTTTCAACATTTGGCATATTCTTGAAACCACTCACAAAGGCACAAGTAGATTAAAAGATTCGAAAATCAACTTTTTAATGCATGATTTTGAACTTTTTCGAATGAAACCAAGCGAAACCATTGGAGACATGTGCACCCGTTTTATGGATGTCGTCAATGGTTTAAAAGCACTTGGTAGAAGTTTTTCGGATTTCGAACTCATTAATAAGATTTTACGATCGCTTTCAAAAAATTAGGATTCGAAAATAACGACAATACAAGAATCAAAGGACTTGAACCATTTTTCAATTGAAGAACTAATTGATTCATTGATCACATATGAAATGACGTGCAATGCACGTGAAGAACTTGAGAACCACATTCCAAAGAACAGGAAGGATTTAGGACATTGAACAATTGAAGACCACTCGAGCATAAGCTCAAGTGATGGTGAACTTGAAATACAAATGAAATTTAAAAAGTTCATAAAATAAAAAATTAAAAAGTAAAAAGAACGGAACTACTTGCTTTGAACGCAAGAAGAAGAACACAAATTGGGATGAATCGAGCTCCTCCGAAGACGAGGAGAAAATCAACAAAGACAACGTGACAAACTATGCCTTAACGGCTTTCGACGTTGAGGTAATCAAAATGCCTTCAGTTTATTTTAAAATTACATAATGCTTCTCATGACTTATTTTAAATTTAGTTTTAATTTAGTTTAATAAAATTAATTTTTTTAATTACATGTTTAGTGAAAATACAAAAATAAAATTGGATCATGCTTACCTTTCCATTGATTTTAAAAATAATCTAAAAAATACATATTTTATGATAAACAAATAAAATAATTTTGATTGAAAATATAAAATTATGCTTGATAATTTAATGCATAATGATCATGTTTAATGAGTTTATCCTTTGAAATGATGCATGATGATTTTTGAGATTTATGAATTATCAATTTTTATGTTAATGAACGTGGCCTTTTTAGCTTTAAACTATGATGTATGTTTTTATACAAAAACTTGAGCATATTGACTTGAAAGCATGTTTAATGGTTTTATAATTCATGATGAATCTTGCGATTTACGGATTATTGATCTTTACCATAATGAAAGTGCCTTATTGATCTTTATTGTAATAAATCTTGCACTTTTTGTTTTAAAAATGATACATATTTTTATTTGGCATAAATGGAATAAAATCATATGAATTGAGACAACTAAAAAGAGAAAATTATTTTTTGAAAAATATTTTTCTCTATCTTATTGATTTTGATGACTCCATTTGTATCATTTTTATGAATCTTTTGGACTTTGAAAATAATTTTGATGATTTAAATTTGAATAAATTTTTATCCAAATCATGATCTTGATTCCTTGATATTTACAAATTAAGATTTATTATGAATCAAGATTTTTCATTAATCGTTCTCCTATAATTGTTCTTGGTATTTCATTTAAGAGGGGATTTAATATATGAATCATGTCTTTTGGTATTTACATGATCTTATTTCTCATGATTTATTTTTGTATAACTCCTTGTGTTCATCACCCAATTAATTTTTCTTGATGAGATGAAATGAACATGATGAAATAAAAATATGCATGAAATATGGGATAAAATATAATTTGACATTTAGATACCATCATGATTTAAAATACTATGATTTGTTGCTAAAATGATGTATGTTTGGTATCATGAATATTTTAAATGATGAATGTTTGGTATCATGATCAAAATGTTGATAAATGCTTAAAAATTTTAATGTCTTAGTATCATGTATCATATGATCATAATAATGATTGATTTATTTTATCATGAAAAATGAAATGTATGGTTTTGAAATTATATATGTTTTAATTTAAAAATATAATGATGCATAAATAAGATTGATACTTACCTTTATCATGATTTAAAAATTGATGTAAAGGGATAAAGAGATGCAAAATTATATTCTTCCCGTCTTTTTGCCAATGACAAAGGGGGAGAAAGAGTTGCTAATGTGCGCATCTCAAAGAGAAAGATGCTAGCTTGCACAATTCAAGAATGAAGTAAAATTTGCTAACTTGCACATCGCAAAGAAAAGCAACAGTTGCTAGTTTGCACATCATATAGAGAAGCAAAAAGTTTGCTTATCTCAAAAGATGCAAAACTTTACCAACTTTTATATGTGTAAAATTTGCTAGCTCACAAATTGTAAGGAGAAAAACTTACAACGTGCACATTGTAAAAGAAAAGCAAATATGCCAACATGCACATCTTTAAATTTGCTAGCTTTTATGTTGTAAAACTTGTATATCTAAAACTTGATAGCTTGCATGTTATAATACTTGCTAAATTTTCTAGCTTCAAATTGCATAATGATAAAACTTGATATTATGTTTTTCATGCAATGACTTGAACTTGTTTGTCTAAAACAAATGAGAATTGGACTTCTCCTTTTTGTTGATGACAAAGGGAGAGAAGTATATTGATATTATGCATGATTTTATCATGACATGTTTGCTTGGATTTTTGAATCCAAGAGTCTCTATCAATACGGCATATTGATAGGGGGAGTTTGTTTAAACTTCGGGAGTTAAGATTAACTCTGTCATCAATTGGTTGTCATCATAAAAAAGGGAGAGATTGTTGAATCTCGTATTTTGATGATTAAATCAATTGATAATTGTTTATGATTTTAATCTACATTTTGAGTGATGCAGGATGCTTCAATTAGGATGAGATAATTAAAGCAGGAAGAATCATGTTGGGCCGGAGGAAAATATGTCAGAAGATTGGAAGTCGGGCCGGAGGATCGGTCGACGTATCGACAGAAGGCTTCCGGCCATGGATTCGGGCATCGGGCCAAGAAGAGCGGATATTGCACTAAGGATATTGGAGTTGCGGAGTCAACTGGCCGATTGGGCAATAGGCCGCAAGAGAGGATAATGCGCCGAAGAATCGGACGAAGCATCAAGGGACCAATGACATGCCGGACAACATGGTTAATGCTTAGTATTAATTGTCTAGATCGAATTATGTTTTTACAAATGCATGATTAACTACAATAGCAAGGCATGAGGTAAAATAAAGTCCCGGAGTCAAGGACGCAACTTCGTTGGGAGTTTGAGAGTTCGTCGGAAGTGCTAGCGAAACCAGTCGAGAAGTCTCAGAGCTTCCCAGAGAAGCTCATCGAAACTCACCAAGAAGATCGTCGTGAAGTCCAGGAGCTTGCCGGGAGTCCACCGGAACATTGCCGAGAGATCGTCAGAAGTTCATTGGAAGATCACCGGAAGCTCGTCGGAAGAATAGACTTACAGACTTGTTTAGCTCAGATTATGTCTTAGATTTCATAGTTAGCATGTAATTGAGTTTGAATTTGAGCCAACCCAATTAGGGGCTAGCTAGGCCCATATAAGGACTGTGTTGGGCCTAATGAGAGGCCCAAACAGTGCCCCAAGAAGTCTCACCGTCATGATACAGTCTTCGAGACTATGTCAGGCGGTGGTACAGCCAGTCTGGGCGATTGTACCGCCCCTGGCAGGGTGCTAGGCGGTGGTACCACCAGTTTGGGCGGTGGTACCACCCAGCACTGCCCCCCAGGTGGTGGTACCGCTAGATTGGGTGATGGTACCGCCCAGGGTAGTGTTAGTGTTAGATTGACACTAGGTGGTGGTACCGCTCAGTGCAGGCGGTGGTACCGCCCATGCCCGAGAACCCGGGATTGGAAAGTTTTAGGCTCCAAGTTTGAATCAACTTTGAAGCCTATAAATACTCCTCTCATCCCTGGTTAAAGCAAACAAGCACAGAGAGTTTAAAAAGTGAAGAATTGCTGTAGAAATCTCTTGTGAGAATCATCCTCTAGTCTAAGTGTTAGAATTCTATTTAGAGAGGAGAGTGGGTGCTTATAAGGGTTATCTCGTAAACCCAGTAAAAGGAGAAAAGAGGTGTAAAAGGTGGTTAGTCTTCGCCTATTGAAGGAAGACCGTGAGTGGATGCCGGTGGCCTCGACGGAAGAGGAATCAAAGGAGTGGATATAGGTCACAACGACCGAACCACTATAAACTATCGTGTTCTTTGGTTTGCATTTCATTCTTGCTATTACCTTACTGCAAACTTCCTTGAGTACTTACTACCTTCAATTCATTACGTACGCTTTCAAGTTAAGTTTCCGAGGAATCAGTTTTCAACGTACGAAGGTTTTTGAAGACGTGATTTTTACCGCTGCACTAATTCATGCCCCCCTCTTAGTGCCGACTCCGACTCTCAATCCTAACTTGGAATACATTTGAAATGTGAATTGAGAACCCAATGCACATTTCAAATGTAATTAGTGTTTGATGAGTGTTTTTATATTTAGTTTGGATGCTACATTGCAAATGCTTAAATGTTGGTGCTACCTCCGAGTAGCATTAACATTTCAACATTTGTGGGATACTAATATATATTTTTTAAATTTCTAAAATACTCCATGATATTATCTAAAATCATAAAATTATCAATATAATTTAGTGAGAAACTAACATGATGTATGTATTCTATAGTATAGAATTTTATTTATTTATTTATTTTAAAGATTATTTTATATTTATTTATATGATTATATTTTTTATTTATGATATATCTATGTCATATGAATTATTTTGTAAGATTGCATACATTCATTTATTAATTAATTTATTTACTTACTAATTTATAATAAAACATATGTATTTATTTTTGAAGAAATATTTAAAATATTAGAAGGGTAAATTTGTCACATAATATTCAATGAACTTTTAAAATATAATTTTACCAAACAACATTTATGTCCATGCATGTTTAAAATGCAACTTTCATTTATTGTTTACTGAACACTTGTAACATTTCACAAAGGTCTCTTCTCCAAATGTTTATTAAAAACACAAACGTATTCCTAAATGTGACCTAAGATTCTCGTTTGAAGATTCATTCGGTATTATCCCTCGTGTAGGAACGATCATAAAGTAATTTGACTAATCTCTTTTAATGAACAAAGCAACATAACAAAATAAAAGAGGAGAAAATATATTAATCATTGAATTAATAAATGAATTAGGATTGTTTAGAATTTTATTTACTCAGCATAAAATCCTATATTTTATCACAAGAGATAGATTCTTTCATAAAATGAATTAGGATTGTTTAATAATTTGACTAATCTGCTTTTAATGAACAAAGCAGCATAACAACATGACTAATCTCTTGTGAAAGTGTATTATCACAAGAGATAGATTCTTTCATAAAGATAGTTAATATAGCTACCAATAATATATTTTATAAAATTTTAAGTTTTTAAAAACATTTATAACAATCCCCCATAAAGACTCAAAATTTTTAAATATAAAAATATTTAAATTAATAAACAAAAAAGAAAATAACAAAGTGTTGCTTGATGCTTATAATATATAGTCACTCAAATATTTTATAAAGTTTGAATTTCGCATCATGCCAACAACTTCCATAGCAAGAAATGGAGTGAATCAAATCTTGAGTTACTTTATTCTTTATCCAAATTTTTACTATTACACGGTGCAAATGATTAGTCATGGTATTGCATATTAATGGTCATGTGTAAAAAATCTTAATCATTCAGAGGAGCTTGTGTGAACGAATTCTTTAGTTATGATCGTACATGCTCTTATATAGGAGAGACTTCAATAGGGATACATAGAGTCAAATATCGTAAAAAATAACATCTCAAATCTCTTTTAAGGTTATATACTTCTTATACCTCTGTAGGAGTAACAAGTAATCACCATAGTGGTAGATGTTAAAGTTCAATTTCATTTATGCACTAATATGTTTTTTATATTTTTATATTCTCTTTGGCCAATCCATTAACTTGTTATCATATTCTAAACTCTTCTAAGGGATTGCTTGTTGTTATCATATTTTTTTTTAATATTTATTTTTTTTAACAATAGCTTATTATAGAGGTTAGGTTCTCAATATTAAAATAATCATTCTAAGCTAATATATCCCTTTAATAATTTTAGGACTTAGTCCTTTGTTAGGATCAAGAGCGCACTAAGAGAGGGGGTGAATTAGTGCAGCGGAAAACTTATGCGATTTTAGAAAATATTTCGTACGTTCGAAGGAAATCGATTCGGAAAGATAATTACTTTAAAACATAAGAAAGCATAAGTGTAGTGAAAGCAAGATGAGGAGAAGAAGTACTTTGCTATAAAATAATTTACAATTAAAGAAGATTGCTCAAAACGAAATGCAAACTAGATTTAGAGTGGTTTGGTCAATCGTGACCTACGTCCACTTTCGGCTTCCTCCTTCGACGAGGTCACTGGCGTCCACTAGAGGCATTCCTTCAATAGGCAAAGGCCAACCACCTTTTATAGCTTTTCTCATTTTGCCGGGTTTAGGAGACAACCCTTACAAGTTTCACTCCTCTCTTGAATGATCTCCACACTTAGAAAAGGAGGAAAACTCTAGCACTTTTACAACACTTTAAGGCTCAAAGAACTCAAGATTTACTAATAGGTTTTGTGCCTTTTCATGCAGGAAAGGGTGGGGTTTTTATAGGCCCCAATGGCTTTCAAAAATGGAGCATAAAAGTGTCTAATCCCGGATTTTCGAGGTTCTGGCGGTACCACCGCCATTACTGGGCGGTACTACCGCCTGACATCTACCATTGGGAGGTACTACCACCTGACATCTGCCATTAGGCGGTACTACCACTCAGTCTGGGTGGTACTACCGCTTGATAGAGCTCGGAGATCGAGCTCTGGCGGTACCACCGCTTGACAGGGGTGGTACCACTGTTGGCAGTAATAACTGCCGGCGGTACTACCGGCTGACACGGGTGGTACCATCCCCCAGAATTCCTAGGAGACCGAGTCTCTCAAGCGGTGCCACCACCGACCGGGAATTCTGGGTCCTAGTTGGGCCTTGAATCCGGCCCAAACCAGCCCAACTTAGGGCCCAATTGGCCCATAATTAAGTTAGTGGTTTACCTCCCAATGCTAACTTAATTTACACTCCAACTATGATAATTAAGACTTGATTACTACATCTCATGTTCCGGTGTGTCAATCGCACTTCTGACGAGCTTCCGACGTACTTCCGGCGAACATCCGACGAACTCTCGGCAATGCTCTAGCGGACTCCCGACAAGCTCTTGGACTTTGCAATGATCTTCTTGGTGAGTTTTGATGAGCTTCTATGGCAAGCTCCTAGACTTCTCGGTTGGTTCCTGTAGAACTTCCGACGAACATCCGGACTTCCGATGAACTCTCGAACAACCAACGTGATCTCGATCTTGACTCTAGCACAACACCTGCTTTAAGTCTTACTGCCATCGTAGTTATTCCTGTACACTTTTCTCAACATACAGATTAGATCAAACAAATTATAATTGACTTCATCATCAAAATCCGATATTCAACCATCTCCCCCTTTTTGATGATGACAATCAATTGATGACGGAGTTAACCTTAACTCCCCTATCTATGTGTCATACTTGAGAAAAGTCATTCTTGAATTCAAAACCTTTGAATTCAAGAGACATATTGATAAGTTAAGTTTATTTTAACTTATCAATACTCACATTATGATTCCTATCATGATCTAACATGATGTCAAGGAATGACATCCATTTTCAAGTCTTATATTTCAAATAATGAAGGATAACAAACATAACAATTCATCATTCTAAGATATCAATTTGTAAAATTACAAGTTAAGCTCTAGATATCTTATCATAATTAAGAAAAGTTAACATGCAACCTTTTCAAGTGTAAAATTACATACATTTATCATCAATAAATTACATACATTTATCATCAATTTACCATATTTTGATATTATTTCTCCCCCTTTATCATCAACAAAAAGGAGAACGATTCAACAATAAATGCAAGTGTGATAAAAATTCATGTCATATTTCAAATTATAAAGAAATTCATACAAATCATATTTCAAGCATTCATGACATGATATCATTCAAAAGTTCTCACATTAAAAGTTATAAATATTTAACGAGATGGCTTCCATCAACTTCTTCCTTTTTATTTTTCATTAAAACTTCACATGAAGGAGCAAAGTAAGGAGGAAAAACCATTGAGAACCAGCTTTGAATGAAGTTAAAAATGATAAAATAGTTTCATTAAATCATGCTTCATTTTTCACAAGGATCAAGATATTCATATTAAATTAAATCCTCATTCTTGCAAGTGTTCATAAAAAAGAAAAAAAATTCCTTCATTAAGAAGGAATTCATGTGAAAGAATCATCATTTCAAATCCATTTCTCAATAAAAATTTACAAGAGAGAAATCCGAGAGATATATTTGTCAATGAAATCCATGAATCAAACATCAAGATATGTATAAATACTTTATGCATTTATAAAATATTTTGTTATAGCTTTTCATCACTACTTGCATGAGGTAATATCATTAGTGTTTTGTAGTACCCAAAGATTAAGAATCCGATGTATGATTAAAACTTCTCAATATTCAATAGAAATCATAATCATTAAAGTAAACTTCATGCTATTGCATCATTGTATGATAACATGCTTATAATCATAGAAACTTTTAGCATCAAGGCACAAAATTTTCAACATAAAAGTAAACATGTTATTTAAGCACACAACCTTATCATCATGCAAGATTTGCATCATAAAATTATTAGCACAGAATTTAAATGAGTGTCAAAGAATCAAGAAGGTCCGAAAATGAAATTTAACAAGTTCATGCATTCAGACATATTAACATTCCTAACTCTATTCTAATAAAATCAAATTGTTCTTCACTTAAAGCTTTGTAAAAATATCGGCTAATTGATGTTTTATATCAATAAACTCTAAGATTATATCATGATTAGTGATATGATCTCATATAAAGTGATGCCTAATGTCAATATGTTTTGTTCTAGAGTGTTGAATGAGATTCTTTGTTAAACATATTGCACTTGTGTTATCACATTTTATGGGGATATTTTTAAGATGAATCTTATAATCCTCTAAAGTATTTTTCATCCACACAACTTGTGCACAGCATGCACTGGCTGCAATGTACTTGGCTTCGGTTGTAGATAGTGCAACCGAATTTTGTTTCTTGGAAATCCAAGAAACAAGTGCTTGTCTTAAAAATTGATATGTTCCTGAAGTACTTTTTCTATCTAGTCTACATCCAGCAAAATCCGTATCAGCATAAGCAATTAGCTTAAAGTTTTCAGATTTTGGATAGCATAATCCTAGATTTATGGTTCCTTTAAGATATCTAAGTATTCTCTTAACTACTTTAAGATAAGATATCTTAGGATTAGATTGAAACCTAACACAAAGTCGTACACTAAACATGATATCTGGTCTAGTTGCGGTGATGTAAAGTAAGCTTCCTATCATACCCTTATAAGCTTTTTGATCAAAGCTTTCTCCACTTTCATCAATTTCTAACTTAGTGGAGGTGCTCATAGGAGTATTGATAGCCTTTGAGCTATCCATATTAAATATTTTTAGTAAATCTAAGACATATTTTATTTGACTAAGAAATATACCATTACTTAATTGTTTGATTTGTAAGCCCAAAAAGAAGGTTAATTCCCCCGTTAAACTCATTTCAAATTCAAGACTCATACTTTTAGCAAATGATTCACAAAGAGATTCATTCGTAGAACTGAAAATGATATCATCAACATAAATTTGAACAATAAAAAAATTATTTTTAAAATTTTTGATAAACAATGTAGTATCGACCTTGCCATTAGAGAAATTATTTTCAATAAGAAATGAATTAAGTCTCTCATACCAAGCCCTTGGGGCTTGTTTTAAACCATAGAGAGCTTTAGTCAATTCAAACACATGATTAGGGAGATTATCATTCTCAAATCTGAGAGGTTGTTCAATATAAACTTCTTCGAAAATAAAGCCATTAAGAAAATCACTTTTAACATCCATTTGAAATAACTTAAAATTATTACTACTAGTATAGATAAGGAGCATCCTTATGGCTTCTAATCGTATAGGAGTGAAGGTTTCATCTTGCTTGTTTATAACCATGATACTAGATTCATCTTGCTTGTTTCTAAATACCAATTTAATACCAATAACTAAATGGTCATTTGACCTAGGAACGAGCTTCCACACCTCATTTCTTTCAAATTGATTTAACTCATCTTGCATGACGATAATCCTTGAATCATCTTTTATGGCTTCGTTAATACATTTAGGTTCAATTTGGGAGAGAAAAGCGGTATTGGCACAAAAATTCTTAAGAGAAGAACGAGTTTGAACCCCTTTAGATATGTCTCCTATGATTAGCTCCTTAGGATGAGCATCTACATACTTCTAATTCTTGGGTAAGGATGTTTTTGTTAGGATCGGAGCGGCACTAAGAGGGGGGGTGAATTAGTGCAGCGGATTAAAACGTTGATTTTGACAAAACTTTCGTACGAAAATAATGAAACTTGAAAAGCTTAACTTGAAGGCGTATTCTTAAAGTTGTGCAGCAAAGGTAATAAGGAACTAAAGCATGTAAGAAGGTTTGCAATAATGTAAATGGCAATAATGAAATGCAAACCAAGGATGACGCCGATTTTAGAGTGGTTCGGTCAAATGACCTACTCCACTTACGAGGCCCCTCTTCGATGAGGCTCCCACCTTCCACTAGCAAATCTCTTGAAATGGAAGGGTAAATACCCCTCTTACAACCTTTTACAAGCAGTTCAACCTCTTACAAAATTTCAGCAAGAAAGAATGAGGAGAACTCTCTAACAAAATGAAAACAAGACTTGCTAAGACTTTCTAAGACTTTTTTTCTCAATCAAATTGCTTCTCAAAAGTTGTAATCTCAGCTGAGATTTGAGGGGTATTTATAGGCCTCAAGAGGATTCAAATTTGGGCTCCAAATTTGAATTCTCGTGGAGTTCCCGATGCTGGCGGTGCTACCGCCTGTTAGTGGCGGTTCCACCGCCCGTCAGTGTCAGGCGCTGACAGTGCTGGGCAGTGCCACCGCCCAGCTCAGGCGGTGCCACCGCCTGGCTCTCGGGCACTGGGCGGTGCCACCGCCCAGCTCTCGGGTGCTGGGCGGTGCAACCGCCCAGTCTGGCAGCGCCACCGTCAGACTCTTTGGTTGATTGGTTGGGCTTCAAACTTAGCCCAAACCAAGTCTAATTTTGGGCCCAATTGGCCCCTAACCAGGATATAGGATTATCTCTTAATCTTAATCCTAATTACAAGTTAACTACATAAAAAAAACACCTCCTAAACAGGTTTTTCAACCGCGAACGTCGAGTCTTGTTCCAGCGAGCTTTCCGACGAACTTCTTCCGACGGGCTCCAAGCACGCTCCCGAACTTGTGATGACTTTAATGAGTAGCCGAGCCTTCTCGTTGATCTCCGTGAACCTTCGACGATCTCTTCGGCGAACTTCCGAAAATTCCGACAGGTTCCCGATTTCTTCTCGGTTGGTTCCGGCAGCATCTCCGACGATTCTTCGAACTCTTAAACGTCCATCGATCTTGACTCCGGTATACTTTCTTTGTGTTTTCTGGTTTATCATAGTTAACCCTGCACACTTAACTCAATAATATGGATTAGATCAAATAACCCATCAATTGATTTTATCATCAAAATCCGAGATTCAACAATCTCCCCCTTTTTGATGATGACAATCAATTGATGACGGAGTTAAACATAACTCCCCCTATCTATATGCCATATTATAAGAAGTTAAAAAATAAACACTTGAATTTCATCCCATTGAATTCAAACATGAACCGATAAGTTCTAACCGTAGAACTTATCACTATTCTCATTGAGCATAATGTAAATACGAAACTTCGATGAAAAAAAAAATTTTCAAGTCGAATGAAGATTTTTATCATGAATTTAATGATATGTTTGACATGCTTTCAATATGATTATGTGATCTTGCGAATTTCTCAAAGATTATGTAAGGCACATAAGACATTCATATCACACTAGCTTATATAAGTCATCACTTTTCTCCCCCTTTGTCATCAACAAAAAGGAATACGATTTTACAGAAAAATTTAGCATTCATTTTATCAAACCTCTTCTTTCTATACAAGCCCATGGTAATTCGAAACTCATCATGCATTCACGCAAATCCAGCATTCATTAATACTTATCCAGAATTCAGCTTAAAAAGAGAAATCAGCATTCAACCAAAAGCATATATCCAGAATTTAAATACAAAACAGAAGTTCAGGTTTTGTTCAAAAGACGACCAGTTTGGAGCATGAGATGAAGAGCAGAATAAGAGATTGAGAGAATTTGAGAGAGCTGGAGGAAGATATCCACGGGTTGGGGACGGTGCCACCGCTGGCTGGCCGTGAAAGAGGAAAGAAAACTTTTCTTCCCCCTTTCTTGATTTCCAGAGTTTTTTTTTTTTTTTTTTTTTGACGCAAGGAAAGGTTGAGACATTGAGTTGTAGTTTTAATATCTCATTTGGAATCGAAAGAGGAAGATGAAATCAAATTCACAAACGAACGGAACAGGAATAAGACATCCTTTCAAAAGTCTTACTCCAAGGGACAATTTAACATGCCTAGTTCCCTTCTAATAAATTCAAATTGATCTTCATTTAAGGCTTTTATAAAAATATCTGCTAATTGATGCTTTGTGTCAATGAATTCTAGAATAACATCATTGTTAAGGACATGATCACGTATGAAATGATGCCTAACATCAATGTGTTTAGTTCTAGAGTGCTGAATTGGATTCTTAGTAAGACATATGGCACTAGTATTATCACATTTTATGGGAATGTTTTTAAAGTGAATTCCGTAGTCTTCTAATGTATTTCTCATCCAAACAACTTGTGCATAGCATGCACTTGCAGCAATGTATTCGGCTTCTGCCGTAGATAGTGCAACTGAATTTTGTTTCTTGGAAGTCCAAGAAACAAGTGCATGTCCTAAAAATTGGCATGTTCCGGATGTACTTTTTCTATCTATCCTGCATCCGCCAAAATCGGCATCCGCATAGGCTATTAAATCAAATTTTTTAGATTTTGGATACCACAATCCTAAATTTGGAGTTCCTTTAAGATACCTAAATATTCTTTTAACACTTTTGAGATGAGATAATTTAGGATTAGATTGAAACCTAGCGCAAAGTCCTACACTAAACATAATATCCGGTCTAGTCGCGGTGAGGTAGAGTAGGCTACCTATCATTCCCCTATATGTTTTTTGATCGAAATGTTCACTATTTTCATCCATATCTAACTTAGTTGTAGTACTCATAGGAGTGTTTATTGCTTTTAAATTATCCATGTTAAATCGTTTTAACAATTCTAATGTGTATTTAGATTGGTTAAGAAATATACCATCCTTAAGTTGTTTGATTTATAATCCTAAAAAGAAAGTTAATTCACCCATTAAACTGATTTCAAATTCATGACTCATAGATTTGGCAAATAATTCACATAGTGATTCATCTGAAGAGCCAAAAATGATATCGTTAACATAAATTTGCACAATAAGAAAATTCTTTTCAAAATGTTTAATAAACAATGTAGTATCAACCTTGCCTTTGGTAAAATTATTTAAAATAAGAAAGGAACTAAGCCTTTCATACCAAGCTCTAGGGGCTTGTTTCAAGCCATAGAGAGCCTTAGTCAATTTGAATACATGATTAGGAAGAAGAGAATTTTCAAATCCGGGAGGTTGTTCGACATATACTTCTTCGGAAATAAAACCATTCAAGAAGGCACTTTTGATATCCATTTGAAATAGTTTAAAATTATAGCTACTAGCATAGGCAAGGAGCATCCTTATGGCTTCTAATCGAGCCACGGGAGCGAAGGTTTCTTCGTAATCGATACCTTCTTCTTGGTTAAAACCTTTGGCCACTAATCTAGCCTTGTTTCTAACCACGATACCATTTTCGTCTTGCTTGTTTCTAAAGACCCATTTAGTACCAATGACTAAATGGTCACTAGGTCTAGGAACAAGCTCTCATACCTTATTCCTCTCAAATTGATTCAATTCCTCTTGCATTGCAATAACCCAAAAATCATCTTTTATGGCCTCGTCAATGCATTTAGGTTCGATTTGAGAAAGGAAGGCGGCATTAGCACAAAAATTCTTGAAAGAGGAACGAGTTTGAACCCCTTTAGATGTATCCCCTATAATTAGCTCCTTTGGAAGAACATCTATATACTTCCATTCCTTAGGTAAGGAAATTTCGGAAGAAGGTGCATCCAAGTTGCTATTTTGAGGAGGGGGTTCATTCAAATTCAAATTATCAAAACCAAGATCATCATCAAAATCATTTTTCTTTAAATTTGAAACTTCATTAAAAACTACATGAATAGACTCTTCAATTACTAAAGTTCTTTTATTAAAAACCCGAAAAGCTTTAGAAACGGAAGAGTAACCAAGAAAGATGCCTTCATCGGATTTAGCATCAAATTTTCCTAAGGCATCCCTTTCATTTAAAATAAAGCATTTACAACCGAAAACTTTAAAATAGGAGATGTTTGGTTTTTTGTTATTCCATAATTCATAGGGAGTTTTTGATAAGGATGGTCTTATTTGGACTCTATTCATGATGTAGCAAGCCGTATTTACGGCTTCGGCCCAAAAGTACTTAGGTAAACTATGTTCATTCAACATAGTTCTTGCCATTTTTTGTAGGTTTCTATTTTTTCTTTCAACTACTCCATTTTGTTGGGGATTTCTTGGAGTGGAGAAGTTGTGATTGTATCCATTAACTTCACAAAAATTTTGAAATTCATGGTTTTGAAATTCGCCACCATGATCACTCCGGATTGATGAAATCATGAAACCTTTTGCGTTTTGAGTGAGTTTACAAAATTTAGAGAAGCACTTGAAACAATCACTTTTGTGAGTTAAGAAATAGGTCCAAGTGTATCTAGAGTAGTCATCCACAATCACAAAAGCATATTTGCTTCCACCTAGACTTGTCGTATCAATTGGTCCAAATAAGTCCAAATGGATCAATTGTAATGGTCTAGTGGTGCTAATTTGATTTTTTGGTTTGAAGCTTGTTTTTATTTGTTTCCCTAGTTGACATGCATCGCATACCTTATCCTTAATAAACTTCATATTCGGAATCCCTCGGACTAATTCTTGAGATGAGATTTTAGATATTGTTTTCATGCTTGCATGGCCTAATCTCCTATGCCAAAGCCAAGCATCATCATTTACGGCGGAGAAACACATTTCATTTCTTAGTTCATCAAGATTGATGGTATAGACATTATTTTGTTTTAAAGCAATCATAGTCATGTTAAGATTTGGTTTTTCAATAATGCACATATTTGATTCAAATCTAACGATATAGCCTTTATCGCATAATTGACTAATGCTCAATAGATTATGTTTCAATCCATCAACTAGTAACACATCATCAATGGAAAAACTTGATTTGTTACCTATGGTTCCCTTGCCAATGATTTTGCCTTTGTTGTTGTCTCCGAAGGTGACATAGCCTTCGTCCATACTAGTGAGCTTGGAGAATTGGGATGGATCTCCGGTCATATGCCTTGAGCATCCACTATCAAGATACCATCTCTTGCTCCTAGCATGTGATGGTGTATGTTTCTACAAGAAGGAATTATTTTTAGGTACCCATTTACTTTTGGGTGCCTCAAAAACTAATCTAACTTGTTTATCATGTTGCATAGACTTGATCATGGTTCCTTTAGGAACCCAAATCAATTTGTTCGGACTAATTTTCTTGAATGGACATTGGT
This sequence comes from Musa acuminata AAA Group, assembly GCF_036884655.1. Lineage (NCBI taxonomy): Eukaryota > Viridiplantae > Streptophyta > Magnoliopsida > Zingiberales > Musaceae > Musa > Musa acuminata. Next base: position 9,614,262 of record NC_088328.1, on the reverse strand, counting down.
AAGTTATATGTCCATATTTGCAACAAAAGTTGCAATTGCTTTGGTGTTGAACATGTAAGATAGGACCTTTAATAAAGGTGGTTGGATTTTGGTGAGTACTTCTCACATATCCGATTCCACTCCTTTTGGGAACGTGACCCTTATTTGTAAGGATCATGTTTAAGGACTTGCTACCGACCTCGAATTTCTTCAAGGTATCTTTAAGTACCAAGTTCTCAATTTAGAGAGTTTCTAGATCATGGCATTTAGCACATGGAGCTATACTATCATGATATTCAGTTTTTAATTTATCAAGATCACAAGTAAGACTATCATGCTCCTTTTTTAGCATTTTGTACTTTCTACTAATTGTCTTACATTCATCAAATAACTCATGGAAGGCATTTAATAATTCATGATAAGGTAAATCTGCATTAATTAAATCCGTTACCTCTTCTTCGAAGGCCATTAGGGCGTAGTGAGCAACTTGCTCGGTGTTGGACTCCTCTTCTTCGGACGTGCTTGAATCATCCCATGTTGCCTTGAGCGCCTTCTTCTTTGATGCTTTCTTTTTGGCTTGTGGATAATCGTTCTTGTAGTGTCCCGGTTTCTTGCACTCATAGCAAATTACTTGGTCCTTCTTGTGTTCGAATTTATTTTTTGTATTATTTTTAAATTTGTTCTTTCTTAAATATTTTTTAAATTTTTGAGTCAAAAGTGCAATGTCATTGTCACTGTCCTCATCACTTGATGTTCCTTTCAAGTGGTCTTCTTGTGATGTGAGTGTCATATCCTTCCTGTTCTTTGGAAGGGGGTTCTCAAGCTCGTCATGAGCTTGACATGTCATTTCGTAGGTCATTAGAGACCCAATGAGTTCTTCAAGAGGGAATATTTTAAGGTCTTTGGCCTCTTGAATGGCCGTAACTTTTGGATCCCAACTTTTAGGGAGGGATCTTAAGATTTTAGTTACTAGTTCAAAGTTAGTAAAATCTTTACCAAGAGCTTTGAGTCCATTGATGACATCCGTAAACCGGGTGTACATGTCTCCGATGGACTCACTTGGTTTCATTCGGAAAAGTTCGTAAGAGTGCACAAGAATGTTGATTTTGGACTCTTTCACTCGGTTAGTGCCTTCATGAGTGACCTCAAGAGTTCTCCAAATATCAAAAGCCGAATCACAAATTGAAACACGATTAAATTCATTTTTGTCTAGTGCACAAAACAAGGCATTCATAGCCTTTGCATTTAAAGCAAAAACCTTCTTCTCCGATTCATTCCATTCGCTCATCGGAAGAGAAGATTTTTGAAATCCATTTTCAACAATAGTCCAAAGCTCGAAATCCATAGAAATGAGGAAGATCCTCATCCGAGTCTTCCAATACGTGTAATCCGACCCATTAAACATAGGTGGACGTGTGATAGAGTGTCCCTCATGCATGCCGGAGTAAGCCATCTCTCTTGGGTATTAAACCAAATATAAGAGTGAGCCTAGCTCTGATACCAATTGTTAGGATCGGAGCGGCACTAAGAGGGGGGGTGAATTAGTGCAGCGGATTAAAACGTTGATTTTGACAAAACTTTCGTACGAAAATAACGAAACTTGAAAAGCTTAACTTGAAGGCGTATTCTTAAAGTTGTGCAGCAAAGGTAATAAGGAACTAAAGCATGTAAGAAGGTTTGCAATAATGTAAATGGCAATAATGAAATGCAAACCAAGGATGACGCCGATTTTAGAGTGGTTCGGTCAAATGACCTACTCCACTTACGAGGCCCCTCTTCGATGAGGCTCCCACCTTCCACTAGCAAATCTCTTGAAATGGAAGGGTAAATACCCCTCTTACAACCTTTTACAAGCAGTTCAACCTCTTACAAAATTTCAGCAAGAAAGAATGAGGAGAACTCTCTAACAAAATGAAAACAAGACTTGCTAAGACTTTCTAAGACTTTTTTTCTCAATCAAATTGCTTCTCAAAAGTTGTAATCTCAGCTGAGATTTGAGGGGTATTTATAGGCCTCAAGAGGATTCAAATTTGGGCTCCAAATTTGAATTCTCGTGGAGTTCCCGATGCTGGCGGTGCTACCGCCTGTTAGTGGCGGTTCCACCGCCCGTCAGTGTCAGGCGCTGACAGTGCTGGGCAGTGCCACCGCCCAGCTCAGGCGGTGCCACCGCCTGGCTCTCGGGCACTGGGCGGTGCCACCGCCCAGCTCTCGGGTGCTGGGCGGTGCAACCGCCCAGTCTGGCAGCGCCACCGTCAGACTCTTTGGTTGATTGGTTGGGCTTCAAACTTAGCCCAAACCAAGTCTAATTTTGGGCCCAGTTGGCCCCTAACCAGGATATAGGATTATCTCTTAATCCTAATCCTAATTACAAGTTAACTACATAAAAAAAACACCTCCTAAACAGGTTTTTCAACCGCGAACGTCGAGTCTTGTTCCGGCGAGCTTTCCGACGAACTTCTTCCGACGGGCTCCAAGCACGCTCCCGAACTTGTGATGACTTTAATGAGTAGCCGAGCCTTCTCGTTGATCTCCGTGAACCTTCGACGATCTCTTCGGCGAACTTCCGAAAATTCCGACAGGTTCCCGATTTCTTCTCGGTTGGTTCCGGCAGCATCTCCGACGATTCTTCGAACTCTGAAACGTCCATCGAACTTGACTCCGGTATACTTGCTTTGTGTTTTCTGGTTTATCGTAGTTAACCCTGCACACTTAACTCAATAATATGGATTAGATCAAATAACCCATCAATTGATTTTATCATCAAAATCCGAGATTCAACAGTTTTAGAAGTAGATGCATCCAAGTTGCTAGATGGAGAAAGGGTTTCATTTAAATTCAAAGCATCAAAATTAACATCATTATCAAAATCATTTTTCTTAATTTCGGAAACCTCTTTAAAAATAACATGAATGGATTCTTCTATAATCAAAGTTCTTTTATTAAAGATATGAAATGCTTTAGAAATAGAAGAATAGCTAAGAAAAATTTCTTCATCGGATTTAGCATCAAATTTTTCTAAAGCATCTTTTTCATTCAAGGTAAAACACTTACACCCAAAAACATTAAAATATGAAACATTGGGTTTTTTGTTGTTCCACAACTCATAAGGAGTTTTGGTGAGTAAGGGTCTTACTAAAACTTTATTCATGATATAGCATATCGTGTTTACGGCTTCGGCCAAAAAATATTTGGGTAGGCTATGTTCATTTAACATGATTCTTGTCATTTCTTGTAAGTTTCTATTCTTTTTTTCTACTACTCTATTTTATTGAGGATTTCTTGGAGTAGAGAAGTTGTAGTTATATTCATTAGATTCACAAAATTCTTGGAAATCACGGTTTTGAAATTCACCACTATGATTACTTCGAATTGACGAAATCATAGAACCCTTTTCATTTTGAACAAGTTTACAAAACTTAGAGAAATACCTAAAGCATTCACTTTTGTGTACCAAAAAATAAGTCCATCTGTATCTACTATAATCATCCATAATAACAAATGTGTATTTGCTACCTCCTAGGCTTGATGTAGCAATTGGTCCGAACAAGTCCATATGGATCAATTGCAAAGGTCTAGAGGTGCTTATTTGGTTCTTAGGTTTGAAGCTGCCTTTTATTTATTATCCTAGTTGACAAGCATCACACACATTATCTTTGATGAACTTGATATGAGGAATTCCTCTAACAAGTTCTTTTGATGAAATTTGGGTGATTAGTTTTATGCTAGTATGACCTAATCTCATATGCCAAAGCCAAGCATCATCATTCAAAACCGAAAAACACATTTCATTGCAAGGATCATTAATGTCAATGGTGTATACATTATTTTATTTTAGTGCAATCATATATGTGTTTTTGTGTGGTTTCTCAATAATACAAGCATTAGATTCTAATTTAATAATATATCCTTTATCACATAATTGACTAATGCTCAAGAGGTTATGCTTTAAGCCATCAACTAACGATACATCTTCAATAAAGAAGTTGGATTTGTTACCAATGGTTCCTTTGCCAATGATTTTACCCTTTTGTTATCTCCAAAGGTGACATATCATTCGTCTATGCTAGTGAGCTTAGAGAATTGAGATGAATCTCTTACTCCTAGCTTGTGATGGTACATTTTTCTACAAAAAAGGATGATTTTTAGGTACCCATTTGACCTTGGGTGCCTCAAAAATTGATCTATATTGCTTATCATATTGCATTGAGTCATTTGAGATTCTTTTAGGAACCCAAATCAATTTATGTGGACTACATTTCTTAAATAGATAATGATAAGCTACATACCCAAATTTATAACAAAAGTTGAATTTCTTTCATGGTGAAACATGCAAAGTAGGGCCTTTAACAAAGGTGGTTGGATTATGGTGAGAGCTACTCACAAATCCGATTCTGTCTTTTCTATGAACGTGACCCTTATTGGCAAGGATCATGTTCAAGGATTTACTACCAATATCAAATTTTCTAAGGTTTTCTTAAGTAGCAAGTTTTCTTTTTGAAGTAATTCTAGTTCATCACATTTTGTATAGAATGCTAAGCTATTTTCATGCTCAATCTTTACTCTATTAAAGTTGCTAATAAGAGAAGCATGTTTCTTTTTCAAAGAGTTGTACTTTTACTTAAGATTCTACATTCATCAAACAATTCATGAAAAGCACTTGAAAGCTCATCGAAAGTTAAATTTGCATCTAATGAACTTGTTACCTCATCTCCAATAGCCATTAGCGCATAGTGAGCAACTTGCTCGATGTTGGTTGGCTCCTTCGGAGGCACTTGAGTCGTCCCATGTAGCTTTGAGTGCCTTCTTCTTTGGTTGCCTCCTCTTTGTTTGGGGACATTCACTCTTGAAGTGTCCCGGCTTCTTGCATTCATAGCATATTACTTAATCTTTCTTGGGTTAAAATTTATTTTTAGTATTATTTTTAAATTTATTTCTTTTTATGAATCTTTCAAACTTTCTTGTTAAGAGTGCCAAATCATCATCAAAGTTCTCATCACTTGAATTTTCTTTCAAGTGGTATTCTTATGTTCTCAGTGTCATATCCTTCCTGTTCTTTGGAAGGGTGTCCTCAAGCTCTTCATGAGCTTTACATGTCATCTCATAGGTCATTAGTTCTTCACGAGGAAAGTTATTTAAATCTTTGGCCTCTTGAATGGCCGCGACTTTAGGGTCCCAACTCTTTGGAAGGGATCTTAAAACTTTATTAACGAGCTTAAAATCTGAGAAACCTTTACCAAGTCCTTTTAGACCATTAATGACATCCATAAATCGGGTGTACATGTCTCCAATGGTCTCACTCGGTTTCATTCGAAACAACTAATCAGAATGCACCAAAAGACTAATTTTTGACTCCTTCACTCTACTAGTGACTTCATGAGTTACTTCGAGTATGTGCCAAATGTCAAAAGTCATTTCACAAATCGATACTCGATTAAACTCATTTTTATCTAATGCACAAAACAAGACATTGGGAGAGAAGACTTTTGAAAGCTATTTTCTACAATATTCCATAATTTGAAATCTATTGAAATTAGAAAGATCCTCATTCTAGTCTTCCAATATGTGTAATCCGTCCCATTGAACATGAGCGGACGTGTAATTGAATGACCCTCTAGGTTGCCGGCAAATGTCATCTCTCTTGGGTTTAAAACCAAATGAGAGTGAACTTGGCTCTGATACCAATTGTTAGGATCAAGAGTAGCACTAAGAGGGGGGGAGGGGGAATTAGTGCAGCGGAAAACTTTCGTGATTTCAAAAGTCTACGTTTCGATAAAACCGACTTCGACGAAAATCATTTCGTAAGGAGTTTAACTTGAAAGCGTACGTAAGTGTAGAGAAGACAATAATAAGGTAATGTAGCTTATAGTAATTAAACTTGCACAAATTAAAAAGCAAACTAGGATTTAGAGTGGTTCGGTCAACGTGACCTGCATCCACTTTTGGATTCCTCCTCCAATGAGGTCTTCGGCATCCACTAAAGGCCTTCCTTCAATAGATGAAGACCAGCCATCTCTTTTATAGCACTTTCTCCTTTTCACGGGTTTAGGAGAGAACCCTTACAAGTCTCACTCCTCTCTTGAATGATCTCAAAACTTAGAAATGGAGGAGGAGAACTCTAGCACTTGTTTACAACACTTTTACACCCCAACAACTCAAGATTATCTCAATGTTTTTCATGCCCTTGCATGCAGAAAAGGGTGGGGTTTTTATAGGCCATAATGGCTTCAAAATTGGAGCCAAAAAGTGTCACATCCCCAGAATCCGGGGTACTGGCGGTACCACCGTCGTTACTGGGCGGTACTACCACCGCTGTTTTGACTCTGGGCGGTACCATCGTCGAACAGGGGCAGTACCATCACCCAGATATCCTGGGGCACTATCTTCGAGGCGGTGCCACCGTCGGCCCTGGAGGTGCCACCGCCGGCCAAGAATTCGGGGGTTGAATTGGGTGCTCAATTCAGCCCTGTTAAGGGCCTAGTTGGCCCATACTTATGTTAGTGGGATTACCTCCCAATCCTAACTTAATTTATACTCTAACTATGATAATTAACATAATTTATAGTGCATCTTATTCTGGTGCATCAATTGCTCTTCCAGCGAGCTTCCGGCATACTTCCGGTGATCTTTCGTCATACTTCTGGCAATGTTCCGACGGACTCCTAACAAGCTCCTAAACATTATGATGATCTTCTTGGTGAGTTCCGACGAGCTTCTATGGCAAGCTCCTGGACTTCTCGGTTGGTTCCCACAGAACTTCTAACGAATGTCCGGACTTTCGTCGAACTCTCAAACTCCCAATGATATCTCGATCTTGACTTCGGCACAACACTTGCTTTATGTCTTACTCCTATCGTAGTTAATCCTGTATACTTTTCTCAATATATAGATTAGATCAAACAACTTACAATTGACTTCATCATCAAAATCCGAGATTCAACAGATCTTAATTTTAATGCTTTGAATTTAAATGAACCCTCTCCTTCAACCAGCAACTTGGATTCATCTTCTTCTGAAACATCATATAATGAATGGAAGTATGTAGATGCTCATCCTAAGGAGACACACCAAATTCATCTTGTTTGTTTCTAAAGACCCGTTTAGTACCAATAACTAAATGGTCATGTGGCCTAGGAACAAACTTTTATACCTCATTTCTCTTAAATTGATTTAACTCATCTTGCATTGTAGTGACCCATGAATTATCTTTTAAGGCCTTGTCAATACATTTTGGTTCAATTTGGGAGAGAAAAGCGGCGTTGGCACAAAAATTCTTAAGAGAAGAACGAGTTTGAACCCCTTTAGATGTGTCTCTTATGATTAGCTCCTTAGGATAAGCATCTACATACTTCCAATCCTTGGGTAAGGATGTTTCAGAAGTAGATGCATCCAAGTTGCTAGATGGAGAAAGGGTTTCATTTAAATTCAAAGCATCAAAATTAACATCATTATCAAAATCATTTTTCTTAATTTCGGAAACCTCATTAAAAACAACATGAATGGATTCTTCTATAATTAAAGTTCTTTTATTAAAGATACGAAATACTTTAGAAATAGAAGAATAGCCAAGAAAAATTCCTTCATCGGATTTAGCATCAAATTTTCCTAAGGCATCTTTTTCATTCAAGATAAAATACTTACACCCAAAAACTTTAAAATATGAAACATTAGGTTTTTTTGTTGTTCCACAACTCATAAGGAGTTTTGGTGAGTAAGGGTCTTACTAGAACTCTATTTATGACATAGCATGCCGTGTTTATAGCTTCGGCCCAAAAATATTTGGGTAGGCTATGTTCATTCAACATGGTTCTTGCCATTTCTTGTAAATTTCCATTCTTTCTTTCTACTACATTTTGTTGAGGATTTTTGGGGTAGAGAAGTTGTGGTTGTATCCATTAGATTCATAAAATTCTTGAAAATCACGGTTTTGAAATTCACCACCATGATCACTTCGAATTGACGAAATCATAAAACTCTTTTCATTTTGAATAAGTTTACAAAACTTAGAGAAGTGTCTAAAGCATTCACTTTTGTGTGTCAAAAAATAAGTCTATGTATATCTACTATAATCATCTAAATGACAAATGCATATTTACTACCTCCTAGGCTTGATGTAGAAATTGGTCCGAACAAGTCCATATGGATCAATTACAAAAGTCTAGAAGTGCTTATTTGATTCTTAGGTTTGAAGCTACCTTTTATTTATTTTCCTAATTGACAACATCATACATATTATCTTTGATGAACTTGATATGAGAAATTCCTCTTACAAGTTTTTTAGATGAAATTTGGATGATTAGTTTCATGTTACCATGACCTAATCTCCTATGCCAAAGCCAAGCATCATCATTCAAAACCGAAAAACATATTTCATTGCAAAGATAATTAATGTCAATGGTGTATACGTTATTTTGTTTTAATACAATCATAAATATGTTTTTATGTGGTTTTTCAATAATACAATAATTAGATTCAAATTTAACAATATATCCTTTATCACACAATTGATTAATACTCAAGAGGTTATATTTTAAGCCATCAACTAACAAAACATCTTCAATAAAGAAGTTGAATTTGTTACCTATGGTTCCTTTTCCAATGATTTTACCCTTGTTGTTGTCTCTGAAGGTGACATATCCTTCGTCTATGCTAGTGAGCTTAGAGAATTGAGATGGATCTCCGGTCATATACCTTGAGCATCCACTATCAAGGTACCATCTCCTGCTCCTAGCTTGTGATAGTATTTTTAGATACCCATTTGACCTTGGGTGCCTCAAAAATCGATCTAAATTGCTTATCATGTTACATTGAGTTATTTGAGGTACTTTTAGGAGCGCAAATCAATTTATATGGACTACATTTCTTAAATGGACAATGATAAGCTATATGTCCAAGTTTGCAATAAAAGTTATATTTCTTTTGGGGTGAAACATGCAAGGTAGGGCCTTTAACAAAGGTGGTTAGATTATATTGAGAGCTACTCACAAATCTGATTCTACCTTTTCTATGAACGGGACCCTTGTTGGCAAGGATCATGTTCAATGACTTGCTACCAACTTCAAATTTCTTCAAGGTATCTTTGAGTAGTAAGTTTTCCTTTTGAATTATTTCTAAATCATGACATTTCGTACATGGAGCTAAACTATCATTATACTTAATTTTTAATTTATCAAAATCACTAATAAGAGAATCATGCTCCTTTCTTAATAATTTATATTTTTTACTAATTATTTTGCATTCATCAAATAAATCATAAAAAACATTTAATAGTTCATCAAATGATAAATTTGCATCTAATGAACTTGTTACCTCATCTCCAATGGCCATTAGCGCATAGTGAGCAACTTGCTTAGTGTTGGTTGGCTCCTCTTTTTCGGATGCACTTGAGTTGTCCCATGTTGCTTTGAGCGCCTTCTTCTTTGGTGTCCTCTTCTTGGCTTGGGGACATTCGCTCTTGTAGTATCCCGGTTTCTTGCATTCATAATAAATTACTTGATCTTTCTTGGGTTCAAATTTATTTTTAGTGTCATTTTTAAATTTGTTTCTTTTAATGAATTTTTTGAATTTTCTTATTAAAAGTGCAAGTCATTATCAAAGTCCTTATCACTTGAGTTTTCTCTCAAGTGGTCTTCTTGTGTTCTTAGTGCCATATCCTTCATGTTATTTGGAAGGGTGTCCTCAAGCTCTTCATAAGCTTTACATATCATTTTATTGGTCATTAGTGACCCAGTTAGTTCTTCAAGAGGAAAATTAGTTAGATCTTTGGCCTCTTGAATAGTCATTACTTTAGGGTCCCAACTCTTTGGAAGGGATCTTAAAACTTTATTAACGAGTTCAAAATCCGAGAAACCTTTACCAAGTCATTTTAGACTATTGACGACATCCGTAAATCGGGTGTACATGTCTCCAATGATCTCACTCGGTTTCATTTGAAACAATTCATAAGAATGCACTAAAAGGTTAATTTTTGACTCTTTCACTCTACTAGTGCCTTCATAAGTCACTTTGAGTGTGTGCCAAATATCAAAAGTCATTTCACAAATTTACACTGGATTAAATTCGTTTTTGTCTAATGCATAAAACAAGGCATTCATAGCCTTTGCATTTAAAGCGAAAGTCTTCTTCTCCAACTCATTCCAATCGTTCATTGGAATAGAAGACTTTTGAAATCCATTTTCTACAATATTCCAAAGCTCAACATCTATTAAAATCAGGAAGATTCTCATTCCTATCTTCCAATATGTGCAATCCGTCCAAGTGAACATGGGCGGACATGTAATTGAATGACACTCTTGGTTGCCAGCAAATGCCATCTCTCTTGGGTTTAAAACTAAATGAGAGTGAACCTTGCTCTAATACCAATTGTTAGGATCAAGAGCGCACTAAGAGGGGGGGGGGGGTGAATTAGTACAGTGGAAAACTTATGCAATTTCAGAAAATATTTTGTACGTTCGAAGGAAATCGATTCGGAAAGATAATTACTTTAAAACGTAAGAGAGCATAAGTGTAATGAAAGCAAGATGAGGAGAAGAAATACTTTGCTATAAAATGATTTGCAGTTAAAGAAGATTGCTCAAAATGAAATGCAAACCAGATTTAGAGTGGTTCGGTCAATCGTGACCTACATCTAGTTTCGACTTCCTCCTCCGACGAGGTCACCGGCGTCCACTAGAGGCCTTTCTTCAATAGGCGAAGGCCAACCACATTTCACAGCTTTTCTCCTTTTGCTGGGTTTAGTAGACAACCCTTACAAATTTCACTCCTCTCTTGAATGATCTCGACACTTAGAAAAGGAGGAGAACTCTAGCACTTTTACAACACTTTAAGGCTCAAAGAACTCAAGATTTGTCAATAGGTTTCATGCCCTTTCATGTAGGAAAGGGTGGGATTTTTATAGGCCCCAATAGCTTTCAAAAATGGAGCCTAAAAATGTCTAATCCCGGATTTCCGGGGTCTAGACGGTACCACCGCCATTATTGGGTGGTACTACTACTTGACATCTACCACTGGGCGGTACTACCGCTTAGTCTGGGCGGTACTACCGCTTGACAGAGCTCGGAGATCGAGCTTTGTTGGTACCACTGCCTGACAAGGGCGGTACCACTACTGGCAGTAATAACTGTCGACGATACTACCACTTGACAGGGGTGGTACCACTACCCAGAATTCCTGGGAGACCGAGTCTCGCAAGTGGTGCCACCACCGGCCCTGGCGATGCCACCGCCGGCCGAGAATTCTGGGTCCTGGTTGGGCCTTGAATTCGACCCAAACCAACCCAACTTAGGGCCCAATTGGTCCATAATTAAGTTAGTGGGATTACCTCCCAATGCTAACTTAATTTACACTCTAACTATGATAATTAAGACATAATTATTGCATCTCATGTTCCAGTGCGTCAATCACTCTTCCGATGAGCTTCCGGCGTACTTCCGATGAACATCCGATGAACTCTCAGCAATACTCCGGCAGACTCCCAGCAAGCTCCTGGACTTTGCAACAATCTTCTTGGCGAGTTCTAACGAGCTTCTATGGCAAGCTCCTGGACTTCTCGTTTGGTTCTTGCAGAACTTCCGATGAACGTCCGGATTTCCGATGAACTCTCGAACTCCAAACATGATCTCGATCTTGACTCCGGCATAACACCTGCTTCAAGTCTTACTGCCATCATAGTTAATCTTGTACACTTTTCTCAATATACAGATTAAATCAAACAAATTACAATTGACTTCATTATCAAAATCCGAGATTCAACATCCTTTTGTTTATACCTTCGTTAAGACTATTATAACAAGCCATATAATCAAATAATTTTATGTCAGGATTCATGATAAACATGCAACCCGTGTACTTGATATAATCATTTATGCAGTCAAATATCAATAAAACATGATAATGTGAAATCAATATGCATTGCAATTACCATGATATGAAACTTGCATGTAATAAACTAAAGAAAATGATATTGATACCACTACACATGCCATTCAAAAGGCCCCCATATTTTCAAGAAAAAAATATCTTCAAGAAATTAACATTTTACTCATGCTATTTGCATATGGTAATTTTCGCTAGCAATTTCAAGTGTATGTAACATTTTTTTTATGATTTTATATATAAATCATATTTATCATAATTTTAAATGTGCATAATATTTTTATATAAAATTTTCATAAAGATCTCTTCTAACTATTATATTTTTATTCTTATGTACCATATCTCTCACATTTCAAAACTTATGTGCTTTAACTATTTAAAATTTTAGTTTAAATATGATAAGATTGTTGAATCTCGGATTTTGATGATGAAATTAATTGATAAAGTTATGATCTAATGTGTATTTGTGTGACGCAGGACCAACTTCATTCATAGAAAGACAATTAGATTAAAGAAGGAAGAATCAAATATTGAACCGAAGTGAAACATGTTAGAAGATTGGACGTTGGGCCGGAGGACCGGTCGACGTGCCATAATGACTTCTTGCCATGAGTTCGAGCATCAGGCTGAAGGATCAGACATTGTACTAAGGAGATCATATACTACGGGAGGTCAATATGTCAATTAGGCAATATGCCGAAGGAGAGGATGATGTGCCAGATGAACCAATGACATGTTGGACAATATAGGATTCTTGCTTGTAATCATATGTGTCTAAGATCGAAGTAGTCTAGGTCTAATTGAGTTAGTTTCAGGTGTAACCAAGCTAACTCAATTAAGGACCCATTGGGAGACCCATTTAGTGACCCATAGATGGGTCAGGTGGTGGCATTGCTAGAACAGGCGATGGTACCACCCAAACATAGTCTCCCAAACTATGTCAAGCGGTGATACCGCTTAGCACAGGCGGTGGTACCGGTAGTACCTCGAAATCCTTAGGATTTGAATTTGGCTTTACTTTTTGAAATCATTTGGGGTCTATAAATACTCTAGTTATTCCTGCTTGGAATAAGGAGGAAAAGAGTAGGAAAAGAAAGAACTCTTGTGAAAAAAAGAGGTGTAAACTCTCTTGAAGCGTAGAGTCACTTCTTCATAGTATTTAGAAGTTCTTCTATAGGGAGAAGTGAGGTCTAAGTGTAAAAGAGAGAGGTGTAAATTGTTGAATCTCGGATTATGATGATAAAATAAATTGGTAAATTACTTGACCTAATCTATGTGTTAAGATAAGTATGCAGGATTAACGACGATAGCAGAAAGGCATAAAGCAGATGATGGGCCGGAGTCGAAGATTCAGACGATATACTGGGAGCTTGCCGAGAGCTCGTCTGAAGATCGCCGAGAGTTTATCGGAAGATCACCGGGAGTTTGTAGCTGAAAGCTCGTCGGAAGATTGCGGAGAGTTCGTCGGAAGATCACAGAGAGTTCATCGGAAGTTCGCTGGAAGCTCGCTGGAAGACTCGTCAAGAAGTTCGCCGAGGGAAAAATCGACATATCGGACTAATTGCTTGCCTTTAATCGTAGTTAGAACCATAAATTGATTTAAGATTGGGAGGTGATCCCACTAACTCAGTCAGGGGCCAACTGGGCCATTAGCAGGGCTAAATTAGGTCGGATTGGATATCCCATTAAGTATCTAAAATCATGGCCGATGGTGGCACCACCTAAGACTCGGGGTCCCAAGTATTTTGGGCGGTGGTACCACTAGCAGTTAATGCTGCTAGTGATGGTACCACCCTTGTAAGGCGATAGTACCACCAGAGCTCGATCTCTGACTTCTGTCAAGCAATCATACCGCTCAGACTGGGCGGTGGTATCACCCAGTGTCAAGTGTCAGGCGGTGGTACTGCCCAATAATGGCGGTGGTACCGTCAGTACCCCAAAATCCGAGGATATGATACTTTTTAGCTTCAATTTGAAGCCAATTGGGGCCTATAAATACCCCACCCTTTTCTTCATGAAAGGACACGAAAGCATTGTCATAATCTTGAATTTTTTAGTGTTAAATTGTTGTAAAAAGTGCTAGAGTCTTCCTCCTCCCTTTCTAAATATTGAGATCATTCAAGAGAGGTATGAGAATTGTAAGGGTTATCTCCTAAACCCGTGAAAAGAATAAAGTACTGTAAAAGGTAGTTGGTCTTCGCCTATTGAAGGAAGGCCATTAGTGGACGTTGGTGACCTCGACGGAAGAGGAATCCGAAAGTGGATGTAGGTCACAACGACCGAACCACTCTAAATTCTGGTTTGCATTTCGTTTTGAGCAATTTACCTTTCTTGCAAGCTACTTTACCTTCTTTCTGCTTTCTCTATGCTCCCATATGTTTTTTAAGTTAAAATCTTTATGAAACGATTTTCGTCGGAATCAAGTTTAATCGAAATGAAGACTTTTTAAACAGGAAAGTTTTTCGCTGCACTAATTTATCCCCCCTCTTAGTGTCGCTCTTGATCCTAACAATTAGTATCACAGTAAGGTCACTCTCATTTAGTTTAAAACCCAAGAGAGATGGCATTTGCCGGCAACCAAGAGGGTCATTCAATTACACGCCCGTCCATGTTCAATGGGACGAATTACATATATTGGAAGACTAGAATGAGGATCTTCCTAATTTCAGTGGATTTCAAATTATGAAACATTGTAGAAAATGGCTTTTAAAAGTCTTCTCTTCCGGTGAATGATTGGAATGAGTTGGAGAAGAAGACTTTCGCTTTAAATGCTAAGGCTATGAATGTCTTGTTTTGTGCTTTGGATAAAAACAAGTTTAATCAAGTATCCATTTGTGAAAGGACTTTTGATATTTGGCACACACTCGAAGTGACTCACGAAGGCACTAGTAGAGTGAAGGAGTCAACAATTAATCTTTTAGTACATAATTATGAGTTGTTTCGGATAAAACTGAGTGAGACCATTGGAGACATGTACACCCGATTTATGGATGTCATCAATGGTCTAAAAGGACTTGGTAAAAGTTTCTCGAATTTTGAACTCGTTAATAAAATCTTAAGATCCCTTCCAAAGAGTTGGGATCCTAAAGTAACGACCATTCAAAAGGTTAATGATTTAAATAACTTTCCTCTCAAAAAACTAATTGGGTCACTAATGACCTATGAGATGACTTGTAATGCTCATGAAGAGCTTGAGAACAACCTTCCAAAGAATAAGAAGGATATGACACTAAAAACTCAAGAAGACCACTTGAAAGAAATTCAAATGATGAGGACCTTGATGATGACTTGGCACTCTTAACAAGAAAGTTTAAAAAATTCATAATAAGGAATAAATTTAGAAATGACACTAAAAATAAATTTGAATCCAAGAAAGAACAAGTTATATGCTACGAATGCAAGAAGCGAGGATATTTCGAAAGTAAATATCCCCAAGCAAAGAAGAAACAACTAAAGAAGAAGAAGGTTCTTAAAGCAACGTGGGACGACTCAAGTGCATCCGAAGAAGAGGAGCAAACCAATACCGAGCAAGTTGCTCACTATGCACTAATGGTTATTGGAAATGAGGTAAGCAGTCATTAGATACAAGTTTATTTTTGATGAATTACTAAGTGCTTTTTATGATTTATTCAATGAATGTAAATTAGTTAGAAAAAAATATAAATTATTAAAAAAGGAGCATGTCTCTCTTGTTAGTGATTTTGATAGATTAAAAATTGAGCATGATGATAGTTTAGCTCCTTGCACAAAATGCGATCAATTAGAAACACTTAGAAAAAAAAAACTTGCTCCTCAAAGAAACCTTAGAAAAAATTGAGGTTGGTAGCAAGTACTTGAACATGATCCTTGCCAATAAGGGTCACGTTCATAAAAGAAGTGGAATCGGATTTGTGAGTAGCTCTCACCAAAATCCAACCACCTTTATTAAAGGCCCTACCTTGCATGTTTCACCCCAAAATAAATGTAACTTTTGTTGTAAATTTGGACATATTACGTACAAATATTCATTTAAGAGATATAGTCCACATAAATTGATTTGGGTTCATAAAAGAACCTTAAATGACTCAATACAATATGATAAGTTGTGTAGATCGATTTTTGAGGCACCCAAGGTCAAATGGGTACCTAAAAATCACCCTTTTTATAGAAATGTTTACCACGAAAGCTAGGAGCAAGAGATGGTACCTTGATAGTGGATGCTCAAGGCATATGACCAGAGATCCATCACAATTCTCTAAGCTCACTAGCTTAGACAAAGAATATGTCACCTTCGGAGACAACAAGGGTAAAATCATTGGTAAAGGAACCATAGGTAACAAATCCAACTTCTTTATTGAAGATGTGTTATTAGTTGATAGCTTAAATAAAGCATAACCTTTTGAGCATTAATCAATTATGTGATAAAGGATACATCATTAGATTTGAATCCAATACTTGTATTATTGAAAAACCACAGAAAAACACATTTATGATTGCCCTAAGACAAAATAATGTATATACTATCGATATTGATGATCTTTGTAATGATATGTGTTTTTCGGTTTTGAATGATGATGCTTGGCTTTGGCATAGGAGATTAGGTCATGCTAGCATGAAACTAATCTCTCAAATCTTATCTAAAGAACTTGTAAGAGGAATTCCTCACAAAAAGTTCGTTAAAGACAATGTGTGTGATGCATGTATGTTAGGATCAAGAGCACTAAGAGGGGGGGGGGTGAATTAGTGCAGCGGAAAACTTTCGACGATTTAAAATGACGTTCATACGATAAAAACGATTTCGGTAAAAAAGCCGATTTGAAAATCACTTTGACTTGTGATCAAGTGAGATAAAGTTAAAGTAAAGATATAGAGGTAGTTTGCAGTTAAGATAGAGAACATAATGTAATTGCAAATCGAAATACGACGTTCGTACGATAAAAGCGATTTCGATATGAAAGCCGATACAGAAATTGCTTTAACTTAGATTAGGCGAAGTGCAGGTAAAGTAAAGCTATGGAGGCAGTTTGCAGTTAAGATAGAAAACAAAAAGTAAATGCAAACTCAGATTTAGAGTGGTTCGGTCAATCTTAACCTACATCCACTTTTCGCTTCCTTCTTTGATGAGGTCATCGACGTCCACTAGAGGCCTTCCTTCAATAGGCGAAGGCCAACCACCCTTTTTACAGTTTCACTCCTTTTGACGGGCTTAGGAGACAACCCTTACAGAATTTTCTCTCCTTTCTTGAAAGATCAAAACATGGAAGAAAAGAGGGGGGAGAACTTCTAGCCTTTACAACACTTTTGAGCTCTAAAAATCACAGAGTAAGATTAGATTTTAGGCGCCCTTTCATGCAGGAGAGGGTAGGGTATATATAGGCCCCAAACTGGTTTGAATTTGGAGCTAAAAAATGTCATCTCCCAGATTTCCGGGGTCCTGGCAGTACTACCGCCAAACTGGCCAGTACGACCGCATGATAGAGCTCGGAGACCGAGCTCTGGTGGTGCCACCGCCTGACTAGGGCGGTTCCACCACCCAGTCTTGCTCGGAGACTGAGCCCATGCGGTGCCACTACCTGACTGGGGTGGTTCCACCGCCCAGTTTTCCTGGGAGACTGAGCTCCTAGGCCGTGCCACCGTCGACCCAAGCGGTGCCACCGCTGGCCAGGAACTCTGGCTCTGAATGGGCTGATCCATTCAGCCCAATTTGGGTCTGTCAAGGGCCCAATTGCCCCGAGATTAAGTTAATGGGATCACCTCCCATTCCTAGCTTAATCTACATGCTAACTACGATATTTCTTAAGACATTTACTGCAACTTGCTCCGATGCGTCAATCGCTTCTTCCGGCGAGCTTCCGACGAACTTCCGGCAAACATCCGACGAACCCTTGGCGATACTCCGGCGGACTTCTGGCAAATCTCCTAGACTTGCGACGATCCACTTGGCGAGTTCCGACAAGCTTCTTTGGCAAACTCCTGGACTTCTCGAATTTGTTCTCGTAGAACCTCTGACGACTGTCCAGACTTCCGTCGAACTCTCGAACCCCCAACGTGATCATGGTCTTGACTCCAGCATAACTCCTACTGCATGTCTTACTGCCATCGTAGTTAATCCTGCACACTTATCTCAACATATGGATTAGATAACAAATGACAATTGACTTCATCATCAAAATATGAGATTCAACAATCTCCCCCTTTTTGATGATGACAATCAATTGATAACATAGTTAACCTTAACTCCCCCTATCTATATGCCATACTTGAGATAAGTCATTCTTGAATTCAAAGCCTTTGAATTCAAGAGATATATTGATAAGTTAAGATCATTTATCCTTATCAATACTCCCAGCATGATTCCTATCATGATGTATTTCTCTAAAAAGGATGTCAAGGCTTGACATCCATTTTCAGGTTTTACATTTCAAATGTGAAAGATAGCAATTGTAGCAATTCATCATATGACAAGATATCAACATGTAAAATTACGATGTAAGTTCTTGATATCTTAACATAATGTAAATATTTCAAGTGTTTAGCAATCATAGCATTTCATCACTTGACAAGATATCAATTTGTAGAATTACGATTTAAGCTCTAGATATCATAACATAGTGCAAATATGGCAATAGCATAGTGCAAATATGGCATAGTGCAAATATGGCAATCATAGCAATTCTATCACCAATTTATCATATATTTCGATATAAGCTTTTGATATCTCAACATAATTCAAATTTAAGTATGGCACTCATAGCATCAATTCATATAGCATTAAATTCAAATATGGCACTCATAGCATCAATTCATATATTTCTCATTCAAATATGGCACTCATAGTATCAATTCATATTTCTCCCCCTTTATCATCAATAAAAAGGAGAACGATATAGGCAAATTTTATCTAGGTTTATGTCATTTTTCAACAATGAGTGATAGGATACCCATTATATAAACATCTCAAGGAAATCATGACATGGAGGTAACTTTCATTACTTCTTCCTCTTTATTTGTTATTATCTTTTTGCATGAAGGAGAAAAGTCATTTGTGAGCTTACTCGAATGAAGTTAAAATTGATAAGATATTAAAGCATGCTTTATTTTTATTAGGATCAAGATATGTATGAATCAAATCCTTGCACGTAAAACTATTTCTCAAAAGATATAAGAAGGAATCATCAAATCCATTTCTCGAAAGATATTTTTCACATGATAAGTCTATGAGAGATGCATTTGCTAGTTGATTCCATATGCCAAAAATCAATAATGTGAATCAAACTCGATATAACATATGTTTATTAAGTCCGAAAGAGAATAATGTATCGAGAAAATCCGATTGTTAGGATCAAGAAGGTCCGAAAATAAAATTTAACACTTTCATGCATTCGGATAAGGTTTTGCTATAGATTTTCAAATTCAATCATGAAGATAAAACATGCTTATTATCATGGAATTTTTTGTATCCAAAACACATAATTTCCAACATGTAATTAAGGCATGTAATTGTGTAAAATCATCATGGCAATTAAGTGATTTGATCATTAAATCAAAAAAGTTCAAAAAATAATCGTAACAAGTTCATGCATTCAGACATATTAACATTCCTAATTCTCTTCTAATGAAATCAAATTGTTCTTCACTTAGAGGTTTTGTAAAAATATAAGCTAGTTGATGCTTAGTATCAATGAACTCTATGATTACATCATGATTAGTGACATGATCTCGTATAAAGTGATGTCTAATATCAATATGTTTTGTTCTTGAGTGTTGAATGAGATTCTTTGTTAAACATATTGCACTTGTGTTATCACATTTAATGGGAATATTTTTAAGATGGACTTTATAATCTTCTAAGGTGTTTTTCATCTATACAACTTGTGCATAGCATGCACTAACTGCAATATACTCAACTTCGGTTGTTGATAGTGCAATCGAGTTTTGTTTCTTATATGACCAGGAAACAAGGGAATGTCCTAAAAATTGATATGTTCCTGATGTGCTTTTTCTATCTAGTCTATACCCAGTAAAATCTACATCAGCATAAGCAATTAACTCAACATGATATCTGGTCTAGTTATAGTGAGGTAAAGTAAACTTCCTATCATACCCCTATAAGTTTTTTGATCGAAGCTTTCTCCACTTTCATCAACTTCTAACTTAGTGGAGGTGCTCATAGTCAAAAGCTATCCATATTAAATCTTTTCAGCAGATCTAAAGCATATTTAGTTTGACTAATAAAGATGTCATTGCTTAGTTGCTTAATTTGTAAGCCTAAGAAAAATGTTAATTCTCCCATCAAACTCATTTCAAATTCGAGACTCATGGTTTTAGCAAAAGATTCACAAAGAGATTCATTCGTAGACCCGAAGATAATATCATCAATATAAATCTGAACAATGAGAAAATTATTTTCAAAATTCTTGATAAACAATGTAGTATCGACCTTGCCTTTTGTGAAATTATTTTCAATAAGAAAAGTACTAAGTCTCTCATACCAAGCCCTTGGGGCTTGTTTTAAACAATAGAGAGCTTTAGTTAATTTAAATACATGATTAGGGAGGCTATTATTTTTAAATATGCGAGGTTATTCAACATAAACTTCTTCAGAAATAAAGCCATTAAGAAAAGTACTTTTAACATCCATTTGAAACAACTTAAAATTATTATTACTAGCATAGGCAAGGAGCATCCTTATGGCTTCTAATCTAACCATAGGAGCGAAGGTTTCTTCGTAATCAATACCTTCTTCTTGGTTGAAACCTTTGGCCACTAATCTAGCCTTGTTTCTAACCACGATACCATATTCATCTTGCTTGTTTCTAAAGACCCATTTAGTACCAATAACTAAATGGTCATTTGGCCTAGGAACAAGCTTCCACACCTCATTTCTTTCAAATTGATTTAACTCATCTTGCATTGCGATAATCCATGAATCATCTTTCATGGCTTCGTCAATACATTTAGGTTTAATTTGGGAGAAAAAAGCGACGTTGGCACAAAAAATTTTAAGAGAAGAACGTGTTTGAACCCCCTTAGATGTGTCTCCTAGAATTAGCTTCTTAGAATGAGTATCTACATACTTTCAATCCTTGGGTAAGGATGTTTCAGAAGTGGATGCATCCAAGTTGCTAGTTGGAGAAGAGGTTTCATTTAAATTCAAAGAATCGAAATTAACATCCTCATCAAAATTATTTTTCTTGATTTCGGAAATCTCATTGAAAACAATATGAATGGATTCTTCTATAATTAAAATTCATTTATTGAAAATACGAAAGGCTTTAGAAACTGAAAAATAACCAAGAAAAATTCCTTCATCGGATTTAGTATCAAATTTTCCTAAGGAATCTTTTTCGTTCAAGATAAAACACTTACACCCAAAAACTTTAAAATATAAAACATTGGGTTTTTTATTGTTCCACAACTCATAGGGAGTTTTGGTGAGTAAGGGTCTTACTAGAACTCTATTCAATATATAGCATGCAGTGTTTACGGCTTTGACCCAAAAATATTTGGGTAGGCTATGTTCATTCAACATGGTTCTTACCATTTTTTGTAAATTTCTATTCTTTTTTTCTACTACTCCATTTTGTTGAGGATTTCTTGAAGTAGAGAAGTTATGGTTGTATCCATTAGATTCACAAAATTCTTAGAAATCACGGTTTTGAAATTCACCACCATGATCACTTTGAATTGATGAAATCACAAAACCCTTTTCATTTTGAACAAGTTTAAAAAACTTGGTAAAATATCTAAAGCATTCATTTTTGTGTTTCAAGAAATAAGTCTATGTGTATCTACTATAGTCATCTACAATGACGAAGGTGTATTTGCTACCTCCTAAGCTTGATGTAGAGATTGGTCTGAACAAGTCCATATGGATCAATTGTAAGGGCCTAGAGGTGCTTATTTGATTCTTAGATTTGAATTTGTTTTCCTAATTGACAAGCATCACACACATTATCTTTAATGAACTTGATATTAGGAATTCCTCGTATAAGTTCTTTGGATAATATTTGAGTGATTAGTTTCATGCTAGCATGACCTAATCTCCTATGTCAAAGCCAAGCATCCTCGTTCAAAACTGAGAAACACATTTCATTGCAAAGATCATTGATGTCAATGGTGTATACGTTATTATGTTTTAATGCAATCATAGATGTGTTTTTGTGTGGTTTTTCAATGATGCAAGCATTAGATTCAAATTTGACGATATATCCTTTATCACATAATTGACTAATGCTCAAGAGGTTATGTTTTAAACCATCAACTAATAAAACATCTTCAATAAAGAAGTTAGATTTGTTACCTATGATTCCTTTGCCAATGATTTTACCCTTGTTGTTGTCTTCGAAGGTGACATAGCCTTCGTCTATGCTAGTGAGCTTAGAGAATTGAGATGGATCTCCGGTCATATGCCTTGAGCATCCACTATCAAGGTACCATCTCTTGCTCCTAGCTTGTGATGGTGTATGTCTCTACAAGAAAGGATAATTTTTAAGTACCCATTTACTTTTGGGTGCCTCAAAAACTGATCTACATTGTTTATTATGTTGCATAGATTTTATCATGGTTCCTTTAGGAACCCAAATCAATTTGTTCAGGCTAATTTTCTTGAATGGACAATGATACGTTTTATGTCAATGTTTGCAACAAAAGTTGCATTTACTTTGGTGTCGAACATGTAAGATAGGGCCTTTTATGAAGGTGGTTGGATTTTGGTGAGGACTTCCCACAAATCCGATTCTACTTCTTTTAGGAACGTGACCCTTATTTATGAGAATCATGTTCAAAGACTTGCTACCAACCTCGAATATCTTCAAGGCGTCCTTAAGTAGCAAATTCTCCTTTTGGAGAGTTTCTAGATCATGACATTTTTGTTAGGACTCTAGCTAGGAGAGTCCTAATTGAGAGGGACATTCATGTAAAACTGTTAGGACTTTAGCTAGGAGAGTCCTAATTGAGAGGGACATTCTGTTAGGACTCTAGCTAGGAGAGTCCTAATTGAGAGGGACATTCATGTAGGAGGTTTTTTCTTAGAGAAGAATTAGGAGTTGTAAGGGAATAGGAGTCCTATTAGGAGTTGGTTAGAAGTAAGAGTCTTAAGTAGGAGTCCTATTAGGAGTTAGGGTTTAGAAGCCCTATAAATAGCCATGTATTCCTCCTCTTTTCCCAAGCAATAGATGAATCTTTTCTGCAGCCTTTGAGCAGCAACTTGGAGGGAGGAACCCCTATAGAGTTCCAAGGAGGCCGATCCCCTAAAGAGATCAACCCCAAGTTTAGAATCTGCAAGGGTTCTAACACCTGGTATCAGAGCAGCGTTCTTGGCGTCTCGCTGCCCTTCCACAGCCATCCATCAACCCTCCACAACCATCCAAAGCAATTCCCACAATTGCTTAAAAGATCATCACTGAATTCCGCCATCATCTCCACCACCACGGATCATCCTTTGATCTCCCCGTGAATTGCAACAGGTTCTGGTTTCCTACCTTACTGCTTCTGCAATTTAGTTATCCTTATTCAAAAATCCAAAAAAAAAAAAATTTGTTCCTATATTGCTGCATAAACTTTTCGTCACAAAGTTTTCATCTCTACGACGAAAGATACATTGCATAATTCCAGCCGCACAGCACCATCTTTTTGATCTTGCTACTATGCTTTTTCTATCCAAATTTCTACGAAATTTTTATGACATCTTTGACACTTCCTAACAGTAGATTTCCCTTTGGTTTTATCAAAAAATTCTCAATATAAACTACTGATCTTTTATGTCCAATCTGCTGCACTTGAATTGCAGAATTCAAGCCGCATAGCACCATCTGTTTGATCTTGCTACTGTGCTTTTTCTATCCAAATTTCTACGAAATTTTTATGACATCTTTGACACTTCCTAACAGTGGATTTCCCTTTGGTTTCATCGAAAAATTCTCAATATAAACTACTGATCTTTTATGTCCAATCTGCTGCACTTGAAAATCTATGCTGCAGAAAATTTCAGCTGCATATCGTTGCCTTAACCCATCTATTTGCAATATTTTTTGAATGAAATTTCTTATACACTTCATAGATCATCTTGGCTTCCATCTAAGATTGATCTATTAAGAAATTCATCTCTAAAAATGATTTTATGTTGCTGCAAATTTTCATCGTAACCCGCTGAAATTTTTCGACGCCAATTCTGCAATTGCAACTTGCACCAATTTCCTTGCTGTTATACTGCCGAAATTTTCTTGATTAAATTAGATATCCTTGCTGTCATATAAACTGTGATTTTGCTATCAATTCCCTCCTCAATTCTCTTAAGTTTTTGGTGGAAATTACGTCGAGAAACCGTTGTTTCTTCGACGACAATTCTACTCTTAGAAGACAGCACATACTTACTGCAACTTCTACGGATTTCTGTCAAACCTTTGCTACCAAGTACCATAGATCCAAAACTTTCATCCACAACCCTAAAACTCTGCCAAACCATACCCTCAAACTGTACCCAAAACAGCCACAAAACAAGCCTAAACCGCAGCCTACATCCACCAATCCACCAACCCTTTCAACCATCACTTCTCTCAACCTATACATGCTTTTAACCCAACAACAAAAGAGAGATTTGGGGGTATATACTATGGCATCTAAGGAGGCAATCAATGCTAAATTCGAAGCCTTGGAGGTGCGAATGGAGGATAAGATTCGGATGCTCTTTACCGAACTCAGATTGGGCCGACCACTAAGCCCGAAGAAATCAAATCAAGGAGAGAGCTTTGCCCAATCATACCAAGCCCGAATAGATGACTTCCAAGGGAGGGGAGGCTATATGACTGACCCCAACTATCCATGCATGAGAGTGAACTTCCCTAGATGGGAAGAAGGAGACCCGATTGGTTGGATCTCGCGCGCGGAGCGATATTTTCGGTACCACAAAACCGCGGATGTATCTATGGTGAAAATTGCAGCTATACATCTTGAAGGGGATGCTATACAGTGGTTTGACTGGTTTGAACATACTTATGGAGTCCTTTCATGGCGACAATTCAAAGAAGGACTGCTGATTCGCTTCAGACCAACCGATTACGAGAATATTGACGAACAACTAGCAAAGATCCGATAAACCTCCACCATTCAGGAGTACCAAACCAGGTTTGAAAGGTTATCTAATCAAACTTGTGATTGGTCTCAAAAATAGCTATTGAGGACTTCATTGAGGGCTTGAAGCCGGAGATCCGAGGAGAAGTTAAAGCGCGACAACCGTATACACTTATGGCAGCCATCTCTTTCGCACGACATCAAGAGGAGCAATTGAACCATGAAGCTCGGAGGACTAGGGTCACTCCTCAACCAGTAATATTGAAGCCCTCAGCCCACCCTACTATCGACCAAGTCCCTACACCAAAGAGGTCAACAAGAGAAGAGCTTCGGGAGCGATATGCGAAGGGGTTATGTTGGCATTGTGACGAGCCGTGGAGCCGTGAGCATCGCTGTAGTAAAGGGAGACTTCTTATGATTGAACCAATAGAAGAAGAGGTCATTGAACATTCAGAAGAGAGCCTTGAACATGAAGAATAAAATGCAGAAGAAGACCCACAACTGACTGAAGTTATGGTACATGCACTAGCCGGCTACTCAAACCCGCAAACGATGAAAGTTGGAGGCCTTCTCAAACAACAACCGATCACTGTTCTTGTCGACACGGGCAGTTCTAATAACTTTCTAAATAGTAAGGTTACTATCCAGATGGCCTTACCTATTGAGAATTGCAGCAGGTTTAACGTTAAGGTCGTCGACGGACGGATTTTGAATTATGATCGTAGGCGCTCGCAGGAGAAACTATTGCTGTAGGACCAAGAGATAATTGCAGATTTCTTCCTTCTCCCTCTTAATGATCATGAGGCCATGCTCGTAATTAAATGGTTGACGATATTATGTGATATTTCTTCGAATTTTATGCAACTAATTATGAAATTTTACAGTAAGGAGAAACAGGTGATACTGAACGGGAAACGTGAGGGCGACATAACGACGATTTGCACACAACAAATGAAGAAGGTTTTGAATAAAGCATGCAGCGGCCTTTTGGTACAACTTGAGCAGCAAACTAAGGGAGAGCCAACAAAATTTGAAGATCCAAATCTACTTCCTTTGCTTGCTGAATTTTCAGATATATTTGACGAACCGTGCAACCTACCTCTTACCCGTTGGCATGATTATTGTATAACGATTCTTCCAGGAAAATCTATAGTAAATGCTCAGCCATATCAGTATCCACATCTCCAGAAGGAAATAGAAAGGATTGTAAAAGAGATGCTCAAAACAGGAGTTATTCGGCCATGTTGCAGCCCTTACTCTTCACCGGTGCTCCTCATACGAAAGAAGGATGGAATATGGCGATTATGTGTTGATTACCGAGCTCTCAATGGCATAACCATCAAGAATAAATACCCTATTCCAGTAGTAGATGAGTTGCTAAGGGAGCACAAATCTTCACAAAGCTGGACCTTCGATCCGGGTATCATCAAATACGAGTATGCAAAGAAGACATACCGAAAACCACCTTTTGAACACACAACAACCACTATGAATTTTTGCTTTCTTCAAAAGAAGGTGGAATATCTTGGGCATACCATATCAGAGAAAGGTGTGGCAGTAGACCCCTTCAAAATTGGAGCAATGCAAAACTGGCTGACCCCGAGGAACATAAAATTGCTACATGGCTTTATGGGTTTAACAGGCTACTACTACAAGTTTGTGAAAAACTATGGACAGATTAGTGCACCAGTTACTTACTTATTGAAAAAAGATGTCTTCCAATGGTCTGACAGAGCCTCCGCTGCCTTCGATAAACTTAAGGCAGCCATGACGACGACGCCGGTGCTAACACTACCAGATTTCAACCGACCCTTCATTATTGAGGCCGACACATCTCGAGTCAGAATTGGAGTCTTTCTCATGCAAGATGGTCGACCACTCGCATACACTAGCAAGGCATTATCTCCCTCCTATCAAAATAAGTCAACATATGATAAGGAGATGCTCGCTATTGTGCGCGTAGCAACGAGGTGGAGACCCTACTTGATTGGTCGACGATTTCAAATTAAAACCGACCATAAAAGCCTCAAGTACTTTTTGGAGCAAAAGATATCATCCCCTGAGCAGCAAAAATGGGTAACAAAACTTCTTGGATTTGATTATGAAATAACTTACAAAAGGTGGAAAGAGAATATTGTTGCAGATGCGCTTTCGCAACTACCTAAGCAAGCTGAATTTTCGGTCGTTTTACTTCCAACCAGCGACTTCCTTGAGGATATTAAGATGGAATGGCAGGAAGATTCAGAGACTAGTAAGATTATAAAAAAAATTGGAGGAAGCACCAAGCTCCGTAGCTCATTACAATTGGGACTCAAAAGAATTACACTATAAGAGTACTAAATTGAAAAGGAGTATGGCATATCACTCACAAACCGATGGCCAAACAGAAGTTGTAAATAGGTGCTTGGAGATAGCCCAAAGCCACCCACCAAATATGACTACCCAAGGAGGACTTCAGACTCAGCCAAGTGCCATTATTGATCGACGGATTATGACTCGACGACGACGATCCACTACTGAATTGCTAATACAGTGGGCAAACCTACTAACAGAAGATGCCACTTTGGAGAACTATGATGACTTGAAGATCAAATTCCCAAAATTCATGAATCGTCAGCCTCGAGGACAAGGCTGATTTGAAGAGGGTGGGTTTGTTAGGACTCTAGCTAGGAGAGTCCTAATTGAGAGGGACATTCATGTAAAACTGTTAGGACTTTAGCTAGGAGAGTCCTAATTGAGAGGGACATTCTGTTAGGACTCTAGCTAGGAGAGTCCTAATTGAGAGGGACATTCATGTAGGAGGTTTTTTCTTAGAGAAGAATTAGGAGTTGTAAGGGAATAGGAGTCTTGAGTAGGAGTCCTATTAGGAGTTGGTTAGAAGTAAGAGTCTTAAGTAGGAGTCCTATTAGGAGTTAGGGTTTAGAAGCCCTATAAATAGCCATGTATTCCTCCTCTTTTCCCAAGCAATAGATGAATCTTTTCTGCAGCCTTTGAGCAGCAACTTGGAGGGAGGAACCCCTATAGAGTTCCAAGGAGGCCGATCCCCTAAAGAGATCAACCCCAAGTTTAGAATCTGCAAGGGTTCTAACAATTTTTCACATTGAGCTAAACTATCATGATATTCAGTTTTTAATTTATCAAAATTGCTAACAAGACTATCATACTTATTTTTCAGTAATTTATATTTTCTACTGATTATTTTACATTCATCAAATAAGTCATGGAAGGCATTTAATAATTTATCAAATGATAAATTTGCATCAATTAAATGTATTACCTCCTCTCCGATGGCCATTAGGGCATAATGAGCAACTTGCTCCGTGTTGGACTCCTCTTCTTCGGACGCACTTGAGTCATCCCACGTTGCTTTGAGCACCTTCTTCTTTGATGTTCTCTTCTTGGCTTGGGGACAATCACTTTTGTAGTGTCCCAGCTTTTTGCACTCGTAGCAAATGACTTGGTCCTTTTTGGGTTCAAATTTATTTTTTGTGTCATTTTTAAACTTGTTTCTCTTAATAAATTTTTTGAATTTCCTTGTTAGAAGTGCCAAGTCATCGTCACAGTCCTCATCACTTGAGTTTTCTATCAAGTGGTCATCTAAAGTTCTAAGTGTCATATCCTTCCTACTCTTTGGAAGGATGTCTTCTTGCTCTTCATGAGCCTTGCAAGTCATTTCATAGGTCATTAATGACTCAATTAGTTCTTCAAGAGGGAAGTTATTTAAGTCTTTAGTCTCTTGAATAGCAGTGACTTTAGGGTCCCAACTCTTAAGAAGGGATCTTAGAATCTTATTTACGAGCTCAAAATCTGAAAAACTTTTGCCGAGTCTTTTTGGACCATTGACGACATCCGCAAAACGGGTGTACATGTCGCCAATAGTCTCGCTTGGTTTCATTCGGAAAAGTTCAAAAGAATATATCAAAAGATTGATTTTTGACTCTTTCACTCTACTTGTGCCTTCGTGAGTCACTTCGAGTGTATGCCAAATATCAAATATGGTTTCACAAACCGAAACACGATTAATCTCATTTTTATCAAGCGTACAAAATAAGGCATTCATAACCTTTGCATTAAGAGCAAAAGTCTTCTTTTCTAACTCATTCTAATCGATCATTGGAAGAGAAGACTTCGAAAATCCATTTTCGACAAGATTCTAAAGTTCAAAATCTATTGAAATAAGGAAGATCCTCATTTGGGTTTTCCAATAGGTGTAGTCCATCCCATTAAACATGGGCGGACGTGTAATAGAGTGCCCCTCTTGGATTCCAATGTATGCCATCTCTCTTGGGTTTTAATCCGTTTGAGAGTTAACCTTGCTCTGATGCCAATTATTATGATCAAGAGCACTAAGAGGGGGTGAATTAGTGCAGCGGAAAACTTTCGACGATTTAAAATGACGTTTGTACGATAAAAACGATTTCGGTAAGAAAGCCGATTCGGAAATCACTTTAACTTGTGATCAAGCGAGATGTAGTTAAAGTAAAGATATAGAGGCAGTTTGCAGTTAAGATAGAGAACAGAATGTAATTGCAAACCGAAATATGACGTTCGTACGATAAAAGCGATTTCGGTATGAAAGCCGATTCAGAAATTGCTTTAACTTAGATTAGGTGAAGTGTAGTTAAAGTAAAGCAATGGAGGTAGTTTGCAGTTAAGATAGAAAATAGAAAGTAAATGCAAACTGAGATTTAGAGTGGTTCGGTTAATCTTGACCTACATCCACTTTTGGCTTCCTCCTCCGATGAGGTCACCGACATCCACTAGAGGCATTCCTTAAATAGGTGAAGGCCAACCACCCTTTTACAGTTTCACTCCTTTTGACGGGCTTAGGAGACAACCCTTACAGAATTTTCTCTCCTCTCTTGAAAGATCAAAACTTGGAAGAAAAGAGGGAGGAGAACTTCTAGCCTTTAAAACACTTTTGAGCTCTAAAAATCATAAAGTAAGATTGGATTTTCGGTGCCCTTTCATGCAGGAAAGGGTGGGGTATATATAGGCCCCAAACTGGTTTGAATTTGGAGCTCAAAAATGTCATCTCCCGGATTTTCGGGGTCCTAGCGGTACGACCGCCTGACAAAGCTTAAAGACCGAGCTCTAGTAGTGCCACCGCCTGACTAGGGTGATTCCACCACCCAGTCTTGCTTGGAGACTAAGCCCAGGTAGTGCCACCACCTGACTGGGGTGGTTCCACAGCCTAACTGGGGCGGTTCCACCGCCTAGTTTTCCTGGGAGATTGAGCCTCCTAGGCGGTGCCACCGCCGGCCAAGAAATCTGGGTCCGAATGGGCTGATCCATTCGGTCCAATTTGGGTTTGTCAAGGGCCCAATTGTTCCCAGATTAAGTTAATGAGATCACCTCCCATTCCTAGCTTAATCTACATGCTAACTACGATAATTCTTAAGACATTTACTACAACTTGCTCCGATGCGTCAATCGCTTCTTTCGGCGAGCTTCCGACGAACTTCCGGTGAACATCCGACGAACCCTCGGCGATGCTTTGGCGGACTTCCGGCAAATCTCCTGGACTTGCGACGATCTTCTTGTTAAGTTCCAACGAGCTTCTTTGGCAAGCTCCTGGACTTCTCGGTTAGTTCCGGTAGAACTTCCGATGAACGTCCGGACTTCCGTCGAACTCTCGAACTCCCAATGAGATCTCGATCTTGACTCCGGCACAACACCTGCTTTATGTCTTACTGCTATCATAGTTAATCTTGCACATTTTTCTTAACATATAGATTAGATCAAACAAATTACAATTGACTTCATCATTAAAATCCGAGATTCAACAATCTCTCCCTTTTTTATGATGACAATCAATTGATGATGGAGTTAACCTTAACTCCCCCTATCTATATGCCATACTTGAGAAAAGCATTCTTGAATTCAAGGCCTTTGAATTCAAGAAACAAACCGATAAGATAAGTTAATTAAACTTATTAATATGCACATCATGATTCCTATCATGATCTATCATTCTCAAAATACGATGCCAAGTATTTATTGAAATGATGTCAAGGAATGATATCCATTTTCAAGTATAATATTTCAAATATGAAAGATGAAAAAGATAACAATTCATCATTCTATAGCAAGATATCAATTACAAAATAGTAAGTTAAGCTCTAGATATCTTATCATAATGAAAGAAATTTATCAAGTAAACATTTCAAGTATATATGATGAAATACATTGCAAACATTTGTCATCAATTTACCACATTTTGGTATTATTTCTCCCCTTTTATCATCAACAAAAAGGCGAACAATTCAATAATGCAAGTGTGGTAAAAAAAATCGAACAAGTTTCACACTTAAAAGTTCTCATAATTAGATGTTATCAACATTAAAACGATTGATTCCAACAACTTCTCCCTCTTTCTCGTCACATTTTGCATGAAGAAGAGGAAAGAAGGTAAGGAGGGAATCCATTAAGAACTAAATTTGTGAAATGATTTGAATCAAGTAAAAAATGATAAAGAAGTTTTCGTTAAAACATGCTTTTATTTTGACAAAGAGAAGGGATTCATGAAAAGGATCGAGATATTATTAGAACCCTTGTAGAATTCTAAACTTAGGGTTGATCTCTTTAGGGGATCAACCTCCTTGGAACTCTATAGGGGTTCCTCCCTCCAAGTAGCTACTCAAAGGCTACAGAAAATATTTATCTATTTCTTATCAAAAGAGGAGAAATACATGGCTATTTATAGGGTTTATGAACCCTAACTCCTAATATGACTCCTACTCAAGACTCCTTCTCAAGACTCCTAATAGGACTCCTACTTAAGACTTCTATTCTTTTACAACTACTAATTGTTCTCTAAGAAATAACCTCCAAACCCTAGCCGACCTCTTCACCTCTTTAATAGGGGTCGGCTTAGGTAGGTTTTACATAAATGCCCCTCTCAATTAGGATTCTCCTAGCTAGAGTCCTAACAGACCCGCTCTCTTCAAATCAGCCTTGTCCTTGAGGCCGACAATCTATGAATTTTGAAAATTTAATCTTCAAGTCGTCATAGTTCTCTCAAGTGGCACCTTCTGCTAGTAAGTTTGCCTACTATATTAGCACTTCAGTAGTGGGTCATCATCGTCGAGTCACGATCCGTCGATCAATAATGGCACTCGATTGGGTATGGAGTTCTCCTTGGGTAGTCATATTTGCTGGGTTGCTTTGGGCTGTCTCTAAGCACCTGTTTACCACTTCCGTTTGGCCGTTGGTTTGCGGGTGATACGCTGTACTCCTTTTCAATTGTATGCCCTTATAGCGTAATTCTTTTGAGTCCCAATCGTAATGAGCCACGGAGCTTGGTGCTTCCTCCAATTTTTTTTTTTTTTATGATCTTATTGGTCTCCGGATCTTCCTGCCATTCCCTCTTAATATCTGCAGGGATGTTGCTAGTCGAAAGTGAAATGGCCAAAAATTCAGCTTGCTTGGGTAGCCGCGAAAGCACATCTATAATAACATTCTCTTTCCCCTTTTTTTAAATTATTTCATAATCATATCCAAGAAGCTTTGTTACCCATTTTTGTTGTTCGGGGGAAGATGAAGATATCTTCTGCTCAAGAAATATTTTAGGCTTTTATAGTCGGTCTTGATTTGAAAGCGTCGCCCGATCAAGTACGATCTCCATTTGGCCACCACATGCACAATCATGAGCATCTTCTTATCATAAATAGTCATTTTGAGATGGGAAGGAGATAATGCCTTACTGGTATAAGCGAGGGGGTGGCATCTTGCATTAGTACAACACCAATTCCGATTCCGGAGGCATCCGCTAGTACGGGCATTATCGTCATTGCGGCTTTAAGTTTGTCGAAGGCAGTGGTGGCTTTGTCCAACCATTGGAAAGCATATTTTTTCAGCAAGGAAGTAAGTGGTGTACTGATCTTTCCATCATTTTTTACAAACTTACGGTAGTAGTCTATTAAACCGAGAAAGCCACGTAGCAATTTTATATTCCTCGAGGTTGGCCAGTTCTGCATTGCTCCAATTTTGAAGGGGTCCGCTACCACACCTTCCTTTAATATAATATGCCAAAGATATTTCACCTTCTATTAAATAAAGTAAAAATTCATAGTGGTCATTGTGTGTTCAAAAGGTGGTTTTCGGTATATCTTCTTCGCACACTCGTATTTGATGATACTCAGATCAAAGGTCTAGCTTTGTGAAGATTTGTGCTCCCTTTCATCTAGCAATTCATCTACTATTGGAATGGAGTATTTGTCCTTGATGGTTATGCCGTTGAGAGCTCAATAATCAACACACAATTGTTATGTTTCGTCCTTCTTTCGTACGAGGAGCACCGGTGAAGAGTAGGGGCTGCAACTTGGCCGAATAACTCCTGTTTCGAGCATCTCTTTTACAATCCTTTTTATTTCATCCTTCTGGAGATGTGGATACTGATATAGCTAAGTATTTGCTGGAGATTTTCCTGGAAGAATCATTATATAATGATCATGCCGACGGGTAAGAGGTAGGTTGCGTGGTTCGTCAAATATATCTGAAATTTTAGCAAGTAATGGAAGTAGATTTGGATCTTCAAATTCTATTGGCTCTCCCTTAGTTTGCTGCTCAAGTTGTACCAAAAATCCGCTGCATACTTTATGCAAAATCTTCTCCATTTGTTGTGTGCAAATCGTCGTTACGTCACCCTCACGTTTCCCGTGCAGTATCACTTGTTTCTCCTTACTGTAAAATTTCATAATTAGTTTCATAAAATTCCAAGAAATATCACCTAATATTGTCAACCATTTAATTCTAAGCATGGCCTCATGATCATCAAGAGGGAGGAGGAAGAAATATGCAATTATCTCTTGGTCCTATAGCAATAATTTCACCTGCGGGCATCTTTGGTCACACTTTAGGATTTTGCCGTTGGCGACCTTTACATCGGACTTGCTGCAAATGTGGAGTGCCATCCGAGCTACAACCTTACTATTTAGGAAGTTATTAGTACTGCCCGTGTCGATGAGAATAGTGATCGGTTGTTGTTTGAGAAGGCCTCCAACTTTCATCGTTTGCGGGTTTGAGTAGCCAGCTTGTGCGTGTACCGTAATGTCGGTCAGTTATGGCTCTTCTTCCGTATCTTCTTCTTCATGTTCAAGGCTCTCTTCTAGATATTCAATGACCTCTTCTTCTACTAGTTCAATCATAAGAAGTCTCCCTTTACTACAATAATGCTCACGGCTCCATGGCTCGTCGCAGCGCCAACATAACCCCTTTGCATATCACTCCCGAAGCTCTTCTCTTGTCAACCTTTTCGGTGCAGGGACTCGGTCGATAGTAGGGGGGGCTGAGGGTTCAGTATTGCTGGTCGAGGAGTGACCCTAGTCCTCCGGGCTTCATAGTTCAATCGCTCCTCTTGAAATCGTGCGAAAGAGATAGCTACCATAAGCGTGTACGGTTGTCGCGCTTTAACTTCTCCCCGAATCTCCGGCTTCAAGCTCTCAATGAAGGTCCCCAATAGCTGTTTTTTAGACCAATCACAAGTTTGATTAGATAACCTTTCAAACCTGATTTGGTACTCCTGAATGATGGAGATTTATCGGATCTTTGCTAGTTGTCCGTCAATGTTCTCGTAATCGGTTGGTCCAAAGTGGATCAGTAGTCCTTCTTTGAATTGTCACCATGAGAGGACTCCATGAGTGTGTTCAAACTAGTCAAACCACTATATGGCATCCCCTTCAAGATGTATAGCCATAATTTCTACCATAGATGCATCCGCGGTTTTGTGGTACCGAAAATATCGCTCCGTGCGCGAGATCCAACCAATCGGGTCTCCTTCTTCCCATCTAGGGAAGTCTACCCTCATGCGTGGATAGTTGGGATCGATCATAGAACCTCCCATCTCTTGGAAGTCATCTCATCGGGCTTGGTGCGATTGGTTAGGGCTCTCCCTTTGATGTAATTTCTTTGGGCTTGGTGGTCAACCCAAACTGAGTTCGGTAAAGAGAGTCTGAATCTTATCTTTCATTCATGCCTCAAAGGCTTCGAATTTAGCATTGATTGCCTCCTTAGATGTCATAATATATGCCTCCAAATATGTGATGTTAAGATCTCTCTTTTGTTATCGGGTTAAAGGCATGTATAAGTTGAGAGAAGTGATGGTCGAAAGGGTTAGTGGATTGGTGAATATAGACTGTGGTTTAGGTTTGTTTTGTGGCTATTTTGGGTGCAGTTTAAGGGTGTGGTTTAGTAGAATTTTAGGGCTGTGGATGAAAGTTTTAGATCTATGGTAGATGGCAGCAAAGGTTTGATAGAAATCAATGGAAGTTGCCGCAGGCATGTGTTGTCTTATAAGAGCATAATTATCGTCGAAGAAACAAGCGGTTTCTTGATAAAATTTCCACTAAACACTTGAGAAATTGAAGTAGAAAATTGACAGTAAAATCTCAGTTTATATGACAGTAAAGATACCTAATTTAATAAAGAAAATTTTGGCAGTATAACAGCAAAGAAATTGATGCAAGTTGCGATAGAAGAATTCTCATCGAAAAATTTCAACGACTTACGACGAAAATTTATAGCGACACAAATCATTTTTAGAGATGAATTCCTTAATAGATCAATCTTAGATGGAAGCCAAGATGATCTATGAAGTGTATAAGAAATTTCATCAAAAAAAGATTACAAATAGATGGGTTAAGGAAATAATATGCGGTTGAAATTTTCTGCATCACATATTTTCAAGTGTAGCAGATTAGATATAAAAAATCAGTAGTTTATATTAAGAATTTTTTAACAAAACAAAGGGAAATCCACTATTAGGAAGTATCAAAGCTATCATAAAAATTTCATAGAGATTTGGATAGAAAAAACATAGTAGCAAGATCAAACAAACTATGCTGCGGTTGGAATTTTACAGTACAGATTTTCAAGTATAGCAGATTATACGTAAAAGATCAATTATTTATATTGAGAATTTTTTGACAAAACTAAAGGAAAATATGCTGTTAGGAAGTGTCAAAGTTGTCATAAAAATTTCATAGAGGTTTGGATATAAAAAATGTAGTAGCAAGATCAAACAATCTGTGTTATGCGGCTGAAATTTTACAATGTAGATTTTCAAGTATAGCAGCTTAGACATAAAAGATCAATAGTTTATATTGAGAATTTTTTAATAAAACCAAAGGAAAATCTGCTGTTAGGAAGTGTCAAAGCTCTCATAAAAATTTTGTAGAGATTTGGATAGAAAAAATGCAGTAGCAAGATCAAACAGACTGTGCTATGCGGTTGGAATTCTGCAATGTATCTTTCGTTATAGAGATGAAAATTTTACGACGAAAAGTTTATGCAGCAATATAGGAATAATTTTTTTTGGATTTTTGAATAAGGATAACTAAATTGTAGCAGTAGTATAGTAGGAAACTAGAACCTATTATAATTCATAGGGAGATCAAAGGATGATCCGCGGTGGTGGAGATGACGGCGGAATTTGGTGACGATCTTTTAAGCAATTGTGAGAATTGCTTTGGGTGGCTGTGGAGGGCTGATGGATGGCTATGGAAGGGTAGCAAGATGCCAAGAACGCTGCTCTAATACCAGGTGGTAGAACCCTTATAGAACTCTTTAGGAGATTGGCCTCCTTGGAACTCTATAGGGGTTCCTCCCTCCAAGTTGCTGCTCAAAGGCTGCAGAAAAAATTCATCTGTTGCTTATCAAAAGAGGATGAATACATGGCTATTTATAGGGTTTATAAACCCTAACTCCTAATAGAACTCCTAGTCAATTAAGACTTCTAATAGGACTCCTACTCAAGACTCCTATTTCTTTACAACTCCTAATTCTTCTATAAGAAATAACCTCCAAACCCTAGCCAGCCTCTTCACCTCTTTAATAGGGGTTGGTTTAGATAGGTTTTACATGAATGCCCCTCTCAATTATGATTCTCCTAGCTAGAGTCCTAATAGATATCCATATGAAATCAAATCCCTATGAAAATACACAAATGCTTTCATTATCACACATGAGAATTCATCTTTCAAGGATTAATATATCCATTGAAATTCCTTCAATTATTCATGGGAGAGGAGTATCACATAAAGGAAAAATTCACAAATAAAACTTGAAGAGCATTACATCAAATCCATTTCTTATTAAAAATTCATAAGAGTGAAATCCGTGAGAGATGCATTTGTCAATGATTTCCATGAATCAAACATTAAGATATGTATAAACACTTTATGCATTTATAAAATATTTCATTATAACCTATCATCACTACTTGTATGAGATAATATCATCATTGCTTGAAGCACTCAAAAGTTAAGAATCCGATATTACATCATGTATGATTAAAACTTCTCAATATTCAATAAAGATCATAATCATCAAAGTAAACATGATATTGCATCATTGTATGATAACATGCTCATCATTTAAAAAGACCACAACATCGTAGAAACTTTCAGCATCAAAGCATAAAATTCCAACATCAAAGTAAACATTTTATTGAAGCACACAACCTTATCATCATGTAAAATTTGCATTATAGAATTATCAGCACATAATTTAAGTGAGTAATCCAAAGAATCAAGAAAGTCCAAAAATGAAATTTAACAAATTCATGCATTCGAACAAATTAACATTCCTAACTTCGCAAATGATCATCAAATAATGCGTCAGGTTATAAATACCAAAAGTTGAATGTATCAATGAATTTATTCATTTAAAAGATTTATTAAGTCTAATTCTTAGAGTGATACATTCATCAAAGTAAGCATAGAATTTCACCATCAGAGTAAGCAACATAAGATTACAACATAAAAGAGATTACAATGAAATTTTTGCATCAAAGTAAGCAGCATTTTAAGATTACAAACAGTAAGGTAATCAACATAAGATTACAAAATAAAAGTAAGCATAATACAATAGAGAGATTTCACCCCCTGCTCATTCAGGTGGTGGTAAGTTAAAATGTCTAAACAAGGTATTAAACTATCGGTGAATCTACTGCAACTTAGTTAAGATTTGATCTTGGAATTATTGAAGTCGATTTTGTCATTGTTCAAAACAATCCATTCGAGTCCCTATGTCGTCGATAGATGAGGGAGGTGCTTGCTCTATTGGAGGTGATTCCTCAAAGGGACCAATTAGAGGAGATTGCTTACCCCTAAAAATTAGTGTTTCAGGTTCTGGTTCAGGTTGGAGGGGATCAGTCCTTCTAGGCAGTCTAGTTCATATTCCATTTCTAAAT
Organism: Musa acuminata AAA Group; assembly: GCF_036884655.1. Taxonomy (NCBI): domain Eukaryota; kingdom Viridiplantae; phylum Streptophyta; class Magnoliopsida; order Zingiberales; family Musaceae; genus Musa; species Musa acuminata. The sequence continues at coordinate 9,576,170 of NC_088328.1, read as the reverse complement.
GTACATCTCATCCATCGAAGTAGATTTCTATTTATGATACTAAATCTATCTAGTTTGATAACTTCTTCTTCGAGTGGAATAGTAATATCATAGGCATAAAGTAGTCTTATGATTAAGCCATCATATGGAAGCATCATGTCCCTTTTTTATAGTTCAATCATGTTTTGTTGGATTAGGTAACCAAAACAATTGTTATGTCCCTTCATAATCCAATACATGGTACCTAATTCCATTTGGCTTACTTCATCATGGTGATATTGCTTTAGGAGAATGATACTTATCAGGATGTAATGAAGTATTTTGGTGCTTAAAGGTAGTAAATGTTCGTAGCTTTTTGAAAGAATCGTTAAGTTAGGATTGCCAAAAATTATTCCTAAGGCATCAACGTAAGTAGTCCCAATTGTTTCATCATCCCATTGCCCTTTAAAATAACACCCTCTTTCTTTTACTGGAATTCCTATGATGTTGCAAATGATTCTATCCGTAATGGGTATATGATGTCCTAGTAGATAGGTAGATACCCTTTCATCTTTATCTACATGTAAATTGTTGTAAAATAGCCTAACAAGTCTAGGGTAGATAGGTTCAACCATTTGAAGAATTGGAAGAATGTCTAGATTTGTAAACCATTGAATAGGTTCCAAATCACTTAATTTGTCTAAATCAATATATTTACCCTTATGAACATGTATAGACTCTATGGATGAAAATTTTAGGGCATGTTGATTAGAATAAAAAAGTAGGGAGTCATAATTTTCATCTATTCTTCTCTTCCCTTTGTCCCTAGAGGATCTTCTAGAAGCCATGAGACTAAACACATAAATGATGAGAGAACTACACATAAGAGGCAAGATCTATCAATAAATTGAGAGAAGAGGTTTGAGAATTACCGTTGTAGTAATCTTCTTGAAAGGTTAAGATTGATCCTTGGATTTGAAGAAAGGGAGGGTTTCCTTGAGTTTCTAGAGGAGGATCAAGGAGAATAAGGGGTGGAGAGGTGTTCAGAGGTGTGAGGAAGGAATGTAGGAGGGCTTGGGGTCGGTTCTACCGCTAGCCCTAAGTGCCTTTTTATAGGGCAGTGCCACTGCCAGCCACCGCCTACAACCAGTGCCACTGTCGGTGCACTGTTTTAAACCCTGTGGCTTCTCAATAGAAACAGTGCCATTGCTAGGGCATTGTTCTCCTCAACTTATCACTTTTCCTTTTAAAGCATTATGGCTTCCCAATAGGCAAGAATTCTTGCTTACTCTTTCAAGCAGCATCATAGTCATTTTGTGGTGCGAATGCTTGTTCGCGTGAATCTCGTACCAAGTCAGTTTTCATAAATGGGAGGGAGAACTCTTATTGAAATTATTAATTCATAAAAGATCAATCGTATCAATGTTCCATGAATCATATTTGTAATGAGAGATAATAGCAAATGAAGACTCATTTTTCAAATGTCAAGAAATCCATAAATTGTGAGAAAGGAATTCATGCATAAAAATTCTCAAGTTTCAAATATTGAGAGATTATAATAAAATGTTTATCACTTAAGATTTCAAATAATAATTGCATCATCAATCATCAAACATGATCTTATTTTAATTCTAATGATCTTTTCTTTGTGTGTTTCCTTTTTTTTATTTTTGGCTTAGAGAGCTTTATGAGATATTTTGGATCTCTTGGTCATAAGCCTTGAGCATCCAAAATCAAAGTATCATCTCTTGCTCCTAGCTTATGATGGTATATTTTTCTAGAAAAAGAGATGATTTTTAGGTACCCATTTGACCTTGGGTATTTCAAAAATTGATCTATATAGCTTATCATGTTGCATTGAGTCATTTGAGGTTCTTTTAGGAACCCAAATCAATTTATGTGGATTACATTTCTTAAATTGACAATGATAAGCTACATGCCCAAATTTGTAGCAAAAGTTACATTTCTTTCGGGGTGAAATATGTAAAGTAGGGCCTTTAATAAAGGTGGTTGGATTTTGGTGAGAGCTACTCACAAATCTGATTCTGCCTTTTCTATGAACGTGACCCTTATTGGCAAGGATCATGTTCAAGGATTTGCTACCAACCTCAAACTTTTCTAAGGTTTTCTTAAGTAGCAAGTTTTCTTTTTGAAGTGATTCTAGTCCATCACATTTCGTATATGAAGCCAGACTATCATTATGCTCAACTTTTAATCTATCAAAATTGCTAATAAGAGAAGCATGTTCCTTTTTTAAAGAGTTATATTTTTTACTCAAGATTTTACATTCATCAAAAAATTCATGAAAAGCACTTGAAAGCTCATCGAAAGTTAAATTTGCGTCTAATAAACTTGTTACCTCATCTCTAATAGTTATTAGCGCATAGTGAGCAACTTGCTCGGTATTGGTTGGCTCTTCTTCTTCGGAAGCACTTGAGTCATCCCATGTAGCTTTGAGAGCCTTCTTCTTTGGTTGCCTCCTCTTTGCTTGGGGATATTCACTCTTGAAGTATCTCGGCTTCTTGCATTCATGACATATCACTTGTTCTTTCTTAGGTTCAAATTTATTTTTAGTATCATTTTTAAATTTATTTCTTTTTATGAATCTTTTGAACTTCTTTGTTAAGAGTGCCACGTTATTATCAAAGTCCTCATCACTTGAGTTTTCTTTCAAGTGATCTTCTTGTGTTCTCAGTGTCATATCCTTCTTGTTCTTTGGTAGGGTGTCCTTAAACTCTTCATGAGCTTTACATGTCATTTTATAGGTCATTAGTGACCCAATTAGTTCTTTAAGAGGAAAATTATTTAGATCTTTGGCCTCTTGAATAACCGTTACTTTAGGGTTTCAACTTTTTAGAAGAAATCTTAAAATATTATTAACAAGTTCAAAATCCGAGAAACTTTTACCAAGTCCTTTTAGACCATTGACGACATATGTAAATCGGGTGTACATGTCTCCAATGGTCTCATTCGGTTTCATTCGAAACAACTCATAAGAATACAATAAAAGATTAACTTTTGACTCTTTCACTCTACTAGTGCCTTCATGAGTCACTTCAAGTGTGTGCCAAATGTCAAAAGTCATTTCACAAATCGATACTCGATTAAACTCGTTTTTATCTAATGCACAAAATAAGCCATTCATAGCCTTTGCGTTTAAAGCAAAAGTCTTTTTTCTCCAACTCATTCCAATCGTTCGTTGGAATAGAAGACTTTTGGAAGTCAATTTCTACAATATTTCATAATTCAAAATCCATTAAAATTAGGAAGATCCTCATTCTAGTCTTCCAATATGTGTAATCTGTCCCATTGAACATGGGCGGACGTGTAATTGAGTGACCCTCTAGGTTGCCGGCAAATGCCATCACTCTTGGGTTTAAAACCAAATGAGAGTGAACCTTGCTCTGATACCAATTGTTAGGATCAAGAGCGGCACTAAGAGGGGGGGTGAATTAGTGTAGTTGAAAACTTTCACGATTTCAAAAAATTATTCATTTTGTTTAAAACCGATTCTGACAAAAATGGTTTCAATTCAATTAGTTTCAGAGAGAAGTTGAAATTGAAAGCTTTCATAAAAGTTCAAGAGAAGATTAAGGAGGTTTGTAGTAAAGTAAATTGCACAAATGAAAAGCAAACCGGAATTTAGATTGGTTCGGTCAAGATGACCTACATCCACTTTCAGATTCCTCCTTTGACGAGGTCACCGGCATCCACTAAAGGCCTTCTTTCAAAATGTGAAGATCGAACACCTCTTCACAGCACTTTCTCCTTTTCCCGGGTTTAGGAGACAACCCTTACAAGTCTCACTCCTCTTTCTTGGATGGTTACAAGGCTAAGAGATGATGGAGGTGAACTCTAACTTTTACAACACTTTTATGACTCAAGAATTCTAGATTAAGCCAATGCTTTCGTGCCCTTTTATGCAGAAAAGGGTGGGGTTTTTATAGGCCCCAATGGATTCAAAATTAGAGCAAAAAAGTGTCACATCCCTAGAATCCAGGGTACTAGCGGTACCACAATTGAACAGGGGCGGTACCACCGCTAGTAGCACTGTTGCCAACGGTACCACCACCCAGAAATCAAGGGCATTGCCTTCCAGTCGGTGCCACCGCTGGCCATATTTTCAGGGGTTGAATTGGTAGCTCACTTCGGCCGAATTCAACCCTGTTAAGGGCCTAATTGGCCCATAATTAAGTTAGTAGGATCACCTCCCAATCCTAACTTAATTTTTGCTCTAACTATGATAATTAAGACATAATTATAGTGCTTCTTGTTTTGGTACGTCAATTGCTCTTTCGGCGTACTTTCGGCGAACATCCGACGAACTCTCGGTAATGTTCCGGCGGACTCCCGGCAAGCTCCTGGACTTTTACGACGATCTTCTTGGCGAGTTCCAATGAGCTTCTTTGGCAAGCTCCTAGAGTTCTCAATTGGTTCCGGTAGAACTTCCAACGAACGTCCGGACTTCCGTCGAACTCTCGAACTCCCAATAAGATCTTGATCTGGACTCCAGCACAACACCTGCTTTATGTCTTACTGCTATTGTAGTTAATCCTGTATACTTTTCTCAACGTATAGATTAGATCAAACAAATTACAATTGACTTCATCATCAAAATCCGAGATTCAACAGATACTACATTGTTTATTAAAAATTTTAAAAATAATTTTTTTTTATTTTTTAAATTTATATTGATGACATTATCTTTGGTTCTACAAATGAATCCTTATATGAATCGTTTGCCAAAAATATGAGTCAAGAGTTTGAAATGAGTCTAATATGTGAACTAACTTTCTTTTTAGACTTACAAATCAAACAACTTAGTAATGATATTTTCCTTAGCCAAACAAAATATGCATTAGACTTGCTAAATCAATATGGACAATTTAAAGACTATCAACACTCCTATGAGTACCTCCACCAAGTTAGATATTGACGAAAATGGAGAAAGCTTTGATCAAAAGGCTTATAGGGGTATGATAGATAGTTTACTATACCTCACCGCAATTAGACCGGACATCATGTTTAGCATAGGACTTTGTGCTAGGTTTCAATCTAATCCTAAATTATCTCATCTTAAAGCAGTCAAAAGAATACTTGTATATCTTAAAGGAACGATAAATCTAGAATTATAGTATCCAAAATCCAAAAACTTTAAATTAATTGCTTATACTGATGCGGATTTTGTTGGATGTAAATTAGATAGAAAAAGCACATCTGGAACGTGTCAATTTTTAGGACAAACACTTGTCTCTTGGTCTTCTAAGAAATAAAACTCGATTGCATTATCCATAACTAAAGCTGAATATATTGCAGCTAGTGCATGTTATGCACAAGTTGTATGGATGATAAATACATTGGAAGATTATAAAATTTACCTTAAGAATATTTCTATAAAATGTGATAATACAAGTGCAATATGTTTAACAAAAAATCATATTAAACACTCTAGAATTAAATACATTGACATTAGGTATCACTTTATACGAGATCTTGTTAATAATCATGATGTAATTTTAGAGTTTATTGATATAAAGCATCAATTAGTCGATATCTTTACAAAACCTTTAAATGAAGAATAATTTGATTTTATTAGAAGGGAATTAGGGATGTTAAATTCTCCGAATTCATGAATTTGTTGAATTTTGGACTTTCTCGATTTTTCTTTTTTCACTCACTTGAATCATGAACTATGCAATAAGTCATATGAATCTTATCATATGCATTTTTTTTTACGATGTTTGCATACAAATTTTATATGATGAATCATGAATTTTGGTGTAAATTTTTACATGATGCGAATCTTTACATGATGAGCTTATAATGTGTAAATGAGTGTGTGCACTTCATAATGATAAAAATCTTGCAAGATGAAACCACTCAAGGTTAGCACCACAACGCACCACAATCGGAGTAGTGCTCACTGCATGTAGGCGGTGGCACCGCCCAGCAGGCGGTAGCACCACTAGTTGTCATGGGTTGTAGGTGGTGCCACTGCCCGCAACCTGCCTTATAAATAGAACAAGTTAGGGCCGGCGGTAGAACCGACCCCAACCCATTCTAAACTTCTCCAAAGAGCCCCAAACCTCTTGATCCTCTTGTTCTCCCTCCAGCAACTCAAAAGAATCCTCGTTTTCTACTAAATCAAGGATCAATCTCAAACACCATCTTGGTAATCACAAGAAGGAGAAACTACTAAGGTAATCCCTAAACCAAATTGATTTCCCCCTATGCATTACCTATGTTTGCCTCTTATTTATCTTCATAATTGTAGTCTCCATGAGTTCTAGAAGATTCTCTAGGGACAAAGGGAAGAGGAGATTATATGAAAACTATGACTCCCTACTTTTCGATTCTCATCAACATGCCCTTAAATTTTCATCCATAGAATCTAGAAATGTTTATAAGGGTGAATATGTTGATTTAGAGGAATTAAGTTATTTAGAACCTATTCAATGGTTTGCTAATCTAAACATTCTCCCAATGCTTCAAATAACTGAACCTATCTACCCTAGACTTGTTAGGCTATTTTACAATAATTTATATGTAGATGAAAATGAAAGGGTATCTACCTATCTCTTAAGACATCATATACCTATTACGAATAGCATAATTTGTAATCTAAATAGGAATTACAGAAAAAAAAAAAAAAAAAAAAAAAAAAAAAAAGAAGAGGCTATTATTTTAGAGGCCAATGGGATGAAGAATCAGTTGGGACCACTTATTCTAAAGCCTTAGGAACCATCTTCGGTAATCCAAACTTGTCTATTCTTCCAAAAAGCTACGAATATTTACTACCTTTCAACACCAAACTACTTCATCACATCTTGATAAGCATTATAATTCCAAAACAATATCATCATGATGAAGTGAACCAAATGGAAGTAGGAACAATGTATTGGATTATGAAAGGACATGAAAATTGCTTTGGCTACCTAATATAACAAAATATGATTGAACTATCGAAAAAGGATATGATGCTTCCATATGGTGGCCTGATCACAAGATTAATCCATGCTTATGACATAGTTATCCCACCTGATGAAGAAGTTTTGAAGCTAGATAGATTTAATGTCATAAATAGAAACCTACTTCGAAGATTAAGGTGTACATTCAGAAATGGGATATGGACTAGACTACCAAGAAGGACTAATCACCTCCCACCAGAACTAGAAACACCAATATTTAGGGGTAATCAATCTTCTCTCACTGATTCCTTTGAGGTAACTCCTCCAGTAGAGCAAGCACCCCCCTTATCTATCGACGATATAGGGACTCGGATGGATCGATTTGAACAACGACAAGATTAAATTCGAATTGAGTTACAGTAGATTCATCAATAACTTAATACCTTGTTTAGACATTCTGACTTGCCACCATTTGAATAAGTTGTGTATGTCTTTTTGCTAATGACAAAGGGGGAGAAGTGGATGAAATCCCTCTCTTTTATTGTTGTAAACTTATTTTGTTTACTTTGATGTTGTACTCTTAAAATGCTACCTACATTGATGTTGAAATTCTATGCTTACTTTGATGCTGAAAATTTCTATGATGTTATAATCTCTTTAATGCTGAGAATTTCTAATGTTATCATATAATGATGCAATATTGGATTCTTAATATTATGAACTTTTGAGTGCTACAATGCAATAATGATAATATTTCGTGCAAGTAGTGATGAAAGGCTATGCTGAAACATTTTATCATTCATGAAGTGATTATACATTTAATATCTTGATGACTTGAAATTATGTTCATGCACAATGTATGCGATTTCTAAATTTGATCAAAGCTTGAATTCAAGGTTGTGAATTCAAGTTTATATCTTCTCGAGTATGGCATATAGATAGGGGGAGTTAAGGTTAACTCCTTCACCAATTAATTGTCATCATCAAAAAGGGAGAGATTCTTGAATCTCAGATTGTGATGATGAAATCAATTGGTAAATTACTTGACCTAATCTATGTGTTAAGATAAGTGTACAGAATTAACAATGATAGCAGAAAAGCATAAAGTAGATAATGGGTCGGAGTTGAAGATTCAAACGATATACCGGGAGCTCACCGAGAGCTCATCTAAAGATCGCTGAGAGTTTGTCAGAAGATCGCTAAGAGTTTGTCATTAAAAGCTCGTCGGAAGATTGCCGAGAGTTTATCAGAAGATCACCGAGAGTTCGTCGGAAGATCACCAAGAGTTTGTCAGGAGTTCGCCGGAAGCGCACTGAAAGACTCGTCGAGAAATTCATCGAAGGATCGCTGAGGGAAAAATTGGCATTCCGGACTAATTGATTGCCTTTAATGACGGTGGTATCGCTAGTACCCCAAAATCCGGAGATATGATACTTTATGGCTCCAATTCTAAAGCCAATTGGGGCCTATAAATACCCTACCCTTTTCTGCATAAAACGACATGAAAGCATTGGCATAATCTTGGATTTTTGAGTGTTAAAGTGTTGTAAAAAGTGTTAGAGTCCTCCTCCTCCCTTTCTAAGTGTTGAGATCATTCAAGAGAGGTGTGAGACTTATAAGGATTATCTCCTAAACCCGTAAAAATGAGAAAGCACTGTAAAAAGTGATTGGTCTTTGCCTATTGAAGGAAGATCATTAATGGATGCCAGTGACCTTAACGGAAGAGGAATCCGAAAGTGGATGTAAGTCACAATGACCGAACCACTCTAAATTCTGGTTTGCATTTCGTTTTGAGCAATTTACCTTTTTTGCAAGCTACTTTACCTTCTTACTACTTTCTCTACACTCCCATATGCTTTCAAATTAAAATCTTTATGAAACAATTTTTATCACAATCGGGTTTAATCGAAACGAAGACTTTTGAAACGGAAAAGTTTTCCGCTGCACTAATTCACCCCCCCTCTTAGTGCCGCTCTTGATCCTAACATAAAGGTTCTCTCCTAAGTCTATGAAAATGAGAAAGAGTTATAAGGGTAGTTGATCTTCACTCATTGGAAAAAAGATCGGTAGTGGAAGCCGGTGGCCTCGAGTGAATAGGAATTGGGAGTGGACATAGGTCGGGATGACCGAACCACTACAAATTGGTTTGCATTTCTGTTTACGCTTTTTATTCATATTGCTTACCGATTTACTTACTCGCTACTTTACACACGTTGCAAGTTAAACATCTTTCCAATACAGGTTTGATTGAATGAATTTTCTAAATCGTCGAAGTTTTACGAAAGTATAAATTCACTCCCCCCCGCCCCCCCGCCCCCCCCCCCCCCCCCCCCCCCCCCACCTCTTAGTATCGTTTACGGTCCTAAAAGTTGATATCAGAGCCACGTTACTCTCAGTTGGTTTAACTCCTAAGAGAGTTTAAATGACTTTTAGTAGTAATCTAGAAGGATACTCTATCACTCGTCCTCCTATGTTCAATGGGACGGACTAAACATATTGGAAAACATGAATAAAAGTTTTCTTGCTTTCTATGAGTTTTGATTTATGGAATATTGTTGAACTTAGTTTTCAAACACCCTCTAAACCTATGAACGAATGGAACGATTTTGAGAAAAAATTCTTTTCTTTAAATACGAAAGCTATGAATGCTTTATTTTGCGCTTTAGACAAAAATGAGTTTAATTGTATTTCTATATGCAAAACTGAACATGATATTTGTCACACACTTGAAATCACTCATGAAGGCACAAGTAGAGTAAAATAATCTAAAATAAATCTTTTGATGCATAGTTTTGAATTATTTCGAATGAAACCAAGCGAAACCATTAGAGATATGTACACTCATTTTATGGATGTCGTTAATGGTTTAAAAGCTCTTGGTAAATATTTTTCGAATCTTGAACTTATTAATAAAATTTTACGATCCCTTCTAAAAAGTTAGGATCCAAAAGTAACTACTATTCTAGAAGCAAAAGGCTTGAACTGTTTTTCTCTTGAAGAACTCATAGGGTCATTAATGACCTATAAAATGATTTTCGAATCACATGAAGAGCATGAGAACAACCTTCTAAAGAATAGGAAGGATATGACACTTAGAACAAAAGAAGATCACTCAAGCGAGAGCTCAAGTGAAGATGACATAGAACTCCTCACAAAAAAATTAAAAAGTTTATGAAAAAGAACAAGACTAAATTAAAACAAGAATCTAAAAATGAACACAAAAAGGACACAACCACTTGCTATGAATGCAAGAAGCCAGGACACTCTAAAGATGAGTATACAAAATTGAAGAAGAAGTTGCCAAAGAAGAAGAAAGTACTCAAGGCGATGTAAGATGAATCGAGTGCATCTGAAGACGAGGAGTAAACCAATGAAGAAGAAGTGGTGAACTATGCTTTGATGGCTCTCGACGACGAGGTAAATGACTTAACCGAAACTCATTTTAAATTACTAAATGCTTTTCATGATTTATATGATGATTTAAAATTAGTTGGTAAAAAATATAAATTGTTATAAAAGGGTCATGCTTCTCTCTCTCGTATTTTTAAAAAATTAAAAATAAGCATGATAATTGCATGTTAACCCCCTATACTCAATGTAAAGAATTAGATTCACTTAAGAAGGAAAATACGTCATTACAATAAACTTTATATAAATTTAAAATTAGTAACAAATCTTTAAACATGATTCTTGCCAATAAGAGTCATGTTCATAGAAATGAAGAAATCAGTTTTTTGAGTAACACTCAACAAAAGCAAACTACTTTTGTTAAAGGACCCATATTACATGTTTCTCTTGAAAATAAATATAATTTTTATGGTAGTCATGGTCATTTTTTATATAAATGTTCATTTAAAATATATGACTTGCATAAATTAGTTTGGGTTCATAAAGAAACCACAAATGCCCTTATGCCAAAAGACAAGATAGGTAGATCTAACCATAAGGGACCCAAAGCTAAATGGGTACCTAGAACAAACTCATCTTTCTTATAGACATCTCTACAATTGAAGCTAGGAGCAAAAATTAAAATTTTAATAGTGGATGCTCAAGGCATATGATTGGAGATCCAAAACACTTCACAAAGCTCACTAACCGAAACAATAATAATAAAGAAAAATTATTGGAATTAGAATTATTGGTGACAAATCTTTTGATTAAAGATATTTTATTAGTTAATGGTTGTTGATCTTGATAATTTTTGTGATAAATCTTTTTTTTTATTTTAAACATGATGCCTGATTTTGATATAAAAAAAACTTGGGCATGCTTGTTGAAATCAATCGCATGAATTGAAACAACTAAAAAGAGGAAAGCATTTTTATTAAAAATTTCTCAATCTCTATCTTATCGAGTTTTCATTAAGAGATTGATGAATCTATTTATTATATTTTTGAATCTCTTAAACTATAAAAGTGGTTTTAATTATTTGAATTTGAATGAATTTTTTTTCCAATCGAATCATGAACTTTCTCTTGATTTCTTGACTTGAGATATCTTTTATGATAATCAAAAAAAAATTTATCTTCTATAATTTCTTTTTTTTACAATTTACTAAAGAGGACAATTATGCAAACAAACCATGATCTTGATAATTATAACTTGAGATTTTTATATAAATCAAGATCGTTTACTATGATTCTTTCATTTTGTTAAAGAGAATTATCCAAATGAACCATGATTGATCTTTTGATTTCTCAGAATTATAACTTTAGATTTTTATTATGTGCAATTCCTTTGTATTCATAAATTGTATACCTCATCACCAAATTAATTTTTCTTGATATCTTTCATGTGATAACTTGAACATTCATACCATTGTGTTATTTCCTTCTTTTTAACAATGATAAAGAGAGAAAGAATTGCTAGCTTGCACACTTCAAGAAGAAGAAAAAATTGCTAAACTTGTACATCTCAAAAGAGAAACAAAAAGTACTATCTTTAGATTTGCATATTTCAAGAGAAGCAAAAGTGCTAGCTTGTCCATCTCAAGAAGTAAAATTTACAAACTTGCACATCTCAAAAGAGAAGCATGAATTACTAGCTTGCACATTTGAAGTAGAAGCAAATATTGCTAACTTTCATATCTCAAAAACTTGTTAGCTTGCATATTCTAAAGTGATGTAAAACTTGCTAAAATTTTTAGCTTGCACATTTCAAGTAGAAACAAATACTAGCTTGCATGATGATAAAACTTGAGATTATGTTTATTATGCAATGATTTGAAATTATGTCTAAACATTTTCTAGTTGCATTTCTCATTTTTATTGATTCCAAAAGGGGAGAAGTTATGATGATGAACATGTATGGGATGATGTACTTGGATATTTTGATTATGCATGATTTTATGATGCATGCAATTGGTTATTTTAATACTCATGTTACATGCAATGTTAAAATACTATGATTTCAAAGTTTCTATCAATATGGCATATTAATAGGGGGAGGTTGTTTAAACTCCGGGAGTTTGTTTAAACTCCGGGAGTTTGTTTAAACTCCATCAATTGGTTGTCATCATCAAAAAGGGGGAGATTGTTAAATCTTAGATTTTGATGATGAAACCAATTGATAGTATTTATGATTTGATCTATGTTTTGAGTGATGCAGGAAACTTCGATCAGGGAGAGACAATTAAAGTAGGAAGAATTATGTTCGGCTGGAGAAAAACATGCCAGAAGATTGGACGTCGAGCCGAAGGATTAATCGACATATCGGCAGAAGGCTTCGGGCCATGGGTTTGGGCATCGGGCCAAGAAGAGCAGAAATTGCACTAAGGAAATCAAAGTTACGGAGGTCAACTGGACGATTGGGCAATAGGCGGCAAGAGAGGATGATGCACCAAAGAATCAGATGAAGCATCGATGAACCAATGACATGCTGGATAACATTTGATTCAAGCTTTGTAATAATTGTCTAGATTGAAGTAGGTTTTAAGTGTACAGGATTAACTATGATAACAATCAAGGCATAAAGCAAAATGAAGTCCCGAAGTCAAGAATGAGATTTTATTGGGAGTTCGAGAGTTTGTCGGAAGTCCGGACATTCATCGGAAGTTCTATCGGAATTGATCGAGAAGTCCAGGAGCTTGCCAAAGAAGCTCGTCGAAACTCGCCAAGAAGATCGTTGTGAAGTCTAGGATCTTGTCGGGAGTCCGCTGCAACATTGCCGAGAGATCGTCGGAAACTCGTTGGAAGAAACCTAGACATACAGATATATTTAGCTTAGTGTATGCCTTAAAATTTATAGTTAGCACATAATTGGGTTGGAATTGGGCCAACTCAATTAGGGGTCAATTGGGCCCAAGTTTGGGATGTATTGGGCGGCCAAGTGAAAAGCCTAAACAGTGATCCAACAGGTGGCACCGTCGTGGCACAATCTTCAAGACTGTGTCAGGTGGTGGTACCGCCAGTCTAGGCAGTTGTACTTCCCAGACATAGTCTTCCAAGCAGTAGTACCGCCAGTCTAAGTGGTGGTACCGCCTAGTGTCAGTATTGCAGGTAGTGGTATCGCCTAGCACTAGTGGTGGTACCACCAAGACCTCGAAAACCGAAGATGAGACTCTTTTAGGCTCCAAGTTTGAATCCACTTGAGGCCTATAAATACACCTCTCATCCCTGGTTACAATACACAAGAATTGAGAGCAAAAAAGTAGAAAAATACTATTGTAATCTTTTGAGAACTTCTCTCAAAAGCTCTAAGTGTTAGTGTAGTTTAAGAGAGGAGTAAGTAGAGGTGTAAAGGTGATAGTGGATGCCGGTGGCCTCAACGGAGGAGGAATCGGGAGTAGATGTAGGTCACGACGACCGAACCACTATAAATCGGTTTGCATTTCTGTTTTGCACTTTACCTTTATTGCAATCTACTTTATATTGCAAACTAATTTCTTATTCTCACTATGCTGTCATACGCTTTCAAGTTAACATCTTCTAAGATTGGTTTTCAACCAACGAATATTTTTCAAAATCGATGTTTTTACCGCTGCACTAATTCACACACCCCTGTAACATCCCCTATTTTAAAAAAAAAATAGTAAATGCTTGTTTGTAAATATGAGGATTATTTAATTTTTTATTAAATAATATTATATTAAAGTTTATGCCTAAGGACCTAAGAGTAAATATTAAAATTTTGATATGATTTATAAAATATTCAGAATTGAGTAAATAAAAATAAAATAAAATAAAATGGAGGACATGTGTCATTAACAAGGATGAGCCACTTGCATTTATTCTAAAGTTGACACCTAAACCCCCATGCATGCTTGCTACCTCACTATTTTAGCATGAGCCAAACCTAAGTAATTTAAGGCACCATTAAAAAGAAACTTTGCAGCCAACGTTAGTTTGAGGAGAAGAAGAAGAAGAGAAGAAGAAGAAGAAGAAGAAGAAGAAGAAGAAGGAGAAGAAGAAGAAGAGGAAACTTTGTTTGAGGTTTTGCATCAACTCCCTATATTTGGGAATCAAACTCATCTAAAGCAAGTGTTCTAACCTCTTCCTAAAGAATTCCTAATCTTTGTTTTCCTTTTAATTCTTCATAATTCAAAAGATTTCAGCTTAGTACCAAACCTTTCTTTCCTTTTGATACAAAGCCATGAATCTGAAATTTTTCGGTAATCTGACTTCTATACATTGTTTTGGATCTAACTTTTAGCACTAAACTCTAATTTAGTCAAAGCCTAATCCATTTGAAAGTAGACTCAAATATCTTTATTTTGACACTAAGATTGAATAATTTGGAGTTTAAATGCCTACTAAGACTTCTGTTTCAATTAACCCTACAGATTCTGCAAAATAGGGACTGAAATTTCTGACCTTCTGTTACTAAATTGCTCATAACTCTCTAGAAAAAATTCTGAATTATACAAAGCTTATTTTTTTGGAAACTGAATTTACTTATCTTTCTTTTGACACATGATTTAGAAATTTTGAAGTATGTTTGCATCTGAAACATCTGTTTAAATTTATTCTATCAATTCTGTAAAACAGAGATGATCAATTCTGACCTTCTATTACTAAATTGCTCATAACGCTCTAGTGAAAATTCTGAATTATGCAAAACTTAGTTCTTTGGAAACTAGATTCGCATATCTTTCTTTTGACGCCCAGATGGAGCATGCTTGGTCACTCAAACAATTCAGAAAATGTACCATTCAAATTCTGTCATAATTGAAAAGTTTGTTGAGTTTTGCCTATTCAATTTTCATCATATTAGAAATTTGATTTCTGCTAAATTCTTCTTCAATTGAGCTTTTTATTAGTCCTTTGAAGTTCTTGTATTGTTTATCATGAAATTATTGTATATCTGAAATTTATTATGTAATGCTTTGTTTGCATTTCCTTGTTTGATAAAGGCACATGCATATCTTCTTGTTCCGCATGTGCTTCTGATATGTGTCAATGTTATTGTTCATACTACCCTTTTGTACTCTGGTGTCTTATGAGATATTGTGAACCTTTGTCAGAAATGGTAAAGGGCGTTATGCTTAGAGCCCGCGATTGCTCTGTCGGCCCCATTGACTTCACTTAGACGTGGGTGGATAAAGCTCCCAGACGTGGGAGACTTATGCTTGGTGGTCATCCAGAAATGGATGAATCACATTATGTATGTGGTCTCACAGCGCCCTCTATGTTTTTGATATGCTATCCAAAGCTTTGCTTATGAGTTTATATTTATGCTTTGGATAAAAAAAAATATGGAATGCATGCTACATCAAAAATGACATACAAGTTTGTGTTTATTATTCGGTTCACTTGTTATAGTTTGAAGTGTTTCGTATGTCATTGTTATGCTCCCAAACACTCTTACACCTTTGATATGCTCCTAAATGCTTCCTGTATCATTTGATACATGCCTAAATGTTTCTTTTGCCAATGAAATGCTCCAATTTCCTTTTTCCTATTGTTATGTCTAATGCCTATTTTCGAATGAGGTAACCCTTTGTGATTTTTTTATATCTAATGAGATGATTCCAAATAAATTCTTGTATTTCTGCTTTTGTTATCTTGATACTAAGCCTGCTTGAACTTCTCCTATCGCCATGGATACGTTAGTCGCTTGCTGAGCTCTTTATGCTCACCCCGTTGCTATATAAATTTTTTAGAGTAGCTTGTCACGCACTGAAAAGCTAGAATTGGGTTGAAGCAGTGAAAGGCTAGAAGATTTTTGAGCTAATCTTTGTTGGATGATAGGTTTTTTTGTTGTATAGTATACTTTACTACTGATGTAATGTTAAGGATATGTTGATATTCATGTGTTGTAAAAGTTTAAAGGACCGCTCATGTTTATAGAATGATACGTTTAAGTTGTATAAGGATAAGAACTCATGGTAAATAATTATCTTTTTGTAATTGTATATATTTCTACAATTATGGATTTGTGTTGTGGTTGATGTTTAGTTGAGTTGCCTTTAGATTTTGTGAATCTCTAAGTGAAGTGGATTATGATTTATGTAATGTACAGGTTTATGAATTGTGAATATCGATTTTGAATGATTCTTAGTATCCTCAAATTGTTAGATTGGATCCTGGATTAAATTGACGATGAATTATCATATTATTGATTTTAGATAGGGTTACACCTCCTGATTGTGATAATTCGAGGGGGCGTGACAAGAGTTGGTGTCAGAGCATGTTTTGAGGATCACTGAAATACTTGATATGTTGACATGCAAAATATATTGAGGTCTAGTGAACTATAGTAATTGGTGATTTTTTTTTTTTGATGCATTTTAAGAATCTAAGATGACGAGGACATTTGATTCTCCTAATTCATCTGGTTTTGATTAATTAAGTGAGATGAAAGGGGTGATCGGGGATATTGAATCAGAGTGGCGTAGTAGAAGCATGGTGCACTTAATCCATTGGTGGCAGAAAAATGGAGAAGATATTTGATGTACGAAATTGTTCTGATAATTAAAAGAATAGCAAGGAAAAGTTTACCAATATATATATATATATATATATATATATATATATATATATATATATATATATATATATATATATATATATATATATATATATATATATATATATATATATATATATATATATATATATATATATATATATATATATATATATATATATATATATATATGATTAGAAATGAATCAGAAAGTGATAACAAAAGGATTATAATTGTACCATACGTTATCATCCAGGTAAAGCAAATGTTGTAGCTGATGCACTTAGTAGAAAATCTACAAGTTTTATGGCTAGTTTAGTTGTGAAACAATGGAAGCTATTAGAAAGAAATTACGATTCGAATGTAATGAGGCAAGGGCAAGACTAAATAATATTGATGGTCTCTATCCAGGTGCAAACTGATCTCATTCAACAAATTAAAGAAGGACAACTATGAGATCCACATTTAGTATACTTGAGGAATGTGTTGAATCTCGGATTTTGATGATAAAATCAATTGATGGGTTAATTGATCTAATCCATATTATTGAGTTAAGTGTGCAGGATTAACTACGATAACCAGAAAACATAAAGCAAGAATACCGGAGTCAAGTTCGATGGACGTTTGAGAGTCCGAAGAATCGTCGGAGATGTTGCCGGAACCAACCGAGAAGAAATCGGGAACCTATCGGAATTTTTGAAAGTTCGCCGAAGAGATCGTCGGAGGTTCGCGGAGATCAGCAAGAAGGCTCGGCTACTCGTTGAAGTCATCACAAGATTGCTGGGAGTCCGTCGGAAGAAGTTCGTCAGAGAGCTCGTCGGAAAAAGACTCGACGTTCGCGGTTGAAAACTTCCTTGGGATGTTTTTAGTTATGTAGTTCACATGTAATTAGGATTAGGATTAAAAGATAATCCTATATCCTGGTTAGGGGCCAACTGGGCCCAAAATTAGACTTGGTTTGGGCTAAATTTAAAGCCCAACCAGTGAACCGAAGGGTCTGGCGGTGGCACCGCCCAGCACCCGAGAGCCAGGTGGTGGCACCGCCTGGGCTGGGCGGTGGCACCGTCAGTCCACTGTCAATGTCAGACACTGACAGGCGGTGGCACCGCCAGCATTGGGAACCAAAGAGAATTCAAATTTTGGAGCCCAAATTTGAATCCTCTTGAGGCCTATAAATACCCCTCAAATCTCAACTAAGATTACAACTTTTTGAGAAGCAATTGATTGAGAGAAAGGTCTTAGAAATGTCTTAGCAAGTCTTGTTTTCAATTTGCTAGTGTTCACCTCCTTCTTTCTTGCTGAAAATCTGTAAGAGAGTGAACCGCTTGTAAAAAGTTGTAAGAGGGGTATTTACCCTTCCCCTTCAAGAGATTTACTAGTGGAAGGTGGGAGCCTCATCGAAGAGGGCAAGTGGATGTAGGTCATTTGACCGAACCACTTTAAAATCGGCGTAATCTCTGGTTTGCATTTCATTATTGCTATTTACATTACTGCAAACCTTCTTACATGCTTTATTTCCTCATTACCTTTGCTGCACAACTTTGTGAATACGTTTTCAAGTTAAGCACTTCCGAGTTCGATTTTTATCGTACGAAAGATTTGTCAAAATCGATGTTTTAATCTGCTGCACTAATTCACCCCCCCCCCCCCCCCCCCTCTTAGTGCTACTCCGATCCTAACAATTGGTATCAGAGCTAGGCTCACTCTCATATTTGGTTTGATACCCAAGAGAGATGGCTTACTCCGGCATACATGAGGATCATTCTATCACACGTCCACCCATGTTTAATGGGTCGGATTATACTTATTGGAAGACTCGTATGAGGATCTTCCTCATTTCCATGGATTTCGAGCTTTGGACTATTGTTGAAAACGGATTTCAAAAATCTTCTCTTCCGATGAGCAAATGGAATGAATCGGAGAAGAAGGTTTTTGCTTTAAACGCAAAGGCTATGAATGCCTTGTTTTGTGCACTAGACAAAAATGAATTTAATCGTGTTTCAATTTGTGATTCGGCTTTTAATATTTAGAGAACTCTTGAGGTCACTCATGAAGGCACTAGCCGAGTGAAAGAGTCCAAAATCAACATCCTTGTGCATTCTTACGAACTTTTCCGAATGAAACCAAGTGAGTTCATTGGAGACATGTACACCCGGTTCACGGATGTCATCAATGGACTCAAAGCTCTTGGTAAAGATTTTACTAACTTTGAACTAGTAACTAAAATCTTAAGATCCCTCCCTAAAAGTTGGGATCCAAAAGTTACGACAATTCAAGAGGCCAAAAACCTTAAAACATTCCCTCTTGAAGAACTCATTGGGTCTCTAATGACCTACGAAATGACATTTCAAGCTCATGACGAGCTCGAGAACCCCCTTCCAAAGAACAGGAAGGATATGGCACTCACATCACAAGAAGACCACTTGAAAGGAACATCAAGTGATGAGGACAGTGACAATGACATTGCACTTTTGACTCAAAAATTTTAAAAATATTTAAGAAAGAACAAAATTAAAAATAATACAAAAAATAAATTCGAACATAAGAAGGACCAAGTAATTTACTATGAGTGCAAAAAACCGGGACACTACAAGAACGATTATCCACAAGCCAAAATGAGAACATCAAAGAAGAATGCGCTCAAGGCAACGTGGGATGATTCAAGCGCGTCCGAAGAAGAGGAGTCCAACACCGAGCAAGTTGCTCATTACGCCCTAATGGCCATCGGAGAAGAGGAAACGGATTTAATTGATGCAGATTTACCTTATCATGAATTATTAAATGCCTTCCATGAGTTATTTGATGAATGTAAGACAATTAGTAGAAAATACAAATCGCTAAAAAAGGAGCATGATAGTCTCACTTGTAATGCCAATAAATTAAAGACTGAATATCATGATAGTTTAGCTCCATGTATAAAATGTCATGATCTAGAAACTCTCCAAAAGGAAAACTTGCTACTTAAGGACACCTTGAAGAAATTCGAGATTTGTAGTAAGTCTTTGAATATGATCCTTACAAATAAGGGTCACGTTCCTAAAAGAAGTGGAATTGGATTTGTGAGAAGTCCTCACCAAAATCCAACCACCTTTATTAAAGACCCTATCCAACATGTTCGGCACCAAAGCAATTGCAACTTTTGTTGTAAATATGGACATAAAACTTATAAATGTTCATTCAAGAAAATTAGTCCGAACAAACTAATTTGGGTTCCTAAAGGAACCATGATCAATTCTATGCAATATGATGAACAAGTTAAATCAGTTTTTAAGGCACCCAAAAGAAAATGGGTACCTAAAAATAATCCCTTCTTATAGAAACATACACCATCACAAGTTAGGAGCAAGAGATGGTATCTAGATAGTGGATGCTCAAGACATATGACTGGAGATTCATCTCATTTCTCTATGCTCACTAGCAAAGAAGAAGGGTACGTCAGCTTCGGAGACAACAACCAAGGTAAAATCATTGGCAAGGGAACCATAGGTAACAAATTAAAATTTTCTATTGATGATGTCTTACTAGTTGATGGATTGAAACATAATCTCTTGAGTATTAGTCAATTATGCGATAAAGGTTATATCGTTAGATTTGAATCAAATGTGTGTATTATTGAAAAACCAAGCCATAACATAACTATGATTGCATAAAAATAAAATAATGTCTACACCATCAACCTTGATGAACTAAGTAATGAAATGTGCTTCTCCGCTTTAAATGATGATGCTTGGCTTTGGCATAGGAGACTAGGCCATGCAAGCATGAAACTAATATCTAAGATCTCATCTAAAGAATTAGTGCGAGGAATTCCAAATATAAAGTTTATTAAGGACAAAGTATGCGATGCATGTCAACTAGGTAAACAAATAAAAACTAGTTTCAAACCAAAAACTCAAATTAGCACCACTAGACCATTACAATTGATTCATTTGGACTTATTTGGACCAATTGACACGACAAGTCTAGGAGGAAGCAAATATGCGTTTGTAATTGTGGATGACTATGCTAGATACACTTGGACCTATTTCTTAGCTCACAAAAGTGATTGTTTCAAGTGTTTCTCTAAATTTTGTAAACTCACTCAAAACGAAAAAGGTTTCATGATTTCATCAATTCGGAGTGATCACGGTGGCGAATTTCAAAACCGTGACTTTCAAATTTTTTGTAAAGTTAATGAATACAATCACAACTTCTCCACTCCGAGAAATCCCCAACAAAATGGAGTAGTTGAAAGAAAAAATAGAAACCTACAAGAAATGGCAAGAACGATGTTAAATAAACATAGTTTACCTAAGTATTTTTGGGCCGAAGCCGTAAATACGGCTTGCTACATCATGAATAGAGTCCTAATAAGACCATCCCTATCAAAAACTCCCTATGAATTATGGAATAACAAAAAACCAAATATTTCCTATTTTAAAGTTTTCGGTTGTAAATGCTTTATTTTGAATGAAAGGGGATGCCTTAGGAAAATTTGATGCTAAATCCGATGAAGGCATCTTTCTTGGTTACTCTTCCGTTTCTAAAGTTTTTCGGGTTTTTAACAAAAGAACCTTAGTAATAGAAGAGTCTATTCATGTAGTTTTTAATGAAATTTCTAATTTAAAGAAAAATGATTTTGATGATGATCTTGGTTTTGATAATTTGAGTTTAAATGAACCCCTCCTCAAAATAGCAACTTGGATGCACCTTCTTCCGAAATTTCCTTACCCAAGGAATGGAAGTATATAGATGCTCATCCAAAGGAGCTAATTATAGGAGATACATCAAAAGGGGTTCAAACTCGTTCCTCTTTCAAGAATTTTTGTGCTAACGTCGCCTTCCTTTCTCAAATCGAACCTAAATGCATTGACGAGGCTATAAAAGATGATTTTTGGGTTATTGCAATGCAAGAGGAATTGAATCAATTTGAGAGGAATAAGGTATGGAAGCTTGTTCCTAGACCTAGTGACCATTTAGTCATTGGTACTAAATGGGTTTTTAGAAACAAGCAAGACGAAAATGGTATCATGGTTAGAAATAAGGCTAGATTAGTGGCCAAAGGTTTCAACCAAGAAGAAGGTATCGATTACGAAGAAACCTTCGCTCCCGTGGCTCGATTAGAAGCCATAAGGATGCTCCTTGCCTATGCTAGTAGTAATAACTTTAAACTATTTCAAATGGACGTCAAAAGTGCCTTCTTGAATGGTTTTATTTCGGAAGAAGTATATGTTGAACAACCTCCCGGATTTGAAAATTCTCTTCTACCTAATCATGTATTCAAATTGACTAAGGCTCTCTATGGTTTAAAACAAGCTCCTAGAGTTTGGTACGAAAGGCTTAGTTCCTTTCTTATTTCAAATAATTTTACCAAAGGCAAGGTTGATACTACATTGTTTATCAAACACTTTGAAGAAAATTTTCTTATTGTACAAATTTATGTTGACGATATTATTTTTGGCTCTTCGGATGAATCACTATGTGAATCATTTGCTAAATGTATGAGTCATGAATTTAAAATGAGTTTAATGGGTGAATTAACTTTCTTAGGATTACAAATCAAACAACTTAGTGATGACATATTTCTCAACCAATTTAAATATATATTAGAATTGTTAAAATGATTTAACATGGATAATTCTAAAGCAACAAACACCCCGATGAGTACTTCTACTAAGTTAGATTTGGATGAAAATAGTGAAAATTTCGATCAAAAAACATATAGAGGAATGATAGGTAGTCTACTCTACCTCACCGCGACTAGACCGGATATTATGTTTAGCGTAGGACTTTGCACTAGATTTCAATCCAATCCTAAATTATCTCATCTTAAGAGCGTTAAAAGAATAATTAGATATCTTAAAGGAACTCCAAATTTAGGATTGTGGTATCCAAAATCTGAAAATTTTGATTTAATAGCTTATGCAGATGCCGATTTTGGCGGATGCAGGATAGATAGAAAAAGTACATCCAGAACATGCCAATTTTTAGGACATGTACTTGTTTCTTGGACTTCCAAGAAACAAAATTCAGTTGCACTATCTACGACAGAAGTCAAATACATTGCTGCAAGTGCATGTTGTGCACAAGTTGTTTGGATGAAAAATACATTAGAAGACTATGGAATTGACTTTAAAAACATTCCCATAAAATGTGATAATACTAGTGCCATATGTCTTACTAAAAATCCAATTCAGCACTCTAGAACTAAGCACATCAACGTTAGGCATCATTTCATATGCGATCATGTCCTTAACAATAATGTTGTTCTAGAATTCATTGACACAAAGCATCAATTAGCAGATATATTTACAAAAGCTTTGAATGAAGACCAATTTGAATTCATTAGAAGGGAATTAGGTATGTTAAATTATCCCTAAGAATAAACTTGTTTGAATGGATTTTCCGTAAAGTTTTTCATCCTCTCTCCGTTCCTTGGTGAATTTGATCCTTCTCTTTCGATTCTAAATGACATGTTAAATTACCTCATCCTATCTTGAGTCAAACACCGCTCCCATCTGATCAAGATTAATGATCTTATGATATTTTGTGAATCTTGAAATTGATTTTGATGGCTTGATTATGAGTTTCAAGTTGACGAATTGAATTTGAATGAGTTTGTATTCGAATTATGATCTTGACTTATTGGAGTTACTACTTGAAATTATTTTAAATCACAATCTCTTCCTTGTACATCTACAATTTTTGTTATTTATAGAAAGAAGAGATTTGATAAAATGGATGAATATTGAATTTTCCTTTAAGATGAACTCTGCATAAATATTTTAGCATATTTAATTTTGAATGATAAATTTTTTGTATGATCAATGCTGAATTCCTGATGTTATAATCACAAATTATGTGATTCAAGTCTCATTCCCTTTTTGTTGATGACAAAGGGGAGAAAAGTGATTACTTGTACCATTTTGATAGCATGACTTATATGAATTGCAAAAGCTTATGTGATATGAATGTCTTATATGCCTTGCAAAATGCCTTGCAAAATCCTTGAGAATATCATAAGATTGATTGATCATATTGAAAGCATGCCTTACATCTATATCATCAAATTCATGTTGAAAATCTTTATCTCCTGTCGTAGTAAAAATCGTCCCTTATCATTTGACTTATGATTTTCATCGAAGTTTCATATTTACTATTGCTTAATGAGAATAACGATAAGTTCTACGGTTAGAACTTATCGGTTTATGCTTGAATTCAATGGGATAGAATTCAAGTGTTTTTATCTTCTCATAATATGGCATATAGATAGGGGGAGTTATGTTTAACTCCGTCATCAATTGATTGTCATCATCAAAAAGGGGGAGATTGTTGAATCTCGGATTTTGATGATAAAATCAATTGATAGGTTAATTGATCTAATCCATATTAGTGAGTTAAGTGTGTAGGATTAACTACGATAACCAGAAAACATAAAGAAAGAATACCAGAGTCAAGTTCGATGGACGTTTGAGAGTCCGAAGAATCATCGGAGATGCTGCCGGAACCAACCGAGAAGAAATCGGGAACTTGTCGAAATTTTTGAAAGTTCACCGAAGAGATCATCAGAGGTTCGCGGAGATCACTGAGAAGGCTCGGCTACTCGTTGAAGTCATCACAAGATCGGGAGCTTGCTGGGAGTCCGTCGAAAGAAGTTCGTCGGAGAGCTCGCCGGAACAAGACTCGACGTTCACGGTTGAAAACTTGCTTGGGATGTTTTTAGTTATGTAGTTCACATGTAATTATGATTAGGATTAAAAGATAATCCTATATCATGGTTAGGGGCCAACTGGGCCCAAAATTAGACTTGGTTTGGGCTAAATTTAAAGCCCAACCAGTGAACCGAAGGGTTTGGCGGTGGCACTGCCCAGCACCCGAGAGCCAAGCGGTGGAACCGCCTGGGCTGGGCGGTGGCACCACTTGGCTGGGCGGTGGTACCGCCAGTCCACTGTCAGTGTCAGACACTGACAAGCGGTGGCACCACCAGCATCGGGAACTAAAGAGAATTCAAATTTTGGAGCCCAAAATTGAATCTTCTTGAGGCCTATAAATACCCCTCAAATCTCAGATGAGATTACAACTTTTTAAGAAGCAATTGATTGAGAGAAAGATCTTAGAAAAGTCTTAGCAAGTCTTGTTTTCAATTTGCTAGTGTTCACCTCCTTCTTTCTTGCTGAAAATCTGTAAGAGAGTGAACCGCTTGTAAAAAGTTGTAAGAGGGGTATTTACCCTTCCCCTTCAAGAGATTTGCTAGTGGAAGGTGGGAGCCTCATCGAAGAGGGCTTCGCAAGTGGATGTAGGTCATTTGACCGAACCACTTTAAATTCGACATAATCTTTGGATTGCATTTTATTACTGCTATTTACATTACTGCAAACCTTCTTACGTGCTTTATTTCCTCATTACCTTTGCTGCACAACTTTGCGAATACGCTTTCAAGTTAAGCACTTCCGAGTTCGATTTTTAACGTACGAAAGATTTGTCAAAACCGACGTTTTAATCTGTTGCACTAATTCACCCCCCCTCTTAGTGCCGCTCCGATCCTAACATAATAAAGTTGAAAAGGGATTGAAGTTGAATTTTCAAATTTCAAATGATAGCCTATTGAGATTTGGGGATAGAATATGTGTTCCAAATGACTCAGATATCAAGAACCAAATCTTGAACGAAGGTCACAATTCAAAGTACACTATGCATCCTGGTAGCACAAAAATGTACAAAGATCTCCAAAGTCATTATTGGTGGAAAGGCATGAAGAAGGAGATTGCAATATATGTTTCAAGGTGTTTGACTTGTCAGCAAATGAAAGCAGAACACCAGAGACCTGGAGGTTTGTTACAGCCCTTAGATATTCCTGAATGGAAATGAGAATGCATTACTATGGACTTTGTTTCAGGACTACCCAGAACCTCTAGAAAGCACGATGCTATTTGGGTTATTGTTGATAGGTTAACTAAATCTGCACATTTCTTACCAATCAATATGACTTATTCTCTTGATAAGCTTGCAGATTTGTATGTTGATGAAATAGTAAGACTTCATGGTGTCCCGAAGGAGATTATCTCGAATAGAGACTCCAGATTTCTTTCTAGATTGTGGAGGAGATTACAAAGATTCTATGGGCACTAAAGTAAAGTTTAGCACTGCCTATCACCCTCAGACCGATGGTTAATCTGAAAGAACAATTCAAGTACTTGAGGATTTGCTTAGAGCCAATGTTATGGATTGGAGAGGTGAATGGGATAAAGATATTTCTCTTATTGAGTTCACTTACAATAATAGTTATCATTCGAGCATTTAGATGGCTCCTTATGAAGCATTGTATGGGCGAAAATGCAGAACGCCTATATGTTGGGAGGAAGTTGGTGATAGAAAGTTATTAGCACCAGATAAAGTACAAGAGACTACTGAAAAGATTCAAGTTATCATAAAAAGGCTAAAGGCTGCTCAAAGTCGGCAAAAGAGCTATGCTGACAACAGAAGACGAGATATCAAGTTCCAAGTAGGGGATTTTGTATTCCTAAAGGTCTCCCCTTCCAAAGGCATTGCAAGATTTGGAAAGAAAGGAAAGTTAAACCCAAGGTTCATTGGACCTTTTGAGATCCTTGAAAGAATTGGCTCTGTCACTTACAAGATTGCCTTACCACCATCGATGTGTCATATTTATAATATATTTCATGCGTCAATGCTCAGAAAGTATATACATGATCCCTCTCATGTCATTGAGTATGAGCCGATTGTAATTCAGAAAGACTTATTTTACAAGGAAGAGCCCATTCAGATTATTGATAAAAAAGAGAAGATCTTAAGAAATAGAATCATTACTCTGGTTAAAGTAATTTGGAAGCAACATTCTACAAATGAAACGACCTGGGAGCTAGAGGAAGAAATGAAGAAAGCGTATCCTCATCCTTTCGCCGAAAGAGGTATGACAAATATAGAGGACTAAATTTTCTTTTAAGGAGGGGAGAGTGTAACATCCCCCATTTAAAAAAAAAAATTAGTAAATGCTTGTTTGTAAATATGAGGATTATTTAATAATTTTTTTATTAAATAATATTATATTAAAGTTTATGGCTAAGGACCTAAGAGTAAATATTAAAATTTTGATATGATTTATAGAATATTCAGAATTGAGTAAATAAAAAAAAATAAAACAAAATGGAGGACATGTGTCATTAACAAGGATGAGCCACTTGCATTTATTCTAAAGTTGATACCTAAACCCTCATGCATGCTTGCCACCTCACTATTTTAGCATGAGCCAAACCTAAGTAATTTAAGGCACCATTAAAAAAAAACTTTGCAGCCAATGTTAGTTTGAGGAGAAGAAGAAGAAGAGAAGAAGAAGAAGAAGAAGAAGAAGAAGAAGAAGAAGAAGAAGAGGAAACTTTGTATGAGGTTTTGCATCAACTCCCTATATTTGGGAATCAAACACATCTAAGGTAAGTGTTCTAACCTCTTCCTACAGAATTCCTAATCTCTGTTTTCCTTTTAATTCTTCATAATTCAAAAGATTTTAGCTTAGTACCAAACCTTTCTTTCCTTTTGATACAAAGCCATGAATCTGAAAATTTTCGGTAATCTGACTTCTATACATTGTTTTGGATCTAACTTTTAGCACTAAACTCTGATTTAGGCAAAGCCTAATCCATTCGAAAGTAGACTCAAATATCTTTATTTTGACACTGATATTGAATGATTTGGAGTTTAAATGCCTACTAAGACTTCTATTTCAATTAACCCTATAGATTCTACAAAATAGGGACTGAAATTTCTGACCTTCTGTTACTAAATTGCTCATAACTCTCTAGAGAAAATTCTGAATTATACAAAGCTTATTTTTTTGGAAACTAGATTTACTTATCTTTCTTTTGACACATAATTTGAAAATTTTAAAGTATGTTTGCCTCTGAAACATCTGTTTAAATTGATTCTATCAATTCTGGAAAACAGAGATGATCAATTCTGACCTTCTGTTACTAAATTGCTCATAACGCTCTAGTGAAAATTCTGAATTATGCAAAACTTAGTTCTTTGGAAACTAGATTCGCATATCTTTCTTTTGACGCTAGTTGAAAATTTTGAAGTATATTTACCTTCTGAAACATCTATTTAAATTGATTCTATCGATTCTGCAAAACAGGGATGATCAATTCTGACCTTCCTTTACTCTATTTGTTGTCACTTCCTGTTAAGAAATCAAAAAATTATAAATCTGAGTTCATCTGAAAATAGATTGATACAGCTTTCTAATGACACCATTTTTAATGATTTGGAGCATGCTTCGTCACTCAAACAATTTAGAAAATGTACCATTCAAATTATGTCATAATTGAAAACTTTGTTGGGTTTTGCCTATTCAATTTTCATCCTATTGGAAATTTGATTTCTGCTAAATTCTTCTTCAATTGAGCTTTATATTAGTCCTTTGAAGTTATTGTATTGTTCATCCTGAAATTATTGTATATCTGAAATTTATTATGTAATGCTTTGTTTGCATTTCCTTGTTTGATAAAGGCACATGCATATCTTCGTTGTTCCGCATGTGCTTCTGATATATGTCAATGTTATTGTTCATACTACCCTTTTGTACTCTGGTGTCTTATGGGATATTGTGAACCTTTGCCAGAAATGATAAAGGGAGTTATGCTTAGAGCCCGCGATTGCTCTACCGGCCCCATTGACTTCACTCAGACGTGGGTGGATAAAGCTCCCAGACGTGGGAGACTTATGCTTGGTGGTCATCCAAAAATGGATGAATCACATTATGTATGTGGTCCCACAGTGCCCTCTATGTTTTTGATATGCTATCCAAAGCTTTGCTTATGAGTTTATAGTTATGCTTTGGATAAAAAAAAAATGGAATGCATGCTACATCAAAAATGACATACAAGCTTGTGTTTATTATTCGGTTCACTTGTTATACTTTGAAGTGTTTCGTATGTCATTGTTATGCTCCCAAACTCTCTTACACTTTTGATATGCTCCTAAATGCTTCATGTGTCATTTGATACATGCCTAAATGTTTCTTTTGCCAATGAAATGCTCCAATTTCCTTTCTCCTATTGTTATGTCTAATACCTATTTTCGAATGAGGTAACCCTTTATGATTTTTTTATATCTAATGAGATGATTCCAAATAAACGCTTGTATTTCTGCTTTTGTTATCTTGATACTAAGCTTGCTTGAACTTCTCCTATCGCCATGGATACGTTAGTTGCTTGCTGAACTCTTTATGCTCACCCCGTTGCTATATAAATTTTTCAGAGTAGCTTGTCATGCACTGAAAAGCTAGAATTGGGTTGAAGCAGTGAAAGGCTAGAAGATTTTTGAGCTAATCTTTGTTGGATGATAGGTTTTTTTGTTGTATAGTATACTTTACTACTGATTTTAAATATCGATTTTGAATGATTCTTAGTATTCTCAAATTGTTAGATTGGATCCTGGATTAAATTGACGATGAATTATCATATTATTGATTTTACACAGGGTCACACCTTCCCTCTTAGTGCCGACTCGTTCCTAACAATTACCTTCCAATCCTAACTCAACTTAAAGTCTAACTATAATAATTTAAGATATTAACTAAGCATTCTTGGTCTGGTATGTCAATTATTCTTCCAACGAGTTTTTAGTGATCTTCCGACGATCTCTTGGCAATGTTCCAGCGGACTCCTGACAAGCTCCTGGACTTTACAACAATCTTCTTGGTGAGTTCCGATGAACTTCTTTGGCAAGCTCTTGGACTTCTCGATCAATTCTAGTAGAACTTCCGATGAACATCCGGACTTCCGACGAACTCTCAAACACCCGACGAAATCTCGATCTTGACTCTGGTCCAACATCTGCTTTATGCCTTACTGCTATCATAGTTAATCATGTACACTTATCTCAATATATAGATTAGATCAAACAATTTACCAATTGATTTTATCAACAAAATTCAAGATTTAATCATCTTTCCCGTTTTGATGATGATAATCAATTGATGACAGAGTTAACCTTAACTCACCTTATTGAGAAAAGATATTCTTGAATTTAAGGCCTTTGAATTCAAGCATCAAACCGCTAAGTTATATTCATTTAAACTTATCAACATACACATCATGATACTTATCATGATTTTTTAATTCAAAATATGATACTAAATATGTATCAATAAAAATGATGTCAAGGCATGACATTCATTTTCAAGTCCAATGATGATAGACAATCATCATTTTCAAATATGATACGAATTTCAAATATGAAATTTAGTAAGATGATAATTCTTGATAAAAGATAACAATTCAGTATTTCTTAGCAAGATATCAATTGTAAATAGCAAGTTAAGCTAATGATACCTTATCATAATGATAGACATTTATCAAGATGACAATTCTTGATAAAAGATGACAATTCATCATTTTGAGGCATGGTATCAATTGTAAATAGCAAGTTAAGCTCATGATATTTTATCATAATGAAAGACATTTATCAAGCATTCATGTAACATTTCAAGTATCTACGATACATATGATACATATGCAATACATTTTGATATGTTTCAAGTATTTGTAATGTATTTGACGATTCCAATTATATTTCAAAAATTCTTAAAGCATTCAAGTATTCACGACAAGATATATTTTATACATTTGTCTCAAACATTCAATTTGTCATCAATTTTCCATGTTTTAAGTATTTATAATGCATTTGATAATTCTAATTATATTTCAAGCATTCAAGCATTTATGACAAGATACATTTTATACATTTATCTTCAACATTCAATTTGTCATCAATTTATCATATTTCTCTGCCTTTGTCATCAACAAAAAGGAGAACAATTCAACAATGTAAGTGTGGTAAAAATTCAAGCAAGTTTTACACTAATTTATCCAAACTATAAAGGAAGGTAAGCAAAAACTTTGCGTGATTACTTTTTTGGATAAGCTAATATTTTTACTTAATGGCTTTTTGGTTTTACTTTAGATGTCCAAGTTTCTTTCTTTCTTTTGTAATAAAAATAAAAAGAAGAGGAAGAAGGGTAAGGAAAGAATTCATTAAGAACCAAATTCATGAAAGGATTTGAACCAAGTCAAATTCAAAACAATAAATGAGTTTCATTAAATCATGCTTCAATTTTAATAAAGAGAAGGGATTTATGAAAAAGATCAAGATATCCATATGAAATCAAATCCCCATTCTTGCAAGTGATCATCACATACCAAAAATACATAAAAATTCTTCTTCCATGAGAAGAGTAAAGAAGAATTCATGGGAAAGGAGCATTATATGAAGGATAAAAATAATTCCATAAATAAAACTACATAAATCAAATATATTTCTCATTAAAAATTCACAAGAGTGAAATCCGTGAGAGATGCATTTGTCAATGAATTCCATGAGTGAAGGGACTAAGTGTATAAAAAATCATTAAGTTTGTATGAAATAAATTTGATACCAAGTAGATTGATATACTGGATTTCTTGAAAGCCTTATTTACGAAATGAAATAATTTCATGAAAGCTTTAAAAAAAAAATCGAGAAAGTATGGAAAAGATATACATCAAATTCATACATTTGGACAATTTAACATCCCTAACTCTCTTGTAATAAAATCAAATTGTTCTTCATCTAAAAGTTTTGTAAAGATATCGATAAATTGATATTTCATATCAATAAACTATAAAGATATACTATGATTATTAACATGATCTCTTATGAAATGATGCCTAATGTCAATATGTTTAGTTCTAGAGTGTTGTATAGAATTTTTTGTTAAACATATTATACTCGTGTTATCACATTTTATGAGAATATTTTTAAGGTAAATCTTATAATCTTCTAATATATTTTTCATCCATACAATTTATACACAACATGCACTAGCTGCTATGTATTTGGCTTCAATCTTAGATAGTGCAACCGAGTTTTATTTTTTGGAAGACCAAGAGACAAATGCATGACCTAAGAATTGACATGTTCTAGATGTGCTTTTTTTATCTATTCTACATCCAGCAAAATCCACATCAGCATAAGTAATTAATTCAAAGTTTTCAGATTTTGGATACCATAATCCTAGATTAGTGGTTCTTTTAAGATATCTAAGAACTCTTTTAACTGTTTTAAGATGAGATAGCTTAGGATTAGATTGAAACCTAGTATAAAGTTCTACGCTAAACATGATGTCCGGTCTAGTTGCGGTGAGGTATAGTAAACTACCTATCATACCTGTATAAGCTTTTTGATCAAAGCTTTCTCCACTTTCGTCAATATCTAACTTAATAAAGGTACTCATAGGAGTATTAATAATATTTGAACTATCCATATTAAACCATTTTAGCAAGTCTAATGCATATTTTGTTTGACTAAGAAAAATATCATCGCTAAGTTGTTTGATTTGTAAGCCTAAAAAGAAAGTTAGTTCACCCATTAAACTCATTTTAAACTCTTGGCTTACTCTTGGCAAATGATTCACATAATGATTCATTTGTAGAACCAAAAATAATATCATCAATATAAATTTGAACAATAAGAAATTTATTTTCAAAATTTTTAATAAATAATATAGTATCGACCTTGCCTTTAGAGGAATTATTTTGGATAAGAAAGGAGTTAAGTCTCTCATACCATGCCCTTGGGGCTTGTTTTAATCCATAGAGATATTTAGTCAATTTAAACACATAATTCAGAAAATTATCATTCTCAAATCCGGGAGGTTGTTCAACCTAAACTTCTTCGGAAATAAAGCCATTAAGAAAAACACTTTTAACATCCATTTGAAATAACTTAAAATTATTACTACTAGCATAGGCAATGAGCATCCTTATGGCTTCTAATCGTGCCACAAGAGCAAAGGTTTTTTCATAATTGATACATTCTTCTCAGTTGAAACCCTTGGCCACTAATCTAGCCTTGTTTCTAACCACGATACCAACTTCATCTTACTTGTTTCTTAAGACTCATATAGTATCAATAACTAAATGGTCATTTGGCCTCAGTACAAGCTTTCACACCTCATTTCTCTCAAATTGGTTCAACTCTTCTTGCATTGCAATAACCCATGAATCATCTTTCAAGGCCTCATTAATGCATTTAGGTTCAATTTCAGAAAGAAAAATGGCGTTGGCACAAAAAATTTTAAGAGAATAATGAGTTTGAATCCCTTTTGATATGTCTCCTATGATTAGCTCCTTAGGATGAGCATCTATATACTTCCATTCCTTGGGTAAGGATGTTTCAGAAGAAGATATATCCAAGTTGCTAGTTGGAGGAGATGGTTCATTTAAATTCAAAGCATCAAAATTAAGAACATCATCAAACTCATTTTTTTTAAATTTGGAAACTTCATTAAAGACAACATGAATAGACTCTTTTATAATCAAAGTTCTTTTATTAAAGATACAAAGGCTTTAGAAATAGAAGAATAGTTAAGAGAAATGCCTTCATCGGATTTTACATCAAACTTTCCTAAGGCATCTTTTTCATTCAAGATAAAACATTTACAACCAAAAACTTTAAAATATGAAACATTGGGTTTTTTATTATTCCATAATTCATAAGGAGTTTTGAAAAGTAATGGTCTTACTAGAACTTTATTCATGACATAGCATGTCATATTAATGGCTTCGACCCAAAAATATTTAGGGAAGATATGTTCGTTCAACATAGTTCTTGTCATTTCTTATAAATTTCTATTTTTCTTTCTACTACTTTATTTTATTGAGGATTTCTTGAAGTAGAGAAATTATTGTTGTATCCATTAAATTCACAAAAATTTTAAAAATCATGGTTTTGAAATTTGCCACCATGATCACTCCGAATTGATGAAATCATAAAGCCTTTTTCATTTTGAACAAGTTTACAAAACTTAAAAAAATACCTAAAGCAATCACTTTTATGTGTCAAGAAGTATGTCCAAGTGTATCTACTATAATCATCCACAATTACAAAGGCATATTTACTGCCTCCTAGGCGTGATGTATCAATTGGTCCAAACAAATCCATATGGATTAATTACAATATTCTAGAGGTGCATATTTGATTTTTTAGTTTGAAATTATCATTTATTTGTTTTCCTAGTTGACATGTATCACACACATTATCTTTAACAAACTTAATGTTAGGAATACCTCTTACAAGTTCTTTGGATGAGATTTGAGAGATTAGTTTCATGCTAGCATGACCTAATCTCCTATGCCAAAGCCAAGCATCATCATTCAAAACCAAAAAATACATTTCATTACAAAGATCATCAATATCAATAATGTATACATTATTTTGTTTTAGGGCAATCATAGATGTATTTTTTTATGGTTTTTAATAATATAAGCATTGGATTCAAATCTAATGATGTATCCTTTATCACATAGTTAACTAAAGCTCAAAAGATTATGCTTTAAACCATCAGCCAACAACACATCTTCAATCAAAAAGTTAGATTTGTTACCTATGGTTCCTTTGCCAATGATTTTACCATTATTGTTATCTCCAAAGGTGGCATACCCTTTGTCTATGCTAGTGAGCTTAGAGAATTAAGATGGATCTCCAATCATGTGCCTTGAGCATCCACTATTAAGGTACCATCTCTTGCTTCTAACTTGGAATGGTAAACATTTTTACAAAAATAAGTGATTTTTAGGTACCCATTTGACCTTGGGTGCCTCAAAAATCGATCTACTCAACTTATCATTTTGTATAGAGCTTTTTACGGTTCCTTTAGGAACCCAAATCAATTTGTGTAGACTATATCTCTTAAATAGATATTTATAAACAACATGTCTGAGTTTACAATAAAAGTTGCATTTGGTACATACAAGGTAGGACCTTTAACAAAGATGGTTGGATTTTGGTGAGATCTACTCACAAATCCGATTCCGCCTCTTCTATGAACATGACCCTTATTGGCAAGGATCATGTTCAAGGACTTGCTACCAACTTTTAATTTTTCTAAAGTTTCTTTGAGTAACAAGTTCTCCTTTTTAAGCATTTCTAATTCATCACATTTTGTGCAAGGAGCTAAACTATCATCATGTTCGATTTTTAATATATCAAAATCATTAACAAGAGAAGTATGCTCCTTTCTTAATAATTTATACTTTTTACTAACTAATTTATATTCATTAAATAATTCATGAAAAGCGCTTAAAATCTTATCGAAAGATAAATTTGCATCTAATGAACTGCTTACCTCATCTCCGATGGCCATTGGTGCGTAGTTAGTGATCTCCTTGTTACTTTGTTCTTCGCCTTTGGAATCGCTCGAGTCATCCCACGTTGCTTTGAGCGCCTTCTTCTTCTTTGGTTGCTTCTTCTTTACTTAGGGACATTCACTTTTGAAATGTCCCAGCTTCTTGCATTCGTAGCATATAACTTGTTCTTTCTTGGGTTTAATTTTATTTTTAGTGTCATTTTTAAATTTATTCCTTTTTATGAATTTTTTGAACATTCTTATCAAGAGTGCCAAGTCATCATCATAGTCCTCATCACTTGAACTTTCTTTCACGTGGTCTTCATGAGTTCTTAGTGCCACATATCCTTCCTATTCTTTGGAAGGTTATTCTTAAGCTCTTCATGAGCATTGCAAGTCATCTCATAGGTCATTAGTGACCTGATAAGTTCTTCGAGAGGGAAGTTATTTAAATCCTTGGTCTCTTGAATGGCCATTACTTTAGGGTCCCAACTCTTTGGAAGGGATCTCAAGATTTTATTAACAAGTTCAAAGTTTGAAAAACATTTGTCAAGAACTTTTAAACTATTGACAACATCAGTAAAACGAGTATACATGTCAACAATAGTTTCGCTTGGCTTCATCCAAAACAATTCATAGGTATAAACTAAAATATTTATCTTCGGTTCATTTACTCTACTAGTGCCTTCGTGAGTGATTTCGAGTGTATGCCAAATGTCAAAAGTTATTTCATAAATAGACATTCGATTGAACTTGTTTTTATCTAAAGCGTAAAACAAGATATTCATAGCCTTGGCATTTAAAGCGAAAGTCTTCTTCTCCAACTCATTCCAATCGTTCATTGGAAGATAAAACTTTTGAAATCCATTTTTCACAATGTTCCATAACTCAAAATCCATATAAATTAGAAAAGTCCTCATTCTAGTCTTCCAATAGGTGTAATCCATCCGATTAAACATTGGTGGACATGTAATTGAATGACCCTCTTAGTTGTCGGCAAATGTCATCTCTCTTGGGTTTCAAACCAAACCAAGAGTAACCTTGCTCTGATACTAATTCTTAGGTTCAAGAGTGACACTAAGAGGGGGGGTGAATTAGTGTAGCGAAAAAATCATTGGTTTTGAAAATATTCCTTCATTGAAACTAATTCGGAAAGTGCTCGACTTTAGAGTAAATGAACTAGCAATTAACTTAAAAAGTAATGGCAGTAATGAAAAGCAAAATGGAAATGAGAACAATGGAATTTATAGTGGTTTGGTCGTTGTGACCTACATCCACTTCTGATCCCTCCTCCGTTGAGGTCATCGACATCCACTAATAGTCTTCCTTCAATAGGCGAAGACCAACCACCTCTTTACAGCGCTTTCTCCTTTTCACGGGTTTAGGAGATAATCCTTACAAGCCTCACACCTCTCTTGAATGATCACAAGACTTAGAACGGGAGGAGGACTCTTAGCACTTTGAACAATATCTTGAAGTATTGGGGTCTTAGCACTTTCGTGCCCTTTCATGTAGAAAAAGGTTGGATATTTATAGGCCATAATGGCTTTAGAATTGGAGCCAAAAAGTGTTACATCCTTAGATTTCGGGGTACTGGCAGTACCACTGCTATTATTGGGTGGTACTACCGCCTGCAGACTGATACTGGGTGGTACCATCTCTTAGTCTGGGCAGTACGACCGCCTTGCTCTAGTGGTACCATCGCTTGATAGGGTGGTACCACCGCTTGACAACATTAACTGCCGGTAGTACTATCACCTAGTCTGGATGGTACCACCACTTAGAGCACTTGGGAAACTGAGTCCTAGGCGGTGCCACCGCCAGTCGTGACTTCAGGTGCTGAATGGGCTATTCAACTGGCCCAATTCAGCCCTGTTAAGGGCCCAATTGGCCCCTAACTAAGTTAATGGGATTACCTCCCAATCCTAACTCAACTTAAGGTCTAACTACGATAATTTAAGACATTAACTAAGTAATCTTGGTCTGGTATGTCAATTGTTCTTTTGGTGACTTCCAATGAACTTTCGACGATCTCTCGGCAATGTTCCAACGGACTCTTGGCAAGCTCCTAGACTTTACAACAATCTTCTTGGTGAGTTCTGATAAGCTTCTTTAGTAAGCTCCTGGACTTCTCGATCAATTCCGGTAGAACTTCCGATAAACATCTAGACTTCCGATGAACTCTCGAACTCCCAACGAAATCTTGATCTTGACTCCAGCCCAACATCTGCTTTATGCCTTATTGAATGACCCTCTTGATTGCCGGCAAATGTCATCTCTCTTGGATTTTAAACCAAACGAGAGTGACCCTTGCTCTGATACCAATTGTTAGGATCAAGAGTGGCACTAAGAGGGGGGGGATGAATTAGTGCAGTGAAAAATTCTTCGATTTCGTAAAATATTTCAGGCGTTCAATAAAAACCAATTTTGAAAGAAAGCAACTTGAAACGTATGAGAGCGTAAGCATAGTGAAAGCTAGATGAGGAGGAGAAGCAGCTTGCTATGAAATGATTTGCAATTAAAGTAAATTGCTCAAAACGAAATGCAAACCAGAATTTAGAGTGGTTTGGTCAATGTGACCTACATTCACTTTCGGATTCCTCCTTTGTTGAGGTCACCAGCGTCCACTAAAGGCCTTCCTTAAATAGGTGAAGATCAATCACCTTTTACAGCTCTTTCTCCTTTTGTCAGGTTTAGGAAAGAACCCTTACAAGCCTTACTCCTCTTTCTTGAATGGTTACAAAGCTAAGAGAGGGAGAAGGAAAACTCTAGCACTTTTACACCCCAATGATTCAAGATTATAATCACACTTCGGTACCCTTTCATGTAGAAAAGGGTGGGGTATTTATAGCCCCTAATGACTTCAAAAATGGAGCCAAAAAGTATCTTATCTCAGTTTTCCGAGGTATTAGCGGTATCACAGCCATTACTAGGCGGTGCTACCGCTTGTAGTCTGACACTAGGCGGTACTACCGCCTGATAGAGCTCGAAGACCGAGCTTTGGCGGTACCACCACCTGATAGGGGCGGTACCACCGCTGTCAGCAATAATTGCTGGTGGTACCACTGCCCAGACCACCTAGGAGACTGGGTCTTCTTGGCAGTGCCACCGCCGGCCCTAGCGGTGCCACCGCTGGTCAGAGTCCAACAACCTGGTTGGGCCTTGTATTTGGCCTAAACCATCCTAGCTTCGAGCCCAATTGGCCTCTAATAGAGTTGATGGGATTACCTCCCAAATCAACTCTAATTATTATTCTAACTACGATTAAGGCAAGCATGGTCCGTTACGTCGATTTTTCACTCGGCGAACTTCTCGGCGAGTCTTCCGGTGAGCTTCCAGCGAACTCCTGACCAACTCTTGGTTAGTCTTTCGGCATGCTTCTGGCGATCTCCCGATGAGCTTTTGACGAGTCTTCTAATGTGCTTCCGGTGATCACACGATGAGCTCTCGGCGAGCTCCTGGTATATCGTCCGAGTCTTCGACTCCAGCCCATCATCTGTTTTACGCCTTACTGTTATCGTAGTTAATCCTACACACTTATCTCAACATATTGATTAGATCAAATAATTTACCAATTGATTTCATTTCAACAAAAGATAGTTTTGCCCCTCGGAATTTTAAAAATTTCACGTTCTGTCCTTTATCCAAATTATGAAAATACCCCTCATAATTCAAAAAATTTCATTCATGTCCCAATTTCAGAAAATATTAGTTAAAATATTTAATTAATTATTATGATTTTTATTATCTAGTAGTCATACATGATGATGTGTACATGTGATGTATGATATGTGGATGGATGATCATGGACCGTGTGATGATGTGTGTACTTGTGATTATTATTATTTAGGCTTGCGAGTCTCTATTTTATTTTTCGTTTATTTTTGGGCCTACGTGCCTATGATTAAGTTGTAATCACACGAGGAGGCACAACGGGAAAGTGGAAGCGATAGCGGGACCCACGATACCGAGATGGACGATCGCAATACATTGAAATACGTCGAGACGCCGACGAAATCGACGATGACGAGATGGATGATCACAAGGTATGGAGATGCACCGCTGCATACGTAGATCTTGATGTGAGTGATTAGGCCCACTGGCTGAGGCATGATCACATTAGGTTATTGCCCATGATCATATGGTATGATTACTCATGTAATGTGTGATTGCTTATACACCTACTAGATATGTATATATATTTGCATACGATGTAGATATATGTATATGTGTGACATGTCATATTAGGAGACCAAATCAAAATTTCCTCTCTCGATAATATTAAGTCAGTAAACGTGAGGCAATTAGATTGACCCACATGGCCTTCCATTATTATAGGTAGGACCGATTCTCAATGTAAGTTGAGTTAGTCGAGAGTCCCTCGAGGCTCACCTATATCACGATTCGCTATCTTGCCTATGACATAGAGATATCACCGGTGACTTGAGGACATGGTATGCTTGGTCGAGTCCCTCAAGGGTATATCATCGAATCAGACTCATCTTGTAACAATGATGTTGACTTAACCGAACATCATGGTTGGTCGAGTCCCTCGAGACCATGATGGTTCGAAGGCCAAATAGGATGAGAATCATAAGGAGTTGTGATCGGCAATAGTTGCCTACCTTTTGAGCTTAATATGATTGGTCGAGTCCCTCAAGGTTACCCTAAGATGCTGATTGAATTCCTATCCCCACTAGAAGTATGCCGGAGACTTTCGTTTCACGTGCTAAGGGTGTTGCGTGACTCGCCAGTAAAATAGTAGGAGCATAGATATAAGTCCCTATCTTGATTGTTTATTTTGTAAAATCTGCATTTATTTATTTCTACTACATCTTTATTTTCAGAAAATATCGCTTTCAAATCCCTTACGTGATATACTTGATGTCAACCACCTTATTGATCCGAATTATACGGATTGACTCCGCAAATTGAGAATTATTCTCATGATAGAGAAAATCGAGTACGTCATTGATATAGTGATGCCTACGTTCGAGGAAGGGGCAAGCGAGGATGAGATCGCTCGCTACATGAAGTATATTGATGAATCTATGTTGGTAAAATCAACGTGAAAATAAATCGTGTTATACTTACTTTTTTAATCGAGAGTAACATAGTTCGGTTTATAAGTATAATGCAATTAATTTTGTCTAACTCATCTGAGGCTTTAACCATCATAAAAATATATATGATATAAATGTTTTCCTATCAGTTTAACCATCAAAGGAAGGAAGTCCTATATTATTTTTGTGGAGCTTGAGTGGAAGAGAAGGAGAAGGAGGAGGCTATCTTCCGGGGAGGGGTTCGGGCGATGGTTATAACAACAATAGGGGTTGCTTCAAGAGAGAGAGAGAGAGAGAGAGAGAGAGAGAGAGAGAGAGCAGTGAAGGAAGGAGTTTTTATAGTTATTAACAACAACAAATATGTTGTCAAGGTATATGAAACGACGATAACCATCGGATGAGTTTTCAGAAGCCACCACCTATCTTAAAAAGAATTATCATTAATATTATTTTGTTATCTAAACCCATGTTTCTGTATTTCAACAAGTGATAGAATATTTAGTCGAATTGTGTTTCATAATAAGTATCACATGTCATTTATATTATTTTTTAAATAAAAATAATAATAATATTTTATAAAATAATATAAAATCAAAGTTCCTAAAGAAATTGTGACAATGTTTAGGGCAACGGAACTGGTTAGGTCAAGTTACTGTATTAGCACCGAAAACAACAATTGAGCTTCAGAAATTTGAACTCTAAACATTTTTCAGAAATGTTTTCATTATTTGGTCAAGAATGAAAAAATGTCTGAAATGGGAAGATGGGTCATGAGACGCATCATCGTAATTAAATGTCTGAAATGGGGCAGAAACTGTCCACGCTTCTTTAGAACCACTAAGGGCCTCAGGGCTACCATCGTAAATATATTCCGAATAAGGCGACAGCGGCTTCAGACTATACTAATCGACCTCATCTGTTATGTGTTTTTGATTTGTTTTTCGAGCTTCATCTCATTTCTCACCCCCTTCTCTCTTTCGATCGTCGTGGTCCGTCGAGCCTAGAGCTTAGGGTTTGTGCTTTATTCCAGGAATAGGTGGTCTCACTCCATTGAGATCTAAGGATAGGTTTCCCCCTCTCGCTGCTTGCGCTCTCCTGATCCCCGTTCGCCCTCCGGTATCGTTCTGGGAAGCCCTAATCCCATCTTCCTGTGCTCTTGAAGTATTGCGGTGAAGGCTGCCCTTGTAGGAATTTCCCAGACTGCGCCGTAAAGTCTCACCTATTCCTCCAGCTCCGTAGCGAAATGGGCGGACGAGCGGTCGTCTCCGATGAGGAAGGTGCAAAATTGCTTCTTGTTCGATGTGCTTTTATTTTGTCTTCATTAAATCCCTTTTTTTCACCCCGTCGTTCTTTTTTGGTTCATAGATGAGATCGAAGAGGATGCGGAAGAACGTGCCATGGAGCAGGATGCTGATGATGTTGGCGATAGGGGCAATGACGACGAGGAGGAAGACGAGGAAGGTAGACTTGGAATTCAACTGATGCCTGTCACTTGTGATGATTATAGTTCCTAGGGTTTCGGATTTTGGGACAGTTTTTTTTAATTGCTTAGTTGAGTTGTTCTCTGCCAGCAGAAGAGGGCCAAGATGAGTACGAGCAGGATGGATTTATAGTGGACGATGTAGAAGAGGAGGAGGAGGAGGAAAAGCAGAACAGTGATGAGGAGAGACATAGAAGAAAGAAGAAGAAGAGAAGGTGATGCAGCACTCGACTTTCCTTATGTGTAATTTTTAATAGCTGAATTGCTGAAGATCCTTTCATGTTCATAAATGTACATTATGCACTTCAGAGATTCAGAGAAGAACTACGTTCTTGATGAGGATGATTATGAGTTGCTCCAGGACAACAACATAACTGGCTTTCATCGACCACAACCAGTATGTCTCCTATGCTTGCTACTCAATCTTTTTAGCCT
Organism: Musa acuminata AAA Group; assembly: GCF_036884655.1. NCBI lineage: Eukaryota > Viridiplantae > Streptophyta > Magnoliopsida > Zingiberales > Musaceae > Musa > Musa acuminata. The sequence goes on along the minus strand of NC_088328.1, from coordinate 9,534,263 downwards.
TTTAAATTTTTTTCTTTTTCTTTCTTGTACGTTGGTATGCGTTTCTTCAAGTTGTTACTGTTGTTAATTCTCTGCAGGGTAGCAAATTCAAGCGCTTGAAGAAGGCTGGAAGGGACAATGAAATGGATGAACAATCTGGGTTTTCAGATGATGAAGAATTAGATAGGAACAGTCATGGTGGCCGAACAGCTGAAGAAAAACTTAAGCGTAGCCTGTTTGGAGATGATGAAGGTAATCATTTCTTGAGCTTGACATGATGATTAATTTGCAGAAATTACTTATCCTTCTGTTTGATCACCCAGTGGTACCACTAGAAGATATTGCCGAGGAAGAGGAGCAGCAAGAAGAAGAAGAAGAAGATGCAGACATTATGGGTGAAGAAGATGAAATGGCAGATTTTATTGTGGATGAAGAAGATGTTGATGAGACTGGTGCTGTTGTAAGGTCTGATATGTTATCTTTTAGTGTGCTCATTTGTCGTTTTTGCTGTTCTCTGACTATTTTGACCATAAAATGACTTTTTATAGAAAGAAAAAGCTGAAGAAAAAGAAGTCGCGACAAGCTCCAGGAGTTTCATCATCTGCTTTGCAAGAAGCCCATGAGATATTTGGTGATGTTGATGAGCTTCTAATGCTCCGAAAGCAAGGACTTGCAGCTGTTTCTGGTGATGGCACCTGGAGTGAAAAGAGACTGGAGGATGAGTTTGAACCTTTTATTCTTTCAGAGAAGTACATGACCACAAAGGATGAAATTATCCGAGAAACAGATGTACCTGAGAGAATTCAGGTAATAAAATAACTTACTTTCTGTTTCTTTAAGCTAGCATATGGGAGATGGACTTGTTTGTAAATTACCAAGCTTCTCGTATTTTAATGTGTTCTTTTCCCTTGCAGCTGTCTGAGGACATAACTGGACCACCTCCAACAGATGATAAGAGTATAGAAGAGGAGAGCACCTGGATAAACAGCCAGCTTAATAGTGGTGGCATCTCTCCTTTAGTTGGTTATGATCAAGTTGTCAAAGAGATAAATAAGGAGGAAATTGGAAATGTCTTGACAATGATGCATGTGCAGAAGCTTGATGTATGGACTATTTTAATGTATTCAATTATGTACTTAAGGCCTTGATGTTAATAACTAATTGCTGTTGTTCCTCAGATTCCTTTCATTAGCATGTACCGCAAAGAGTTATGTCTTAGTCTTTTGAAGGATCCTGATGCCGAAACGCCAGATAATGAAGAAACCCCAAAGATGAAGTGGCATAAGGTAATCAAGTTTACATAACTAATTTTGGTGGTGGGTTACTAAAGCATATTCTGAAGAGCAATCTCAATTATTTTAGGTACTCTGGGCTGTTCAGACATTGGACAGAAAATGGTTGTTGCTTCAGAAGAGGAAGAGTGCTCTTCATTCCTACTACAACAAGCGCTTTCAAGAGGAAGCACGAAGAATTGATAATGAAACCAGACTTGCATTAAATCAACAACTTTTCAAATCAGTCATTGAGGCCCTAAGGGATGCAAAATCTGAAAGAGAGGTCGATGATATTGATGCCAAGTTCAATCTGCATTTTCCTCCTGGTGAAGTTGATATAGAGGATGGTCAATTCAAGAGACCAAAGCGGAAATCATTGTACAGTATTTGCCACAAAGCTGGTCTGTGGGAGGTTGCTAACAAGTTTGGTGCCAGTTCTGAGCAATTTGGATTGCTCCTCTCATTAGATAAGGTGACATCTACTCTTTTCTTGAATTTTCTGATTATTTTATTTGTTTTTAAAGGAATCAAAGATGATATGTTCGTTATTGGGAGTATGGTCATACATTTGGTGAGATGATATATCTTTTGCATGTTGTTTGGGGTATATTTGTTTACTTACTTTAGCTTCTAGCCTGTTGTTTCTGGTGAATTTTTAGTGTTATTGTATTAAATTATGTTTTGCGTGTTCTTTTCTTTACCAGATATTGGACGAGCTTGAAGATGGAAAAGAAACTCCTGAAGAAATAGCAGCAAATTTTACATGTGCTTTGTTTGAAACACCACAAGATGTTCTTAAAGGTGCTAGGCACATGGTATGTATGTTCTGTTCATTTTTCCCTCCTGAAAAGATGTTGTTAAGTTGTAATATTCCTAATCTTAAGTTTTGTGGATTTTGCCACAACTTTGTCTTTGTTCTGTTGCAGGCAGCTGTGGAAATTGGTTGCGAACCTAATGTTCGGAAACATGTACGCAGTATATTCATGGGGAAGGCTGTTGTGTCAACAAGTCCTACTCCTGAGGGAAATATGGCAATTGATCCTTATCACCAGCTTGCAAGTGTAAAGTGGCTTTGCAATAAACCATTATGTGAGTTTGTGGATGCACAGTGGCTTCTCATTCAGAGAGGTGAAGAAGAGAAACTGCTTCAGGTCACAATTAAATTACCAGAAGAGATCCAAAAGAAATTGTTAAGTGATGCTTCCGAGTATTATCTGAGTGAACGTGTCAGTAGATCTGCGCAGCTTTGGAATGAACAACGAAAGATGATATTGGAAGACTCATTTCTGACTTTTATTCTTCCATCAATGGAAAAGGAAGCTCGATCGCTAATGACAGCACGAGCCAAGAATTGGCTTCTTATGGAATATGGAAAACAATTGTGGACTAAGGTCTCTATTGCCCCTTTCAAGCGGAAGGATGCGGATATTGATTCGGAGGATGAGCCTGAGTCAAGAGTAATGGCTTGCTGTTGGGGACCTGGAAAGCCTGCAACGACGATTGTTATGTTGGATTCAGCAGGAGAAATGGTGGATGTGCTATATGCTGGTTCAATTAGTGTTCGATCCCAGGCTGTTGCTGAACAACAGAGAAAAAAAAATGATCATCAGCGAGTCTTGAAGTTCATGACTGGTCACCAACCTCATGCTGTCTGTGTAGGAGCAGCAAATATGGCCTGCAGACAACTAAAGGATGACATTTATGAAGTACGTCTGGTGTTGTCTTTTTTACTTTCATGTTCAATCTTACATCTGGCTTTTTCCTTGGATTAATTGCAATTTCTACAATATAGTTGGTTATTTTGGTTGTTTTTTGTGTGTGCAACACTATAGCTAGTTAATGTGTGGCTCTAAGGTGCAATTGCTAATACTCCTTTCCAAGGTTAGCAATTTCATATACTGGTACTGTACTGGTCAGAGCTAGGACTGGTTTCGTACCAGTGTAGTGACACTTGACTTGGTACACCGGTACATTCAAAGCTTCAAAAGAAGTCCAGAAAAAAACTTAAAACTGAAAAGAAGAAATTGTTCGATGCATAGCCTGTATTAACTCTGTGCCAGGTGGTACCAACCCACCTGTGTACTGTTGGTCATGTATTGGTAAACTATTGAACTGATAACTTGCTCCTTTCCACCATTGATTGCTCAACATCTGCTCTTTTTTTGATGAGCTTGTTAAGTTACTGATAAGAGTATCATTACTTGTTATTTCAGTGTTATGGTCAATCTTATTTGACTAGTTTAAATATTAATCATAGGTTTTTTTTTCTCTTACTCCTAAAACACTGATCTGGTTGTGATGAACCAAATCCACCTAGCAAATGTTGAGTTTGAGACTTCATCCCATAAATTTTTACATCTAAAAATTATTTTATACTTGATACATTTATCAAAGGTTAAGGGATAAATATCTTAAAGGGGCTACCTTAGTTGGTAAAGATTTTAGTGCTGAGGGAAAACCTTTGCAAAGGTCATTCATGATTGCTGACCTGACATAAAAAAATTGCCTTTGGTAGGCATATTAGAACTAATTCAGGCTATTACCCAACTCTTTTGTCAGTAATTAGTTGCCAAAAGCCATATAGTTATCATGTGGTTTTGTATAGGTATTCATTGAGAAGAAATTATTGGAGGAAAGATGGGTCTTTTTTGGGAGTTAAGAAGCATAATTGTTGGCCTGAATAAAATTACCTGGTTAACAAGCCTTTAGTTAACTGTAGGTTTATGGATTATCTGTAGATTAATATAGTTGCAAAAAATGATCTCAAGGGAAAGGAATCTTTTTTTGTTTGGGGTGTTGGAAAACCATTTTCTTCATCTTTTCTCTTGTATTTGGGGCAGATGGAGGTGTGAGTCCCTCTTCTTAGGTGGGTTATCTGGAAAACTAAACTGAATTTGAGAACATACACTTCAACTCTAGGTGAGGAAGTTTGGGGAATTGGGTATTTAAGTGATCTTGTGTCACTTATGATTTTTGGTTTTCGTTTATGAAACTAAAATCATGAAAATTGATTTAGAAATAAACTGTTTTGTATCCTCATTAGTTTGGTCCTTCCTTTACATTTAAATTTTTAAATTTTTTTCCATTATTTTGAAAGCTAGTTTGTGCAATTTAGCCCCTTCATTATGATATATGATTGTTTAGTTCTAAAATTTTTTGACAAGCCATAGTTATGACCACCAAATATGTATTGTAATACAAAAGAGGGGTTTCTTTTGGGGAACATGTAACCGCCTTTTCTAATATATATTAGTGATCCCTTTTACATTTCTGCATTTTTATCACTACAAGGTCTGGAAAATTCATTAAGGGAACTTGCCATCACTGATAATAATGGTAAATGAGCCTCATAGAGTAATTCTTTTTATGGTTAGCCTTTACCTGCGAGCCTTTGGAATTTAATGACTCATATACCCTTTTATTTATTAGTTGCTAGTTTGCCTTGTGTCTTTTTGGTCTAATTATAGATTTAACTGTCTATCTTAAGAAAACAACACGGAGCTGCAACAGATGCATTGCTATGGGGTAGGAAGCATCCACTCCTCTTTTGCTCTTTTCTTTCTTTGACTCCTTCCATGCCCAGTGTACAACTAGCTGTGACAATGACCCATCCACCTTGGGCCCATGTTGGTCCTCGATTGAATCAGTATGGGTCTGGTACATGCCAACACATTGATGATTGAGATATGCATCTGGTACATGCCGACCGTGCTGACGCACAGTATGTCAGCATGGGTTTGATACCTCTTTGTGAGGGTTTTGGCTGTCCAAAACCCTTAAAACCATATTTTATGTGTGTTTCCTACCTAATAAAGTCAATATTCATATAATTTAACTAGTTCAACTCTACAAGACAACTTATATTACATTGCAACATGAAACAGAAAAGTAGTGATGAAATCTAAAAAGTAAATTGTAATATATAAATAAGTTAAGAGTTACTGAATTAGTGATGCATAATAAATGATTGTATAATAAGATCATATACTTGTTTCTACCACCAAAATGATTGTCATGATATCACTACGAGGAGTTAGGGTCCTAGATGTAATGATAGTAAAGATATATATGGTATGTCTATATGACCCAAGTATGATACTACTCTCATAACATCTAATACTAGTATACATTGTGCCAATGATGCATCAATGTCGTAGCAGTCATGGTTTCATCATTGTCAACCACTTGTGTTAGGTGGTTCCATGGGCAAGTAGGAATGTAGTAAATATAATTGCACAGCATGTAGTGTGATCGAGACTCTCGTCACTATATTGTTATTTGTTAGTAAATATAAAAATGGCTAACTATTGTCATTCATCAGTAAGCCATCAGATCCAAGACAATAGGAATGCTGACAATATGAGGAATTGTTGTTTGAGTATCATATAGGTTCCGTCTCATATCCTTGAATCAACTGCGACAGATGTTCCCTTTCCTTTACAGCCATATACAAGTCATGTGGATCCTTGTGCTCCATGGTCTACATCCTGGCTAACTGATGACTTGAAGATTTCTCTTGAGTAGTGGGAATGTAAGATTGGTCGCCCTAACCACCATCATCAGTCAAAGCAGTACTGTTCACGTCATTTCTATCTTAGCAGACATCATGAAGAGTAGAGTGCGAGGGAGAAGATGTCTCATCACTAGATTGAAACTTGTCTCTCATCGATTGCAACCAATGGATTAGCCGACTACAACACTGACCCTCTCCGTTGTCGAGGTAACCAGATGCACAAGCCATTTGTGTGTTATTATAACCTTTATAAGGGGACAGGAGCTTAAAAGAGTGTCTTTTGAGCTGTATAACAACTCAAAAAGACTTTTGAAGGGGGAAAGCATGGGATAGGCCTGTCCTTCATGGACCATTTGGTTCGAGGCAGTCTGCAACTCGGTTCACCGGTGGTTAGTACCAGTCCAGGTGATATGTCTTGGCCCTGATCATTGTGTTTCCACTACCTCATCTTTCAATTTCATACCTCTTCTCTTCTCTTCATGAGAACCTGGATCTTGGCACTGATGCCACCATCTCCACCAATCAATGGAAATCATGATGAGGCCTCACATATCCCCAAGGAATTTTTGCTAATTCCAATGGCCTATTTCTATCAACTTCGGGCATCTTGGAGTCAGTTCCAACAGTGTATACTTCTCATTAGTTGATTACATAGGACTATAGGAGAGCTCCTATGTTTGTGACCTAAGGTTGGATGTCTTCTTGTGCGTGTGTTGCTTCACCAACTTATGAATCTAGCAAGGCAGGTCTACCTTGCCCACTACCACCAAACTAATCTTCAACTGGTGGTGTTTTCAACCACCATTTAAGGATAGGAAGATTGGTCTATGTCGTAATGATATATAAGGTTAAAAAAAAATGTTATGACATACTTTTTCATTTTTATTGGCAATTTATCTGACGAGGCTGAATGTGAAACACTGCAATTTGAATATCTTGTTACGTATTTTGATCTTTCACCACTGCAATTAACTGTATTTAGTGCTTAGATTAGTTTCAGGTTCATCTCTTACATTGGTTCGTAGGTTTATAGAGCATCTTACACAGCTAATAATTAATGCTTAAGTATTTCATGTCCTCCAATTCCAGGGAGGCATGCTCAAAGTCACTTTCTTGTATGGACTGTGACGTCTGATCTACCTTTGTTATGGATTGACATTTAATGTACTTCATCTTCACTGTGTATGACACATATCATAACTTTCTATAGGCATGTCATTTGGTTGATATGTAGTAGCCTTCATAAAGTAACCATCTAATGTCTGAAAAAACATGTCCATTGTGGGTGTAGTGTGAATGGATAACGGCAAATGGTTGCCTTTTGGAATTAATTTGTTATTTTAATTGTGAATGCTGCATATACTACTTTCCGAAAACAGTTATGATCAGTAAATCATACTGGTTTGACTAAGGACCAGTATTGGACCATTTGGTCTAGTAAAGGTTGAGTATTATTTTTTATTATTCTTTTTGGGTGATAGTGGGCAATAAACCTTTGGATATACTGGTACGCTACCAGTCCAGTAGATTATGGACCTAGAGTTAAATTATTGGTTCATGCATATACATTTAAAGACATATATATCAACTTCTGTTTGATGGCTATTAATTGTTCTGAGAATTTACTAAGGCTTAAAACTGCCCACATGTTATGTTTTGCAGGTTATTTTCAAGATTGTGGAAGATCATCCAAAAGATGTCAGCCAAGATTTAGAATACATCAGTATTGTCTTCGGTGATGAATCTTTGCCTCGCCTTTATGAGAATTCAAGGGTTTCGGCGGATCAACTCCCTGGTCAACCAGGTAAGAGTATTTTCTCTAGGATACGTTACTCATTTTCATGCTAAACCATTTTTGGTGTGGTTTTTTTAAAGGTATTGTGAAACGTGCTGTGGCCCTTGGCCGATATCTGCAAAACCCTTTAGCTATGGTTGCTACACTTTGTGGACCAGGGAAAGAGATACTATCTTGGAAACTTTGTCCCTTGGAGCATTTTCTTACTCCAGATGATAAGTATGAGGTTGTTGAGCAGGTTATGGTTGATGCAACCAATCAAGTTGGTGTGGATATAAATCTAGCTGCAAGTCATGAATGGCTTTTTGCTCCTTTACAGTTTATTTCTGGTCTTGGGCCACGGAAAGCATCTGCTTTGCAAAGAGCATTTGTTAGGGCTGGATCCATTTTTAATCGGAAAGAGATACCCATGGGTAAGATTCTTAGAAAGAAAGTTTTCATTAACGCTGTTGGTTTTTTGCGTGTTCGCCGGAGCGGGGCAGCAGCTGCTAGTAGTCATATTATGGATCTTTTGGACGACACAAGAATTCATCCAGAATCCTATGATCTGGCAAAGAATCTGGCGAAGGATGTCTATGCTGAGGATGTTCCAAATGAAACAAACGATATGGATGATGATGTACAAGAGATGGCAATTGAACATGTTAGGGAAAGGCCTCATATGCTTAAAGTGCTTGACATCAATGAGTATGCCAAGAGCATTTTTAATCGGTATGGGACCAACAAAAGGGAGACTTTGTATGATATAAAGATGGAGCTTCTGCATGGATTTCAGGATTGGCGGACACCTTTTAAAGAACCAGCTGCAGAGGAGGAATTTGCTATGCTCTCTGGTGAAACAGATGATACCATTTCGGAAGGGAGAATTGTTCAGGTTACAGTGCGCCATGTACAAGAGTCTCGTATCATTTGTGCATTTGATTCTGGTTTGAAAGGGATGATATTCCCTGATGATTTCTCGGATGAAGGATATGATCATGAGAAGGTACATGAGGGTGATATTCTTACCTGCAAGATTAAGCATGTCAATAAGAATAGACTTGTGGTTTACTTGACATCCAAGGCTAGTGATTTAAGGAAAAGACCATACAATATTCATAATCGTGATCCTTATTACCATGAGGATGAGGCCAGTTTGCGGAGTGAGTTGGAGAAGGCTCGGAAGGACAAGGAACGTGCAAAGAAACATTTCAGGCCAAGGATGATTGTTCATCCCCGTTTTCAGAATTTGACAGCTGATGAAGCAATGGAGGTGTGTATAATTTGTAAATTGTATCTAATAATTTAATAACATCTCTACTTTGCTTAATGCTTGAATGCATTGAAATTAGGTCTTTAAACTTATTTATTGTGTACAGTACCTCTCTGATAAGGAACCTGGTGAAAGCATTATCCGGCCAAGTTCTAAAGGACCATCATTTTTAACATTTACATTAAAAGTTTTTGATGGAGTTTATGCTCATAAAGAGATAGTGGAGGGTGGAAAAGATCACAAAGATATCACAAGCTTGCTTCGTCTTGGAAGGACTCTAACAATAGACAAAGATACCTTTGAAGACCTTGATGAGGTCAGTACATAATTTTTAATTCTTGTTTATATTTATATTTTTCTGAGTTTTCAGTTCTTTAGTTCTTTTCAGTCTTGATAATACCTGAAGTGTATCATGCTTTATGGTTAACAATTATTATTATTTTTGTATATGCATCTTGAAAATTCTAAATATTACCAATTTTGGATTGTTGTTGAATGTGGCATCAAAATTAAAAAAAATCCATGAGACATCAATTTTTTATATAATAGTTTTTATTATGTATTGAAATTGTACAAGTCATGCTAAATTCTGAAAGAGCAATGAACTAAATAATTTGATTGTCTTATTAAAAAAAAATGACAGCTTAGGTTGCTATAGTTGTTATAATTCTATTTCTTCAAGGAAGTGCTTAGACTTAATATTTGCTAGTAATAAGCTGTAATATTTTACCAATATTTAGGAGTTTCTCATAGAACTTGGAGAAAAATATAAGAAAATGCAACAGGAAGGTTATTGATCTAACTTTGCTCCTTGATTAAAATGGTATCTTATTAGGTGTGTTTTTATATCCAGATTGTTAGCAGTAAAGCTAAGACAGTACAAATGCTTTTCCAGGCTATAGTGTATTTTTTTAAAAACTTCTCCATTCTTTCATGTCAAGTTTCTAATTGGTAAGAGTAGGTGCAAAACCAAAGCTAATAGATTTCTTGACTTATATTTTTGGTTAGTATGAAGCTAGTTTGCAAAAGCCTTCTCCAGCGTCTAGTTTACTTTTTGGCATTTATATTTTCCTTTAACATTTTGCACAAGCTTGCTGTAACCTTTTGCCAAACTAAAAGGTTTGGTTGTTTGTGAAATTTCTCAGTATCTTAATCAATTGATTAACTATATAATTGTTGCTGTAACCTTTTGCCAAACTAAAAGGTTTGGTTGTTTGTGAAATTTCTCAGTATCTTAATCAATTGATTAACTATATAATTGCTTAAAGAAAGAAGGATTAATTATATATCTTCTATTCTGTCAATAAAAAATTAGGTGAGTTGAGATCTCTTTCTAATGGCATGTTGCTCCCCAACTTTCAGGTTATGGATAGATATGTTGATCCATTAGTCACTCAACTGAAACACATGCTTTCTTACCACAAATTCAGGAAAGGAACAAAGGCGGAACTTGATGACTTGCTAAGGGCAGAGAAGGCGGCAAATTTAATGAGGATAGTTTACTGTTTTGGGATTTCTCATGAACATCCAGGGACTTTCATTTTATCATATATTAGGAGTACAAATCCACATCATGAGTATATTGGATTATATCCCAAAGGTTTTAGGTTTCGGAAAAAGGATTTTGATGATGTTGATCGCTTGGTGGCTTATTTTCAGAAGAATATAGACAAACCACCACCTGATGCTGGCCCATCGATACGAACACTTGCTGCAATGGTACCAATGAAAAGCCCTGCATGGGTTTCCTCTAGCGGGGGATATGTTGGTAGTGCTTCAGCAGGCAGTAATGATGGCTGGAGAGGTGATCGAGAAAGACCTTCCACCCCAGGTTCAAGAACAGGTATGTGATAAATGTTATAATTCATGAAATGTGATTTTAAAACTGATTAATGCTGTTTATTACACATTTTACCAGTTAGTGTAGTTGCTTCTGATTTAGTAATCACCATTTGTCACTAACCAATGCTTTTGAAAACTGAAACTTTTTCCTGATTCATTTGAATATACTTTATTAGTCCTTTCGAAATTTTTTGGGATTTTGAAAAGATAAAATGATTATTATTAGTGGTACGAGAAGAGATAGAAGGAAACTTAAAAAACTTTAATAAAAATTATAAATAAAGATTTAAATACTGTCAACTTAAGATGTGACTGTATTATCTCAATCATGGTAAAAGATTGATGTAGGTGTACTTCCATATTTTGTTATTTGTTCCCAGATAATTCAGCAATATTTGGTAATAGTTTGTTTGTTTGTTTGTGTACTACAAAAGGATTGTCTTCTTGTAGCATGGGTTTGCCAATATCTTTCTAGCATATTTCACCATGTTGTGCTGACTGGTAGGGCTGTACTCAGTTCATTTTGGTTCTATTTGATGAGTTTCTTAATCAAAATGAAGGCCTCATGTTTTATTTGCCTTAAAACAAATCTGATCCCAAGAAGAGTAAAAGCCAAAGTTTGAACCAGATCAAGTTTCTTGGTTCGGTTAGGCCCAGTTCGTTTTTAATAATAAAATAAATAAATAAATAAATAAATAAATAAATACTTGACTTGTTAGTTTTAAAGCAGGTGGATTCTCCCATTGCTGGTCACAAACAGCTGTCTTTTCATAAAAAAATTCCATCTACTTTAACTTTGTATAGTCTCCACACCATAGTTACAGAACTTCTCTTCTTCCTACCTAGAATTGCTTTACCTAATCTGTTCCCAAGAAGATCTAAAGCCAATGTTTGAACTGAGTCAAGTTTCTTGGTTTGGTTAGGTCCAGTTCATTTTTAATGATAAAATAAATGAATAAATACTTGACTTGTTGCCTTTAAAGCAGGTGGATTCTCCCATAGCTGGCTACAAACAGCTGTCTTTTAAATTTTTATCAAAAAATCATCGTACTTTTAACTTTATTGTTGAGTCTCCACGCCATAATTACACAACGCTGCTTCCTAACTAGAATTGCTTTACCATGAGAAATGGGGGTTGCCATAACTGGACATTTATGTCTCCTTGTATTGATAGCTTAGAGACACTGATCCACTGCCACTGTGGATTATAAGAGCTGCATTCTCTCAATCCTACTCTTAGAAGCTGCATTATAAGATTCTCTCAATTCTATAAGAGAATCTTGCAGCTTCCATTTTACAATAGCCAGAGCCAACATCTGGAATCCTTTAATTAGAATTCAGGAGGAATTTAAAGTATTCACTGGTAGTTTCATAAAATAGCTTACCCTATCCCAAATGTATTATTTTATATTGATTTATGATTCAATTGAATATTGGCCTAACAAATACTTTAATTTGCTTTGAGAAGACTCTGTAGGAAACAAATGACAAATAGTTGGTTATTTTCATATCGAATCAATGTTTCAATTGTTATTATTCTACATATGAAGATTCATTATATCTGTTTTTAATGGGTTTCATTAACATGGATCAGTAATGATGTGACTGATTAATGTGGTGCTGCTATGAGAATTGTTGAGAAGAGGCTAGAATTGACCTACATCAGTTTGAAAATTAAGAAAAGAGTTCTGGTATCAATATTGCAAATACTGGTTTAGAATATTTTACAATGTGGCTCTCCACCGGACCTCTATGATTCGTTGTAGGGGTAATATTCAACAGTAGGACTCAAAAAAATTGCAAGGTTGTTTGTCCTAAATTTTCTGCCCTGAAGACAGTAATGCACTTGACTTTAAGTCATAATTGACACCGACCTCTTTTGTCTTGTTACCTCAAATCCTTTTCGAATGCCACTCCCACCAACTTTGCATCTTATTATTAGTGCATGTTTGGATGTACTAATTTGACAAAGTTTATTTGATTTATTGATAAAAACTGGGGTCGTCTTTCCATAACATTATGGTTTGTGATTCATCGTGTAAGTTAATTTTCATCATAACAAGTATGCTTGGTTGCTGCCAGCATTTGTTTGCATATTCTTACCATGTTTGTTGCTTTTGCAAGCAGGTGACAGATTCGACTCCAGGAGCACCGGCAGTCGAGATGTTCATCCGAGTGGTCTTCCTCGTCCAGGTCGAGGTCGTGGACGAGGGCGTGGCAGAGGAAATAATTTTGGTTCCGAGGACTGTGATTCTGATTATGGTTCTGCAAAATGGGGTTCAAATGAAAATGATGGCTTGAGCACATTTCCAGGTGCCAAGGTTCAGAATTCCCCTGGAAGAGATCCTTGGGGATGGGGCAGTGCGGGCAGTGGTGGTGGCCAGGGTGGGATCAGCACTGGAGGTGGTAATGGTGGTGGGGATTGGGGAAGTGGCTACGCCACTGATAGGGGTGGTGACAAGTGGGGTGGAGGTGGCATCAAGGGGGCTTGGAGTGAAGGTGGCAGTGGAGGTAGTAGCTGGGGAACAGGAGGCAATATTGGTGGTGGCAATGGTAGTAGTCCTGCTCCTGGTTGGGGTGGCAATAGCAGTGGCGGCGGCGGCGGCGGCTGGGGTGGAGGCACTAGCTTTGGTGGCAGACCTGGTGGTGGCTTGAGTGAGGAATTAGCAAATCCCAAAAAATCAGGTGGTGGTTTGGCTGCCGGATTTGGTGCTTCAAGCACAGGATGGAGTGATTCTAGGAGATCAATACCGTCTCAACCTGATACGGGAAATGGATGGTCCGGTGGTTGGTAATCTTGAATTTTAGTTATGTCCAACCCTATTGGAAGCGTAAGTTACTATGTGCTAATGTACAAATTTTGGGTTTTTTTGATTTTTGGACTCGAGCAATGGAACAGAGCAACCATCTTTACCCCTCTTGTCCATCTTTCTATCAACATTGTCATTAGTTCGGTTGTATGTTGGCCCATTTGGGTTACATGTGTACTGGACTCTTTCAGATTCAACTGAAAAGTTCTTTTCTATTTTGGTGTAGTTGAGCGTAAATAGAACCATCATTTTTTACTTTTACGATCCACATCGATTGATGTCTTCTTGTTCGAATCAAAATGGTGTTCTGAACAATTGATAACTTTTGTTACTCTTCATGTGATTGGGTTTTCATCATACTTACTATAAAATACTTGCTGATGTTAAAGCTTGGGTCTGCCACATCATCATATGACCCACTGCCATGTCAGCAAGGACCATCAAGCCCAATTAGCCTTACCCAAATCGACGTAAATCCCAAATCAATGTTATCCCAATCTTGGTTGAATCTTGTTTGACTCATTCTGGTATGAACTATGTTTGACTTGAACTCCTAATTCAGGTTACTCTGTTTCCCCGTACTCATCTTCCCTTTTGTACTCCTCCCTTTTCCAACTTCTCTATCTTCCCCTCCTCCCTCACTTTCACTATCTTCTTCCCCTCTTACCTCCTCCTCCCTGTCCTCCTACTACTCTTTTTTTTTTGGCCTCCTCGTATTCCAAAAATACTTCTAAATTCAAGAAATATTTATTTTTCTCTAAATCCTCTAAAAATAAAAAGAATAAATGAGTATTACAATCATATATGAATACATATCTATAAATTTACTAAAATATATGTAATTTTGAATTAAAATATACTTGACTACGGAATCCTCTATTCCAAAAATGGATATATATATATATATATATATATATATATATATATATATATATATATATATATATATATATATATATATATATATATATATATATATATCCATTTTTTAGTGTAACGAGTCAACTTTCTGTTAGGATCATGAGCACTAAGAGGGGGGGGGGGTGAATTAGTGCAACGGAAATCTTTCGACGATTAAAACTTCGAAAGCTGCGTTCGTTCGATAAAAATGATTTCGATGTAAACGCCGATTCTAAGATTACTTTAACTTAAGATTAAGCGAGATGACGTTAAAGTAGATCTATGAAGGCAGTTTGCAGTTTATGATGGAAATCAGAATGCAAGCGCAAACTGAAATGCGATGTTCGTACGATAAAACCAGTTTACGTCTAAATGCCGATTCTGAAGATACTGAACTTTGAGATATGTTTTATAAATGCGCAGAAGGCAGTTTGCAGTTATGATTGAAGTCTAAACGTAAACGTAAACTGAAATATGATGCTCGTATGAAAAAGCTGATTTACGTCTAAACGCAGATTCAGAAAGCTCTGAACTTAGAAACTCGTTCGTTAAGAGCGCAGAGGGCAGTAAGCTATTGAGGAGGTTTGTAGTAAAGATAAAAAGCTCAAAGTAAATGCAAACCGAGATTTAGAGTAGTTCGGTCAATCTTGACCTACTCCACTTTTGGCTTCCTCCACCGACGAGGTCACCGACATCAACTAGAGGCGTTCCTTCAATAGGCGAAGGCCAACCACCCTTTTACAGTTTCACTCCTTTTGACGGGCTTAGGAGACAACCCTTACAGAAATTTCTCTCCTCTCTTTACAACTCAGAACTTGGAAGAAAAGAGGGAGGAGAACTTTTGGCCTTTACAACAATTTTGAGCTCTAAAAATCACTGAAAAAGATCAAGATTTTGGGTAAGTTCTTGCTCTTTCAGTGCTGAATGGGTGGGGTATTTATAGGCCCCAACCCAGTTCAAATTTGGAGCTCAAAACTATCAATTCCCGAAATTCCGGGATCAGGCGGTTGCACCTCCTAATTTAATCAAGAAAATTTCGGAAGTATAACAGCAAGGAAATTGGTGCAAGCTGCGATAGCAGAATTCTCGTCGAAAAATTTCAGCAGTTTACGATGAAAATTTATAGCAACACAAAATCAGTTTTAGAGATGAATTCCTCAATAGATCAATCTTAGATGGAAGCCAAGATGATCTATAAAGTGTATAAGAAATTTCATTCAAAAAAGATTGCAAATAGATATGTTAAGGCAACAATATGCGGCTGAAATTTTCTGCAGCACAGATTTTTAAGTATAGCAGATTGGACGTAAAAGATCAGAAGTTTATATTGAGAATTTTTTTATGAAACCAAAGGGAAATCTACTATTAGGAAGTGTCAAAGCTATCATAAAAATTTCGTAGAGATTTGGATAGAAACAACGTAGTATCAAGATCAAACAATCAGTGCTATGCGGCTGAAATTTTACGGTGCAGATTTTAAAGTATAGCAGATTAGATGTAAAATATCAATGGTTTATATTGAGAATTTTTTGACAAAACCAAAGGGAAATCTGCTGTTAGGAAGTGTCAAAGATGTCATAAAATTTCGTGGAGATTTGGATAGAAAAAACATAGTAGCAAGATCCAACAGACAGTGCTATACGGTTGGAATTCTGCAATGTATCTTTCGTCGTAGAGATGAAAACTTTATGACGAAAAGTTTATGCAGCAATATAGGAATAATTTTTTTAGGATTTTCAAATAAGGATAACTAAATTGCAGCAGAAGTAAGGTAGAAAACCAGAACCTGTTGCAATTCACGGGGAGATCAAAAGATGATCCGTGGTGGTGGAGATGATGACGGAATTTGGCAACGATCTTTTAAGCAATTGTGGGAATTGCTTTGGGCAGTTGTGGAGGGTTGATGGATGGCTGTGGAAGGGCAGCGAGACGCCAAGAACGCTGCTCTGATACCAGGTGATAGAACCCTTGCAGATTCTAAACTTGGGGTTGATCTCTTTAGGGGATCGGCCTCCTTGGAACTCTATAGGGGTTCCTCCCTACAAGTTGCTGCTCAAAGGCTGCAGAAAAGATTCATCTATTGCTTATGAAAAGAGGAGGAATACATGACTATTTATAGAGCTTCTAAACCCTAACTCCTTATAGGACTCCTACTCAAACTCCTACTTCTAACCAACTCCTAATAGGACTCCTACTTAAGACTCATATTTCTTTACAACTCCTAATTCTTAAGACTCCTATTCCTTTACAACTCCTAATTCTTCTCTAAGAAACAACCTCCTACATGAATGCCCTTTCAATTAGGACTCTCCTAGCTAGTCCTAACAGTTTTATATGAATGTCCCTCTCAATTAGGACTCTCCAAGCTAGAGTCCTAACACCCGCTCATATCCACAAGCATTCACAAAACCCACTGTCAGCCTATCCTGCAAAAAATAAAGAATAGAATTTCTTCTTGGAAAAATAGGCTTCTATCAAAAGCAGGACGACTCGAACTCATCCGTTCTGTATTGCACTCCTACTCTATATATTGGTGTAATGCATTTCTTCTGCCTGCTGGACTTCTCCAAGATATTGAACGGTTATTAATGAACTTCTTCTGGAATGGCACAAATGATAAAGCAATGCATATGGTAAATTGGGATAGCATTTGCAAACCGAAAGATGAAGGGGGGCTAAACTTGAGAAATACTAGAGATTGGAATTAAGCATGCCTGGTACAACAATTGTGGGATCTTTTGCAAAACAAATGTTCCTTATGGTCACAATGGGTTTCTGCTAGGTATCTTTCAAAGGAATCAATCTGGGAAATTTCAACAAGAACATACCACTCTGCAGCTTGGAAAGGAATTTTAAAGGCAAGGAATTGGCTAATCAAACATATTTCTTATGCAATCTCTTCTGGAACTAGTACTAATATGTGGTACGATCCTTGAGTAAATGGGAAGAGTATATTTCAATTATATGGCGACATAATATGAAAAGATCTTAGGGCTCCCAAAGATTGGAAGGTTTCCGAGTTCATTGCTAACGGTACCTAGTGTCTCCCTAATCCTATTTCTCCCGAAATGTTATCACTTTGGCCGACTATCATAGCTATTCCAATCAGGAACAACTCTTCAGATATACTTATTTGGCCTCATGACAATGGCAAATTTAGTGCCACATCCGCATGGAATCAAATTAAGCAAAGAAATAACAAGTGGGTCCCAAGCAGTTGGACATGGGATCGACCGGGATCACAAAGACACTCCCTATGTACATGGCAGGCCCTTCTCAATAAACTACCTACAATAGACAATATGAAAAGAAGAGGTATCTATCTTGTTTTTCTTGGTAAGTAAAAGTAAATTGATTTTGTGTAAAGTTTCTACAAATAGCTTTATCTATACAAGTCATAGACAAAGCCAAGTAACTCATAGAGTGCGAATGCGATAGTTATGACTACACATGCTGTAGACTATAACTACCTGTGGGTACATTATTTGGCATCATTCCCAAGATCTTTAGCTAATAGCAAAAATTAAATTTGATAAAAATATCTTTTTCTCTTCGGGTGAAGTGCTCGGTTTTGAGATCATGCTCCATACAAGATTTTGAGTCTCTAATAATCTCTTTCAATAGCTGAGCATTGTTTGTGTGTTGATATTCAAAGATTCTATTACATCTCTCCTTCCACATCCACCAAATAGCGCATCTGAAAGTAACCTTTGCCAGTTGTGTAAGTGGCCCTTTTCTTGAGAAACATTGCATAAGGTCGCCTAGTTCTTGGTGCAAGTTTGGTTGCGGCAGTCTATTGAGTTCAAATCGCTGGAGAATCTCCTTCCATATCCATTTTGTATAATTACAAGCAAAATAGAGGTGGTCAACAGTTTCTTCTTGTTGCAAACAAAGGGAGCATCGGTTAACATGATAGATACCTCTTCTTTTCATATTATCTATTGTAGGTAGTTTATTGAGAAGGGCCTGCCATGTACATAAGGAGTGTCTTTGTGATCCCGGTCGATCCCATGTCCAACTGATTGGGACCCTTGTTTGCAACAAGAAGAAACTGTTGACCACCTCTATTTTGCTTGTGATTATACAAAATGGATATGAAAGGAGATTCTCCAGCGATTTGAACTCCATAGACTGCCGCAACCAAACTTTCACCAAGAACTAGGCGACCTTATGCAATGTTTCTCAAGAAAAGGGCCTCTTACACAACTGGAGAACGGATTCTTTGTTTGATCTTTGTATGCTGGAGAATATTTATCGTCATTTGATCTTCATATGCTGGAGAACGTCATTTGATCTTCATATGCTGGAGAACGGATTCTTTGTTTGCAAGCTATACTCTGATGAAGATTTACAATGGGTGCTCGAAGGATTCTGGACTATTCGCGGCCATCCAATGATTCTACGACGCTGGTCTCCTGATGTTTGCTACCAAACTTGCACCAAGAACTAGGCGACCTTATGCAATGTTTCTCAAGAAAAGGGCCTCTTACACAACTGGCAAAGGTTAATTTCAGATGCGCTATTTAGTGGATGTGGAAGGAGAGATGTAATAGAATCTTTGAATGTCAACACACAAACAATGCTCAGCTCTTGAAAGAGATTATTAGAGACTCAAGATCCTGTATGGAGCATGATCTCAAAACCGAGCACTTCACCCGAAGAGAAAAAGATATTTTTATCAAATTTAATTTTACTATTAGCTAAAGATCTTGGGAATGATGCCAAATAATGTACCCACAGGTAGTTATAGTCTACAGCATGTGTAGTCATAACTATCGCATTCGCACTCTATGAGTTACTTGGCTTTGTCTATGACTTGTATAGATAAAGCTATTTGTAGAAACTTTACACATAATCAATTTACTTTTACTTACAAAAAAAAAAGGTGAATTAGTCTCATTATCATGATCTGATTCCCATTGCACAGATCCAAGGATATCAATATATATATATATATATATATATATATATATATATATATATATATATATATATATATATATATATATATATATATATATATATATATATATATATATATATATGTAACAAGCAATATAAAGTGATAAATATCAAAATATAATAAGCAAAAAAGACTGCGTGTCAAGTCACATGTGCCATCACTTACGTGATTGGCTTGTTGGGCACCTATGACTAGTAGTAAGAATGAGGTTGATCTTCGCCTATTAAAGGAATATCGTTAGTGGATGCCAATGGCCTCGACGGAATATGAATCGGTAGAGTGGATGTAGATCATGACGATCGAACCATTATAACTCGATTTGCATTTACTTCTTGCAATTTACATTTACTACAAACTGCCCTTCTTTACTTGCTTTATACCCACTACACTCTTCTGTATGATTTTAAGTTAACATCTTTCGAAATGGGTTTAATCGCAATGAGATTTTGAATCGACATAATTTTTACCGCTGTACTAATTCATCCCCCCCCTCTTAGTGCCGACTTGTTCCTAATAGTTGGTATCAGAGCCACGTCTTTCTTATTTAATTTAACACCCAAGAGAAATGACTCTTTTTGGCTTTCAAGAGAGACACTCTCTCATTCGTCCTCCCATGTTCAATGGGACGGATTACACTTATTTGAAAACTCGAATGAGAGTTTTCTTGTTTTCTATGGATTTGAATTTGTGGAATATTATCGAAAATGGTTTTCAAAAGTCTTCTACTCCAATGAAAGAATGAAATGATTTAGAGAAGAAAACTTTTTCCTGTTAGAGCTATGAGCGCTCTATTTTGTGCTTTGGATAAAACTGAGTTTAATCGGATTTCTACATGTGAAACGACTTTCGATATATGGCACACTATCGAAATCACACACGAAGGTACTAGTAGTGTAAAATATTCTAAGATAAATCTTTTAATACATGATTTTGAACTTTTTTAAATGAAGCCAAGTGAAATCATTGTTGACATGTACACCAATTTTACGGATGTCGTCAATGGTTTAAAAGCTTTTGGCAAATGCTTTTCTAATTTTGAACTCGTTAACAAGATCTTAAGATCTCTTTCTATAAATTGGGAATCGAAAGTAACGGCAATACAAGAACAAAGGAATTAAATAAATTTTCACTTGAAGAACTTATCGGGTCCTTGATGACCTATGAAATGACTCATGTGTTAGGATCAGAGCGACACTAAGAGAGGGGGGGGGGGGGGGGGGGTGTGAATTAGTGCAGCGGATTAAAACTTGTAAATTTTAAAATGATTTCATAAATACGTAGAGATTTCAATTCGTCAATGACTTGGAGAAAGTAGCTCGAGTAAAGTGAGAAGATTAAAAATGAAAGCTTGCTGCTATGTAAATAACGGTTTTAGAAAAGTAAATACTCACATATTCAAGGAACACACTAATTTAAAGTGGTTCAGTCAAAATGACCTACATCCACTTGCAAAGCCTTCTTCAATGAGGCTCCGAACTTCCATTAGCAAATCACTCTGAAGGGGAAGGATAAATACCCCTCTTACAACCTTTTACAAGTGGTTCACACTCTTATAGATTTTTCAAAGAGAAAGAAGGAGGTGAACACTTAAGCTATTGAAAACAAGATTGGCTAAAGACTTTGCTAAGGCTTTTTCTTAATCTCTAACTTCTCAAAAAGGTTGTTTTCTCCACTGAGAATTGTGGGGTATTTATAGGCCCCAAGAGGATTCAAATTTGGGCTCCAATTTTGAATTGCTTTTGGGTTTCCCGGTGTTGGTGGTGCCACCACTTGTCAGTGGTGGTGCCACCGCCTGTTAGTGTCTGACATTGACAGTGTACTAGTGGTGCCACCGCCGAACCTCTCAGGTTCTGGGTGGTGCCACCGCCGGACCTCTCGGGCGCTGGGCGGTGCCACTGCCCAGTCCAGCGGTGCCACCGCCTAGACTTTTCAGATCACTGGTTGGGCTCCAAACTTGGCCCAAACCAGTCCAAACTCGGGCCCAATTGGCCCCTAACCAGGTTATAGGATTAACTCTTAATCCTAACCCTAATTACATGCAAACTACAAAATTAAGACATAGTCCTAAGCAGGTTTTTAACTGGCAATATCGAGTTTCCTTCCGATGAGCTTTCTGGCGATCTTCTGGCGGACTTCCGATACACCCTCGGATTTCTTCCAGCGGACTCCCAGTAGGCGCCCAGTCTTATGGCGAGCTTAGTGAGTTTTGGCAAGTAACCGAACCTTCTCGGTGATCTCTGCGAACCTTCGACGATCTCTCCGGCGGACTTCCGAAAACTTTGGCAAGTCCCTGATTTCTTCTTGGTTGGTTCCGGCAGCACTTCCGACGAATCTTCGGACTCTCGATAGACTCTCGGACACCCATCAAACTTGACTCTGGTAGACTTGCTTTATGTCTTCAAGCTATCGTAGTTAATCCTGCATACTTAACTCAATAATATGGATTAGATTAATTAACCCATCAATTGATTTCATCATCAAAATCTAAGATTTAACAATCTCCCCCTTTTTGATGATGACAATCAATTGATGAAGGAGTTAAACATAACTCCCCCTATCTATATGCCATATAATAAGAAGATAAAAGCTCTTGAATTCAATTTCTTTGAATTCAAGCCTAAACCGATAAGTTCTATCCGTTGAACTTATTGTTCTTTTCTATAAGCATGAGCAAATACGAAACTTCGTATTTATCATAATTTCAAGCTATGAAAATTATTTTCAAGTTGAATGATAAAAGACAATTATCATTCCGACAAGAGATATGAACTTTCAACATAAATCTCATGATCTAAATGTAAGGCATGATTTCATATGATTATGAGATGAAACGACAATGTTAGGACTCTAGCTTGGAGAGTCCTAATTGAGAGGGACATTCATGTAAAACTATTAGGACTCTAGCTAGGAGAGTCCTAATTGAGAGGGACATTCTGTTAGGACTCTAGCTAGGAGAGTCCTAATTGAGAGGGGCATTCAAGTAGGAGGTGTTTTCTTAGAAAAGAATTAGGAGTTGTAAGGGAATAGGAGTCTTGACTATGAGTCCTACTAGGAGTTGGTTAGAAGTAAGAGTCTTAAGTAGGAGTCCTATTATGAGTTAGGATTTAGAAGCCCTATAAATAGCCATGTATTCCTTCTCTTTTGATAAGCAATAGATAAAACTTTTCTGCAGCCTTTGAGCAGCACTTGGAGGGAGGAACCCCTATAGAGTTCCAAGGAGGCCGATCCCTTAAAGAGATCAACCCCAAGTTTAGAATCTGCAAGGGTTCTAACACCTGGTATCAGAGCAGCGTTCTTGGCGTCTCGCTGCCCTTCCACAGCCATCCATCAACCCTCTACAACCATCCAAAGCAATTCCCACAATTGCTTAAAAGATCGTCACCGAATTCCGTCATCATCTCCACCACCACGGATCATCCTTTGATCTCCCCATGAATTGCAACAGGTTCTGGTTTCCTACCTTATTACTGCTGCAATTTAGTTATCCTTATTCGAAAAAAAAAAAAAAAAAATCGTTCCTATATTGCTGCATAAACTTTTCGTCACAAAGTTTTCATCTCTACGACGAAAGATACATTGCAGAATTCCAGCCGCATAGCACCATCTGTTTGATCTTGCTACTGTGCTTTTTCTATCCAAATTTCTACGAAATTTTTATGACATCTTTGACACTTCTTAACAGTGGATTTCCCTTTGGTTTCATCAAAAAATTCTCAATATAAACTACTGATCTTTTATGTCCAATCTGCTGCACTTGAATTGCAGAATTCAAGCCGCATAGCACCATCTGTTTGATCTTGCTACTGTGCTTTTTCTATCCAAATTTCTAAGAAATTTTTATGACATCTTTGACACTTCCTAACAGTAGATTTTCCTTTAGTTTCATCAAAAAATTCTCAATATAAACTACTGATCTTTTATGTCCAATCTGCTGCACTTGAAAATCTATGCTGCAGAAAATTTCAGCTGCATATCGTTGCCTTAACCCATCTATTTGCAATCTTTTTTGAATGAAATTTCTTATACACTTCATAGATCATATTGGCTTCCATCTAAGATTGATCTATTAAGAAATTCATCTCTAAAAACGATTTTATGTTGCTGCAAATTTTCATCGTACCCCA
Source organism: Musa acuminata AAA Group (assembly GCF_036884655.1). Lineage (NCBI taxonomy): Eukaryota > Viridiplantae > Streptophyta > Magnoliopsida > Zingiberales > Musaceae > Musa > Musa acuminata. The sequence goes on along the minus strand of NC_088328.1, from coordinate 9,510,811 downwards.
CTGAAATTTTTCGACCATAATTCTGTAATTGCAACTTGCACCAATTTCCTTGCTGTTATACTGCCGAAATTTTCTTGATTAAATTAGATATTTTTGCTGTCATATAAACTGTGATTTTGCTATCAATTTCCTCCTCAATTCTCTCAAGTTTTTGGTGGAAATTACATCGAGAAACCGTTGTTTCTTCGACGACAATTCTACTCTTACAAGACAGCACATACTTGCTGCAACTTCCACGGATTTCTGTCAAACCTTTGCTACCATCTACCACAGATCCAAAACTTTCAACCATAGCCATAAAACTCTACTAAACCACACCCTCAAACTGCACCAAAAACTGCCACAAAACAAGCCTAAATCGTAGCCTACATCCACCAACCCTTTTGACCATCACTTCTCTCAACCTATACATGCCTTTAACCTAACAACAAAAGAGATATCTTAACATAATAGATTTGGAAGCATATATTATGGCATCTAAGGAGGTAATCAATGCTAAATTCGAAGCCTTGGAGGCGTGAATGGAGGATAAGATTCGGATGCTCTTTACCGAACTCAGATTGGGCCGACCACTAAGCCCGAAGAAATCACATCAAGGAGAGAGCTTTGCCCAATCACACCAACCCCAAAGATATGACTTCCAAGAGAGGGGAAGCTCTATGACCAACCCCAACTATCCATGCATGAGAGTGGACTTCCCTAGATGGGAAGAAGGAGACCCGATTGGTTGGATCTCACGCGCGGAGCGATATTTTCGGTACCACAAAATCACAGATGTATCTATGGTGAAAATTGCAGCTATACATCTTGAAGGGGATGCTATACAGTGGTTTGACTGGTTTGAACATACTTATGGAGTCCTTTCATGGCGACAATTCAAAGAAGGACTGCTGATTCGCTTCAGACCAACCGATTACGTGAATATTGACGAACAACTAGCAAAGATCCAACAAACCTCCACCATTCAGGAGTACCAAACCAGGTTTGAAAGGTTATCTAATCAAACTCATGATTGGTCTCAAAAATAGCTATTGTGGACCTTCATGAGGGCTTGAAGCCGGAGATCCGAGGAGAAGTTAAAGCGCGACAACCGTATACGCTTATGGCAGCCATCTCTTTCGCACGACATCAAGAGGAACAATTGAACCATGAAGCTCGGAGGACTAGGGTCTCTCCTCAACCAGTAATATTGAAGCCCTTAGCCCCCCCTACTGTCGACCAAGTCCCTACACTAAAGAGGTTAACAAGAGAAGAGCTTCGGGAGCGATATGCGAAGGGGTTATGTTGGCATTGTGACGAGCCGTGGAGCCGTGAGCATCGCTGTAGTAAAGGGGGACTTCTTATGATTGAACCGATAGAAAAAGAGGTCATTGAATATCCAAAAAAGAGCCTTGAACATGAAGAAGAAGATGCAGAAGAAGAGCCACAACCGACCGAAGTTACGGTACATACACTAGCTAGCTATTCAAACCCGCAAATGATGAAAATTGGAGGCCTTCTCAAACAACAACCAATCACTGTTCTCATCGACACGGGCAGTACTACTAACTTTCTAAATAGTAAGCTTGCTGTTCGGATATCATTACCTATCGAGAATCGCTGCAGGTTTGATGTTAAGGTCACCGACGGACGGATTTTGAATTGTGATCATAGGCGCTTGCAGGAGAAACTATTGCTGCAGGACCAAGAGATAATTGCAGATCTCTTCCTTCTCCCTCTTAACAATCATGAGGCCATGCTCAGAATTAAATGGTTGACGACATTAGGTGATATTTCTTGGAATTTTATGAAACTAATTATGAAATTTTACAGTAAGGAGAAACAGGTGACATTGCACGGGAAACGTGGGGGCGACATAACAACGATTTGCACACAACAAATGGAGAATGTTTTGCATAAAGCATGCAGCGGCTTTTTGGTACAACTTGAGCAGCAAACTAAGGGAGAGCCAATAGAATTTGAAGATCCAAATCTACTTCCTTTGCTTGCTGAATTTTCAAATATATTTGACGAACCGCGCAACCTACCTCTTACCTGTCGGCATGATCATTGTATAATGATTCTTCCAGGCAAATCTTCAGCAAATGCTCAGCCATATCAGTATCCACATCCCCAGAAGGATGAAATAGAAAGGATTATAAAAGAAATGCTCGAAACAGGAGTTATTCGGCCAAGTTGCAACCTCTACTCTTCGCCGGTGCTACTTGTACGCAAGAAGGACGGAACAAGGCGAATATGTGTTGATTACCGAGCTCTCAATGGCATAATCATCAAGGACAAATACTTTATTCCAATAGTAGATGAATTGCTAGATGAAAGGGAGCACAAATCTTTACAAAGTTGGACCTTTTGAACACACGGAAAACCACCTTTTGAACACACAACAACCACGAATTTTTGCTTTCTTCAACAAAAGGTGGAATATCTTGGGCATATCATATCAGAGGAAGGTGTGGCAGTGGACCCCTTCAAAATTGGAGCAATGCAAAACTGGCCGACCTCGAGAAACATATAATTGCTACATGGCTTTTTGGGTTTAACAGGCTACTACCGCAAGTTCGTGAAAAACTATGGAAAGATCAGTGCACCACTTACTTCCTTACTAGAAAAAGATGTCTTCCAATGGTTGGACAGAGCCTCCGCTGCTTTCGACAAACTTAAGGCAGCCATGACGACGACGCCGGTGCTAACACTACTAGATTTCAACCGACCCTTCATTATTGAGGCCGACACATCTGGAGTCAGAATTGGAGCCATTCTCGTGCAAGATGGTCGACCACTCGCATACACTAGCAAGGCATTATCTCCCTCCGATCAAAATATGTCAACATATGATAAGGAGATGCTCGCCATTGTGCGCGCAGCAACGAGGTGGAGATTGTACTTGATCAGGCGATACTTTCAAATCAAGACCGACCATAAAAGCCTAAAATATCTCTTGGAGCAGAAGATATCTTCCCCCGAGTAGCAAAAATGGGTAACAAAACTTCTTGGAATTGATTTTGAAATAACTTACAAAAAGGGGAAAGAGAATGTTCTTGCAGATGCACTTTCGCAGCTACCCGAGCAAGTTGAAGTTTCGACCGTTTCACTTCCGACCAGCGACTTCCTTGAGGATATTAAGATGGAATGGCAGGAAGATTCAGATACTAGTAAGATTATAAAAAAATTGGAGGAAGCACCAAGCCCCATGGCTCATTACAATTGGGACTCAAAAGAATTACACTATAAGGGACGCATTGTGCTTGTGACAAATTCTACTTGCATCTTCAATAGCAGATTTTGGACAAAGTTATTCTATATGCAGGGTACTAAATTGAAAAGGAGTACGACATATCACCCACAAACCAACAGCCAACCGAAAGTTTTAAATAGGTGCTTGGAGACAGCCCAAAGCCAACCACCAAATATAACTACCCAAAGAGAACTCCAGACCCAGCCAAGTGCCATTATTGATCGACGGATCGTGACTCGACGACGACGACCCACTAATGAAGTGCTAATAAAGTGGGCGAATCTACCAATAGAAGATGCCACTTGGGAGAACTATGACGACTTGAAGATCAAATTCTCAGAATTCACGAATCATCAGCCTCGAGGACAAGGCTAATTTGAAGAGGGCGGGTCTGTTAGGACTCTAGCTTGGAGAGTCCTAATTGAGAGGGACATTCATGTAAAACTATTAGGACTCTAGCTAGGAGAGTCCTAATTGAGAGGGACATTCTGTTAGGACTCTAGCTAGGAGAGTCCTAATTGAGAGGGGCATTCAAGTAGGAGGTGTTTTCTTAGAGAAGAATTAGGAGTTGTAAGGGAATAGGAGTCTTGACTATGAGTCCTACTAGGAGTTGGTTAGAAGTAAGAGTCTTAAGTAGGAGTCCTATTATGAGTTAGGATTTAGAAGCCCTATAAATAGCCATGTATTCCTTCTCTTTTGATAAGCAATAGATAAAACTTTTCTGCAGCCTTTGAGCATCACTTGAAGGGAGGAACCCCTATAGAGTTCCAAGGAGGCCGATCCCCTAAAGAGATCAACCCCAAGTTTAGAATCTGCAAGGGTTCTAACAGCATAGCCTTATCATTTGTGTCATTCCAGAAGAAGTTCATTAATAACCGTTCAATATCTTGGAGAAGTCCAACAGGCAGAAGAAATGCATTACACCAATATATACAGTAGGAGTGCAATACAGAACGGATGAGTTCGAGTCGTCCTGCTTTTGATAGAAGCCTATTTTTCCAAGAAGAAATTCTATTCTTTATTTTTTGCAGGATAGGCTGACAGTGGGTTTTGTGAATGCCTGTGGATATGAGCGGGAGACCCAAATAAGGAACTAGCAAGCTTCCCTCACTAACCCCCAAAGTTTATGCAATAAAGACCTTATCCTCTACGTAAGGGCTCATATATACTTTACTTTTCGCATGATTTAACTGAAGTCTAGAAACCATACCAAAGTCATTCATAATAGTAGCCAGGTTCTTTACTGAAGTTGGATCATTTTGGAGAAAGACAAGTAAATCATCTTCAAATGTTATATGTGATATATGAATAAAGCCAACATTGGGTACCTTAATGCTGCCATTTAAGACTGCATGTTCCAACATACAGCTAAGTCCTTCCATCGCAATAGTAAAGAGATACGGAGAAAGTGGATCACTTTGTCGGATGCCATTCGTGCTCCCAAAAAAACCAATAGGTGAGCCATTAAAGAGTATCAAAAACTTTAGAGTTTCTAGGCAAGATTGAATCCAATTAACCCATTGCTGTGGGAAGTTCATATCGAGGAGCATCTTATAGATAAATTTCCTATTAACTGAATCAAAAGCTTTCCGTAAATCAGCTTTAAAACATATTTTTGTCCCTCTTGCTTTTGAATGCAAATCTTTGACTAAGTCATTAGCAAGCAAAATGTTATGATGTATACTTCTCCCTTTGATGAAAGCAGCTTGATTTGGGCTAATGATCTTGTATATTACCTTTTGCATTCTATTTGTTAATACTTTAGAGATGATCTTGTAAATAAAGTTGCATAATGATATGGGTCGATAGTTCTCTAGTGAATCAGCCCCTGCATTCTTCGGAATTAAAGAAATAAAGGTGCAATTCATCTCTCTAAAAATATGACCTGAAGAGAAAAAATGTTGGCAAGCCTTGATCACATCATTTCCAATAATAGACCAAGCAGTTTGGTAAAATTCAGCTGGAAATCCATCTGGACCTGGGCTTTTGTGCTTTGGTGACTTAAAGACAACACATACAATTTCGTCGTCAGTAATTGAGGCATTGAGGATTGAAATAGTGTTAGGACTCTAGCTAGGAGAGTCCTAATTGAGAGGGACATTCATGTAAAACTGTTAGGACTTTAGCTAGGAGAGTCCTAATTGAGAGGGACATTCTGTTAGGACTCTAGCTAGGAGAGTCCTAATTGAGAGGGACATTCTGTTAGGACTCTAGTTAGGAGAGTCCTAATTGAGAGGGACATTCATGTAGGAGTTTTTTCTTAGAGAAGAATTAGGAGTTGTAAGGGAATAGGAGTCTTGAGTAGGAGTCATATTAGGAGTTGGTTAGAAGTAAGAGTCTTAAGTAGGAGTCATATTAGGAGTTAGGGTTTAGAAGCCCTATAAATAGCCATGTATTCCTCCTCTTTTCTCAAGCAATAGATGAATCTTTTCTGCAGCCTTTGAGCAGCAACTTGGAGGGAGGAACCCCTATAGAGTCCCAAGGAGGCCGATCCCCTAAAGAGATCAACCCCAAGTTTAGAATCTATAAGGGTTCTAATACCTGGTATCAGAGCAGCGTTCTTGGCATCTCGCTGCCCTTCCACTGCCATCCATGAGCCCTCGACAACCGCCCAAAGCAATTCCCACAATTGCTTAAAAGATCGTCACCGAATTCCGTCATCATCTCCACCACCACGGATCATCCTTTGATCTCCCCGTGAATTGCAACAGGTTCTGGTTTTATACCTTACTGCTGCTGCAATTTAGTTATCTTTATTTGAAAATCCCAAAAAATTTATTCCTATATTGCAGCATAAACTTTTCGTCATAAAGTTTTCATCTCTACGATGAAAGATACATTGCAGAATTCCAACCGTATAGCACTGTCTGTTTGATCTTGCTACTATGTTTTTTCTATCCAAATCTCTACGAAATTTTATGACATCTTTGACACTTCCTAACAGCAGATTTCCCTTTGGTTTTGTCAAAAAATTCTCAAATTAACCATTGATATTTTACATCTAATCTGCTATACTTGAAAATCTACACCGTAAAATTTCAGCCGCATAGCACTGATTGTTGGATCTTGATACTACATTGTTTCTATCCAAATCTCTACGAAATTTTTATGATAGCTTTGACACTTCCTAATAGTGGATTTCCCTTTGGTTTCATCAAAAAAATTCTCAATATAAACTTCTAATCTTTTACGTCCAATCTGCTATACTTAAAAATCTATGCTGCAGAAAATTTCAGCCGCATATTGTTGCCTTAACCCATCTATTTGCAATCTTTTTTGAATGAAATTTCTTATACACTTTATAGATCATCTTGGCTTCCATCTAAAATTGATCTATTAAGAAATTCATCTCTAAAAACGATTTTATGTTGCTGCAAATTTTCATCGTAACCCGCTGAAATTTTTCGATGACAATTCTGCAATTGTAACATGCACCAATTTCCTTGCTGTTATACTGCCGAGATTTTCTTGATTAAATTAGATATCCTTGCTGTCATATAAACTGTGATTTTGCTATCAATTCCCTCCTCAATTCTCTCAAGTTTTTGGTGGAAATTACGTTGTGAAACCGTTGTTTCTTCGACGACAATTCTACTCTTACAAGACAGCACATACTTGCTGCAACTTCCATGGATTTCTGTCAAACCTTTGCTACCATCTACCACGGATCCAAAACTTTCATCCACAGCCCTAAAACTCTACCAAACCACACCCTCAAACTGCACCCAAAACAGCCACAAAACAAGCCTAAATCGTAGCCTACATCCACCGATCCACCAACCCTTTCGACCATCACTTCTCTCAACCTATACATGCCTTTAACCTGACAACAAAAGAGAGATCTTAACATCATAGATTTGGAGGTATATACTATAGCATCTAAGGAGGCAATCGATGCTAAATTCGAAGCCTTGGAGGCGCGAATGGAGGATAAGATTCGGACGCTCTTTACCGAACTCAGATTGGGCCGACTACTAAGCCCGAAAAAATCATATCACGGAGAGAGCTTTGCCCAATCGCACCAGGCCTGAAGAGATGAGTTCCAAGGGAGGGGAGGCTCTATGATCGATCCCAACTATCCACGCATAAGGGTGGACTTCCCTAGATGGGAAGAAGGAGACCCGATTGGTTGGATCTTGCACGCGGAGCGATATTTTCGGTACTACAAAACCGCGTATGCATCTATGGTGAAAATTGCAGCTATACATCTTGAAGGGGATGCTATACAGTGATTTGATTGGTATGAACATACTTATGGAGTCCTTTCATGGCGACAATTCAAAGAAGGACTGCTGATTCGCTTCAGACCAATCGATTACGAGAATATTGACGAACAACTAGCAAAGATCCGACAAACCTCCACCATTCAGGAGTACCAAACCAGGTTTGAAAGGTTATCTAATCAAACTTGTGATTGGTCTCAAAAACAGCTATTGAAGACCTTCATTGAGGGCTTGAAGTCGGAGATCCGAGGAGAAGTTAAAGCGCGACAACCGTACACGCTTATGGCAGCCATCTCTTTCGCACGACATCAAGAGGAGCAATTGAACCATGAAGCTCGAAGGACTAGGGTCACTCCTCAACCAGTAATATTGAAGCCCTTAGCCCCCCCTACTGTTGACCGAGTCCCTGCACCAAAAAGGTTGACAAGAGAAGAGCTTCAGGAGCGATATGTGAAGGGGTTATGTTGGCATTGCGACGAGCCGTGGAGCCATGAGCATCGCTGTAGTAAAAGGAGACTTTTTATCATTGAACCAGTAGAAGAAGAGGTCATTGAACATCCAGAAGAGAGTATTGAACATAAAGAAGAAGATGCAGAAGAAGAGCCACAACCGACCGAAGTTACGGTACATGCACTAGCCGGCTACTCAAACCCGCAAATGATGAAAGTTGGAGGCCTTCACAAACAACAACTGATCACTATTTTCATCGACACGGGCAGCACTAATAATATCCTAAACAGTAAGGTTGCTATCCGAATGACATTACCTATCGAGAATAGTTGCAGGTTTGATGTTAAGGTCACCGACAAACGGATTTTGAAGTGTGATCGTAGGCACCCGCAGGAGAAACTATTGCTGCAGGACCAAGAGATAATTACAGATTTCTTCCTTCTCCCTCTTGATGATCATGAGGCCATGCTCAGAATTAAATGGTTGATAACATTAGGTGATTTTTCTTGGAATTTGTTGAAACAAATTATGAAATTTTACAGTAAGGAGAAACAGGTGATACTGCACGGGAAACGTGGGGGCGATGTAACGATGATTTGCACACAACAAATGAATAAGGTTTTGCATAAAGCATGCAGTGGCTTTTTGGTACAACTTGAGCAGCAAACTAAGGGAGAGCCAACAAAATTGGAAGATCCAAATCTACTTCCTTTGCTTGCTGAATTTTCAGATATATTTGACCAACTACGCAACCTACCTCTTACCCGTCGGCATAATCATTGTATAACGATTCTTCCAGGCCAATCTCCAGCAAATGCTCAGCCATATCAGTATCCACATCTCCAGAAGGATGAAATAGAAAGAATTATAAAAGAGATGCTCAAAACAGGAGTTATTCGGCCATGTTGTAGCCCTTACTCTTCACCGGTGCTCCTCATACGAAAGAAGGATGGAATATGGCGATTATATGTTGATTACCGAACTCTCAATGGCATAACCATCAAGGATAAATACCCTATTCCAGTAGTAGATGAGTTGCAAGATGAAAGGGAGCACAAATCTTCACAAAGCTGGACCTTCGATCCGGGTATCATCAAATACGAGTATGCGAAGAAGACATACCGAAAACCACCTTTTGAACACACAATAACCACTATGAATTTTTGTTTTCTTCAAAAGAAGGTGGAATATCTTGGGCATATCATATTAGAGGAAGGTGTGGTAGTAGACCCCTTCAAAATTGGAGCAATGCAAAATTGGCTGACCCCGAGGAACATAAAATTGCTACATGGCTTTCTGGGTTTAACAGGCTACTACTACAAGTTCATGAAAAACTATGGAGAGATCAGTGCACCACTTACTTCCTTTCTGAAAAAAGATGTCTTCCAATGGTCGGACAGATCCTCCGTTGCCTTCGACAAACTTAAGGCAACCATGACGACGACGCCGGTGCTAACACTACCAGATTTCAACCGACCCTTCATTATTGAGGCCGATGGATCTGGAGTCGGAATTGGAGCAATTCTCATGCAAGATGGTCGACCACTCGCATACACTAGCAAGGCATTATCTCCCTCCCATCAAAATAAGTCAACATTGTTGAATCTCGGATTTTGATGATAAAATCAATTGATGGGTTATTTGATCTAATCCATATTATTGAGTTAAGTGTGCAGGATTAACTACGATAACCAGAAAACACAAAGCGAGAATACCGGAGTCAAGTTCGATGGACGTTTAAGAGTCCGAAGAATCGTCGGAGATGCTGCTAGAACCAACCGAGAAGAAATCGGGAACCTGTCGGAATTTTCGGAAGTTCACCGAAGAGATCGTCGGAGGTTCACGGAGATCACCGAGAAGGCTCGGCTACTCATTAAAGTCATCACAAGTTCGGGAGCTTGCTAGAAGCCCGTCGGCAGAAAGTTCGTCGGAAAGCTCGCCAGAACAAGACTCGACGTTCGCGGTTGAAAATTTGCTTAGGATGTGTTTTGGTTATGTAGTCCACTTGTAATTAGGATTAGGATTAAGAGATAATCCTATATCCTGGTTAGGGGCCAACTGGGCCCAAAGTTAGAGTTGGTTTAGGCTAAAAATTAAGCTAAACCAGCGAACTAGAGAGCCAAGATTGAAGCCCAACTAGTGGCTGAAAACACTGTAGTCGGGCTGAAAACACTATAGGCGGTGGCACCGCCTAGCTGGGCGGTGGCACCGCCCAGCACCCGAGAGCTGGGCGGTGACACCTCCTTGGCTGGGTGGTTGCACCGTCCAGCACCCGAGCGCTGGGCGGTGGCCCCGCCTGGTTGGGCGGTGGCACCTCCAGCACCGGGAACCCTAAGAAAATTCAAATTTTGGAGCCCAAAATTTGAATCCTCTTGAGGCCTATAAATACCCCTCAAATCTTAACTGAGGCTACAACTTTTGAGAAGCATTTTTGATTGAGAGAAAAGTCTTAGAAAGTCTTAGCAAGTCTTGTTTTCAATTTGCTAGAGAGTTCTCCTCCTCCTTTCTTATTGAAAATTTGTAAGAGGTTGAGCTGCTTGTAAAAGGTTGTAAGAGGGGTGTTTACCCTTCCATTTCAAGAGACTTGCTAGTGGAAGGTGGGAGCCTCATCGAAGAGGGGCCTCGCAAGTGGAGTAGGTCATTTGACCGAACCACTCTAAAAATCGGCATAATCTCTGGTTTGCTTTTTATTATTGTCATTTACATTACTGCAAATCTTCTTACTGCTTTAGTTCCTCATTACTCTTGCTGCGCAACTTCAAGAATACGCCTTCAAGTTAAATTTCTCAAGTTTCGTTCTTAACGTACGAAAGATTTTGATTAAAATCGAAGTTTTAATCCGCTACACTAATTCACCCCCCCCCTCTTAGTGCCGCTCCGATCCTAACAAGTGGTATCAGAGCAAGGTTATTGTTAGGACTCTAGCTTGGAGAGTCCTAATTGAGAGGGACATTCATGTAAAACTGTTAGGACTCTAGCTAAGAGAGTCCTAATTGAGAGGGACATTCTATTAGGACTCTAGCTAGGAGAGTCCTAATTGAGAGGGGCATTCATGTAGGAGGTTTTTTTTCTTAGAGAAGAATTAGGAGTTGTAAGGGAATAGGAGTCTTGAGTAGGAGTCCTATTAGGAGTTGGTTAGAAGTAAGAGTCTTAAGTAGGAGTCCTATTAGGAGTTAGGGTTTAGAAGCCCTATAAATAGTCATGTATTCCTTCTCTTTTCATAAGCAATAGATGAATCTTTTCTGCAGCCTTTGAGCAGCAACTTGGAGGGAGGAACCCCTATAGAGTTCCAAGGAGGCCGATCCCCTAAAGAGATCAACCCCAAGTTTAGAATCTGCAAGGGTTCTAACACCTGGTATCAGAGCAGCGTTCTTGGCGTCTCGCTACGCTTTCACAGCCATCCATCAACCCTCTACAACCATCCAAAGCAATTCCCACAATTGCTTAAAAGATCGTCACCGAATTCCGCCATCATCTCCACCACCACGGATCATCCTTTGATCTCCCCGTGAATTGCAACAGGTTATGGTTTCCTACCTTACTGCTGCTGTAATTTAGTTATCCTTATTCGAAAATCCAAAAAAAAAAAAAAAAAATCGTTCCTATATTGCTGCATAAACTTTTCGTCAAAAAGTTTTCATCTCTACGACGAAAGATACATTGCAGAATTCCAGCCGCATAGCACCATCTATTTGATCTTACTACTGTGCTTTTTCTATCCAAATTTCTACGAAATTTTTATGACATCTTTGACACTTCTTAACAGTGGATTTCCCTTTGGTTTCATAAAAAAATTCTCAATATAAACTACTGTTCTTTTATGTCCAATCTGCTGCACTTGAATTGCAGAATTCAAACCGCATAGCACCATCTGTTTGATCTTGCTACTGTGCTTTTTCTATCCAAATTTCTACAAAATTTTTATGACATCTTTGACACTTCCTAACAGTAGATTTCCCTTTGGTTTCATTGAAAAATTCTCAATATAAACTACTAATCTTTTATGTCCAATCTGCTGCACTTGAAAATCTAAGCTGCAGAAAATTTCAGCTACATATCGTTGCCTTAACCCATCTATTTGCAATCTTTTTTGAATGAAATTTCTTATAGACTTCATATATCATCTTGGCTTCCATCTAAGATTGATCTATTAAGAAATTCATCTCTAAAAGCAATTTTATGTTGCTGCAAATTTTCATCGCATCCCGCTGAAATTTTTCGACGATAATTCTGCAATTGCAACTTGCACCAATTTCTTTGCTGTTATACTGCCGAAATTTTCTTGATTAAATTAGATATCCTTGCTGTCATATAAACTGTGATTTTGCTATCAATTCCCTCCTCAATTCTCTAAAGTTTTTGGTGGAAATTACGTCGAGAAACCGTTGTTTCTTCGACGACAATTCTACTCTTACAAGACAGCACATACTTGCTGCAACTTCCACGGATTTTTGTCAAACCTTTGCTACCATCTACCACAGATCCAAAACTTTCATCCACAGCCCTAAAACTCTACCAAACCACACCCTCAAACTGCACCCAAAACAGCCACAAAACAAGCCTAAACCGTAGCCTACATCCACCAATCCACCAACACTTTCGACCATCACTTCTCTCAACCTATACATGCCTTTAACCCAACAGCAAAAGAGAGATCTTAACATCATTGATTTGGGGCCATATACTATGGCATCTAAGGAGGCAATCAATGCTAAATTCGAAGCCTTGGAGGCGCGAATGGAGGATAAGATTCGGACGCTCTTTACCGAACTCAGATTGGGCCGACCACTAAGCCCGAAGAAATCATATCAAGGAGAGAGCTTTGCCCAATCACACCAAGCCCGAAGAGATGACTTCCAAGAGAGGGGAAGCTCTATGACCAACCCCAACTATCCATGCATGAGAGTGGACTTCCCTAGATGGGAAGAAGGAGACCCGATTGGTTGGATTTCGCACGCGGAGCGATATTTTCGGTACCACAAAACCGCGGATGTATCTATGGTGAAAATTGCAGCTATACATCTTGAAGGGGATGCTATTCAGTGGTTTGACTGGTTTGAACATACTTATGGAGTCCTTTCATGGCGACAATTCAAAGAAGAACTGCTGATTCGCTTCAGACCAACCGATTACGAGAATATTGACGAACAACTAGCAAAGATCCGACAAACCTCCACCATTCAGGAGTACCAAACCAGGTTTGAAAGGTTTTCTAATCAAAATTATGATTGGTCTCAAAAACAACTATTGAGGACCTTCATTGAGGGCTTGAAGCCGGAGATCCGAGGAGAAGTTAAAGCGCGACAACCGTACACGCTTATGGCAGCCATCTCTTTCGCACGACATCAAGAGGAGCAATTGAACCATGAAGCTCGGAGGACTAGGGTCACTCCTCAACTAGTAATATTGAAGCCCTCAGCCCCCCCTACTGTCGACCAAGTCCCTGCACCAAAGAGGTTAACAGGAGAAGAGCTTTGGGAGCGATATGCGAAGGGGTTATGTTGGCATTGTGACGAGCCGTGGAGCCGTGAGCATCGCTGTAGTAAAGGAGGACTTCTTATGATTGAACCGATAGAAGAAGAGGTCATTGAACATCCAAAAGAGAGCTTTGAACATGAAGAAGAAGATGCAGAAGAAGAGCCACAACCGACCGAAGTTACAGTACATACACTAGCTAGCTACTCAAACCCGCAAACGATGAAAATTGGAGGCCTTCTCAAACAACAACCAATCACTGTTCTCATCGACACGGGCAGTACTACTAACTTCCTAAATAGTAAGCTTGCTGTTCGGATATCATTACCTATCGAGAATCGCTGCAGGTTTGATGTTAAGGTCACCGATGGACGGATTTTAAATTGTGATCATAGGCGCTTGCAGGAGAAACTATTGCTGCAGGACCAAGAGATAATTGCAGATTTCTTCCTTCTCCCTTTTAACAATCATGAGGCCATGCTCAGAATTAAATGGTTGATGACATTAGGTGATATTCCCTGGAATTTTATGAAACTAATTATGAAATTTTACAGTAAGGAGAAACAGGTGACATTGCACGGGAAACGTGGGGGCGACATAACAACGATTTGCACACAACAAATGGAGAATGTTTTGTATAAAGCATGCAGCGAATTTTTGGTACAACTTGAGCAGCAAACTAAGGGAGAGCCAACAGAATTTGAAGAACCAAATCTACTTCCTTTGCTTGCTGAATTTTCAAATATATTTGACGAACCGCGCAACCTACCTCTTACCTGTCGGCATGATCATTGTATAATGATTCTTCCAGACAAATCTTCAGCAAATGCTCAGCCATATCAGTATCCACATCTCCAGAAGGATGAAATAGAAAGGATTATAAAAGAGATGCTCGAAACAGGAGTTATTCGACCAAGTTGCAACCTCTACTCTTCGCCGGTGCTACTTGTACGCAAGAAGGACGGAACAAGGCGAATATGTGTTGATTACCGAGCTCTCAATGGCATAATCATCAAGGACAAATACTTTATTCCAATAGTAGATGAATTGCTAGATGAAAGGGAGCACAAATCTTTACAAAGCTGGACCTTTGATCCGGGTATCATCAAATACGAGCATGCGAAGAAGACATACGGAAAACCACCTTTTGAACACACAACAACCACGAATTTTTGCTTTCTGCAACGAAAGGTGGAATATCTTGGGCATATCATATCAGAGGAAGGTGTGGCAGTGGAACCCTTCAAAATTGGAGCAATGCAAAACTGGCCGACCTCGAGAAACATAAAATTGCTACATGGCTTTCTGGGTTTAACAGGCTACTACCGCAAGTTCGTGAAAAACTATGGAAAGATCAGTGCACCACTTACTTCCTTACTAGAAAAAGATGTCTTCCAATGGTTGGACAGAGCCTCCGTTGCCTTCGACAAACTTAAGGCAGCCATGACGACGACGCCGGTGCTAACACTACCATATTTCAACCGACCCTTCATTATTGAGGCCGACACATCTGGAGTCAGAATTGGAGTCATTCTCATGCAAGATGGTCGACCACTCGCATACACTAGCAAGGCATTATCTCCCTTCTATCAAAATAAGTCAATATATGATAAGGAGATGCTCGCCATTGTGCGCGCAGCAACGAGGTGGAGATTGTACTTGATCAGGCGATACTTTCAAATCAAGACCGACCATAAAAGCCTAAAATATCTCTTGGAGCAGAAGATATCTTCCCCCAAGCAGCAAAAATGGGTAACAAAACTTCTTGGATTTGATTATGAAATAACTTACAAAATGTGGAAAGAGAATGTTGTTGCAGATGCGCTTTCGCAGCTACCTGAGCAAGCTGAATTTTCGATCGTTTTACTTCCAACCAGTGACTTCCTTGAGGATATTAAGATGAAATGGCAGGAAGATTCGGAGACTAGTAAAAAAAAAAAAAAAAAAAAATTTGGAGGAAGCACCAAGCTCCGTGGCTCATTACAATCGGGACTCAAAAGAATTATGCTATAAGGGACGCATTATGCTTGTGACAAATTCTACTTGCATCTTCAAGAGCAGATTTTGGACAAAGTTATTCCATATGCAGGGTACTAAATTGAAAAGGAGTACGACATATCACCCACAAACCAACAGCCAGACAGAAGTTTTAAATAGGTGCTTGGAGACAGCCCAAAGCCATCCACCAAATATGACTACCCAAAGAGAACTCCAGACCCAGCCAAGTGCCATTATTGATTGACGGATCGTGACTCGACGACGACGACCCACTAATGAAGTGCTAATACAGTGGGCGAACCTACCAATAGAAGATGCCACTTGGGAGAACTATGACGACATGAAGATCAAATTTCCAGAATTCATGAATCATCAGCCTCGAGGACAAGGCTGATTTGAAGAGGGCGGGTCTGTTAGGACTCTAGCTTGGAGAGTCCTAATTGAGAGGGACATTCATGTAAAACTGTTAGGACTCTAGCTAAGAGAGTCCTAATTGAGAGGGACATTCTATTAGGACTCTAGCTAGAAGAGTCCTAATTGAGAGGGGCATTCATGTAGGAGGTTTTTTTTCTTAGAGAAGAATTAGGAGTTGTAAGGGAATAGGAGTCTTGAGTAGGAGTCCTATTAGGAGTTGGTTAGAAGTAAGAGTCTTAAGTAGGAGTCCTATTAGGAGTTAGGGTTTAGAAGCCCTATAAATAGTCATGTATTCCTTCTCTTTTCATAAGCAATAGATGAATCTTTTCTGCAGCCTTTGAGCAGCAACTTGGAGGGAGGAACCCCTATAGAGTTCCAAGGAGGCCGATCCCCTAAAGAGATCAACCCCAAGTTTAGAATCTGCAAGGGTTCTAACAGTTATCTCTCATATTTGGTTTAATACCCAAGAGAGATGGCTTACTCCGGCATGCAAGAGGGCCATTCTATTGCACGACCACCTTTGTTTAATGGGTCGGATTACACATATTGGAAGACTCGCATGAGAATCTTCCTCATTTCTATGGACTTTGAGCTTTGGTCTATTGTCGAGAATGGATTTCAAAAATCTTCTCTTCCGATGAGCGAATGGGATGAATCGGAGAAGAAGGTTTTTGCTTTAAATGCAAAGGCTATGAATGCCTTGTTTTGTGCACTAGACAAAAACAAATTTAATCGTGTTTCAATGTGTGATTCGGCTTTTGATATTTGGAGAACTCTTGAGGTCACTCATGAAGGCACTAGCCGAGTGAAAGAGTCCAAAATCAACATCCTTGTGCACTCTTACGAACTTTTCCGAATGAAACCAAGTGAGTCCATCGGAGACATGTACACCCGGTTTACGGATGTCATCAATGGACTCAAAGCTCTTGGTAAAGATTTTACTAACTTTGAACTAGTAACTAAAATCTTAAGATCCCTCCCTAAATGTTGGGATCCAAAAGTTACGGCCATTCAAGAGGCCAAAGACCTTAAAGCATTCCCTCTTGAAGAACTCATTGGGTCTCTAATGACCTACGAAATGACATGTCAAGCTCATGACGAGCTCGAGAACCCCCTTCCAAAGAACAGGAAGGATATGGCACTCAAATCACAAGAAGACCACTTGAAAGGAACATCAAGTGATGAGGACAGTGACAATGACTTTGCACTTTTGACTCAAAAGTTCAAAAAATATTTAAGAAAGAACATATTTAAAAATAATACAAAAATTAAATTTGAACAAAAGAATGACCAAGTGATTTGCTATGAATGCAAAAAACCGGGACACTATAAGAACGATTGTCCTCAAGCCAAAAAGAGAACATCAAAGAAGAAGGCATTCAAGGCAACGTGGGATGATTCAAGCGCATCCGAAGAAGAGGAGTCCAACACCGAGCAAGTTGCTAATTACGCGCTAATGGCGTTAGGAGAAGAGGTATGTGATTTATTTAATGAAGACTTATCTTTTGAAGAACTATCTATCGCTTTTCATGAATTATTTGATGAATGTAGAACTGTTAGCAAGAAGTTAAGTATCTTAAAGAAAGAGCATGCTTTGCTACAAGATAAGTTTGATAGTTTTCAAACTCCTCCATGCTCTAAGTGTGAGCACTTAGAAGCAATAAAAAATGAAAATTTGTTTCTTAAGGAAACCTTAAACAAGTTTAAGGTTGGTAGAAAAGGATTAGATATGATCCTTGCACATAAGGGTCACATCGCAAATAGAAATGGAATTGGATTTGTAAAAGGATTACATCAAAATCCTACCACTTTCATAAAAGGACCTACATTACATGTTTCCTCTTATATGAAATGCAACTTTTGTTGCAAATCTGGACATATTGCCTACAAATGCCCATTTAGGAAAATTAGTTCACAAAAATTAATATGGGTTCCTAAAGGAACTATAAAGAATTCAATCATAAATAACAAAGTTAGTGGGTCAATTTTTGAGGCACCCAAAATCAAATGGGTACCTAAAAATCATCCTCTTTTGTAGACAAACCCACAAGCTAGGAGCAAGAGATGGTATCTCGATAGTGGATGCTCAAGACATATGACTGGAGATCAATCTCATTTCTCTATGCTCACTAGCAAAGAAGAAGGGTACGTTACCTTCGGAGACAACAACAAGGGCAAAATCATTGGCAAGGGAACTATTGGTAACAAATTTAATTTTTCCATTGATGATGTCTTACTAGTTGATGGATTGAAACATAATCTCTTGAGTATTAGTCAACTATGCGATAAAGGTTACATCGTTAGATTTGAATCAAATATGTGCATTATTGAAAAACCAAATCATAACATGACTATGATTGCTTTAAAACAAAATAATGTCTATACCATCAATCTTGATGAACTAAGTAATGAAATGTGCTTCTCCGTCATAAATGATGATGCTTGGCTTTGGCATAGGAGATTAGGCCATGCAAGCATGAAAACAATATCTAAGATCTCATCTCAAGAATTAGTACGAGGAATTCCAAATATAAAGTTTATTAAGGACAAAGTATGCGATGCATGTCAACTAGGCAAACAAATAAAAACAAGCTTCAAACCAAAAAATCAAATTAGCACTACTAGACCATTACAATTGATCCATTTGGACCTATTTGGACCAATTGATACAACAAGTCTAGGTGGAAGCAAATATGCTTTTGTGATTGTGGATGACTACTCTAGATACACTTGGACCTATTTCTTAGCTCACAAAAGTGATTGCTTCAAGTGTTTCTCTAAATTTTGTAAACTCACTCAAAACGAAAAAGGCTTCATGATTTCATCAATTCGGAGTGATCACGGTGGTGAATTCCAAAACCGTGACTTTCAAAATTTTTGCGAAAGTAATGGGTACAATCACAACTTCTCAACTCCAAGAAATCCTCAACAAAATGGAGTAGTTGAAAGAAAAAATAGAAACCTACAAGAAATGGCAAGAACTATGTTGAATGAACATAGTTTACCTAAGTACTTTTGGGCCGAAGCCGTAAATACGGCTTGCTACATCATGAATAGAGTCCTAATAAGACCATCCTTATCCAAAACTCCCTATGAATTATGGAATAACAAAAAACCAAACATCTCCTATTTTAAAGTTTTTGGTTGTAAATGCTTTATTTTAAATGAAAGGGATGCTTTAGGAAAATTTGATGCTAAATCCGATGAAGGCATCTTTCTTGGTTACTCTTCCGTTTCTAAAGCTTTTCGGGTTTTTAATAAAAGAACTTTAGTAATTGAAGAGTCTATTCATGTAGTTTTTAATGAAATTTCCGATTTAAAGAAAAATGATTTTGATGATGATCTTGGTTTTGATAATTTGAATTTAAATGAACCCTCTCCTCAAAATAGCCATTTGAATGCATCTTCTTCCGAAATTTCTTTACCAAAAGAATGGAAGTATGTAGATGCTCATCCAAAAGAGCAAATTATAGGAGATACATCAAAAGGGGTTCAAACTCGTTCTTCTTTCAAAAATTTCTTTGCTAACGCCGCTTTCCTTTCTCAAATTGAACCTAAATGCATTGACGAAGCCTTAAAAGATGATTTTTGGATCATTGCAATGCAAGAAGAATTGAACCAATTTGAGAGGAATGAGGTATGGAAGCTTGTTCCTAGACCAAGTGACCACTTAGTCATAGGTACTAAGTGGGTCTTTAGAAACAAGCAAGACGAAAATGGTATCGTGGTTAGAAACAAGGCTAGATTAGTGGCCAAAGGTTTCAACCAAGAAGAAGGTATCGATTACGAAGAAACCTTCGCTCCCGTGGCTCGATTAGAAGCCATAAGGATGCTCCTTGCCTATGCTAGTAGTAATAATTTTAAACTGTTTCAAATGGATGTTAAAAGTGCTTTCTTGAATGGTTTTATTTCCGAAGAAGTATTTGTCGAACAACCTCCCGGATTTGAAAATTCTCTTCTTCCTAATCATGTATTCAAATTGACTAAAGCTCTCTATGGCTTAAAACAAGCTCCTAGAGCTTGGTATGAAAGGCTTAGTTCCTTTCTTATTTTAAATAATTTTACCAAAGGCAAGGTTGATACTACATTGTTTATTAAATATTTTGAAAATAATTTTCTTATTGTGCAAATTTATGTTGACGATATTGTGTTTGGCTCTTCGGATGAATCACTATGTGAATCATTTGCCAAATGTATGAGTCTTGAATTTGAAATGAGTTTAATGGGTGAATTAACTTTCTTTTTGGGATTACAAATCAAACAACTTAGTGA
This sequence comes from Musa acuminata AAA Group, assembly GCF_036884655.1. Lineage (NCBI taxonomy): Eukaryota > Viridiplantae > Streptophyta > Magnoliopsida > Zingiberales > Musaceae > Musa > Musa acuminata. The sequence continues at coordinate 9,490,744 of NC_088328.1, read as the reverse complement.
TGGTATATTTCTTAACCAATCCAAATATACATTAGAATTGTTAAAACGATTTAACATGGATAATTCAAAAGCAATAAACACCCCTATGAGTACTGCGACTAAGTTAGATATGGATGAAAATGGTGAAAGTTTCGATCAAAAAACATATAGGGGAATGATAGGTAGTCTACTCTACCTCACTGCGACTAGACCGGATATTATGTTTAGTGTAGGACTTTGCGCTAGGTTTCAATCTAATCCTAAATTATCTCATCTTAAGAGTGTTAAAAGAATATTTAGGTACCTTAAAGGAACTCCAAATTTAGGATTGTGGTATCCAAAATCTGAAAAATTTGATCTAATAGCTTATGCAGATGCCGATTTTGGCGGATGCAGGATAGATAGAAAAAGTACATCCGGAACATGCCAATTTTTAGGACATGCACTTGTTTCTTGGACTTCCAAGAAACAAAATTCAGTTGCACTATCTACGGCGGAAGCCGAATACATTGCTGCAAGTGCATGTTGTGCACAAGTAATTTGGATGAAAAATACATTAGAAGACTATGGAATTCACCTTGAAAATATTCCCATAAAATGCGATAATACTAGTGCCATATGCCTTACTAAAAATCCAATTCAGCATTCTAGAACTAAGCACATCGATGTTAGGCATCATTTCATACGCGATCATGTCCTTAACAATAATGTTGTTCTAGAATTCATTGACACAAAGCATCAATTAGCAGATATATTCACAAAAGCCTTGAATGAAGACCAATTTGAATTCATTAGAAGGGAATTAGGTATGTTAAATTGTCCCTAAACAATAAACTTGTTTGATTGGATTTTCCGTAAAGTTTTTCATCTTCTTTCCATCTCTCATTCTCCTTCAAATTCCATATGACATGTTGTGAAATCTCGAAATCGACTTTGATGACTTGATTATGAATTTCAAGTTAGCGATTTGATTTAAATAAGTTTTATCTAAATCATAATCTTGATCTTGCAAAATTGGAATCATAAATAATATCTTTTGGTATTCATGAATTGATACTTACAAATATGAAAGTATTGGCATTCATGACTTGAATTTGATTGAAACATTGTATGCTTAAATTCATCATTCTCCTATGTTTCAAAAATTCTTTAAATGCCTTATGTGATGATTAAAAAGTAATGTTGAGATTTTCATGAATTTGACGATTTGAATGAGTTTGTATTCGAATTATGATCTTGACTTCGTGAAATTACTACTTGAATTTTTTATCCCAATCTCTCTCTTATACATCTACAATTTCTATTATTCATAGAAAGAAGAGATTAGATAATATGAATGCATGCTGAATTTTCCTCTAAAATGAACTCTGCGTAAATATTTTTGCATACTTAATTTTCAATGATAAAATCGTTGTATGACAAAATATGTGCTTCAAGTCTCATTTTCCTTTTTGTTGATGACAAAGGGGGAGAAAAGTGATGACTTATATCATTCTTAATAGCATGACAAAATATGAATTGCAAAATCCTTGAGAAAAGTGATCGATCGATGATTATCTTATATGCCTTGCAAAATCCTTGAAAATATCGTAAGATTGATTGATCATATGGAATGCATGTCTAAAATGTATAATCATGCAATTCAAGTTGAAAATCTTTATCTCTTGTCATAGTAAAATTTGTCTCTTATCTTTCGACTTGAAAAAGATTTTCATCAAAGTTTCGCATTTACATTATGCTTAATGAGAATAACGATAAGTTCTACGGTTAGAGCTTATCGGTTTATACTTGAATTCAATGATGAAATTCAAGTGTTTTATCTTCTCATAATATGGCATATAGATAGGGGGAGTTACGTTTAACTCCGTCATCAATTGATTGTCATCATAAAAAAGGGGGAGATTGTTGAATCTCGGATTTTGATGATAAAATCAATTGATGGGTTATTTGATCTAATCCATATTATTGAGTTAAGTGTGCAGAATTAACTACGATAACCAGAAAACACAAAGCGAGAATACCGGAGTCAAGTTCGATGGACGTTTAAGAGTCCGAAGAATCGTCGGAGATGCTGCTAGAACCAACCGAGAAGAAATCGGGAACCTGTCGGAATTTTTGGAAGTTCGCCGAAGAGATCGTCGGAGGTTCACGGAGATCACCGAGAAGGCTCGGCTACTCATTAAAGTCATCACAAGTTCAGGAGCTTGCTAGAAGCCCGTCGGCAGAAAGTTCGTCGGAAAGCTCGCCAGAACAAGACTCGACGTTCGCGGTTGAAAATTTGCTTAGGATGTGTTTTGGTTATGTAGTCCACTTGTAATTAGGATTAGGATTAAGATATAATCCTATATCCTGGTTAGGGGCCAACTGAGCCCAAAGTCAGAGTTGGTTTAGGCTAAAAATTAAGCTAAACCAGCGAACTAGAGAGCCAAGATTGAAGCCCAACTAGTGGCTGAAAACACTTTAGTCGGGCTGAAAACACTGTAGGCGGTGGCACCGCCTAGCTGGGCGGTGGCACCGCCCAGCACCCGAGAGCTGGGCGGTGACACCTCCTTGGCTGGGCGGTTGCACCGTCCAGCACCCGAGCGCTGGGCGGTGGCACCGCCTGGTTGGGCGGTGGCACCTCCAGCACCGGGAACCCTAAGAAAATTCAAATTTTGGAGCCCAAAATTTGAATCCTCTTGAGGCCTATAAATACCCCTCAAATCTCAGCTGAGGTTACAACTTTTGAGAAGCATTTTTGATTGAGAGAAAAGTCTTAGAAAGTCTTAGCAAGTCTTGTTTTCAATTTGCTAGAGAGTTCTCCTCCTCCTTTCTTATTGAAAATTTGTAAGAGGTTGAGCTGCTTGTAAAAGGTTGTAAGAGGGGTGTTTACCCTTCCATTTCAAGAGACTTGCTAGTAGAAGGTGGGAGCCTTATCGAAGAGGGGCCTCGCAAGTGGAGTAGGTCATTTGACCGAACCACTCTAAAAATCGGCGTAATCTCTGGTTTGCTTTTTATTATTGTCATTTACATTACTGCAAATCTTCTTACTGCTTTAGTTCCTCATTACTCTTGCTGCGCAACTTCAAGAATACGCCTTCAAGTTAAATTTCTCAAGTTTCGTTCTTAACGTACGAAAGATTTTGATTAGAATCGAAGTTTTAATCCGCTGCACTAATTCACCCCCCCCCTCTTAGTGCCGCTCCGATCCTAACAAACATATGATAAGGAGATGCTCGCCATTGTGCGCGCAGCAACGAGGTGGAGACCCTACTTGATTGGTCGACGATTTCAAATTAAAATCGACCATTAAAGCCTTTAGTACTTTTTGGAGCGAAAGATATCATCCCCTGAGCAGCAAAACTGGCTACCCGAGCAAGCTGAAGTTTTGGCCATTTCACTTCCGACCAGCGACTTCCTTGAGGATATTAAGATGGAATGGCAGGAAGATTCAGAGACTAGTAAGATTATAAAAAAATTGGAGGAAGCACCAAGCTCCGTAGCTCATTACAATTGGGACTCAAAAGAATTACACTATAAGAGTACTAAATTGAAAAGGAGTATGGCATATCACTCACAATCCGACGGCCAGACAGAAGTTGTAAATAAGTGCTTGAAGATAGCCCAAAGCCACCCACCAAATATGACTACCCAAGGAGGACTTCAGACTCAGCCAAGTGCCATTTTTGATCGACGGATTATGACTCGACGACGACGATCCACTACTGAATTGCTAATACAGTGGGCAAACCTACTAACAGAAGATGCCACTTTGGAGAACTATGATGACTTGAAGATCAAATTCCCAAAATTCATGAATCGTCAGCCTCGAGGACAAGGCTGATTTGAAGAGGGCGGGTTTGTTAGGACTCTAGCTAGGAGAGTCCTAATTGAGAGGGACATTCATGTAAAACTGTTAGGACTTTAGCTAGGAGAGTCCTAATTGAGAGGGACATTCTGTTAGGACTCTAGCTAGGAGAGTCCTAATTGAGAGGGACATTCTGTTAGGACTCTAGTTACGAGAGTCCTAATTGAGAGGGATATTCATGTAGGAGTTTTTTCTTAGAGAAGAATTAGGAGTTGTAAGGGAATAGGAGTCTTGAGTAGGAGTCCTATTAGGAGTTGGTTAGAAGTAAGAGTCTTAAGTAGGAGTCATATTAGGAGTTAGGGTTTAGAAGCCCTATAAATAGCCATGTATTCCTCCTCTTTTCTCAAGCAATAGATGAATCTTTTCTGCAGCCTTTGAGCAGCAACTTGGAGGGAGGAACCCCTATAGAGTTCCAAGGAGGCCGATCCCCTAAAGAGATCAACCCCAAGTTTAGAATCTGTAAGGGTTCTAACAAATAGCTTCCGAATCAAGTTTTCTAGTCGGCTCCACATGAATGTTATTAGTTTTCCCAGCTTGATTGAGTGAGGAATAAAAAAATTGCTCTGTGTGTGCTTTAACCTCATCTAAATTCTCAATAAGATTATCATCTTTGTCTCTGCATTTGCTGATACGGTTAACAGCCCTTCGAGTAGCAATTGAAGCATAGAAAAATTTAGTATTGGAATCTCCTAGTGTAAGCCAATTCCTCTTGCATTGCAATAACCTATGAATTATCTTTCAAGGCTTCGTCAATGCATTTAGGTTCAATTTGAGAAAGGAAGGCGGCGTTAGCACAAAAATTCTTGAAGGAAGAACGAGTTTGAACCCCTTTTGATGTATCTCCTATAATTAGCTCATTTGGATGAGCATCTACATACTTCCATTCCTTAGGTAAGGAAATTTCGGAAGAAGATGCATATAAGTTGCTATTTTGAGGAGGGGGTTCATTTAAATTCAAATTATCAAAACCAAGATCATCATCAAAATCATTTTTCTTTAACTCGGAAATTTCATTAAAAACTACATGAATAGACTCTTTTATAACTAAGGTTTTTTTGTTAAAAACACGAAAAGCCTTAGAAACGGAAGAGTAATCAAGAAAGATGCCTTCATCGGATTTAGCATCAAATTTTCTTAAGGCATCCTTTTCATTCAAAATAAAGCATCTGTAACCGAAAACTTTAAAATAAGAAACATTTAGTTTTTTGTTATTCCATAATTCATAGGGAGTTTTTGATAGAGATGGTCTTATTAGAACTCTATTCATGACATAACAAGCCGTATTAACAGCTTCGACCCAAAAATACTTAGGTAGACTATATTCATTTAACATGGTTCTTGCCATTTCTTGTAAATTTCTATTTTTTCTTTTAACTACCTTGTTTTGTTAAGGATTTCTCGGAGTGGAGAAGTTATGATTATATCCATTGGATTCACAAAAACTTTCGAAATCACGGTTTTGAAATTCGCCACCATGATCACTACGAATTGATTAAATCATGAAGCCTTTTTTGTTTTAAGTAAGTTTACAAAATTTAGAGAAATATTTGAAACAATCACTTTTGTGAGCCAAGAAATAGGTCCAAGTGTATCTACTATAATCATCAACAATTACGAAGGCATATTTGCTTCCTTCTAGACTCATTGTGTCAATTAGTCCAAATAAGTTTAAATTGATCAATTGCAATGGTCTAGTGGTGCTAATTTGATTTTTTTGTTTGAAACTAGTTTTTATATGTTTTCCTAGTTGCATCACACACTTTGTCCTTAACAAACTTCATATTGGGAATCCCTCGTACTAACTCTCTAGATGAAATCTTAGATATTAGTTTCATACTTGAATGACCTAATCTCCTATGCCAAAGCCAAGCATCATCATTTAAAATGGAAAAGCACATTTCATTATTAAGTTCATCAAGGTTGATGGTGTAGAATTAATTTGTTTTAAGGCAATCATTGATATGTTATTGTTTGGTTTTTCAATAATGCACACATTAGATTCAAATCTAACGATGTAACCTTTATCGCATAATTGACTAATGCTTAAGAGATTATGTTTCAATCTATCAACTTGTTAGGATCAAGAGCACTAAGAGGGGGGGGTAAATTAGTGCAGTTGAAATCTTTCGACGATAAAAACGTTCGAACGATAAAAACGATTTCGGTGTGAAAGCCGATTCTAAGATTACTTTAACTTAAGATCAAGCGAGATGACGTTAAAGTCAATCTATGAAGGCAGTTTACAGTTATGATGAAAACCAGCATACGAGCGCAAACTGAAATATGAAGTTCGTACGAAGAAACTGATTTACGTCTAAATGCTGATTCGTAAATCACTTGATTAGGCGAGATGCAGCTTAAGCAAGGATATTAAGGCAGTTTTCAGTTAAGATAGAAATCAAAACGTAAACACAAACTAAAATATGATGATCGTACGAAAAAACAGATTTACGTCTAAACGTTGATTCGGAAAGTGCAAAGATGAAACTCGATCGTATATGCACAGAAAGCAGTAAGCTTTAGAGGAGGTTTGCAGTAAAGATAAAATGCTAAAAGTAAATGCAAACCGAGATTTAGAGTGGTTCGGTCAATCTTGACCTACTCCACTTTTGGCTTCCTCCACCGACGAGGTCACCGACGTCAACTAGAGGCCTTCCTTCAATAGGCGAAGGCCAACCACCCTTTTACAGTTTCACTCCTTTTGACGGACTTAGGAGACAACCCTTACAGAATTTTCTCTCCTCTCCTCTCTTTACAGCTCAGAACTTGGAAAAAAAGAGGGAGAAGGAATTTTGGCCTTTATAATAATTTTGAGCTCTAAAAATCACAGAACAAGATCAAGATTTCGGTGTGTATTCTCTATACTTTCAGTGCTGAATGGGTGGGGTATTTATAGGCCCCAACCCAGTTCAAATTTGGAGCTCAAAACTGTCAATTCCGGGATCAGGCGGTTGCGCCTCCTGACTAGAGCGATTGCACCGCCTGGCAGAGCTCAAAGACTGAGCCTCTGGGCGGTGCCACCTCCTGTCGGGGGTAGTTGCACCTCCTGCCAGAGCTCGAAGACCGAGCTCAGGCGGTGCAACCTCCTGACTGAGGCGGTTGCACCGCTCAGCCAGTGCTCGGAGACCGAGCCCAGGCGGTGCCACCTCCTGTCAAGGGAGGTTGCACCGCCCAGTCTCGCTCGGAGACTGAGCCTAGGCGGTGCAACCGCCTGGCTGGAGCGGTTTGTTAGAACCCTTGCAGATTCTAAACTTGGGGTTGATCTCTTTAGGGGATCGGCCTCCTTGGAACTCTATAGGGGTTCCTCCCTCCAAGTTGCTGCTCAAAGGCTACAGAAAAGATTCATCTATTGCCTATCAAAAGAGAAGGAATACATGGCTATTTATAGGGCTTCTAAACCCTAACTCCTAATAGGACTCCTACTTAAGACTCTTACTTCTAATCAACTCCTAATAAGACTCCTACTCAAGACTCCTATTCCCTTACAACTCCTATTTCTTCTCTAAGAAAAAACCTCCTATATGATTGCCCCTCTCAATTAGGACTCTCCTAGCTAAAGTCCTAACAGAATGTCCCTCTCAATTAGGACTCTCCTAGCTAGAGTCCTAACATTTTTACATGAATGTCCCTCTCAATTAGGACTCTCCAAGCTAGAGTCCTAACAGACCCGCCCTCTTCAAATCAGCCTTGTCCTCGAGGCTGATGATTGGCGAATTCTGGGAATTTGATCTTCAAGTCGTCATAGTTCTCCCAAGTGGCATCTTCTATTGGTAGGTTCGCCCACTGTATTAGCACTTCATTAGTGGGTCGTCGTCGTCGAGTCACGATCCGTCGATCAATAATGGCACTTGGCTGGGTATGGAGTTCTCTTTGGGTAGTTATATTTGGTAGGTGGCTTTGGGCTGTCTCCAAGCACCTATTTAAAACTTTCGGCTGGCTGTTGGTTTGTGGGTGATATGTCGTACTCCTTTTCAATTTAGTACCCTGCATATGGAATAACTTTGTCCAAAATCTGCTCTTGAAGATGCAAGTAGAATTTGTCACAAGCACAATGCGTCCCTTATAGTGTAATTCTTTTGAGTCCCAATTCTAATGAGCCATGGGGTTTGGTGCTTCCTCCAATTTTTTTTTATAATCTTACTAGTATCTGAATCTTCCTGCCATTCCATCTTAATATCCTCAAGGAAGTCGCTGGTCGGAAGTGAAACGGCCGAAACTTCAACTTGCTCGGGTAGCTGCGAAAGCGCATCTGCAAGAACATTCTCTTTCCCCTTTTTATAAGTTATTTCAAAATCAAATCCAAGAAGTTTTGTTACCCATTTTTGCTGCTCAGGGGATGGTATCTTTCGCTCCAAAAAGTACTTGAGGCTTTTATGGTCGGTTTTCTTTTGAAATCGTCGACCAATCAAGTAGGGTCTCCACCTTGTTGCTGCGCGCACAATGGCGAGCATCTCTTTATCAAATGTTAACTTATTTTGATGGGAGAGAGATAATGCCTTGCTAGCGTATGCGAGTGGTCGACCATCTTGTATGAGAATGGCTCCAATTCTGACTCCAGATGCATCGGCCTCAATAATGAAGGGTCGGTTAAAATCTGGTAGTGTTAGCACTAGCGTCGTCATCATGGCTGCCTTAAGTTTGTCGAAGGCAGCGGAGGCTCTGTCTGACCATTGGAAGACATCTTTTTTCAGTAAGGAAGTAAGTGGTGCACTGATCTCGCCATAGTTTTTCACGAACTTGCAGTTGTAGCCTGTTAAACCCAGAAAGCCATGTAGCAATTTTACGTTCCTCGGGGTAGGCCAGTTTTGCATTGCTTCAATTTTGAAGGGGTCCACTGTCACACCTTCCTCTAATATGATATGCCCAAGATATCTCACCTTCTGTTGAAGAAAGCAAAAATTCGTAATGGTTGTTGTGTGTTCAAAAGGTGGTTTTCGGTATGTCTTCTTCGCACACTCATATTTGATGATACCCGGATCAAAGGTCCAGTTTTGTGCTCCCTTTCATCTAGTAATTCATCTGCTATTGGAATAAGGTATTTGTCCTTGATGGTCATGCCATTGAGAGCTCAGTAATCAACGCATATTCGCCATGTTCCGTCCTTCTTGCGTACAAGTAGCACCGGTGAAGAATAGAGGTTGCAAATTGGCCGAATAACTCCTGTTTTGAGCATTTCTTTTACAATCCTTTCTATTTCATCCTTCTGGAGATATAGATATTGATATGGCCGAGTATTTGCTGGAGGTTTGCCTGAAAGAATCATTATATAATGATCATGCCGACGGGTAAGAGGTAGGTTGTACGGTTCATCAAATATATCTGAAAATTCAGCAAGCAAAGGAAGTAGGTTTGGATCTTCAAATTGTATTGGCTCTCCCTTAGTTTGCTGCTCAAGTTGTATAAAAAATATGCTGCATGCTTTATGCAAAACCTTCTCCATTTGTTGTGTACAAATCATCGTTATGTCGCCCCCACGTTTCCCGTTCAGTATCACCTATTTCTCCTTACTGTAAAATTTCATAATTAGTTGCATAAAATTTCAAGAAATATCACCTAATGTCGTCAACCATTTAATTATGAACATGGCCTTATGATCATTAGGAGGGAGAAGGAAGAAATCTGCAATTATCTCTTGGTCCTGCAGCAATAGTTTCTTCTACGGGCGCCTATGATCACAATTCAAAATTCGTCCGTCGACGACCTTAACGTCAAACCTGCTGCAATTCTCAATAGCTAAGGCCATCTGGATAGTAACCTTACTGTTTATAAAGTTATTAGAACTGCCCGTGTCGATGAGAACAATGATCGGTTATTGTTTGAGAAGGTCTCCAACTTTATCGTTTCCGGGTTTGAGTAGCCGGCTAGTGCATGTACCGTAACTTCAGTCGGTTGTGGCTCTTCTTCTATATATTCTTCTTCATGTTCAAGGCTCTCTTCTGGATGTTTAATGACCTCTTCTTCTATTGGTTCAATCATAAGAAGTCTCCCTTTACTACAGCGATGCTCACGGCTCCACGGCTCGTCACAATGCCAACATAACCCCTTTGCATATCGCTCCCGAAGCTCTTCTCTTGTTAACCTCTTTGGTGTAGGGACTTGGTCAATAGTAGGGGGGGCTGAGGGCTTCAATATTACTAGTTGAGGAGCAACCCTAGTCCTCCGAGCTTTATGGTTCAATTGCTCCTCTTGATGTCGTGCGAAAGAGATGGCTGCCATAAGCGTATACGGTTGTCGCGCTTTAACTTCTCTTCGGATCTCCGGCTTCAAGCCCTCAATGAAGGTCCTCAATAGTTGTTTTTGAGACCAATCATGAGTTTGATTATATAACCTTTCAAACCTGGTTTGGTACTCCTGAATGGTGGAAGTTTGTCGGATCTTTGCTAGTTTTTTTTTGGTAAGTAAAAGTAAATTGATTATGTGTAAAGTTTCTACAAATAGCTTTATCTATACAAGTCATAGACAAAGCCAAGTAACTCATAGAGTGCGAATGCGATAGTTATGACTACACATGCTATAGACTATAACTACCTGTGGGTATATTATTTGGCATCATTCCCAAGATCTTTAGCTAATAGCAAAATTAAATTTGATAAAAATATCTTTTTCTCTTCGGGTGAAGTGCTCGGTTTTGAGATCATGCTCCATACAGGATCTTGAGTCTCTAATAATCTCTTTCAAGAGCTGAGCATTGTTTCTGTGTTGACATTCAAAGATTCTATTCCATCTCTCCTTCCACATCCCCCAAATAACGCATCTGAAAGTAACTTTTGCCAGTTGTGTAAGTGGCCCTTTTCTTGAGAAACATTGCATAAGGTCGCCTAGTTCTTGGTGCAAGTTTGGTTGCGACAGTCTATTGAGTTCAAATCGCTGGAGAATCTCCTTCCATATCCATTTTGTATAAGCACAAGCAAAATAGAGGTGGTCAACAGTTTCTTCTTGTTGCAAACAAAGGGAGCATCGGTTAACATGATAGATACATCTTCTTTTCATATTGTCTATTATAGGTAGTTTATTGAGAAGGGCCTGCCATGTACATAAGGAGTGTCTTTGTGATCCCGGTCGATCCCATGTCCAACTGCTTGGGACCCACTTGTTATTTCTTTGCCTAATTTGATTCCATGCGGATGTGGCACTAAATTTGCCATTGTCATGATGCCAAATAAGTATATCTGAAGAGTTGTTCCTGATTGGAATAGCTATGATAGTCGGCCAAAGTGATAACATTTCGGGAGAAATAGGATTAGGGAGACACCAGGTACCGTTAGCAATGAACTCGGAAACCTTCCAATTTTTGGGAGCCCCAAGATCTTTTCGTATTCTGTCGCCATATAATTGAAATATACTCTTCCCATTCACCCAAGGATCATACCACATATTAGTACTAGTTCCAGAAGAGATTGCATAAGAAATATGTTTGATTAGCCAATTCCTTGCCTTTAAAATTCCTTTCCAAGCTGCAGAGTGGTATGTTCTTGTTGAAATTTCCCAGATTGATTCCTTTGAAAGATACCTAGCAGAAACCCATTGTGACCATAAGGAACATTTGTTTTGCAAAAGATCCCACAATTGTTGTACCAGGCATTCTTGATTCCAATCTCTAGTATTTCTCAAGTTTAGCCCCCCTTCATCTTTCGGTTTGCAAATGCTATCCCAATTTACCATATGCATTGCCTTATCATTTGTGCCATTCCAGAAGAAGTTCATTAATAACCGTTCAATATCTTGGAGAAGTCCAACAGGCAGAAGAAATGCATTACACCAATATATAGAGTAGGAGTGCAATACAGAACGGATGAGTTCGAGTCGTCCTGCTTTTGATAGAAGCCTATTTTTCCAAGAAGAAATTCTATTCTTTATTTTTTGCAGGATAGGCTGACAGTGGGTTTTGTGAATGCCTGTGGATATGAGCGGGAGACCCAAATAAGGAACTGGCAGGCTTCCCTCACTAACCCCCAAAGTTTGTGCAATAAAGACCTTATCCTCAACGTAAGGGCTTATATATACTTTACTTTTCGCATGATTTAACTGAAGTCCAGAAACCATACCAAAGTCATTCATAATAGTAGCCAGGTTCTTTACTGAAGTTGGATCATTTTAGAGAAAGATAAGTAAATCATCTGTAAATGTTATATGTGATATATGAATAGAGCCAGCATTGGGTACCTTAATGCTGCCATTTAAGACTGCATGTTCCAACATACAGCTAAGTCCTTCCATCGCAATAGTAAAGAGATATGGAGAGAGTGGATCACCTTTTCGGATGCCATTCGTGCTAAAAAAAAAACCAATAGGTGAGCCATTAAAGAGTATTGAAAACTTTGGAGTTTCCAGGCAAGATTGAATTCAATTAACCCATTGCTATGGGAAGTTCATATCGAGGAGCATCTTATAGATAAATTTCCTATTAACTGAATCAAAGGCTTTCCGTAAATCAGCTTTAAAATATATTTTTGTCCCTCTTGCTTTTGAATGCAAATCTTTGACCAAGTCATTAGCAAGCAAAATGTTGTGATGTATACTTCTCCCTTTGATGAAAGCAGCTTGATTTGGGCTAATGATCTTGTGTATTACCTTTTGCATTCTATTTGCTAATACTTTAGAGATGATCTTGTAAATAAAGTTGCATAATGATATGGGTCGATAGTTTTCTAGTGAATCAGCCTGTTAGGACTCTAGCTAGGAGAGTCCTAATTGAGAGGGATATTCTTGTAAAACTGTTAGGACTTTAGCTAGGAGAGTCCTAATTGAGAGGGACATTCTGTTAGGACTCTAGCTAGGAGAGTCCTAATTGAGAGGGACATTCTGTTAGGACTCTAGTTACGAGAGTCCTAATTGAGAGGGATATTCATGTAGGAGTTTTTTCTTAGAGAAGAATTAGGAGTTGTAAGGGAATATGAGTCTTGAGTAGGAGTCCTATTAGGAGTTGGTTAGAAGTAAGAGTCTTAAGTAGGAGTCATATTAGGAGTTTGGGTTTAGAAGCCCTATAAATAGCCATGTATTCCTCCTCTTTTCTCAAGCAATAGATGAATCTTTTCTGCAGCCTTTGAGCAGCACTTGGAGGGAGGAACCCCTATAGAGTTCCAAGGAGGCTGATCCCCTAAAGAGATCAACCCCAAGTTTAGAATCTGCAAGGGTTCTATCACCTGGTATCAGAGCAGCGTTCTTGGCGTCTCGCTGCCCTTCCACAGCCATCCATCAACCCTCCACAACCGTCCAAAGCAATTCCCATAATTGCTTAAAAGATCGTCGCCAAATTCTGCCATCATCTCCACCACCACGGATCATCCTTTGATCTCCCCGTGAATTGCAACAGGTTCTGGTTTTCTACCTTACTGCTGCTGCAATTTAGTTATCTTTATTTGATAATCCCAAAAAAATTATTCCTATATTGCTGCATAAACTTTTCGTCATAAAGTTTTCATCTCTACGACGAAAGATACATTGCAGAATTCCAACCGTATTGCACTGTCTGTTTGATCTTGCTACTATGTTTTTTCTATCCAAATCTCTACGAAATTTTATGACATCTTTGACACTTCCTAACTGTTTACCAATGACTCTAGTAAAACATTTGGTAGAATATGGGTCTTATGGCATCCTAACTCCATTAATGCTTGGTTTATTTCTGCTACCGATCAATTCATTCATCTTAAGGTGGAGGACAAAAAGAATGGCTGTCAATTCAATTTTATTGGTATATATGCTTCAAATAGTATGCAAGAAAGAAATACACTTTGGACCGATCTGACTAACATTGCAAATAACTGTCTTAATATGTCGTGGATTGTTCTTGGTGACTTTAATACTGTTCGATTCACAAATGAAAAAGTGGGGGGTAGACAGCATTCTGAAAGTCAGCTTCAAAGATTTAATGATTATATAAACACTGCCGCATTGATTGATATGAAATCTGTGGGCAATTGGCTTTCCTGGAGTAATCAAGGCGATGGTAACAGAAAAATAATGGCTCGACTAGACAGATGTTTGATTAACCAAGAATGGTTAACAGTTTACCCTGATTCACTTCTTGAGTATGATGCACCATTGTTTTCTGATCATTCCTTAATGTATATACACGCTGAGAAAGCAACACCTAGAGGCAAGAAACCATTTAGATTCTTTAACATGTGGAGTACTCATCCTCAGTTCCTTGATATTATCAGATCGACTTGGAATATTAATATACATGGTTCGCCACTTTACATCTTATGCCAAAAGCTCAAAGTTTGCAAAGCGGCACTAAAGGAGTGGAATACAAACACCTTTGGAAATATTACCACTCGGGTTCAAATTTACAGAAAGGAACTAATGGCGATACAATATGAGCTTCAACTTCAGCCCCAAGATGAGAATCTTATCTACAAAGAGACAGAAGCCAGAAGTAACTTCATGCAAGCCTTAAAGCAGGAGGAAAGTTTTGCAAAGCAGAAGTCTCGACAACATTGGCTAACTCTAGGAGATTCCAATACTAAGTTTTTCTATGCATCCATTGCTACTCGAAGGGCCATTAATCGCATCAGAAAATGCAAAGACAAATATGGTAATCTTATTGAGAATTTAGATGAAGTTAAAGCATACACTGAGCGATTTTTTTATTCCTTACTCAATCAAGCGGTGCAACCTAATAACATTCATGTGGAGCCAACTAGAAAGCTTGATTCGGATGACATTTCAATCCTCAGTGCCCCAGTTACAGACGATGAAATTGTAAGAGTTGTCTTTAAGTCACCGAAGGATAAAAGCCCTGGTCCAGATGGATTTCCAACTGAATTTTACCAAACTGCATGGTCTATTATTGGAAATGATGTGATTAAGGCTTGCCAACATTTTTTCTCTTCAGGCCGTATTCTTAGAGAGATGAACTGCACTTTTATTTCTTTAATTCCCAAGAATGCAGGGGCTGATTCACTAGAAAACTATCGACCCATATCATTATGCAACTTTATTTACAAGATCATCTCCAAAGTGTTGGCAGATAGAATGCAAAAGGTAATACACAAGATCATTAGTCCAAATCAGGCAGCTTTCATCAAAGGGAGAAGTATACATCATAATATTCTGCTTGCTAATGACTTGATAAAGGACCTGCACTCAAAAGCAAGAGGGACGAAAATATGTTTTAAAGCTGATTTACGGAAAGCCTTTGATTCAGTTAATAGGATTTTTATCTATAAGATGCTCATCGATATGAACTTTCCACAGAAATGGGTAAATTGGATTCAAAGTTGCTTGGAAACTCCAAAGTTTTCGATACTTTTTAATGGCTCACCTATTGGTTTTTTTGGGAGCACGAATGGCATCCGACAAGGTGATCCACTTTCTCCATATCTCTTTTCTATTGCAATGGAAGGACTTAGCTGTATGTTGGAACAAGCAGTCTTGAATGGCGGTATTAAGGTACCAAATGCTGGTTCTATTCACATATCACACATAACATTTGCAGATGATTTACTTATATTTCTCCAGAATGATCCAACTTCAGTGAGGAACCTAGCTACTATTCTAAATGACTTTGGTATGGTTTCTGGCCTTCAGTTAAATCATGCAAAAAGTAAAGTTTATATGGGTCCTTGCATTGAGGACAAGGACTTTATTACACACACTCTGGGGGTTAATGAGGGAAGTCTGCCAGTTCCTTATCTGGGTCTCCCACTCATATCCACTGGCATTCAAAAAACCCACTGTCAACCTATCCTGTAAAAAATAAAGAATAGAATTTCTTCCTGGAAAAATAGGCTTCTATCAAAAGCAGGACGACTTGAACTCATTCGTTCGGTGTTGTACTCTTACTCTATATATTGGTCTAATGCTTTTCTTCTGCCTGTTGGACTTATCCAAGATATTGAACGGCTATTAATGAACTTCTTCTGGAATGGTACAAATGATAAGGCAATGCATATGGTAAATTGGGACAACATCTGTAAACCGAAAGATGAAGGGGGCTGAACTTGAGAAATATTAGAGAGTGGAATAAAGCATGTTTGGTACAATAATTGTGGGACCTTTTGCAAAACAAATGTTCCTTATGGTCACAATGGGTTTCTGCTAGGTATCTTTCGAAGGAATCGATTTGGGAAATTTCAACAAGGACATACCACTCTGCAGCTTGGAAAGGAATTTTAAAGGCAAGGAATTGGATAATCAAACACATTTTTTATGCAATCTCTACTGGATCTAATACTAATATGTGGTACGATCCTTGGGTGAATGGGAAAAGTATATTTTAATTATATGGTGATAGAATACCAAAAGATCTTGGGGCTCCCAAAGATTGGAAGGTTTCCGAGTTCATTGCTAATGGTACCTAGTGTCTCCCTACTCCTATTTCTCCTGAAATGTTATCACTTTGGCCGACTATCACAGCTATTCCAATCAGGAACAACCCTTCAGATGTACTTATTTGGCTTCATGACAATGGTAAATTTAGTGCCACATCCGCTTGGAATCAAATTAGGCAAAGAAATAACAAGTGGCTCCCAAGCAGTTGGACATGGGATCGACCGGGATCACAGAGACATTCCTTATGTACATGGCAGGCCCTTCTGAATAAACTGCCTACAATATATTATATTAAGAGAAGAGGTATCTATCATGTTAACCGATGCTCCCTTTGTTTGTAACAAGAAGAAACTATTGACCACCTCTATTTTGCTTGTGAATATACTAAATGGATATGGAAGGAGATTCTCCAGCGATTTGAACTCAATAGGCTGCCGCAACCAAACTTGCATCAAGAATTAGGCGACCTCATACAAAGTTTCTCAAGAAAAGGACCTCTTACACAATTGGCAAAGGTTACTTTTAGATGTGCTATTTGGTGGATGTGGAAGGAGAGATATAGCAGAATCTTTGAATGTCAACACACAAATAATGCTCAGCTCTTGACAGAGATTATTAGAGACTCAAGATCATGCATGGAGCATAATCTCAAAATGGAGCACTTTACACGAAGAGAAAGAGATATTTTTATCAAATTCAATTTTACTATTAGCTTAAGATCTTGGCAACGATGTTAAATGCTGTAACCAATGGTAGTCTTGGCACATCTTAACATGCTCGTTACAGTTAGGAGTTAAATTCTACAACATGTGTAGTCATAACTACCACATGTGTACTCAATGAGTTACCTGACTTTGTCTATGACTTGTATAGACAAAGCTATTTGTAGAAACGTTACACATAATCAATTTACTTTTACTTACCAAAAAAAAAAAAAAAAATTCTCAAATTAACCATTGATATTTTACATCTAATCTGCTATACTTGAAAATCTGCACCGTAAAATTTCAACCGTATAGCACTGATTGTTTGATCTTGATACTACGTTGTTTCTATCCAAATCTCTACGAAATTTTTATGATAGCTTTGACACTTCCTAATAGTAGATTTCCCTTTGGTTTCATCAAAAAATTATCAATATAAACTTCTGATATTTTACATCCAATCTGCTATACTTAAAAATCTATGCTACAGAAAATTTCAGCCGCATATTGTTGCCATAACCCATCTATTTGCAATCTTTTTTGAATGAAATTTCTTATACACTTTATAGATCATCTTGGCTTCCATCTAAGGTTGATCTATTGAGGAATTCATCTCTAAAACCGATTTTTTGTTGCTATAAATTTTCATCGTAAGCTGCTGAAATTTTTCTACGAGAATTCTGCTATCGCAATTTGCACCAATTTCCTTGCTGTTATACTGCCAAAATTTTCTTGATTAAATTAGTCATCCTTGCTGTCATATAAACTGTGATTTTGCTATCAATTCCCTCCTCAATTCTCTCAAGTTTTTGGTGAAAATTACGTCGAGAAACCGCTGTTTCTTCGACGATAATTCTTCTCTTACAAGACAGCACATACTTGCTGCAACTTCCACTGATTTCTATCAAACCTTTGCTGCCATCTACCACAGATCCAAAACTTTCATCTACAGCCCTAAAACTCCACCAAACCACACCCTCAAACTGCACCCAAAACAGCCACAAAACAAGCCTAAATCGTAGCCTACATCCACCGATCCACCAACCCTTTCGACCATAACTTCTCTCAATCTATACATGCCTTTAACCTGACAACAAAAGAGAGATCTTAACATCATAGATTTGGAGGCATATACTATGGCATCTAAGCAGACAATCGATGCTAAATTCGAAGCCTTGGAGGCACGAATGGAGGATAAGATTCGGACGCTCTTTACCGAACTCAGATTGGGCCGACTACTAAGCCCGAAATAATCATATCACGTAGAGAGCTTTGCCCAATCGCACCAGGCCCGAAGAGATGAGTTCCAAGGGAGGGGAGGCTCTATGATCGATCCTAACTATCTACGCATAAGGGTGGACTTCCCTAGATGGGAAGAAGGAGACCCGATTGGTTGGATCTTGCACGCGGAGCGATATTTTCGGTACCACAAAACCGCGGATGCATCTATGGTGAAAATTGCAGCTATACATCTTGAAGGGGATGCTATACAGTGGTTTGACTGGTTTGAACATACTTATGGAGTCCTTTCATGGCAACAATTCAAAGAAGGACTGCTGATACGCTAGAGAACTATCGACCCATATCATTATGCAACTTTATTTACAAGATCATCTCCAAAGTATTAGCAAATAGAATGCAAAAGGTAATACACAAGATCATTAGCCCAAATCAAGCTGCTTTCATCAAAGGGAGAAGTATACATCATAACATTTTGCTTGCTAATGACTTGGTCAAAGATTTGCATTCAAAAGCAAGAGGGACAAAAATATGTTTTAAAGCTGATTTACGGAAAGCCTTTGATTCAGTTAATAGGAAATTTATCTATAAGATGCTCCTCGATATGAACTTCCCACAGTAATGGGTTAATTGCATTCAATCTTGCCTGGAAACTCCAAAGTTTTCGATACTCTTTAATGGCTCACCTATTGGTTTTTTTGGGAGCACGAATGGCATCCGACAAGGTGATCCACTCTCTCCGTATCTCTTTACTATTGCGATGGAAGGACTTAGCTGTATGTTGGAACATGCAGTCTTAAATGGCAGCATAAAGGTACCCAATGCTGGCTCTATTCGTATATCACATATAACATTTGCAGATGATTTACTTATCTTTCTCCAAAATGATCCAACTTCAGTAAAGAACCTGGCTACTATTATGAATGACTTTGGTATGGTTTCTGGACTTCAGTTAAATCATGCGAAAAGTAAAGTATATATGAGCCCTTACGTTGAGGATAAGGTCTTTATTGCAAAAACTTTGGGGGTTAGTGAGGGAAGCCTGCTAGTTCCTTATTTGGGTCTCCCGCTCATATCCATAGGCATTCACAAAACCCACTGTCAGCCTATCCTGCAAAAAATAAAGAATAGAATTTCTTCTTGGAAAAATAGGCTTCTATCAAAAGCAGGACGACTCGAACTCATCCGTTCTGTATTGCACTCCTACTCTATATATTGGTGTAATGCATTTCTTCTGCCTGCTGGACTTCTCCAAGATATTGAACGGTTATTAATGAACTTCTTCTGGAATGGCACAAATGATAAGGCAATGCATATGGTAAATTGGGATAGTATTTGCAAACCAAAAGATGAAGGAGGGCTAAACTTGAGAAATACTAGAGATTGGAATCAAGCATGCCTGGTACAACAATTGTGGGATCTTTTGCGAAACAAATGTTCCTTATGGTCACAATGAGTTTCTGCTAGGTATCTTTCAAAGGAATCAATCTGGGAAATTTCAACAAGAACATACCACTCTTCAGCTTGGAAAGGAATTTTAAAGGCAAGGAATTGGCTAATCAAACATATTTCTAATGCAATCTCTTCTAGAACTAGTACTAATATGTGGTACGATCCTTGGGTGAATGGGAAGAGTATATTTCAATTATATGGCGACAGAATACGAAAAGATCTTGGGGCTCCCAAAGATTGGAAGGTTTCCGAGTTCATTGCTAACGGTACCTGGTATGTTATCACTTTGGCCGACTATCATAGCTATTCAAATCAGGAACAACTCTTCAGATATACTTATTTGGCCTCATGACAATGGCAAATTTAGTGCCACATCCGTATGGAATCAAATTAGACAAAGAAATAACAAGTGGGTCCCAAGCAGTTGGACATGGGATCGACCGGGATCACAAAGACACTCCTTATGTACATGGCAGGCCCTTCTCAATAAACTACCTACAATAGACAATATGAAAAGAAGAGGTATCTATCATGTTAACCGATGCTCCCTTTGTTTGCAACAAGTAGAAACTGTTGACCACCTTTATTTTGCATGTAATTATACAAAATGGATATGGAAGGAGATTCTCCAGCAATTTGAACTCAATAGACTGCCGTAACCAAACTTGCACCAAGAACTAGGCGACCTTATGCAATGTTTCTCAAGAAAAGGGCCACTTACACAACTGGCAAAGGTTACTTTCAGATGCGCTATTTGGTGGATGTGGAAGGAGAGATGTAATAGAATCTTTGAATGTCAACACACAAACAATGCTCAGCTCTTGAGTGGAAGGAGAGATGTAATAGAATCTTTGAATGTCAACACACAAACAATGCTCAGCTCTTGAAAGAGATTATTAGAGACTCAAGATCCTGTATGGAGCATGATCTCAAAATCGAGCACTTCACCCGACGAGAAAAAGATATTTTTATCAAATTTAATTTTGCTATTAGCTAAAGATCTTGGGAATGATGTCAAATAATGTACCCACAGTTAGTTATAGTCTACAGCATGTGTAGTCATAACTATCGCATTCGCACTCTATGAGTTAATTGGCTTTGTCTATGACTTGTATAAATAAAGCTATTTGTAGAATCTTTACACATAATCAATTTACTTTTACTTACCAAAAAAAAAAAAAAGATTACGAGAATATTGACGGACAACTAGCAAAGATCCGATAAACCTCCACCATTCAGGAGTACCAAACTAGGTTTGAAAGGTTATCTAATCAAACTCTTGATTGGTCTCAAAAACAGCTATTGAGGACCTTTATTGAGGGCTTGAAGCCGGAGATCCGAGGAGAAGTTAAAGCACGACAACCGTACACGCTTATGGCAGCCATCTCTTTCGCATGACATCAAGAGGAGCAATTGAACCATGAAGCTCAAAGGACTAGGGTCACTCCTCAACCAGTGATATTGAAGCCCTTAACCCCCTGTACTATTGACCAAGTCCCTGCACCAAAAAGGTTGACAAGAGAAGTGCTTCAGGAGCGATCTGCGAAGGGGTTATGTTGGCATTGCAACGAGCCGTGGAGCCATGAGCATCGGTGTAGTAAAGGGAGACTTTTTATCATTGAACCAGTAGAAGAAGAGGTCATTGAACATCCAGAAGAGAGCATTGAACATAAAGAAGAAGATGTAGAAGAAGAGCCACAACCGACCAAAGTTACGGTACATGCACTACCCGGCTACTCAAACCCGCAAACGATGAAAGTTGGAGGCCTTCTCAAACAACAACTGATCACTGTTTTCATCGATACGGGCACCGCTAATAATATCCTAAACAGTAAGGTTACTATCCGAATGGCATTACCTATCGAGAATCGTAGCAGGTTTGATGTTAAGGTCACCGACAGACGGATTTTGAAGTGTGATCGTAGGCGCCCGCAAGAGAAACTATTGCTGCAGGTCCAAGAGATAAATGCATATTTCTTCCTTCTCCCTCTTGATGATCATGAGGCCATGCTCAAAATTAAATGGTTGACAACATTAGGTGATTTTTCTTGGAATTTTATGAAACTAATTATGAAATTTTACAGTAAGGAGAAACAGGTGATACTGCACGGGAAACGTGGGGGTGGCGTAACGATGATTTGCACACAACAAACGAAGAAGGTTTTGCATAAAGCATGCAGTGGCTTTTTGGTACAACTTGAGCAGCAAACTAAGGGAGAGCCTGTTGAATCTCGGATTTTGATGATGAAGTCAATTGTCATTTGTTGTCTAATATATGTGTTGAGATAAGTGTGCAGGATTAACTACGATGAAAGTAAGACATGCAGCAGGAGTTGCGCCGGAGTCATGACAATGATCATGTTGGGAGTTCGAGAGCTCGACGGAAGTTCGGACAGTCGTCGGAGGTTCCGCGGGAACAAATCCGAGAAGTCCAGAAGCTTGCCAAAGGAGCTCGTCGGAACTTGCCAAGTGGATCGTCGCAGTCCAGGAGTTTGCCGGAAGTCCGCAGGAGCATCACCGAGGGTTCATCGGATGATCGACGGAAGTTCGCCGGAAACTCGCCGGAAGAAGCGAGTGACGCACCGAAGCAAGCTGCAGAATATGTCTTAGGAAATAATCGTAGTTAGCACTTTGATTAAGCTAGAAATGGGAGGTGATCCCATTAGCTTAATCCTGGGGCAATTGGGCCCCTGAAGAACTCAAATTGGGTCGAATGGTTCAACCCATTCGGACCCAGGTTGCTGTGGGAGGTGCAACCGCCCAGGCAGGGAGGTAGCACCGCCCAGGCTATGTCTCCCAACGAGACTGGGTGGTGCAACCGCCCCAGCCAAGAGGTGCAACCGCCCAGGGCTCAGTCTCCGAGCGAGACTGGGCGGTGCAACCTCCTATGTCAGGAATTAGCTCTGCCAGGCGGTGCAACCTCTCCAGTCAGGCGGTGCAACCGCCTGAGCTCGGTCTTCGAGCTCTGGCAGAGAGGTGCAACCGCCCCTGACAGAGGTAGCACCGCCCAGAGGCTCAGTCTTTGAGCTCTGCCAGGCGGTGCAACCTTCCTAGTCAGGAGGTGCAACCGCCTGATCCCGGAATTCCGGGATTTGATCGTTTTGAGCTCCAAATTTGAACTGGGTTGGGGCCTATAAATACCCCACCCATTCAGCACTGAAAAGATACAGACCTACACCGAATTCTTGATCTTTTCTATGATTCTAAGAGCTCAAATTTGTGTAAAGTCCAAAAGTTCTCCTCTTTTTGTTCTTCAAGTCTTGAGTTGTAAAGAGAGGAGAGAAAGGTTCTGTAAGGGTTGTCTCCTGAGCCCGTCAAAAGGAGTGAAACTGTAAAAGGGCAGTTGGCCTTCGTCTATTGAAGGAAGGCCTCTAGTTGACGTCGGTGACCTCGTCGGTGGAGGAAGCCAAAAGTGGAGTAGGTCAAGACTGACAGAACCACTCTAAATCTCTGGTTTGCTTTTATTTTGAGCACTTTATCATTACTGCAAACCTCCTACATAGCTACTGCTCTCTGCGCTTTTACGAACAGGTTTCTAAGTTCTGATTTTTCCGAATCTGCATTCAGACGTAAATCGGTGTTTTCGTACGATCTTTACATTGCAGTTTACATTTACGTTTTGATTCTATTTATAACTGCAAACTGTCTTCTGCGCTTTTACGAACGAGTTTCTTTGCAGTTTACGTTTACGTTTTGATTCCATTTAGACGCAAACTGCGCTTAGACACAATCTGCGCTTAGACGCAAACTGCGCTTAGACGCAACTGCGCTTAGACGCAATCTGAGCTTAGACGCAAACTGCGCTTAGACGCAAACTGCGCTTAGACGCAATCTGAGCTTAGACGCAATCTGCATTTAGACGCAAACTGCATATAGACGCAAACTGCGCTTAGGCGCAAACTGTGTTTAGACGTAAACTGCACTTAATCATAAGTAATCTTAGAATCGGTTTTTGCATCAAAATAGTTTTTATCGAACGAACGCAGCTTTCGTTTTTAATCGCTGAAAGATTTCCGCTGCACTAATTCACCCCCCCCCCTCTTAATGCTCTCGATCCTAACAATTGGTATTAGAGCCCGGTTAACTCTCAAACGGATTAAAACCCAAGAGAGATGTCTTACGCAGGAAACCAAGAGGGCCATTCCATTACACGTCCACTCATGTTTAATGGGACGGACTACACCTATTGGAAGACCCGAATGAGGATCTTTCTTATTTCTATGGACGTTGAACTCTGGAATCTTGTCGAGAATGGTTTTTCAAAGTCTTCTCTTCCAATGATCGATTGGAACGATTCGGAGAAGAAGGCTTTCGCTCTTAATGCAAAGGCTATGAATGCCTTATTTTGCGCACTTGATAAAAACGAGTTTAATCGTGTTTCGATTTGTGAAACTGCATTTGATATTTGGCACACACTCGAAGTGACTCATGAAGGCACAAGTAGAGTGAAAGAGTCAAAAATCAATCTTTTGTTACACTCTTTCGAACTTTTTCGGATGAAACCGAGTGAGACTATTGGCGACATGTTTATCCGTTTCACGGATGTTGTCAACGGTCTAAAAGGACTCGGAAAAAGTTTTTCGGATTTTGAGCTCGTAAATAAGATTCTAAGATCTCTTCCTAAGAGTTGGAATCCTAAAGTCACTGCTATTCAAGAGGCAAAAGATCTAAACAACTTCCCTCTTGAAGAACTAATTGGGTCATTAATGACCTACGAGATGACTTGCAAAGCTCATGAAGAGCAAGAAGACATCCTTCCAAAGAACAGGAAGGATATGGCACTTAGAACTTTGAAAGATCACTTGAAAGAAAACTCAAGTGATGAGGACTGTGATGATGACTTGGCACTTCTAACAAGAAAATTTAAAAAATTCATTAAAAGAAACAAGTTTAAGAATGACACTAAAAGTAAACTTGAACCCAAGAAAGACCAAGTTATTTGCTATGAGTGCAAAAAGCCGGGACACTACAAGAGTGATTGTCCCCAAGCCAAAAAGAGAACAACAAAAAAGAAGGCGCTCAAAGCAACATGGGATGATTCGAGCGCGTCTGAAGAAGAGGAGTCCAACACCGAGCAAGTTGCTCATTACGCCTTAATGGCCATCGGAGAGGAGGTAACGAATTTATTAGATGCTGATTTATCTTTCGATGAATTATTAAATGCCTTCCATGACTTATTTGATGAATGCAAGATTATCAATAGAAAATACAAATTGCTGAAAAAGGAGCATGATAGTCTTACTTGTGATTTTGATAAGTTAAAAATTGAATATCATGATAGTTTAAATTCATGTATCAAATGTCATGATCTAGAAACTCTAAAAAAAGAAAACCTGCTACTTAAGGACACCTTGAAGAAATTCGAGGTTGGTAGCAAGTTATTGAACATGATCCTTGCAAACAAGGGTCACGTTCCAAAAAGAAGTGGAATTGGATTTGTGAGAAGTCCTCACCTAAATCCAGCCACCTTTATAAAAGGCCCCATCTTACATGTTCAACACCAAGCAAAATGTAACTTTTGTTGCAAAATTGGACACAAGACGCATTATTGTCCATTCAAGAAAATTAGTCCAAACAAATTGATTTGGGTTACTAAAGGAACCATGATAAACTCTATGCAACATGATAAACAATGTAGATCTATCTTTGAGGCACCCAAAAGCAAATGGGTACCTAAAAATCATCCTTTCTTGTAGAAACCCACACCATCGCAAGCTAGGAGCAAGAGATGGTACCTTGATAGTGGATGCTCAAGGCATATGACCGGAGATCCATCTCAATTCTCTAAGCTCACTAGCAAAGACGAAGGCTATGTCACCTTCGGAAACAACAACAAGGGTAAAATCACAAATGCGACCTAGATACAATCCTGTTTAACTTTTCAAGAATTAGAAACGTATGATTCTCAAATTCACATATCCCTGGATTTTCGAACCCATAAATTTCATCCTTTCATAACCTTCTAATTTAACTCGTATCATGAAATAACTAACTCTGTCATGAACTTGCAAGACTTATCAACTTGAAGAAACTATCATAAACATGTGTACAACATTGAGAATGTGCACATTAAAAATCTACCTTGATCGTGCCAAAGTCCCTGTCTTAAAATGAAAATTCTTACGTAATTACGTAAGTAAAGTTGATTACTGGGAATGAAAACTCTCCTCAAGACAGAAAAATTCTCAGATCAGAACAAGTGTTCACCAGGCGGTGGCACCGCCCCAGCTGGAGGTAGCACCTCCAGCTGTCACGTGTTGCAAGCGGTTGCACCGCTCCAGCGAGAGGTGCAACCGCCCGCAACTCAGCCCCTTTATAACTCAAGCTAGGGCCGGCGGTGAAACCGACCCCAACTCATTTCCTTCCCTCCTCTACTCTCCTAAGCCTCCTCCATCCCCATTTCCCCCATCTTAGCATCCCAAATACTCTTCATTTCGAAGCAAAGCATCAACATTCCTTCCCTCTCTTGAAGATCCCTCTCTTGAAGATCTCATTAAGGTACTCTCTAAGAAGCCCTTAAACTCTGTTTCTTGATTCATTTACTTTTGCTCATCACTATTATTCTAAACAGCAGTAGTTATGGGATCTAGAAGATCCTCAAGGGACAAAGAAAAGAGGAGATTAGTAGAAGACTTTGATTCCACCCTTTTCGATTCAAAATACCATGCTGAAAAATTTTCCTCTTTTGAACTTAGGAATGTCAACAAGGGAAAATACGTAGATTTAAGTGAGCTAAGAGACTTAGAGACAATCCAGTGGTTTGCAAACTTAGATCTACTCCCTATCTTATAAATTAATGAACCCATCTATCCAAGACTAGTAAGATTATTTTACAACAACATACTAGTAGATGAAGAAGAAAGGATGTTCACCTATCTCTTAGGACAACATATTTCAATTACGGATAGATTCATTTGCGACATGATAGGCATTCCCATGAAAAGTAGAGGACTTTACTTTAGAGGATCATGGGATGATGAAAATGTTGGAACAACATACGTTGAAGCCCTACAAACAATTTTTGCCAATCCGAACTTAGAATTTTTTCCTAAAAGTTGTGAACATTTACTGCCTCTAAACACTAAGGTACTTCATCACATCCTAACTAGCATCATTCTTCCTAAACAATATCATCATGATGAAGTAAGCCAATTAGAATTAGGAACTATGTATATGATCATGAAAGGAAATGACATCTGTCTTGGTTATCTTATCCAACAAAACATGTTGGAACTATCTAAGAAAGACATGATGCTCCCATATGGTGGTATAATAACTAGAATAATGAAAGCTTATGATATTCTAATACCACCGGAAGAAGAAGTAATAAAAGTAGATAGATTTTTTTTGGTAAGTAAAAGTAAATTGATTATGTGTAAATTTTCTACAAATAGCTTTATCTATACAAGTCATAGACAAAGCCAAGCAACTCATAGAGTGCAAATGCGATAGTTATGACTACACATGCTGTAGACTATAACTACCTGTGGGTACATTATTTGGCATCATACTTTTATTGGGATTCAGCATAATTAATAAAAATCTACTTCACCGATTAAGATGTTTTTATAGAAATGGCAATTGGGTTAGAATGCCAAGAAGAACTGATCCCACTCAACCTGAACCAGAACTGGAAACACCAGTCTTTAGGGGTACCCAATCTCCTCCGATCTATCCCTTTGAGGAAACACATCCGTTTGAGTAAACTCACATATCATCTGTCGAAGATATTGGGATTCGGATGGACCGATTCGAACAAAGACAAGAACGGCTTGAACTTCGACAAGATCAAATCCTAACTGAACTACAACAAATTCATCGACAATTTGACTCTTTATTTAGGCACTTTAACCTTCCACCTCATCAATTTACTTTTACTTACCAAAAAAAAAACCTTCCGCCTCATGAATGAACTTGTATGAACACAATCATCCGTTGT
Organism: Musa acuminata AAA Group; assembly: GCF_036884655.1. Lineage (NCBI taxonomy): Eukaryota > Viridiplantae > Streptophyta > Magnoliopsida > Zingiberales > Musaceae > Musa > Musa acuminata. The sequence goes on along the minus strand of NC_088328.1, from coordinate 9,463,305 downwards.
TGTTATAAACTCCTCATGGACTTTGTCTTTGATATGGTTACCTGATATGTTGTAAACTCCATATGTTACTCTTTACCTTGATCTGTAAGCATATGCAAAGTTACAAACATCTCTTGTTGTTTATCTCGGATTTTACATTGAAACTAAATGTTTTGAAAACCTTATGCCTTGATAAATATAAAGTGACATACCAATGTATTTGATAAGTCAGCATTATGTCATTAATACTAAACATCAACTAGCTGATATCTTTACAAAACCTCTAAGTGAAGAACAATTTGATTTCATAAGAAGAGAATTAGGAATGTTGATGTGTCCGAATACTTAAACTAGTTAAAATTATTTTTCGGATGTTATTGATTACTATTACATGCCTTGGTATCACTTGATCAAATAACATGTTGGAAATTATGTCACAAATGTTTTTTGAAAATCAGTAGCTTACTCATATCCGAATGCATGTAAGAAGTTCATCTTATTTTCGGTTTGAATGCTAAAAATAGGATTTTCCTGTACACTCTTATGAAAACTTTTTGAAAAATGAGTTTCCTCCTTCAAGCAACGAACTATAACATAACAAGGAGAAGAGATATTCAAAGCATTATATGTGTCATGCCTTCCTTTATGTGCTTGATAACCTGCTGGAATCACATCTACCATGCTTTTTGATAATGCTACCATGCTTTTTGTTGATGACAAAGGGGGAGAAAAATATGAATTGATATGGTTGCTATTACTGATGTTATGATTAGGCCATACCTGCTATCACTGATAATGATATGGTTGCTATTACTATTGTTGATATGGTTGCTATCACTGATGCTATGATTAGGCCATACTTGCATCACCAAGAAATATATGATTGCCATATGCCCTGTATCAAGATATCAAACAAAAATTTGCATCGTACGAACTGATATCTTACCATGTGATGCAATGCTACACTTGCTAAAATATTCGAAATGTGTACATCATGTAATGATATCAAAATCTTGCTTCACAGCTTTATATGTCGATATCTTACAATATGATGAATTGCTACAATAACCATCATTCAAACTTGTTATATTTGAAAATGTATGTCAAGCCTTGACATCATCTTCAAAGAGATACATTATGATAGGAATCATGATGGGAATATGTCTCTTGAATTTATAAAGTTTTTAAATTCAAGAAGTATGGCATATAGACAAGGGGAGTTAAGGTTAACTCCATTATCAATTGATTGTCATCATCAAAAAGGGGGCGATTGTTGAATCTCGGATTTTGATGATGAAGTCAATTGTCATTTGTTGTCTAATGTATGTGTTGAGATAAGTGTGCAGGATTAACTATGATGAATGTAAGACATGTAGCAGGAGTTGCGCCGGAGTCATGACAATGATCACGTTGGGAGTTCGAGAGCTCGACGGAAGTTCGGACAGTCGTCGGAGGTTCTGCGGGAACAAATCCGAGAAGTCCAGAAGCTTGCCAAAGAAGCTCGTCAGAACTTGCCAAGTGGATCGTCGCAGTCCAGGAGTTTGCCGGAAGTCTGCAGGAGCATCATTGAGGGATCATCGGATGATCGACGGAAGTTCGCCGGAAACTCGTCGGAAGAAGCTAGTGACGCAACGAAGCAAGCTGCAGAATATGTCTTAGGAAATAATCGTAGTTAGCACTTTGATTAAGTTAAAAATGGAAGGTGATCCCATTAGCTTAATCTTGGGGCAATTGGGCCACTGAAGAACTCAAATTGGGTCGAATGGTTCAACCCATTCGGACCCAGGTTGCTGTGGAAGGTGCAACCGCCCAGGCAGGGAGGTAGCACCGCCTAGGCTATGTCTCCCAGCGAGACTAGGTGGTGCAACCGCCCCAGCCAAGAGGTGCAACCGCCCAGGGCTCAGTCTCCGAGCGAGACTGGGCGGTGCAACCTCCTCTGTCAGGAGGTAGCACCGCCAGAGCTCAAGTTTCGAGCTCTGCCAGGCGGTGCAACCTCTCCAGTCAGGCGGTGCAACCGCTTGAGCTCGGTCTTCGAGCTCTGGCAGAGAGGTGCAACTGCCCCTGACAGAGGTAGCACCTCCCAGAGGCTCAGTCTTCGAGCTCTGCCAGGCGGTGCAACCGCCCCAGTCAGGAGGTGCAACCGCCTGATCCCGGAATTCCAGGATTTGATCGTTTTGAGCTCCAAATTTGAACTGGGTTGGGGCCTATAAATACCCCACCCATTCAGCACTGAAAAGATACAGACCTACACCGAATTCTTGATCTTTTCTGTGATTCTAAGAGCTCAAATTTGTGTAAAGTCCAAAAGTTCTCCTCTTTCTGTTCTTCAAGTCTTGAGTTGTAAAGAGAGGAGAGAAAGGTTCTGTAAGGGTTGTCTCCTGAGCCCGTCAAAAGGAGTGAAACTGTAAAAGGGCAGTTGGCCTTCGCCTATTGAAGGAAGGCCTCTAGTTGACGTCGGTGACCTCGTCGGTGGAGGAAGCCAAAAGTGGAGTAGGTCAAGACTGACCGAACCACTCTAAATCTCTGGTTTGCTTTTATTTTGAGCACTTTATCATTACTGCAAACCTCCTACATAGCTACTGCTCTCTGCGCTTTTACGAACAAGTTTCTAAGTTATGATCTTTCCGAATCTGCATTCAGACGTAAATCGGTGTTTTCGTACGATCTTGTTAGAACCCTTGCAGATTCTAAACTTGGGGTTGATCTCTTTAGAGGATCGGCCTCCTTGGAACTCTATAGGGGTTCCTCCCTCCAAGTTGCTGCTCAAAGGCTTCATAAAAGATTCATCTATTGCTTATGAAAAGAGGAGGAATACATGACTATTTATAGGGCTTTTAAACCCTAACTCATAGGACTCCTACTCAAGACTCCTACTTCTAATCAACTCCTAATAGGACTCTTACTTAAGACTCATATTTCTTTACAACTCCTAATTCTTAAGACTCCTATTCCTTTACAACTCCTAATTCTTCTCTAAGAAACAACCTCCTACATGAATGCCCCTTTCAATTAGGACTCTCCTAGCTAGAGTCCTAACAGAATGTGCCTCTCAATTAGGACTCTCCTAGCTAGTCCTAACAGTTTCACATGAATGTCCCTCTCAATTAGGACTCTCCAAGCTAGAGTCCTAACAGACCCGCCCTCTTCAAATCAGCCTTGTCCTCGAGGCTGATGATTCGTGAATTCTGGGAATTTGATCTTCAAGTCGTCATAGTTCTCCCAAGTGGCATCTTCTATTGGTAGGTTCGCCCATTGTATTAGCACTTTATTAGTGGGTCGTCGTCGTCGAGTCACGATCCGTCGATCAATAATGGCACTTGGCTGGGTCTGGAGTTCTCTTTGGGTAGTCATATTTGGTGGGTGGCTTTGGGCTGTCTCCAAGCACCTATTTACAACTTCTATCTGGCCGTCGATTTGTGGGTGATATGTCGCACTCCTTTTCAATTTAGTACCCTGCATATGGAATAACTTTGTCCAAAATCTGCTCTTGAAGGTGCAAGTAGAATTTATCACAAGCACAATGCGTCCCTTATAGCATAATTCTTTTGAGTCCCGATTGTAATGAGCCACGGAGCTTGGTGCTTCCTCTAATTTTTTTTTTTGATCTTACTATTCTCCGAATCTTCCTGCCATTCCATCTTAATATCCTCAAGGAAGTCGTTGGTTGGAAGTAAAACAACCGAAAATTCAGCTTGCTTAGGTAGCTGCGAAAGCACATCTGCAAGAACATTCTCTTTCCCCTTTTTGTATGTTATTTCATAATCAAATCAAAGAAGTTTTGTTACTCATTTTTGCTGCTCAAGGGATGATATCTTTCGCTCCAAAAAGTACTTGAGGCTTTTATGGTCGGTTTTAATTTGAAATCGTCGACCAATCAAGTAGGGTCTCCACCTCGTTGCTGCGCGCACAATGGCAAGCATCTCCTTATCATATGTTGACTTATTTTGATGGGAGGGAGATAATGCCTTGCTAGTATATGTGAGTGGTTGACCATCTTGCATAAGAATGGCTCCAATTCTGACTCCAGATGCGTCGGCCTCAATAATGAAGAGTCGGTTGAAATCTGGTAGTGTTAGCACCGACGTCGTCGTCATGGCTGCCTTAAGTTTGTCGAAGGCAGTGGAGGCGCTGTCCGACCATTGGAAGACATCTTTTTTCAGTAAGGAAGTAAGTGGTGCACTGATCTCTCCATAGTTTTTCACGAACTTACAGTAGTAGCCTGTTAAACCCAGAAAGCCATATAGCAATTTTATATTCTACGGGGTCAGCCAGTTTTGCATTGCTCCAATTTTGAAGGGGTCTACTGCCACACCTTCCTCTGATATGATATGCCCAAGATATTCCACCTTCTTATGAAGAAAGCAAAAATTCATAGTGGTTGTTGTGTATTCAAAAGGTGATTTTCGGTATGTCTTCTTCGCATACTCGTATTTGATGATACCCGGATCGAAGGTCCAGCTTTGTGAAGATTTGTGCTCCCTTAGCAACTCATCTACTACTGGAATAGGGTATTTATCCTTGATGGTTATGCCATTGAGAGCTCGGTAATCAACACATAATCGCCATATTCCATCCTTCTTTCGTATGAGGAGCACCGGTGAAGAGTAGGGGCTGCAACTTGGCCGAATAACTCCTGTTTTGAGCATCTCTTTTACAATCCTTTCTATTTCATCCTTCTGGAGATGTGGATATTGATATGGCTGAGCATTTGCTGGAGATTTGCCTGGAAGAATCATTATACAATGATCATGCCGACGGGTAAGAGGTAGGTTGCGCGGTTCGTCAAATATATTCGAAAATTCAACAAGCAAAGGAAGTAGATTTGGATCTTCAAATTTTGTTGGCTCTCCCTTAGTTTGTTGCTCAAGTTGTACCAAAAAGCCACTGCATGCTTTATGCAAAACCTTATCTATTTGTTGTGTGCAAATCGTCGTTACGTCGCCCTCACGTTTCCCGTGCAGTATCACTTGTTTCTCCTTTCTGTAAAATTTTAAAATTAGTTGCATAAAATTCCAAGAAATATCACCTAATGTCATCAACCATTTAATTCTGAGTATGGCCTCATGATCATCAAGAGGGAGGAGGAAGAAATCTGCAATTATCTCTTGGTCCTGCAACAACAGTTTCACCTGCGGGCACCTATGATCACACTTCAAAATCCGTCCGTTGGCGACCTTAACGACAAACCTGCTACAATTCTGAATAGGTAAGTTCATATAGACAGCAACCTTACTGTTTAGGAAGTTATTAGTGCTGCCCGTGTCGATGAGAATAGTGATCGGTTGTTGTTTGAGAAGGCCTCCAACTTTCATCGTTTGTGGGATTGAGTAGCCAACTAGTGTATGAACCGTAACTTTGGTCGGTTGTGGCTCTTCTTCTGCATCTTTTTCTTCATGTTCAAGGATCTCTTTTGGATGTTCAATGACCTCTTCTTCTATTGGTTCACTCATAAGAAGTCCCCCTTTACTACAGCGATGCTCACGGCTCCACGGCTCGTCACAATGCCAACATAACCCCTTCGCATATCGCTCCCGAAACTCTTCTCTTGTTAACCTCTTTGGTATTACTAGTAGGGTGGGCTGAGGGCTTCAATATTACTGGTTGAGGAGCGACCCTAGTCCTCCGAGCTTCATGGTTCAATTGCTCCTCTTGATGTCGTGCGAAAGAGATGGCTGCCATAAGGGTATACGGTTGTCGCGCTTTAACTTCTCCTCGGATCTCCGGCTTCAAGCCCTCAATGAAGGTCCTCAATAGCTGTTTTTGAGACCAATCACAAGTTTGATTAGATAACCTTTCAAACCTGGTTTGGTACTCCTGAATGGTGGAGGTTTGTCGGATCTTTGCTAATTGTTTGTCAATATTCTCGTAATCGGTTGGTCTGAAGCGAATCAGCAGTCCTTCTTTGAATTGTCGCCATGAAAGGACTCCATAAGTATGTTCAAACCAGTCAAACCACTGTATAGCATCCCCTTCAAGATGTATAGCTGTAATTTTCACCATAGATACATCCGCGGTTTTGTGGTACCGAAAATATCGCTCCGCGCGCGAGATCCAACCAATCGGGTCTCCTTCTTCCCATCTAGGGAAGTCCACTCTCATGCTTGGATAGTTGGGGTCAGTCATATAGCCTCCCCTCCCTTGGAAGTCATCTCTTTGGGCTTGGTGTGATTGGGCAAAGCTCTCTCCTTGATATGATTTCTTCGGGCTTAGTGGTCGGCCCAATCTGAATTCGGTAAAGAGCATCCGAATCTTATCCTCCATTCGCGCCTCCAATGCTTCGAATTTAGCATTGATTGCCTCCTTAGATGCCATAGTATATGCCCCCAAATCTATGATGTTAAGATCTCTCTTTTGTTGTTGGGTTAAAGGCATGTATAGGTTGAGAGAAGTGATGGTTGAAAGGGTTGGTGGATTGGTGGATGTAGGCTGCGGTTTAGGCTTGTTTTGTGGCTGTTTTGGGTGCAGTTTGAGGGTGTGGTTTGGCAGAGTTTTAGGATTGTGGATGAAAGTTTTGGATCTGTGGTAGATGGTAGCAAAGGTTTGACAGAAATCCGTGGAAGTTTTTTTTTGGTAAGTAAAAGTAAATTGATTATGTGTAAAGTTTCTACAAATAGATAAAACAAATTTGCAGCAAGTATGTGCTGTCTTGTAAGAGTAGAATTGTCGTCGAAGAAACAACGGTTTCTCGACGTAATTTCCACCAAAAACTTGAGAAAATTGAGGAGAGAATTGATATCAAAATCACAGTTTATATGACAGCAAGGATATCTAATTTAATCAAGAAAATTTCGGCAGAATAACAGCAAGGAAATTGGTGCAAGTTGCAATTGCAGAATTATCGTCGAAAAAGTTCAGCGGGTTACGATGAAAATTTGCAGCAACATAAAATCATTTTTAGAGATGAATTTCTTAATAGATCAATCTTAGATGGAAGCCAAGATGATCTATGAAGTGTATAAGAAATTTCATTCAAAAAAGATTGCAAATAGATGGGTTAAGGCAACGATATGCAGTTGAAATTTTCTACAGCATAGATTTTCAAGTGCAGCAGATTGGACATAAAAGATCAGTAGTTTATATTGAGAATTTTTCGATGAAACCAAAGGGAAATCCACTGTTAGGAAGTATCAAAGATGTCATAAAAATTTCGTAGAAATTTGGATAGAAAAAGTACAGTAGCAAGATCAAACAGATGGTGCTGTGCGGCTTGAATTCTGCAATTCAAGTGCAGCAGATTGGACATAAAAGATCAGTAGTTTATATTGAGAATTTTTTGATGAAACGAAATGGAAATCCACTGTTAGGAAGTGTCAAAGATGTTATAAAAATTTCGTAGAAATTTGGATAGAAAAAGCACAGTAGCAAGATCAAACAAATGGTGCTATGCGGCTGGAATTCTGCAATATATCTTTCGTCGTAGAGATGAAAACTTTGTGTACTCAATGAGTTACCTGACTTTGTCTATGACTTGTATAGACAAAGCTATTTGTATAAACGTTACACATAATCAATTTACTTTTACTTACCAAAAAAAAAAACTTTGTGACGAAAAGTTTATGCAGCAATATAGGAACAATTTTTTTTTTTTTTTGGATTTTTGAATAAGGATAACTAAATTGCAGCAGCAGTAAGGTAGGAAACCATAACCTGTTGCAATTCACGGGGAGATCAAAGGATGATCCGCGGTGGTGGAGATGATGGCGGAATTCGGTGACGATCTTTTAAGCAATTGTAGGAATTGCTTTGGATGGTTGTAGAGGGTTGATGGATGGCTGTGGAAGGGCAATGAGACGCCAAGAACACTGCTCTGATACCAGGTGTTAGAACCCTTGCAGATTTTAAACTTGGGGTTGATCTCTTTAGGGGATCGGCCTCCTTGGAACTCTATATGGGTTCCTCCCTCCAAGTTGCTGCTCAAAGGCTGCATAAAAGATTCATCTATTGCTTATGAAAAGAGGAGGAATACATGACTATTTATAGGGCTTCTAAACCCTAACTCCTTATAGGACTCCTACTCAAGACTCCTACTTCTAACCAACTCCTAATAGGACTCATACATAAGACTCATATTTCTTTACAACTCCTAATTCTTAAGACTCCTATTCCTTTACAACTCCTAATTCTTCTCTAAGAAACAACCTCCTACATGAATGCCCCTTTCAATTAGGACCTCATAGCTAGAGTCCTAACAGAATGTCCCTCTCAATTAGGACTCTCCTAGCTAGTCCTAACAGTTTTACATGAATGTCCCTCTCAATTAGGACTCTCCAAGCTAGAGTCCTAACAGATCTTTACATTGCAGTTTACATTTACGTTTTGATTCTATTTATAACTGCAAACTGTCTTCTGCGCTTTTACGAACGAGTTTCTTTGCAGTTTACGTTTACGTTTTGATTCCATTTAGACGCAAACTGCGCTTAGACGCAATCTGCGCTTAGACGCAAACTGCGCTTAGACGCAAACTGCGCTTAGACGCAATCTGAGCTTAGACGCAAACTGCGCTTAGATGTAAACTGCGCTTAGACGCAATCTGAGCTTAGACGCAATCTGAGCTTAGACGCAATCTGCATTTAGACGCAAACTTGGTCAAAGATTTGCATTCAAAAGCAAGAGGGACAAAAATATGTTTTAAAGCTGATTTACGGAAAGCCTTTGATTCAGTTAATAGGAAATTTATCTATAAGATGCTCCTCGATATGAACTTCCCACAGCAATGGGTTAATTGGATTCAATCTTGCCTGGAAACTCCAAAGTTTTCGATACTCTTTAATGGCTCACCTATTGGTTTTTTTGGGAGCACGAATGGCATCCGACAAGGTGATCCACTCTATCCGTATCTCTTTACTATTACGATGGAAGGACTTAGCTGTATGTTGGAACATGCAGTCTTAAATGGCAGCATTAAGGTACCCAATGCTGGCTCTATTCATATATCACATATAACATTTGCAGATGATTTACTTATCTTTCTCCAAAATGATCCAACTTCAGTAAAGAACCTGGCTACTATTATGAATGACTTTGGTATGGTTTCTGGACTTCAGTTAAATCATGCGAAAAGTAAAGTATATATGAGCCCTTACGTTGAGGATAAGGTCTTTATTGCACAAACTTTGGGGGTTAGTGAGGGAAGCCTGCCAGTTCCTTATTTGGGTCTCCCTCTCATATCCACAAGCATTCACAAAACCCACTGTCAGCCTATCCTGCAAAAAATAAAGAATAGAATTTCTTCTTGGAAAAATAGGCTTCTATCAAAAGCAGGACTGTTGAATCTCGGATTTTGATGATGAAGTCAATTGTCATTTGTTGTCTAATCTATGTGTTGAGATAAGTGTGTAGGATTAACTACGATGAAAGATAGACAAGCAGTAGGAGTTGCGCCGGAGTCAAGTTCATGATCACGTTGGGAGTTCGAGAGTTCGACGGAAGTTCGGACGGTCGTCGGAGGTTCTGCGAGAACAGATCCGAGAAGTCCAGAAGCTTGCCAAGCGAAGCTCGTCGGAACTTGCCAAGTGGATCGTCACAAAGTCCAGGAGTTTGCCGGAAGTCCGCAGGAGCATCACCGAGGGTTCATCGGATGATCGACGGAAGTTCGCCGGAAACTCGCCGGAAGGAGCGATTGACGCACCGAAGCAAAGCTGCAGAAATTGTCTTTGATTTAATCGTAGTTAGCACGTTGATTAAATTGGAAAATGGGAGGTGATCCCATTGGCTTAATCTTGGAACAATTGGGCCCCTGAAAGACTGAAATTGAGCCGAATGGAATGAACCATTCGGACCCTGATTGCACAAGGAGGTGCAACCGCCCAGGCCAGGAGGTGGCACCGCCTGGGCTAGGCCTTCCAGCGAGACTGGGCGGTGCAACCTCCCCAGCCGGGAGGTGGCACCGCCTGAGCTCAGTCTTCGAGCTAGACTGGGCGGTGCAACCTCCCTGACAGAGAGGTGGCACCGCTTGAGCTCAGTCTTCGAGCAAGACTGGGCGGTGCAACCTCCCTGGCAGAGAGGTGGCACCGCCTGAGCTCAGTCTTCGAGCAAGACTGGGCGGTGCAACCTCCCTGGCAGAGAGGTGGCACCGCCTGAGCTCGGTCTTCGAGCTCTGCCAGGCGGTGCAACCTCTCCAGTCAAGAGGTGCAACCGCCTGATCCCAGAATTCCGGGATTTGATTGTTTTGAGCTCCAAATTTGAATTGGGTTGGGGCCTATAAATTCCCCACCCATTCAGCACTGAAAAGATATAGACCTACACCGAAATCTTGATCTTTTCTGTGATTCTAAGAGCTCAAAAGTGTTGTAAAGCCTTTAAGTCTCCTCCTTCTGTTCTTCAAGTTTTCAGTTGTAAAGTGAGGAGAGAAAGGTCTGTAAAGGTTGTCTCCTGAGCCTGTCAAAAGGAGAGAAACTATAAAAGGGCAGTTTGGCCTTCGCCTATTGAAGGAAGGCCCCTAGTTGATGTCGGTGACCTCGTCGGTGGAGGAAGCCAAAAGTGGAGTAGGTCAAGACTGACCGAACCACTCTAAATCTCTGGTTTGCGTTTATTTTTGAGCACTTTATCCTTACTGCAAACCTCCTTCATTACTACTGCTCTCTGCGTTTTTACGAACAAGTTCTAAGTGCTGTTCTTTCCGAATCTGCATTCAGACGTAAATCGGTGTTTTCGTACATTACAGTTTACGCTTACGTTTTAATTCTTCAAAACTGTCTTCTACGCCTTCACGAACAAGTCTTTAAGTGCTGATCTATCCTAATCTGTTTTCAGACGTAAACCAGTGTTTTCGTACGATATTTACATTGCAGTTTACGTTTATGCCTTGATTCTGCAAAACTGTCTTCTGCGCTCTTACGAACCAGTTTCTAAAGTTCAGCTCCCTTTGAAACTGCATCTAGACGTAAAATTGCATTTAGACGTAAAACTGCTCAAACTGTGTTTAGACGTTTTAGACGTAAACTGAGTTTGGACGTAAATCTGCGTTTAGACGTAAATCTGCGTTTAGACGTAAAATTGCGTTTAGACGTAAAACTGTCCAAACTGTGTTTAGACGTTTTAGACGTAAACTGAGTTTAGATGTAAAACTGCGTTTAGACGTAAAACTGCGTTTAGACATAAATCTGCGTTTAGACGTAAAACTGCGTTTAGACGCAAACTGCGCTTAGACGCAAACTGCGCTTAGACGCAAACTGTGTTTAGACGCAAACTGCGCTTAGACGCAATCTGCGCTTAGACGCAAACTACACTTAGATACAAACTGAGAATTAATTTTTGCATCATAATAGTTTTTATTGAACGAACGCAGCTTTTGGTTTTAAATCGCTGTAAGATTTCCGCTGCACTAATTCACCCCCCGCCCTCTTAGTGCTCTCGATCCTAACAATTGGTATCAGAGCCCTGTTAACTCTCAAAAGGATTAAAACCCAAGAGAGATGGCTTACGCCGGAAACCAAGAGGGCCATTCCATTACACGTCCACCCATGTTTAATGGGACGGACTACACCTATTGGAAGACCCGAATGAGAATCTTTCTTATTTCTATGGACATTGATCTTTGGAATCTTGTCGAGAATGGTTTTTCAAAGTCTTCTCTTCCAATGATCGATTGGAATGATTTGGAGAAGAAGGCTTTCGCTCTTAATGCAAAGGCTATGAATGCCTTATTTTGTGCACTTGATAAAAACGAGTTTAACCGTGTTTCAACTTGTGAAACTGCGTTTGATATTTGGCACACGCTCGAAGTGACCCATGAGGGCACAAGTAGAGTAAAAGAGTCAAAAATCAATTTGCTGTTACATTCTTTCGAACTTTTTCGGATGAAACCGAGTGAAACCATTGGCGACATGTTTACCCGTTTCACGGATGTCGTCAACGGTCTAAAAGGACTCGGAAAGAGCTTTTCGGATTTTGAGCTTGTTAATAAGATACTAAGATCCCTTCCTAAGAGTTGGGATCCTAAAGTCACCGCCATTCAAGAGGCAAAAGATCTGCGAAATTTCCCTCTTGAAGAACTAATCGGGTCATTAATGACCTACGAAATGACTTGTAAAGCTCATGAAGAGCAAGAAGACATCCTTCCAAAGAACAGGAAGGATATGGCACTCAAAACTTCAGAATGCCACTTGAGAGAAAACTCAAGTGATGAGGACTGTGATGATGACTTGGCACTCCTAACAAGAAAGTTTAAAAAGTTCTTTAAAAGAAACAAGTTTAAGAATGATGCAAAAAATAAACTTGAACCCAAAAAGGACCAAGTAATCTGCTATGAATGCAAAAAGCCGGGACACTACAAGAGTGATTGTCCCCAAGTCAAGAAAAGAACAATAATGAAGAAGGCGCTCCAAGCAACATGGGATGATTCGAGCGCATCTGAGGAAGAGGAGTCCAACACCGAGCAAGTTGCTCATTACGCCTTAATGGCCATCGAAGATGAGGTAACAAATTCAATAGATGCAGATTTATCCTTCGATGAATTATTAAATGCTTTCCATGAACTGTTTGATGAGTATAAGACTATTAGTAGTAAATACAAATTGCTAAAAAAGGAGCATGATAGTCTTATTTGTAATTTCGATAAGTTAAATGCTGAACATCATGATAAGTTAAGCCCATGCATAAAATGCCATGATCTAGAAACTCTCCAAAAAGAAAACTTGCTACTTAAGGACACCTTGAAGAAATTCGAGGTTGGCAGCAAGTCATTGAACATGATCCTTACAAACAAGGGTCACGTTCCAAAAAGGAGTGGAATTGGATTTGTGAGAAGTCCTCACCAAAATCCAACCACCTTCATAAAAGGCCCTATCTTGCATGTTCAACACCAAACCAAGTGCAACTTTTGTTGCAAATCTGGACACAAGACACATTGTTGTCCATTCAAGAAAATAAGTCCAAACAAATTGATTTGGGTTCCTAAAGGAACCATGACAAACTCTATGCAACATGATAGAAAATATAGATCTATTTATGAGGCACCCAAAAGCAAATGGGTACCTAAACATCATCCTTTCTTGTAGTAAACTAAACCATCGCAAGCTAGGAGCAAGAGATCACGATAGAAAACCTCATTTGGAAGATCTTCGTCAGAAGAAACCAGTACACATGCTCGTGCAAATGCTAATCTCTTCTGAGCAGCTGTTGCTTTGTCGATGTAGAGTGGGTGTCCCAGAGTGCTGCATAACTTTGCAATAAAACGTCGACTCCAAAGATGTAGAGGAAGACCTTGAAAGGATACCCATAATGGAATAGATTGTAGGCTATCTAACTCCAAACGGACATCAGGAGACCAGCGTCGTAGAATCATTGGATGGCCGCGAATAGTCCAGAATCCTTCGAGGACCCGTTATAAATCATCTTCAGAGTATAACTTGCAAACAAAGAATCCGTTCTCCAGCATATGAAGATAAAATGATGATATTCCCCATCGAGTTTTGATAAATGAGGATAGTGGGAAATAAGATGTTTTGAGACCTACCACATAGCCAACAATCGCCATAGACCATGTCTCAATAAGCTCTGCTGAATCAGTAGTCTCGTATACAGCAATCTTCTTATCAGCCTGAACTTCTGGAGTATAGAATTCCAAGCTTAGATCCGGACTTCCAACCGGAGCCTTGAAGAGGCTAGTCCAAGGCCTAGGGTCACTGGAAATGAGGGCAGGCTGCCGCGATCTAGAGCGCGACCTACTTCGATGCTGTTTCGTCGAAGTAGTTTCTCTTTGGAGAGGATATGGAGGAGGAGCCAATTGAGGGGTAACGGTAGAGAGTCTTACCATCGTATCAACCCTCCCGCCACCGTCGCCAGCCCTAGGGGCCGTCGCTGCCATGTTTGATCCCTCTTCTGGTCGCGGTTATAGAATCATCTCCATAGGGAAAAGCCACCGTCGTAGTATATCTGATCGCCGCTACAGTACCGTCGCCCTAGGGAGTCAGATCGCCCTAGGGTGATCTCGTCGCCGCTACAGTGTCGTCGCCGCTACAGTACCGTCGCTGCTACAGTGTCGTCGCCGCCGCTACAGTACGTCGCCCTTGGGAAACAGCCGACGCTGTAGGAAATCAGATCGCCGCTATAGCGTCATCGCCTGTCGCCCGTGGGAGAAAGTCGACGCTGTAGGAGTCAGATCGCCCTAGGGAGATCTGGCCGCCGCTACAGTGGTCGCCCTTGTTAGGATCGAGAGCACTAAGAGGGGGGGGTGAATTAGTGCAGCGGATATCTTTTAGCGATTAAAAACAAAAGCTGCGTTCGTTCAATAAAAATTAGTTTTGAAGCAAAAGCCGACTCAAAGACAACTTATGACTAAGTGCAGTTTACGTCTAAACGTAGTTTACGTCAAAACACAATTTACGTTTAAATGCAGTTTGCGTCTAAACGCAGTTTTACGTCTAAACGCAGATTTACGTCTAAACGCAGATTTACGTCTAAACGCAGATTTACGTCCAAACTCAGTTTACATCTAAAACGCAGTTTTACGTTTAAACGTAGTTTACGTCTAAACGCAGTTTTACGTCTAAAACGCAGATTTACGTCTAAACGCAGATTTACATCTAAACGCAGATTTACGTCTAAACGCAGTTTGCGTCTAAGCGTAGTTTGCGTCTAAACACAGTTTGCTTCTAAGCGCAGTTTACGTCTATACGCAGTTTACGTCTAAACGCAGTTTGCGTCTAAACGCAGTTTGCGTCTAAGCGCAGTTTACGTCTAAACGCAGTTTGAGTCTAAACGCAGTTTGCGCCTAAACGCAGATGACAGTTTGCAGTTCTAAATGAAATCAAGATGTAAACGTAAACTGCACAGAACCTTGTTCGTAAAAGCGCAGAAGACAGTTTGCAGTTGTAAATGAAATCAAGACGTGAACGTAAACTGCACAGAACCTTGTCCGTAAAAAAAAGCGCAGAAGATAGTTTGCAGTTGTAAGTGAAATCAAGACGTAAACGTAAACTGCACAGAACTCATTCGTAAAAGCGCAGAGAGACAGTTTGCAGTTTGTAGATGGAATCAAGACGTAAACGTAAACTGCACAGAATTCGTTCGTAAAAGCGCAGAGAGCAGTTTGCAGTTTGTAAATGGAATTAAGACGTGAACGTAAACTGCACAGAACTCGTTCGTAAAAGCGCAGAGAGCAGTAGCTATGTAGGAGGTTTGCAGTAATGATAAAGTGCTCAAAATAAACGCAAACCAGAGATTTAGAGTGGTTCAGTCAGTCTTGACCTACTCCACTTTTGGCTTCCTCCACCGATGAGGTTACCGACGTCAACTAGAGGCCTTCCTTCAATAGGCGAAGGCCAACTACCCTCTTACAGATTCACTCCTTTTGACGGGCTTAGGAGACAACCCTTACAGATGTTTTCTCTCCTCTCTTTACAACTCAAACTTGAAGAACAGAAGGAGGAGGAAAACTAGCAGTTTTGAGCTCTAAGAACCACTGAAAAGATCAAGATTTCGGGTAAGTTCTTACTCTATTCAGTGCTGAATGGGTGGGGTATTTATAGGCCCCAACCCAATTCCAATTTGGAGCTCAAAACGATCAAATCCCGGAATTCCGGGATCAGGCGGTTGCACCTCTTGACTGGAGAGGTTGCACCGTCTGGCAGAGCTCGAAGACCGAGCTCAGGCGGTGCCACCTCTCTATCAGGGAGGTTGCACCGCCCAGTCTTGCTCGAAGACTGAGCCCCAGGCGGTGCCACCTCCTGGCTGGGGCGGTTGCACCTCCCAGTCTCGCTGGGAGACATAGCCTGGGCGGTGCTACCTCCTGGCTGGGGCAGTGCCACCTCTTTCACTATTTCAGCTCACTTGATTTGGCTCCAAACTTGGCCCAAACCAGTCCGAACTTGGGCCAAATTGGCCCCTACTTGGGTTATAGGATTAACACCTAATCCTAACCCTAATTAATGTGCTAACTATGATTTTAAAGACATTTTCTAAGCTATTACAAAGTCCGCAAGTCAAGACTTCTTCTGGCGAGCTTCCAGCAAACTTCCGGCGGTCTTCCGATGAACTCTCGGAAACCATTCTGCGGACTCCCGACAAGCTCCTAGACTTCACGATTTGTTCTTAGCGAGTTCCAACGAGCTTCTTCGGCAAGCTCCGATCTTTCTCGGCGAGCTCCGCGAACTCCCAACGAACCTTCCGGCGAGCTTCCGAAAAACCCTTCGGCAAGCTCCCAACTCATTCTCGGCTAGTTCCGGTAGCAATCCCGACGAACCTTCGGACTTCCGTCGAACTCTCGAACTGGCAACAAATCCTTCGCGCTTGACTCCGACACTTTGTTTCGCTTTATGTCTTCATCGTTATCATAGTTAATCCTGCACAATTAAAACAAAACTTCGATCGAGACAATTAATCCTAAGCAATTAACCAAGTTGTCCGGCATGTCATTGGTCCCTCGACGCTTCGTCCGATTCTTCGGCGCATCGTCCTTTCCTGCAGCCTATTGCCCAATCGGCCAGTTGACTCCGCAACTCCGATATCCTTGGCACAATACCCGCTCTTCTTGGCCCGATGCCCGAGTCCACGGCCCGAAGCCTTCTGTCGATACGTCGACCGATCCACCGGCCCGACGTCCAATCTTCTGACATGTTCCTTCGGCACAACATGATTTTCCTGCTTTAATTGTCTCATCCTGATCGAAGCACCCTGCGTCACTCAAAACACAGATTAAATCATAAACATATATCAAGGAGTTTCATCATCAAAATACGAGATTCAACAGCCCTAGATCTGTTCGCCGCTATAGTGTCGTCGCCGCTACAGTCGTCGCCCTAGATCTGGTCGCCGCTATAGTGTCGTCGCCGTTGCAGGAGTCAGATCGCCCTAAGGAGATCTGGCCGCCGCTACAGTGTCGTCGCCGCTACAGTGGTCGCCCTTTCTAAAGTTTAAGGGGTTCTCTAAGAGTTTCTGCCTAGATATTCTCAGTTTCGTTAGTCCTTTCTATGTCCTAAACACCAAAATAAATACTAGTGCATGAAACAACCCTTCATGCATAGGGAATTTCGAAATTAAGTGTTTACAGCTACTAACCAACTATTTTAATGCACTCATTGGTAATGAAGAAATGTTCACAGCTGCCAACCAACTCCTTTAATGCATTCCTTTGTCTTGAAGAAAAGCACCTTGAAACAGCTTTAACTTTGTGCAGAGAATATGCTGATGAGCTGTCATTTTTGAGTGTGCTGAGATAAAGATTATGAGGCATCATTATTGACTGAAAAATATACTAGATCATAATCAAGGCTCATATAATCAGATTGTAGTACATTAGACACTCCCGTGTCAATCTCCCCCGGTTGAATGAGACTTGTCCTCAAGTCTTCGTTTGATTCATCAACATGATTATAAAAAGGACTCAAATCAGACACATTAAATGTTGGGGATACTCCTTAATCTTCAGGTGGCTCTATCTCATAAGCATTTCTGCCAATTCTCTTAAGCATCTTGAATGGACCATCAGCCTTTGGTTTCAATTTTCCAAATTTGCCCGGTGGAAATCTCTCCTTCCTTAGATGAATCCAGACCAAATCACCTGCATTAAACTCCACATGTTTTCTGTGTTTGTTGGCAGCATGCATGTACCTTTCATTTTGCTTCTCAATGGTTGCTTTCACACCCTCATGCAGCTTCTTTATCTGCTTAGCTCTTTCATCAGCATCTCCACTAAATTGCTTTGTTGTAGAATGAGGGATTAAGTCCAAAGGACTAGCAGGATTAGCACCATAATCCTATTTCAATTATATGGTGACAGAATACGAAAAGATCTTGGGGCTCCCAAAGATTGGAAGGTTTCCGAGTTCATTGCTAACGGTACCTGGTGTCTCGCTAATCCTATTTCTCCCGAAATGTTATCACTTTGGCCGACTATCATAGCTATTCCAATCAGGAACAACTCTTCATATATACTTATTTGGCCTCATGACAATGGCAAATTTAGTGCCACATCTGCATGGAATCAAATTAGGCAAAAAATAACAAGTGGGTCCCAAGCAATTGGACATGGGATCGACCGGGATCACAAAGACACTCCTTATGTACATGGCAGACCTTTCTTAATAAACTACCTACAATAGACAATATGAAAAGAAGAGGTATCTATCATGTTAACCGATGCTCCCTTTGTTTGCAACAAGAAGAAACTGTTGACCACCTCTATTTTGCTTGTAATTATACAAAATAGATATGGAAGGAGATTCTCCAGCGATTTAAACTCAATAGACTGCCGCAACAAAACTTGCACCAAGAACTAGGCGACCTTATGCAATGTTTCTCAAGAAAAGGGCCACTTACACAACTAGCAAAGGTTACTTTCAGATGCGCTATTTGGTGGATGTGGAAGGAGAGATGTAATAGAATCTTTGAATGTCAACACACAAACAATGCTCAGCTCTTGAAAAAGATTATTAGAGACTCAAGATCCTGTATGGAGCATGATCTCAAAACCGAGCACTTCACCCGAAGAGAAAAAGATATTTTTATCAAATTTAATTTTGCTATTAGCTAAAGATCTTGGGAATGATGCCAAATAATGTACCCACAGGTAGTTATAGTCTACAACATGTGTAGTCATAACTATCGCATTCACACTCTATGAGTTACTTGGCTTTCTCTATGACTTGTATAGATAAAGCTATTTGTAGAAACTTTACACATAATCAATTTACTTTTACTTACCAAAAAAAAAAAAAAAGGATTAGCACCATAAACGACCTCAAAAGGACTCTTACCGATACTATGATGCATAGAACGATTGTAGGCAAACTCAATTTGTGGAAGAATGACATCCCATTGCTTAATATTCTTGCCAACATAGCTTCTAAGCAAATTTCCCAAGCTTCGGTTTGTTACCTCAGTTAGCCCATCGGTTTGTGGATGATGCGAGCTGCTGAAATTCAAATAAGTACCCAGCTTCCTCCAAAGAGTTCTCCAAAAATGACTAACAAATTTTGAATCTCGATCAAACACCATAGTTCTTGGAATACCATGCAATTTAACAATCTCCTTAAAATATAAATCAGCAATACGAGATGCATCATTTGATTTATTGCATGGAACAAAGTGAGACATTTTTAAAAATCTGTCAACAACAACCATGATAGAATCCTTGTTCCTTTGAGTTCTTGGCAGTCCCAAAATGAAATCAAGACTCATATCCTCCCAGGGAGCATTTGGCACTGGCAATGGAGTGTACAAACCAGAATTTTGAGTTCTTGTTTTTGCCAAATGACACACTCGACATTGCTTTACATGTCTTTCCACATCTCTAAACATCTTAGGCCAATAGAAGTTTGATTGAATAAGAGCTAAAATTTTATCTCTACCGAAATGTCCACCCAAAACACCACCATGAGCTTCAGCCAAAATTACTTGTCTCAAAGAACAAGATGGAACACATAAAGCATTAGCTCAAAAAAGAAAACCATCAAAGATCAAAAATTGTTGAAAGGAACCTGATTTGCAATTCTGCCATATTGAGCCGAAATCCACATCATTCTCATAGAGATCTTTGAACGTCTCAAATCCAATAACTTTGACTTCCATTGCTGATAATAAAGAATGCTTTCTGCTCAATACATCAGCAACCACATTTTGAACACCAGATTTGTGCTTAATTGTAAAGTTATAAGATTGCAAAAACTCCACCCAAGCTACATGCCTCTTGTTTAGCTTGTGTTGGTGATTTATAAACTTTAATGCTTCATGATCTGAATATAGCACAAATGGCTTGGCAAGAAGGTACTGACTCCAATGAGATAAAGCTCGATATATGGCATAGAACTCCTTATCATAGGTAGAGTATTTTCTGTTTGTATTATTCAGCTTTTCACTAAAAAATGCAATCGGCTTTTTGTCTTGACTCAAAACAGCACCAATTCCCACATTAGATGCATCACATTCAATCTCAAACACATTGTCAAAATTTGGTAGAACTAAGATAGGAGCTTCAGTCACCTTTCTTTTTAAAAGCTCAAAAGCATCATTAGCCTCATTAGTCCATTTGAATTTATCACATTTCAGACATTCGGTGATTGGAGCGACAATAGAGCTGAAACTCTTGATGAATCTTCTATAAAAAGATGTTAAGCCATGGAAACTCCTCACATCATGTAATGAAGCAGGTGTTGGCCAATTGAGAATAGCTTCAACCTTACTTTGATCCATCATGATTCCATCTTTTGAAACAACATACCCCAAAAACACCACACTAGAAGTAAAGAAATCACATTTCTTTAGATTAGCATAAAGTTTTTGCTGCCTCAAAATAAGAAAGATCTCTTTCAGATGACTCATATGCTCCTCTTCACTCTTGCTGTACACCAATATATCGTCAAAATAAACTACAACAAATATTCCAATGCATGGCTTAAGTATGCGATTCATAAATCTCATTAATGTGCTAGGAGCATTAGATAGTCCAAATGGCATAACCAACCATTCATATAAGCCTTCTCTAGTTTTAAACGATGTTTTCCACTCATCTCCGGACCTCATTCTTATTTGGTGATAGCCACTCCTCAAATCAATTTTAGAGAAAATATAAGCACCACACAATTGATCAAGTAAATCATCTAACCATGGAATAGGAAAGCGATAGTCTACTGTGATTTTGTTGATGGTTCGACTGTCCACGCACATTCTCCAAGAACCATCTTTCTTAGGCACCAACAAGGCTAGAACTGCACAAGGACTCATGCTCTCCCAAATTAACCCCTTTTTCACTAATTCATCAACTTGCCTTTGAAGTTCTTCATGTTCTTTAGGACTCATTCTGTACGCAGCCTTATTAGGTAGAACAACCCCCGGAATAAGATCAATGTGATGTTGAATGTCTCTCAAAGGTGGAAGGCCATGTGGAATCTCTTCCGGTATAACATCTTAAAATTCTTCTAGGATTGGTTGCATGATTTTTGGTGTCTCCTTATGTTGTTCGTTCTCCTCTACTACCATTAGGGCCAAAACATGACCGCCCTTGTCCAATTCATATCTGCATTCTCTATAAGAAATAAAAGCACTAACTTCCTTTTTTGGCGCACTGATTTCGGAAGGTTGTAATGGAGCTAAGATAATCTGACACGGGAGTGTCTAATTTACTACAATCTGATTATATGAGCCTTGATTATGATCTAGTATCTTTTTCAGTCAATAATGATGCCTCATAATCTTTATCTCAGCACACAAAAAAATGACAGCTCATCAGCATATTCTCTGCATAAAGTTAAAGCTATTTCAAGGTGCTTTTCTTCAAGACAAAGGAATGCATTAAAGGAGTTGGTTGGCAGCTGTGAACATTTCTTCATTACCAATGAGTGCATTAAAATAGTTGGTTAGAAGCTGTAAACACTTAATTTCGAAATTCCCTATGCATGAAGGGTTGTTTCATGCACTAGTATTTATTTTGGTGTTTAGGACTTAGAATGGACTTTAGAAACTAATAATATCTGGGTAGAAGCTCTTGGAGAACCCCTTAAACTCTGTATCTCTTGGATGCGTCCTTGAGTGGTGAGTCTTTTATTTTCTAGTTCTGTATCCTCGTTTAATTTTCGTTGGGTGGTGAACTTTCTGTATCCCATTGCGATTTTAAACTTGGTGGTGAGCTACTTTTCATTTTTATCTACGCTGCTTCATTAGTGCTTCTGGTATCAGTTCTTCCTTGTCTACTGTGACATTTTCTATCTGAACAAATTTTCCATCGGTGTTATTTGGAAATCCATTCTGCATTTTTACCCTCCCCAGTATCAGTTTGGTATCAGAGCTAAAGGCTAGAGATCATGGCAAGGCGGAATGGAAAAGGTGTAGTTGGTGAAGGTAGCGACCATGGAGATGACGCTGAGTCGTTGAGGCTGCAGCTACAAAAATTGCTGCGTAGCCTACAAGAAAAAAATGAAATAATCGACGAACTTCAAAGTAGACACAACCAGCATGAAAATGACGCTCGAGAGTTTACTTCTGATGATGAAACACCTCATCTTCCAAGGGATTCAAGAAGATGTCGGAGAAGAAATGAAGTCCAAGATGAGTGGCAGAATAAATATAATCCCAGATTTGATATTCCAGAATTTGAAGGAAAAATAAATGTTGATGACTTTATCGATTGGCTTAATACAGTAGAAAGAATATTCGATTTTCATTAACCACCAGAACAAAAGAAGGTCAAACTTGTGGCACTCAAACTCAGGCGGAATGCATCTTTTTGGTGGGAAAATCTGAAGAAACAAAGAGAACATGAGGGGAAGAGTAAGATCGTTACATGGGAGAAAATGAAAAGGGAGCTAAAGAGAAAATATTTACCTGATAATTATAGACAAGAGATCTTTCTCAAAATACATGATTTCAAGCAAAAAGATCTTAGTGTGGAGGAGTACACTGCAGAATTTGATAATTTGATGTTAAAAGGAGAGCTTGTGGAACCGGAAGAGCAAACAATTGCAAGATACTTACGAGGTCTGAAGTATGAGATTGCTAAAGTTGTTCAGCTACAGCCATATTGGTCTTTAAATGATGTGAGCAAGCTGGCATTAAAAGTTGAAAAGCTACACAAGTTTGAAAAGAGTTTTCGGTATGGCTCAAAAGAAGGCTACACAAAAGGAGGAAGTTTCAAGCCTACTATCTAAAGCAAGGTGATATCGAAGGTGCAAGAAAAGGGTGAAGAGTCTGTAGGCAACAAAAAAACACCTAATTCTTCTACCCCAAGTGGCCGAAAATGCTTCAAATGTCATGGTTTTGGGCATATTGCTTCGGATTGTCCAAATAGGAGGATTGTAACTTTGGTTGAAGATCATAGTGATGGAGGCGAAGATGAAGCTGACGACGAACCAAAATACGATGATGATGAGGAAGAGATTACTTATGCTGATCATGGTTTGTCTATTGTATTGCAATGTAGTTTACAAGTGTCATATGTGGCCAACGATGAAAGTTGGGTGAGAAAAAATGTGTTTCACACTAAATGCACTTCTCTTGGCAAGGTGTGCTTGGTGATCATCGATAGTGGCAGTTTTGAGAACGTGGTTTCTTTGGAGATGGTGCAGAAGCTGAAGTTGGATACGATCCCTCATCCACATCCATACCAATTATGTTGGTTGCAAAAAGGAAATGACATCAAGGTAACTAAAAGATGTTTAGTTTCATTTTCTATTGGCAAGTATTATAAAGATAAAGTGTGGTGTGATGTTGCCCCTATAGATGCTTGTCATTTACTATTGGGAAGACCTTGGCATTATGATAGAAGAGTGTTGTATGATGGTTATAAACATACTTATTCTTTTAAAGTGAATGAAAAGAAGATTATCTTAGCTCCATTACAACCTTCCGAAATCAGTGCGCCAAAGAAGGAAGTTAGTGCTTTTATTTCTTATAGAAAATGCAGATATGAATTGGACAAGGGCGGTCATGTTTTGGCCCTAATGGTAGTAGAGGAGAACGAACAACATAAGGAGACACCGAAAATCATGCAACCAATCCTAGAAGAATTTCAAGATGTTATACCGGAAGAGATTCCACATGGCCTTCCACCTTTGAGAGACATTCAACATCACATTGATCTTATTCCGGGGGCTGTTCTACCTAATAAGGCTGCGTACAGAATGAGTCCTAGAGAACATGAAGAACTTCAAAGGCAAGTTGATGAATTAGTGAAAAAGGGGTTAATTCGGGAGAGCATGAGTCCTTATGCAGTTCCAGCCTTGTTGGTGCCTAAGAAAGATGGTTCTTAGAGAATGAGCGTGGACAGTCGCACCATCAATAAAATCACAGTGGACTATCGCTTTCCTATTCCAAGGTTAGACGATTTACTTGATCAATTGTGTGGTGCTTGTATTTTCTCTAAAATTGATTTGAGGAGTGGCTATCATCAAATAAGAATGACGCCCGGAGATGAGTGGAAAACAGCATTTAAAACTAGAGAAGGCTTATATGAATGGTTGGTTATGCCATTTGGGCTATCTAATGCTCCTAGCACATTCATGAGATTTATGAATCACATACTTAAGCCATGCATTAGAATATTTGTTGTAGTTTATTTTGACGATATATTGGTGTACAGCAAGAGTGAAGAGGAGCATATGAGTAATCTGAAAGAGATCTTTCTTATTTTGAGGCAGCAAAAACTTTATGCTAATCTAAAGAAATGTGATTTTTTTACTTCTAGTGTGGTGTTTTTGGGGTATGTTGTTTCAAAAGATGGAATCATGATGGATCAAAGTAAGGTTGAAGCTATTCTCAATTGGCCAACACCTGCTTCGTTGCATGATGTGAGGAGTTTCCATGGCTTAACTTCATTTTATAGAAGATTTATCAAGGGTTTCAGCTCTATTGTCGCTCCAATCACCGAATGTCTGAAATGTGACAAATTCAAATGGACTAGTGAGGCTAACGATGCTTTTGAGCTTTTGAAAAGAAAGGTTACTGAGGCTCCTATCTTAGTTCTACCAAATTTTGATAATGTGTTTGAAGTTGAATGTGATGCATCTAATATGGGAATTGGTGCTGTTTTGAGTCAAGACGGAAGGCCCATTGCATTTTTTAGTGAAAAGCTGAATGATACAAGAAAGAAATACTCAACTTATGATAAGGAGTTTTATGCGATTTATCGAGCTTTGTCTCATTGGAGTCAATATCTTCTCGCCAAGCCTTTTGTTCTATATTCTGATCACGAGGCATTAAAGTTCATTAATCACCAGCACAAGCTAAACAAGAGGCATGCAGCTTGGGTGGAGTTTTTACAATCTTACAACTTTACAATCAAGCACAAATCTGGTGTTCAAAATGTAGTTGCTGACGCATTGAGCAGAAAGCATTCTTTATTATCATCAATGGAAGTCAAAGTGGTTGGATTTGAAATATTCAAAGATCTATATGAGAATGATGTGGATTTTAGCTCGATATGGCAAAATTGTAAATCAGGTTCCTTTCAACAATTTTTTATCTTTGATGGTTTTCTTTTTCGAGCTAATGCTTTGTGTGTTCCATCTTGTTCTTTGAGACAAGTAATTCTAGCTGAAGCTCATGGTGGTGTTTTGGGTGGACATTTCGGTAGAGATAAAACTTTAGCTCTTATTCAATCAAACTTCTATTGGCCTAAGATGTTTAGAGATGTGGAAAGACATGTAAAACAATGTCGAGTGTGTTAGGATCGGAGCGGCACTAAGAGGGGGGGGTGAATTAGTGCAGCGGATTAAAACTTCGATTTTAATCAAAATATTTCGTACGTTAAGAACGAAACTTGAGAAATTTAACTTGAAGGCGTATTCTTAAAGTTGCGCAGCAAGAGTAATGAGGAACTAAAGCAGTAAGAAGATTTGCAGTAATGTAAATGACAATAATAAAAAACAAACCAGAGATTACGCCGATTTTAGAGTGGTTCGGTCAAATGACCTACTCCACTTACGAGGACCCTCTTCGATGAGGCTCCCACCTTCCACTAGCAAATCTCTTGAAATGGAAGGGTAAACACCCCTCTTACAACCTTTTACAAGCAGCTCAACCTCTTACAAATTTTCAATAAGAAAGAAGGAGGAGAACTCTCTAGCAAATTGAAAACAAGACTTGCTAAGACTTTCTAAGACTTTTCTCTCAATCAAATGCTTCTCAAAAGTTGTTACCTCAGCTGAGATTTGAGGGATATTTATAGCCCTCAAGAGGATTCAAATTTTGGGCTCCAAAATTTGAATTTTCTTAGGGTTTCCGGTGTTGGAGGTGCCACCGCCCAACCAGGCGGTGCCACCGCCCAGCGCTCGGGTGTTGGACGGTGCAACCGTCCAGCCAAGGAGGTGTCACCGCCCAGCTCTCGGGTGCTGGGCGGTGCCACCGCCCAGCTAGGCGGTGCCACCGCCTACAGTGTTTTCAGCCCGACTACAGTATTTTCAGCCACTAGTTGGGCTTCAATCTTGGCTCTCTAGTTCGCTGGTTTAGCTTAATTTTTAGCCTAAACCAACTCTGACTTTGGGCCCAGTTGGCCCCTAACCAGGATATAGGATTATCTCTTAATCCTAATCCTAATTACAAGTGGACTACATAACCAAAACACATCCTAAGCAAATTTTCAACCGCGAACGTCGAGTCTTGTTCCGGCGAGCTTTCCGACGAACTTCTTCCGACGGACTCCCTGCAAGCTCCCAATCTTTGTGATGACTTTAACGAGTAGCCGAGCCTTCTCGGTGATCTCCGCGAGCATCCGACGATTCCTTCGGCGAACTTCCGACACGTTCCCGATTTCTTCTCGGATGGTTCCAGCAGCATCTCCGATGATTCTTCGGTCTCTTAAACATTCATCGAGCTCGACTCCGGTATCCTTGCTTTATGATTTCTGGTTATCGTAGTTAATCCTGCACACTTAACTCAATAATATGGATTAGATCAATTAACCCACCAATTGATTATATCATCAAAATCCGAGATTCAACAATCTCCCCCTTTTTGATGATGACAATCAATTGATGACGGAGTTAAACATAACTCCCCCTATCTATATGCCATATTATGAGAAGATAAAAAACACTTGAATTCCATCCCATTGGATTCAAGCATAACCCGATAAGTTCTAATCGTAGAACTCTATCGTTATCCTCATTAAACAATAGTAAGTACGAAACTTTGATGAAAATCTTTTTCAAGTCGAAAGATAAGAGACAAATTTTACTATGACAAGAGATAAAGATTTTCAACTTGAATTGCATGATTATATATTTTAGACATGCATTCAATATGATCAATCAATCTTACGATTTTTTCAAGGATTTTGCAAGGCATATAAGATAATCATCGATCGATCACTTTTCTCAAGGATTTTGCAATTCATATTTTGTCATGCTATTAAGAATGATATAAGTCATCACTTTTCTCCCCCTTTGTCATCAACAAAAAGGAAAATGAGACTTGAAGCACATATTTTATCATACAACGATTTTATCATTGAAAATTAAGTATGCAAAAATATTTACGCAGAGTTCATTTAGAGGAAAATTCAGCATGCATTCATATTATCTAATCTCTTCTTTCTATGAATAATAGAAATTGTAGATGTATAAGAGAGAGATTGGGATAAAAAATTCAAGTAGTTATTTCACGAAGTCAAGATCATAATTCGAATACAAACTCATTCAAATCGTCAAATTCATGAAAATCTCAACATTACTTTTTAATCATCACATAAGGCATTTAAAGAATTTTTGAAACATAGGAGAATGATGAATTTAAGCATACAATGTTTCAATCAAATTCAAGTCATGAATGCCAAAAGATATTATTTGTGATTCCAATTTTGCAAGATCAAGATTATGATTTAGATAAAACTTATTTAAATCAAATCGCTAACTTGAAATTCATAATCAAGTCATCGAAGTCGATTTCGAGATTTCACAACATGTCATATGGAATTTGAAGGAGAATGAGAGATGGAAAGAAGATGAAAACTTTACGGAAAATCCAATCAAACAAGTTTATTGTTTAGGGACAATTTAACATACCTAATTCCCTTCTAATGAATTCAAATTGGTCTTCATTCAAGGCTTTTGTGAATATATCTGCTAATTGATGCTTTGTGTCAATGAATTCTAGAACAACATTATTGTTAAGGACATGATCGCGTATGAAATGATGCCTAACGTCGATGTGCTTAGTTCTAGAATGCTGAATTGGATTTTTAGTAAGGCATATGGCACTAGTATTATCGCATTTTATGGGAATATTTTCAAGGTGAATTCCATAGTCTTCTAATGTATTTTTCATCCAAATTACTTGTGCACAACATGCACTTGCAGCAATGTATTCGGCTTCCGCCGTAGATAGTGCAACTGAATTTTGTTTCTTGGAAGTCCAAGAAACAAGTGCATGTCCTAAAAATTGGCATGTTCCGGATGTACTTCTTCTATCTATCCTGCATCCGCCAAAATCGGCATCTGCATAAGCTATTAGATCGAATTTTTCAGATTTTGGATACCACAATCCTAAATTTGGAGTTCCTTTAAGATACCTAAATATTCTTTTAACACTCTTAAGATGAGATAATTTAGGATTAGATTGAAACCTAGCGAAAAGTCCTACACTAAACATAATATCCGGTCTAGTCGCGGTGAGGTAGAGTAGACTACCTATCATTCCCCTATATGTTTTTTGATCGAAACTTTCACCATTTTCATCCATATCTAACTTAGTCGCAGTACTCATAGGGGTGTTTATTGCTTTTGAATTATCCATGTTAAATCGTTTTAATAATTCTAATGTATATTTGGATTGGTTAAGAAATATACCATCACTAAGTTGTTTGATTTGTAATCCCAAAAAGAAAGTTAATTCACCCATTAAACTCATTTCAAATTCAAGACTCATACATTTGGCAAATGATTCACATAGTGATTCATCCGAAGAGCCAAACACAATATCGTCAACATAAATTTGCACAATAAGAAAATTATTTTCAAAATGTTTAATAAACAATGTAGTATCAACCTTGCCTTTGGTAAAATTATTTAAAATAAGAAAGGAGCTAAGCCTTTCATACCAAGCTCTAGGAGCTTGTTTTAAGCCATAGAGAGCTTTAGTCAATTTGAATACATGATTAGGAAGAAGAGAATTTTCAAATCCGGGAGGTTGTTCGACAAATACTTCTTCGGAAATAAAACCATTCAAGAAAGCACTTTTAACATCCATTTGAAATAGTTTAAAATTATTACTACTAGCAAAGGCAAGGAGCATCCTTATGGCTTCTAATCGAGCCACGGGAGCGAAGGTTTCTTCGTAATCGATACCTTCTTCTTGGTTGAAACCTTTGGCCACTAATCTAGCCTTGTTTCTAACCACGATACCATTTTCGTCTTGCTTGTTTCTAAAGACCCACTTAGTACCTATGACTAAGTGGTCACTTGGTCTAGGAACAAGCTTCCATACCTCATTCCTCTCAAATTGGTTCAATTCTTCTTGCATTGCAATGATCCAAAAATCATCTTTTAAGGCTTCGTCAATCATT
Organism: Musa acuminata AAA Group; assembly: GCF_036884655.1. Taxonomy (NCBI): domain Eukaryota; kingdom Viridiplantae; phylum Streptophyta; class Magnoliopsida; order Zingiberales; family Musaceae; genus Musa; species Musa acuminata. Next base: position 9,434,396 of record NC_088328.1, on the reverse strand, counting down.
TAGGTTCAATTTGAGAAAGGAAAGCGGCGTTAGCACAGAAATTTTTGAAAGAAGAACGAGTTTGAACCCCTTTTGATGTTTCTCCTATAATTTGCTCTTTTGGATGAGCATCTACATACTTCCATTCTTTTGGTAAAGAAATTTCGGAAGAAGATGCATTCAAATGGCTATTTTGAGGAGAGGGTTCATTTAAATTCAAATTATCAAAACCAAGATCATCATCAAAATCATTTTTCTTTAAATCAGAAATTTCATTAAAAACTACATGAATAGACTCTTCAATTACTAAAGTTCTTTTATTAAAAACCCGAAAAGCTTTAGAAACGGAAGAGTAACCAAGAAAGATGCCTTCATCGGATTTAGCATCAAATTTTCCTAAAGCATCCCTTTCATTTAAAATAAAGCATTTACAACCAAAAACTTTAAAATAGGAGATGTTTGGTTTTTTGTTATTCCATAATTCATACGGAGTTTTGGATAAGGATGGTCTTATTAGGACTCTATTCATGATGTAGCAAGCCGTATTTACGGCTTTGGCCCAAAAGTACTTAGGTAAACTATGTTCATTCAACATAGTTCTTGCCATTTCTTGTAGGTTTCTATTTTTCCTTTCAACTACTCCATTTTGTTGAGGATTTCTTGGAGTTGAGAAGTTATGATTGTACCCATTACTTTCGCAAAAATTCTGAAAGTCACGGTTTTGGAATTCACCACCGTGATCACTCCGAATTGATGAAATCACGAAGCCTTTTTTGTTTTGAGTGACTTTACAAAATTTAGAGAAACACTTGAAGCAATCACTTTTGTGAGCTAAGAAATAGGTCTAAGTGTATCTAGAGTAGTCATCCACAATCACAAAAGCATATTTGCTTCCACCTAGACTTGTTGTATCAATTGGTCCAAATAGGTCCAAATGGATCAATTGTAATGGTCTAGTAGTGCAAATTTGATTTTTTGGTTTGAAGCTTGTTTTTATTTGTTTGCCTAGTTGACATTCATCGCATACTTTGTCCTTAATAAACTTTATATTTGGAATTCCTCGTACTAATTCTTGAGATGAGATCTTAGATATTGTTTTCATGCTTGCATGGCCTAATCTCCTATGCCAAAGCCAAGCATCATCATTTACGACGGAGAAGCACATTTCATTACTTAGTTCATCAAGATTGATGGTATAGACATTATTTTGTTTTAAAGCAATCATAGTCATGTTATGATTTGGTTTTTCAATAATGCACATATTTGATTCAAATCTAACGATGTAACCTTTATCGCATAGTTGACTAATACTCAAGAGATTATGTTTCAATCCATCAACTAGTAAGACATCATCAATGGAAAAATTAAATTTGTTACCAATAGTTCCCTTGCCAATGATTTTGCCCTTGTTGTTGTCTCCGAAGGTAACGTACCCTTCTTCTTTGCTAGTGAGCATAGAGAAATGAGATGGATCTCCAGTCATATGTCTTGAGCATCCACTATCGAGATACCATCTCTTGCTCCTAGCTTGTGGGTTTGTCTACAAAAGAGGATGATTTTTAGGTACCCATTTGATTTTGGGTGCCTCAAAAATTGACCCACTAACTTTGTTATTTATGATTGAATTCTTTATACTTCCTTTAGGAACCCATATTAATTTTTGTGAACTAATTTTCCTAAATGGGCATTTGTAGGCAATATGTCCGGATTTGCAACAAAAGTTGCATTTCATATAAGAGGAAACATGTAATGTAGGTCCTTTCATGAAAGTGGTAGGATTTTGATGTAATGCTTTTACAAATCCAATTCCATTTCTATTTGCGATGTGACCCTTGTGTGCAAGGATCATATCTAATCCTTTGCTACCAACCTTAAACTTGTTTAAGGTTTCCTTAAGAAGCATATTTTCATTTTTTATTGCTTCTAAGTGCTCACACTTAGAGCATGGAGGAGTTTGAAGACTATCAAACTTATCTTGTAGCAAAGCATGCTCTTTCTTTAAGATACTTAACTTCTTGCTAACAGTTCTACATTCATCAAAAAATTCATGAAAAGCGATAGATAGTTCTTCAAAAGATAAATCTTCATTAAATAAATCACATACCTCTTCTCCTAACGCCATTAGCGCGTAATGAGCAACTTGCTCGGTGTTGGACACCTCTTCTTCGGATGCGCTTGAATCATCCCACGTTGCTTTGAATGCCTTCTTTTTCGATATTCTCTTTTTGGCTTGAGGACAATCGTTCTTATAGTGTCCCGGTTTTTTGCATTCATAGCAAATCACTTGGTCCTTCTTTTGTTCAAATTTATTTTTTGTATTATTTTTAAATCTGTTCTTCCTTAAATATTTTTTAAATTTTTGAGTCAAAAGTGCAATGTCATTGTCACTGTCCTCATCACTTGATGTTCCTTTCAAGTGGTCTTCTTGTGATTTGAGTGCCATATCCTTCCTGTTCTTTGGAAGGGGGTTCTCGAGCTCGTCATGAGCTTGACATGTCATTTCGTAGGTCATTAGAGACCCAATGAGTTCTTCAAGAGGGAATGCTTTAAGGTCTTTGGCCTCTTGAATGGCCGTAACTTTTGGATCCCAACTTTTAGGGAGGGATCTTAAGATTTTAGTTACTAGTTCAAAGTTAGTAAAATCTTTACCAAGAGCTTTGAGTCCATTGATGACATCCGTAAACCGGGTGTACATGTCTCCGATGGACTCACTTGGTTTCATTCGGAAAAGTTCGTAAGAGTGCACAAGGATGTTGATTTTGGACTCTTTCACTCGGCTAGTGCCTTCATGAGTGACCTCAAGAGTTCTCCAAATATCAAAAGCCGAATCACACATTGAAACACGATTAAATTCGTTTTTGTCTAGTGCACAACAGAAGGCATTCATAGCCTTTGCATTTAAAGCAAAAACCTTCTTCTCCGATTCATCCCATTCGCTCATCGGAAGAGAAGATTTTTGAAATCCATTCTCGACAATAGACCAAAGCTCAAAGTCCATAGAAATGAGGAAGATTCTCATGCGAGTCTTCCAATATGTGTAATCCGACCCATTAAACAAAGGTGGTCGTGCAATAGAATGACCCTCTTGCATGCCGGAGTAAGCCATCTCTCTTGGGTATTAAACCAAATATGAGAGATAACCTTGCTCTGATACCACTTGTTAGGATCGGAGCGGCACTAAGAGGGGGTGGTGAATTAGTGCAGCGGATTAAAACTTCAATTTTAATCAAAATCTTTCGTACGTTAAGAACGAAACTTGAGAAATTTAACTTGAAGGCGTATTCTTAAAGTTGCGCAGCAAGAGTAATGAGGAACTAAAGCAGTAAGAAGATTTGCAGTAATGTAAATGACAATAATAAAAAACAAACTAGAGATTACATTGATTTTAGAGTGGTTCGGTCAAATGACCTACTCCACTTGCGAGGCCCCTCTTCGATGAGGCTCCCACCTTCCATTAGCAAATCTCTTGAAATGGAAGGGTAAACACCCCTCTTACAACCTTTTACAAGCAGCTCAACCTCTTACAAATTTTCAATAAGAAAGAAGGAGGAGAACTCTCTAGCAAATTGAAAACAAGACTTGCTAAGACTTTCTAAGACTTTTCTCTCAATCAAATGCTTCTCAAAAGTTGTTACCTCAGCTGAGATTTGAGGGGTATTTATAGGCCTCAAGAGGATTCAAATTTTGGGCTCCAAAATTTGAATTTTCTTAGGGTTTCCGGTGCTGGAGGTGCCACTGCCCAACCAGGCGGTGCCACCGCCCAACGCTCGGGTGCTGGACGGTGCAACCGCCCAGCCAAGGAGGTGTCACCGCCCAGCTAGGCGGTGCCACCGCCTACAGTGTTTTCATCCCGACTACAGTGTTTTCAGCCACTAGTTGGGCTTCAATCTTGGCTCTCTAGTTCGCTGGTTTAGCTTAATTTTTAGCCTAAACCAACTCTGACTTTGGGCCCAGTTGGCCCCTAACCAGGATATAGGATTATCTCTTAATTCTAATCCTAATTACAAGTGGACTACATAACCAAAACACATCCTAAGCAAATTTTCAACCGCGAATGTCGAGTCTTGTTCCGGCGAGCTTTCCGACGAACTTCTTCCGACGGACTCCCTGCAAGCTCCCAATCTTTGTGATGACTTTAACGAGTAGCCGAGCCTTCTCGGTGATCTCCGCGAGCCTCCGACGAATCCTTCGGCGAACTTCTGACACGTTCCCGATTTCTTCTCGGATGGTTCCGGCAGCATCTCCGATGATTCTTCGGTCTCTTAAACGTCCATCGAGCTCGACTCCGGTATCCTTGCTTTATGTTTTCTGGTTATCGTAGTTAATCCTGCACACTTAACTCAATAATATGGATTAGATCAATTAACCCACCAATTGATTATATCATCAAAATCCGAGATTCAACAGAGTGTGTCATTTGGCAAAAACAAGGACTCAAAATTTTGGTTTGTACACTCCATTGCTAGTGCCAAATGCTCCCTGGGAGGATGTGAGTCTTGATTTCATTTTGGGACTACCAAGAACTCAAAGGAACAAGGATTCTATCATGGTTGTTGTTGACAGATTTTCAAAAATGTCTCACTTTGTTCCATGCAATAAATCAAATGATGCATCTCATATCGCTGATTTATATTTTAAGGAGATTGTTAAATTGCATGGTATTCCAAGAACTATGGTGTCTGATCGAGATTCAAAATTTGTTAGTCATTTTTGGAGAACTCTTTGGAGGAAGCTGGGTACTTCTTTGAATTTCAGCCGCTCGCATCATCCACAAACCGATGGGCAAACTGAGGTAACAAACCGAAGCTTGGGAAATTTGCTTAGAAGCTATGTTGGCAAGAATATTAAGCAATGGGATGTCATTCTTCCACAAATTGAGTTTGCCTACAATCGTTCTATGCATCATAGTATCGGTAAGAGTCCTTTTGAGGTTGTTTATGGTGCTAATCCTGCTAGTCCTTTGGACTTAATCCCTCATTCTACAACAAAGCAATTTAGTGGAGATGCTGATGAAAGAGCTAAGCAGATAAAGAAGCTGCATGAGGGTGTGAAAGCAACCATTGAGAAGCAAAATGAGAGGTACATGCATGCTGCCAACAAACACAGAAAACATGTGGAGTTTAATGCAGGTGATTTAGTCTGGATTCATCTAAGGAAGGAGAGGTTTCCACAGGGCAAATTTGGAAAATTGAAACCAAAGGCTGATGGTCCATTCAAGGTGCTTAAGAGAATTGGCAGAAATGCTTATGAGATAGAGCTACCTGAAGATTACGGAGTATCCCCAACATTTAATGTGGCTGATTTGAGTCCTTTTTATAATCATGTTGATGAATCAAACGAAGACTTGAGGACAAGTCTCATTCAACCGGGGGAGATTGACACGGGAGTGTCTAATTTACTACAATCTGATTATATGAGCCTTGATTATGATCTAGTATCTTTTTCAGTCAATAATGATGCCTCATAATCTTTATCTCAGCACACAAAAAAATGACAGCTCATCAGCATATTCTCTGCACAAAGTTAAAGCTATTTCAAGGTGCTTTTCTTCAAGACAAAGGAATGCATTAAAGGAGTTGGTTGGCAGCTGTGAACATTTCTTCATTACCAATGAGTGCATTAAAATAGTTGGTTAGAAGCTGTAAACACTTAATTTCGAAATTCCCTATGCATGAAGGGTTGTTTCATGCACTAGTATTTATTTTGGTGTTTAGGACTTAGAATGGACTTTAGAAACTGATAATATCTGGGCAGAAGCTCTTGGAGAACCCCTTAAACTCTGTATCTCTTGGATGCGTCCTTGAGTGGTGAGTCTTTTATTTTCTAGTTCTGTATCCTCGTTTAATTTCCGTTGGGTGGTGAACTTTCTGTATCCCATTGCGATTTTAAACTTGGTGGTGAGCTACTTTCATTTTTATCTACGCTGCTTCGTTAGTGCTTCTGGTATCAGTTCTTCCTTGTCTACTGTGACATTTTCTATCTGAACAAATTTTCCATCGGTGTTATTTGGAAATCCATTCTGCATTTTTACCCTCCCCGGTATCGTAATCTTCTTTTCATTCACTTTAAAAGAATAAGTATGTTTATAACTATCATACAACACTCTTCTATCATAATGCCAAGGTCTTCCCAATAGTAATTAACAAGCATCCATAGGGGCAACATCACACCACACTTTATCTTTATAATACTTGCCAATAGAAAATGAAACTAAACATCTTTTAGTTACCTTGATGTCATTTCCTTTTTGCAACCAACATAATTGGTATGGATGCGGATGAGGGATCGTATCCAACTTCAACTTCTGCACCATCTCCAAAGAAACCACATTCTCAAAACTGCCACTGTCGATGATCACCAAGCACACCTTGCCAAGAGAAGTGCATTTAGTGTGAAACACATTTTTTCTCACCCAACTTTCATCGTCGGCCACATATGACACTTGTAAACTACGTTGCAATACAATAGACAAACCATGATCAGCATAAGTAATCTCTTCCTCATCATCATCGTATTTTGGTTCGTCGTCAGCTTCATCTTCGCCTCTATCACTATGATCTTCAACCAAAGTTACAATCCTCCTATTTGGACAATCCGAAGCAATATGCCCAAAACCATGACATTTGAAGCATTTTCGGCCACTTGGGGTAGAAGAATTAGGTGTTTTTTTGTTGCCAGCAGACTCTTCACCCTTTTCTTGCACCTTCGATATCACCTTGCTTTGGACAGTAGGCTTGGAACTTCCTCCTTTTGTGTAGCCTTCTTTTGAGCCATACCAAAAACTACTTTCATCAAATAAGTATTGGCAAATAGAATGCAAAAGGTAATACACAAGATCATTAACCCAAATCAAGCTGCTTTCATCAAAGGGAGAAGTATACATCATAACATTTTGCTTGCTAATGACTTGGTCAAAGATTTGCATTCAAAAGCAAGAGAGACAAAAATATGTTTTAAAGCTGATTTACGGAAAGCCTTTGATTCAGTTAATAGGAAATTTATCTATAAGATGCTCCTCGATATGAACTTCCCACAACAATTGGTTAATTGGATTCAATCTTGCTTGGAAACTCCAAAGTTTTCGATACTCTTTAATGGCTCACCTATTGGTTTTTTTGGGAGCACGAATGGCATCCGACAAGGTGATCCACTCTCTCCGTATCTCTTTACTATTGCGATGGAAGGACTTAGCTGTATGTTGGAACATGCAGTCTTAAATGGCAGCATTAAGGTACCCAAAGCTGGCTCTATTCATATATCACAAATAACATTTACAGATGATTTACTTATCTTTCTCCAAAATGATCCAACTTTAGTAAAGAACCTGGCTACTATTATGAATGACTTTGGTATGGTTTCTGGACTTTAGTTAAATCATGCGAAAAGCAAAGTATATATGAGCCCTTACGTTCAGGATAAGGTCTTTATTGCACAAACTTTGGGGGTTAGTGAGGGAAGCCTGCTAGTTCCTTATTTGGGTCTCCCGCTCATATCCACAAGCATCCACAAAACCCACTATCAGCCTATCCTACAAAAAATAAAGAATAGAATTTCTTCTTGGAAAAATAGGCTTCTATCAAAAGCAGGACGACTCGAACTCATCCGTTCTGTATTGCACTCCTACTCTATATATTGGGGTAATGCATTTCTTCTGCCTATTGGACTTCTCCAAGATATTGAACGGTTATTAATGAACTTCTTCTGGAACGGTACAAATGATAAGACAATGCATATGGTAAATTGGGATAGCATTTACAAACCAAAAGATGAAGGGGGGCTAAACTTGAGAAATACTAGAGATTGGAATCAAGCATGCCTGGTACAACAATTATGGGATCTTTTGCAAAACAAATGTTCCTTATGGTCACAATGGGTTTCTGCTAGGTATCTTTCAAAGGAATCAATCTGGGAAATTTCAACAAGAACATACCACTCTGCAGCTTGGAAAGGAATTTTAAAGGCAAGGAATTGGCTAATCAAACATATTTCTTATGCAATCTCTTCTGGAACTAGTACTAATATGTGGTACGATCCTTGGGTGAATGGGAAGAGTATATTTCAATTATATGGCGACAGAATACAAAAAGATCTTGGGGCTCCCAAAGATTGGAAGGTTTCCGAGTTCATTGCTAACGGTACCTAGTGTCTCCCTAATCCTATTTCTCCCGAAATGTTATCACTTTGGCCGACTATCATAGCTATTCCAATCAAGAACAACTCTTCAGATATACTTATTTGGCCTCGTGACAATGACAAATTTAGTGCCACATCCGCATGGAATCAAATTAGGCAAAGAAATAACAAGTGGGTCCCAAGCAATTGGACATGGGATCGACCGGGATCACAAAGATACTCCTTATGCACATGGCAGGCCCTTTTCAATAAACTACCTACAATAGACAATATGAAAAGAAGAGGTATCTATCATGTTAACCGATGCTCCCTTTGTTTGCAACAAGCACCTCTATTTTGCTTGTGATTATACAAAATGGATATGGAAGGAGATTCTCCAGCGATTTGAACTCAATAGACTGCCGCAACCAAACTTGCACCAAGAACTAGGCGACCTTATGCAATGTTTCTCAAGAAAATGGCCTCTTACACAACTGGCAAAGGTTGCTTTCAGATGCTCTATTTGGTGGATGTGGAAGGAGAGATGTAATAGAATCTTTGAATGTCAACACACAAACAATGCTCAGCTCTTGAAAGAGATTATTAGAGACTCAAGATCCTGTATGGAGCATGATCTCAAAACCGAGCACTTCACTCAAAGAGAAAAAGACATCTTTATCAAATTTAATTTTGCTATTAGCTAAAGATCTTGGGAATGATGCCAAATAATGTACCCATAGGTAGTTATAGTCTACAGCATATGTAGTCATAACTATCGCATTCGCACTCTATGAGTTACTTGGCTTTGTCTATGACTTGTATAGATAAAGCTATTTGTAGAAACTGTACACATAATCAATTTACTTTTACTTAAAAAAAAAATGCCATACCGAAAACTCTTTTCAAACTTCTGTTGCTTTTCAACTTTTAATGCCAGCTTGCTCACATCATTTAAACACCAATATGGCTGTAGCTGAACAACTTTAGCAATCTCATACTTCAGACCTCCTAAGTATCTTGCAATTGTTTGCTCTTCCGGTTCCACAAGCTCTCCTTTTAACATCAAATTATCAAATTCTGCAGTGTACTCCTCCACACTAAGATTTTTTTGCTTGAAATCATGTATTTTGATAAAGATCTCTTGTCTATAATTATCAGGTAAATATTTTCTCTTTAGCTCTCTTTTCATTTTCTCCCATGTAACGATCTTACTCCTCTCCTCATGTTCTCTTTGTTTCTTCAGATTTTCCCACCAAAAAGATGCATTCCGCCTGAGTTTTGAGTGCCACAAATTTGACCTTCTTTTGTTCTGGTGGTTCATGAAAATCGAAGATTCTTTCTACTGTATTAAGCCAAACGATAAAGTCATCAACATTTATTTTCCCTTCAAATTCTGGAATATCAAATCTGGGATTTTATTTATTGTGCCACTCGTCTTGGACTTCATTTCTTCTCCGACATCTTCTTGACTCCCTTGGAAGATGAGGTGTTTCATCATCAGAAGTAAACTCTCGAGTGTCATTTTCATGCTGGTTGTGTCTACTTTGAAGTTCGTCGATTATTTCATTTTTTTCTTGTAGGCTACGCAGCAATTTTTGTAGCTGCAGCCTCAATGACTCAGCGTCATTTTCATGGTCGCCACCTTCACCAACTACATCTTTTCCATTCCGCCTTGCCATGATCTCTAGCCTATAGCTCTGATACCAAACTGATACCGGGGAGGGTAAAAATGCAGAATGGATTTCCAAATAACACCGATGGAAAATTTGTTCAGATAGAAAATGTCATAGTAGATAAGGAAGAACTGATACCAGAAGCACTAACGAAACAGCTTAGATAAAAACGAAAAGTAGCTCACCACCAAGTTTAAAATCGTAATGGGATATAGAAAGTTCACCACCCAACGGAAATTAAACGAGGATACAGAACTAGAAAATAAAAGACTCACCACTCAAGGACGCATCCAAGAGATACAGAGTTTAAGGGGTTCTCTAAGAGTTTCTGCCTAGATATCCTCAGTTTCTAAAGTCCTTTCTAAGTCCTAAACACCAAAATAAATACTAGTGCATGAAACAACCCTTCATGCATAGGGAATTTCGAAATTAAGTGTTTACAGCTACTAACCAACTATTTTAATGCACTCATTGGTAAGGAAGAAATGTTCACAGCTGCCAACCAACTCCTTTAATGCATTCCTTTGTCTTGAAGAAAAGCACCTTGAAACAGCTTTAACTTTGTATAGAGAATATGCTGATGAGCTGTCATATTTGAGTGTGCTGAGATAAAGATTATGAGGCATCATTATTGACTGAAAAAGATACTAGATCATAATCAAGGCTCATATAATCAGATTGTAGTAAATTAGACACTCCCGTGTCAACAAGGATGTTGATTTTGGACTCTTTCACTCGTCTAGTGCTTTCATGAGTGACCTCCAGAGTTCTCCAAATATTAAAAGCCGAATCACAAATTGAAACACGATTAAATTCATTTTTGTCTAGTGCACAAAACAAGGCATTCATAGCTTTTCCGTTTAAAGTAAAAACATTCTTCTCCGATTCATTCCATTCGCTCATCAGAAGAGAAGATTTTTGAAATCCGTTTTCAACAATAGTCCAAAGCTCGAAATCCATGGAAATGAGGAAGATCCTCATACGAGTCTTCCAATAAGTATAATCTGACCCATTAAACAAGGGTGGACGTGTGATAGAATGACCCTCATATATGCCGGAGTAAGCCATCTCTCTTGGGTATCAAACCAAATATGAGAGTGAGTGTAGCTCTGATACCAATTGTTCAGATCGGAGCGGCACTAAGAGGGGGGGGGGGTGAATTAGTGTAGCGATAAAGTACGAGAAACTTTTGACGATTTAAACACTTTCGAAAACTTTGTACGATAAATGCAACGTTTCGTTTGAAACTGTTTCGATTGCGTTTTAACTTGAAGGGATACGTAAGAAGGAGACAAAGAAGTAGAGCATTAAAGTGCAAATGATTTGCAGTAATATAATTGATAATTAGTAAATGCAAACCAGAGATCACGTCGATTTTAAAGTGGTTAGGTCAAATGACCTACATCCACTTGCAAGGCCCCTCTTCGATGAGGCTCCCACCTTCCACTGGCAAATCTCTTGAAGGGGAAGGGTAAATACCCCTCTTACAACTTTTTACAAGCGGTTCACTCTCTTACAGATTTTCAGCAAGAAAGAAGGAGGTGAACACTAGCAAATTGAAAACAAGACTAGCTAGGAATTTTCTAAGACCTTTCTCTCAATCAATTGCTTCTCGAAAAGTTGTGATCTCAGCTGAGATTTAAGGGGTATTTATAGGCCTCAAGAGGATTCAAATTTGGGCTCCAAAATTTGAATTCTCTTTGGGTTCCCGATACTGGCGATGCCACCGCCTGTCAGTGTCAGACACTGATAGTGGACTTGCGGTGCCACCGCTTGGCTCTCGAGTGCTGGGCGGTGCCACCGCCAGACCTTTTGGTTCACTGGTTGGGCTTCAAATTTAGCCCAAACCAAGTCTAACTTTTGGCCCAGTTGGCCCCTAACCAGGATATAGGATTATCTCTTAATCCTAATCCTAATTACAAGTGAACTACATAACAAAAAAAACATCCTAAGCACGTTTTCAATCACGAACGTCAAGTCTTGTTCTAGCGAGCTTTCCGACGAACTTCTTCCGACGGACTCCCTGCAAGCTCCCGATCTTGTGATGAAACGAGTAGCCGAGCCTTCTCGGTGATCTCCGTGAACCTCCGACGATCTCTTCGGCGAACTTCCAAATAATCCGACAGGTTCTCGATTTCTTCTCAGTTGGTTCCGGCAGCATCTCCGACGATTCTTTGGACTTTTAAACGTCCATCGAACTTGACTCTGATATTCTTGCTTTGTGTTTTCTAGGTATCGTAGTTAATCCTGCACACTTTACTCAATAATATGGATTAGATCAATTAATCCATTAATTGATTTTATTATCAAAATCCGAGATTCAACATATATCACAAGTGAGACTATCATGCTCCTTTTTTAGCAATTTGTATTTTCTACTAATTGTCTTACATTCATCAAATAACTCGTGGAAAGCATTTAATAATTCATGATAAGGTAAATCTGCATTAATAAAATCCGTTACCTCTTCTCCGATGGCGTAATTAGCAACTTGCTCGGTGTTGGACTCCTCTTCTTCGGACGCGCTTGAATCATCCCACGTTGCCTTGAGCGCCTTCTTCTTTGATATTCTCTTTTTGGCTTGAGGACAATCGTTCTTGTAGTGTCCCGATTTTTTGCACTCATAGCAAATCACTTGGTCCTTCTTGTGTTCGAATATATTTTTTGTATTATTTTTAAATTTTTTCTTTCTTAAATATTTTTTAAATTTTTGAGTCAAAAGTGCAATGTCATTGTCATTGTCCTCATCACTTGATGTTCCTTTCAAGTGGTCTTCTTGTGATGTGAGTGTTATATCCTTCCTGTTCTTTGGAAGGGGGTTCTTGAGCTCGTCATGAGCTTGACATGTCATTTCGTAGGTCATTAGAGACCCAATAAGTTTTTCAAGAGGGAATATTTTAAGGTCTTTGGCCTCTTGAATTGCCGTAACTTTTGGATCCCAACTTTTAGGGAGGGATCTTAAGATTTTAGTTACTAGTTCAAAGTTAGTAAAATCTTTACCAAGAGCTTTGAGTCCATTGATGACATTCTTGAACCGGGTGTACATGTCTCCGATGGACTCACTTGGTTTCATTCGGAAAATTTCGTAAGAGTGCACAAGGATGTTGATTTCGGACTCTTTCATTCGGCTAGTGCCTTCATGAGTGACCTCAAGAGTTCTCCAAATATCAAAAGCCGAATCACAAATTGAAACACGATTAAATTCATTTTTGTCTAGTGCACAAAACAAGGCATTCATAGCCTTTGCGTTTAAAGCAAAAACCTTCTTCTCCGATTCATTCCATTCGCTCATCGGAAGAGAAGATTTTTGAAATCCCTTCTCAACAATTGTCCAAAGCTCGAAATCCATGGAAATGAGGGAGATCCTCATACGAGTCTTCCAATAAGTATAATCCGACCCATTAAACAAGGGTCGACGTGTGATAGAATGACCCTCATGTATGATGGAGTAAGCCATCTGTTAAGATCGAATATGAGAGTGAGCTTAGCTCTGATACCAATTGTTAAGATCGGAGCGGCACTAAGAGGGGGGGGGGGGGTGAAATAGTGCAGCGGTAAAGTACGATAAACTTTTGACGATTTAAACACTTTCGGAAACTTCGTACGATAAAAGCAACGTTTCGTTTGAAACCATTTCGATTGCGTTTTAACTTGAAAGGATACGTAAGAAGGAGACAAAGAAGTAGAGCATTAAAGTACAAATGGTTTGCAATAATATAAATGACAATAAGTAAATGCAAATCAGAGATCACGCCGATTTTAAAGTGGTTCGGTCAAATGACCTACATCCACTTGCGAGGCCCCTCTTCGATGAGGCTCCCACCTTCCACTAGCAAATCTCTTGAAGGGGAAGGGTAAATACCCCTCTTACAACTTTTTACAAGCGGTTCACTCTCTTACAGATTTTCAGAAAGAAAGAAGGAGGTGAACACTAGCAAATTGAAAACAAGACTTTTCTAAGACCTTTCTCTCAATCAATTGCTTCTCAAAAAGTTATGTTCTCAGCTGAGATTTTGTTAGGACTCTAGCTTGGAGAGTCCTAATTGAGAGGGACATTCATGTAAAACTGTTAGGACTCTAGCTAGGAGAGTCCTAATTGAGAGGGACATTCTGTTAGGACTCTAGCTAGGAGAGTCCAAATTGAGAGGGGTATTCATGTAGGAGGTGTTTTCTTATAGAAGAATTAGGAGTTGTAAGGGAACAGGAGTCTTGACTAGGAGTCCTACTAGGAGTTAGTTAGAAGTAAGAGTCTTAAGTAGGAGTCCTATTAGGAGTTAGGGTTTAGAAGCCCTATAAATAGCCATGTATTCCTTCTCTTTTCATAAGCAATAGATGAATCTTTTCTGCAGCCTTTGAGTAGCAACTTGGAGGGAGGAACCCCTATAGAGTTCCAAGGAGGCCGATCCCCTAAAGAGATCAACCCCAAGTTTAGAATCTGTAAGGGTTCTAACACCTGGTATCAGAGCAGCGTTCTTGGTATCTCGCTGCCCTTCCATTGCCATCCATCAGCCCTCCATAACCTCTCAAAGCAATTCCCACAATTGCTTAAAAGATCGTCGCCGAATTCCGCCATCATCTCCACCACCGTGGATCATCCTTTGATCTCCCCGTGAATTGCAACAGGTTCTGGTTTCCTACCTTACTACTGCTGCAATTTAGTTATCCTTATTCGAAAAAAAAAAAAAAAAAAAAACTGTTCCTATATTGCTGCATAAACCTTTCGTCACAAAGTTTTCATCTCTACGACGAAAGATACATATTGCAGAATTCCAGCCGCATAGCACCATCTGTTTGATCTTGCTACTATGCTTTTTCTATCCAAATTTCTATGAAATTTTTATGACATCTTTGACACTTCCTAACAGCAGATTTCCCTTTGGTTTTTTCAAAAAATTCTTAATATAAACCATTGATCTTTTACGTCTAATCTGCTATACTTGAAAATCTGCACTGTAAAATTTCAGCCGCATAATACTATTCGTTTGATCTTGATACTATATTGTTTCTATCCAAATCTCTACGAAATTTTTATGATAGCTTTGACACTTCCTAACAGTGGATTTCCCGTTGGTTTCATCAAAAAATTCTCAATATAAACCACTAATTTTTTACGTCCAATCTGCTATACTTAAAAATCTGTGCTGCAGAAAATTTCAGCGGCATATTATTGTCTTAACCCATCTATTTGCAATCTTTTTTGAATGAAATTTCTTATACACTTCATATATCATCTTGGCTTCCATCTAAGATTAATATATTAAGGAATTCATCTCTAAAAATAATTTTGCGTTGCTGCAAATTTTTATCGTAACCCGCTGAAATTTTTCGACGATAATTCTGCTATCGCAACTTGCACCAATTTTCTTGCTGTTATACTACTGAAATTCTCTTGATTAAATTATACATCCTTGCTGTCATATAATCTGTGATTTTGCTATCAATTCCTCCTCATTTCTCTTAAGTTTTTGGTAGAAATTACATCGAGAAACCATTGTTTCTTCGACGACAATTCTACTCTTACAAGACAGCACATACTTGCTGCAACTTCCACTGATTTCTATCAAACCTTTGATGCCATCTACCACAGATCCAAAACTTTCATCCACAGCCCTAAAACTCCACTAAACCACACCCTCAAACTGCACCCAAAACTGCCACAAAACAAGCCTAAATCGTAGCCTACATCCACCGATCCACCAACCCTTTCGACCATCACTTCTCTCAACCTATACATGCCTTTGGAGAGAGATATTAACATCATAGATTTGGAGGCATATACTATGGCATCTAAGGAGGCAATCAATGCTAAATTCGAAGCCTTGGAGGCGCGAATGGAGGATAAGATTCGGACGCTCTTTACCGAACTCAGATTGGGCCGACCACTAAGCCCGAAGAAATCATATCAAGGAGAGAGCTTTGCCCAATCACACCAAGCCCAAAGATAAGACTTCCAAGAGAGGGGAAGCTCTATGACCAACCCCAACTATCCATGCATGAGAGTGGACTTCCCTAGATGGGAAGAAGGAGACCCAATTGGTTGGATCTCGCGCGCGGAGCGATATTTTCGGTACCATAAAATCGCGGATGCATCTATGGTGAAAATTGCAGCTATATATCTTGAAGGGGATGCTATACAGTGGTTTGACTGGTTTGAACATACTTATGGAGTCCTTTAATGGCGACAATTCAAAGAAGGACTGCTGATCCGCTTCAGACCAACCGATTACAAGAATATTGACGGACAACTAGCAAAGATCCGACAAACCTCTACCATTCAGGAGTACCAAACCAGGTTTGAAAGGTTATCTAATCAAACTCATGATTGGTCTCAAAAATAGCTATTGAGAACCTTCATTGAGGGCTTGAAGCCGGAGATCCGAGGAGAAGTTAAAGCGCGACAACCGTATACGCTTATGGTAGCCATCTCTTTCGCACGACATCAAGAGGAGCAATTGAATCATGAAGCTCAGAGGACTAGGGTCGCTCCTCAACCAGTAATATTGAAGCCCTTAGCCCCCCTACTTTCGACCAAGTCCCTACACCAAAGAGGTTAACAAGAGAAGAGCTTCGAGAGCGATATGCGAAGGGGTTATGTTGGCATTGTGATGAGCCGTGGAGCTGTGAGCATCGCTGTAGTAAAGGGGGACTTCTTATGATTGAACTGATAGAAGAAGAGGTCATTGAACATCCAAAAGAGAGCCTTGAACATGAAGAAGAAGATGCAGAAGAAGAGCCACAACCGACCAAAGTTATGGTACATACACTAGTTGGCTACTCAATCCCACAAACGATGAAAGTTGGAGGCCTTCTCAAACAACAACCGATCACTGTTCTCATCGACACGGGCAGCACTAATAACTTCCTAAATAGTAAGGTTGCTGTCTATATGAACTTACCTATTGAGAATTGCAGCAGGTTTGTCGTTAAGGTCGCCAACGGACGAATTTTGAAGTGTGATCATAGGTGCCCGCAGGTGAAACTATTGTTGCAGGACCAAGAGATAATTGCAGATTTCTTCCTCCTCCCTCTTGATGATCATGAGGCCATACTTAGAATTAAATGGTTGATGACATTAGGTGATATTTCTTGGAATTTTATGCAACTAATTATAAAATTTTACAGTAAGGAGAAACAGGTGATATTGCACGGGAAACGTGAGGGCGACGTAACGACGATTTGCACACAACAAATAGAGAAGGTTTTGCATAGAGCATGCAGTGACTTTTTGGTACAACTTGAGCAACAAACTAAGGGAGAGCCAACAAAATTTGAAGATCCAAATCTACTTCCTTTGCTTGTTGAATTTTCGGATATATTTGACGAACCGCGCAACCTACCTCTTACCCATCGGCATGATCATTGTATAATGATTCTTCCAGGCAAATCTCCAGCAAATGTTCAGCCATATCAATATCCACATCTCCAAAAGGATGAAATATAAAGGATTGTAAAAGAGATGCTCAAAATAGGAGTTATTCGGCCAAGTTGCAGCCCCTACTCTTCACCGGTGCTCCTCATACGAAAGAAAGATGGAATATGGCGATTATGTGTTGATTACCGAGCTCTCAATGGCATACCCATCAAGGATAAATACCCTATTCCAGTAGTAGATGAGTTGCTAAGGGAGCACAAATCTTTACAAAGCTGGACCTTCGATCCGGGTATCATAAAATACGAGTATGCGAAGAAGACATACCGAAAACCACCTTTTGAACACAACAACCACTATGAATTTTTGCTTTCTTCATAAGAAGGTGAAATATCTTGGGCATATCATATCAGAGGAAGGTGTGGCAGTAGACCCCTTCAAAATTGGAGCAATGCAAAACTGGCTGACCCCGTGGAACATAAAATTGCTACATGGCTTTCTGGGTTTAACAGGCTACTACTGCAAGTTCATGAAAAACTATGGAGAGATCAGTGCACCACTTACTTTCTTACTGAAAAAAGATGTCTTCCAATGGTTGGACAGAGCCTCCACTGCCTTCGACAAACTTAAGGCAGCCATGACGACGATGCCGGTGCTAACACTAACAGATTTCAACCGACCCTTCATTATTGAGGCCGACGCATCTGGAGTCGGAATTTGAGCCATTCTCATGCATGATGGTCGACCACTCATATACACTAGCAAGGCATTATCTCCCTCCCATCAAAATAAGTCAACATATGATAAGGAGATGCTCGCCATTGTGCGCGCAGCAACGAGGTGGAGACCCTACTTGATTGGGCGACGATTTCAAATTAAAACTGACCATAAAAGCCTCAAGTACTTTTTGGAGCGAAAAATATCATCCCCTGAACAGCAAAAAAGGGTAATAAAACTTCTTGGATTTGATTATGAAATAACTTACAAAAGGGGGAAAGAGAATGTTCTTGCAGATGCGCTTTCGCAGCTACCCGAACAAGTTGAAGTTTCGGTCGTTTCACTTCCGACCAGCGACTTTCTTAAGGATATTAAGATGGAATGGCAGGAAGATTCAGAGACTAGTAAGATTATAAAAAAATTGGAGGAAGCACCAAGCCCCATGGCTCATTACAATTGTGACTCAAAAGAATTACATTATAAGGGACGCATTGTGCTTACGATAAATTCTACTTGCATCTTCACGAGCAGATTTTGGACAAAGTTATTCTATATGCAGGGTACTAAATTGAAAAGGAGTATGACATATCACCCACAAACCGACGGCCAGACGAAAGTTTTAAATAGGTGCTTGGAGACAGCCCAAAGCCACCCACCAAATATGACTACCCAAAGAGAACTCCAGACCCAGCCAAGTGCCATTATTGATCGACGGATCGTGACTCGATGACGATGACCCACTAATGAAGTGCTAATACAGTGGGCGGACCAACCAATAGAAGATGCCACTTGGGAGAACTATGACGACTTGAAGATCAAATTCCCAGAATTCATGAATCATCAGCCTCGAGGAAAAGGCTGATTTGAAGAGGGCGGCGGGTCTGTTAGGACTCTAGCTTGGAAAGTCCTAATTGAGAGGGACATTCATGTAAAACTGTTAGGACTCTAGCTAGGAGAGTCCTAATTGAGAGGGACATTCTGTTAGGACTAGCTAGGAGAGTCCTAATTGAGAGGGGCATTCATATAGGAGGTGTTTTCTTAGAGAAGAATTAGGAGTTGTAAGGGAATAGGAGTCTTGACTAGGAGTCCTACTAGGAGTTGGTTAAAAGTAAGAGTCTTAAGTAGGAGTCCTATTAGGAGTTAGGGTTTAGAAGCCCTATAAATAGCAATGTATTCCTTCTCTTTTCATAAGCAATAGATGAATCTTTTCTGCAGCCTTTGAGCAGCAACTTTTTTTTTTTTTTTTGGTAAGTAAAAGTAAATTGATTACGTGTAAAGTTTCTACAAATAGCTTTATCTATACAAGTCATAGACAAAGCCAAGTAACTCATAGAGTGCGAATGTGATAGTTATGACTACACATGCTGTAGACTATAACTACCTGTGGGTACATTATTTGGCATCATTCCCAAGATCTTTAGCTAATAGCAAAATTAAATTTGATAAAAATATCTTTTTCTCTTCGGGTGAAGTGCTCGATTTTGAGATCATGCTCCATACAGGATCTTGAGTCTCTAATAATCTTTTTCAAGAGCTGAGCATTGTTTGTGTGTTGACATTCAAAGATTCTATTACATCTCTCATTCCACATCCACCAAATAGCGCATCTGAAAGTAACCTTTGCCAGTTGTGTAAGTGGCCCTTTTCTTGAGAAACATTGCATAAGGTCGCCTAGTTCTTGGTGCAAGTTTGGTTGCAGCAGTCTATTGAGTTCAAATCGCTGGAGAATCTCCTTCCATATCTATTTTGTATAATTACAAGCAAAATATAGGTGGTCAACAGTTTCTTCTTATTGCAAACAAAGGGAGCATCGGTTAACATGATAGATACCTTTTCTTTTCATATTGTCTATTGCAGGTAGTTTATTGAGAAGGGCCTGCCATGTACATAAGGAGTGTCTTTGTGATCCCGATCGATCCCATGTCCAACTGCTTGGGACCCACTTGTTATTTCTTTGCCTAATTTTATTCCATGCGGATGTGGCACTAAATTTGTCATTGTCATGAGGCCAAATAAGTATATCTGAAGAGTTGTTCCTGATTGGAATAGCTATGATAGTCGGCCAAAGTGATAACATTTCGGGAGAAATAGGATTAGGGAGACACTAGGTACCGTTAGCAATGAACTCGGAAACCTTCCAATCTTTGGGAGCCCCAAGATCTTTTCGTATTCTGTCACCATATAATTGAAATATACTCTTCCCATTCACCCAAGGATTGTACCACATATTAGTACTAGTTCCAGAAGAGATTGCATAAGAAATGTGTTTGATTAGCCAATTCCTTGCCTTTAAAATTCCTTTCCAAGCTGCAGAGTGGTATGTTCTTGTTGAAATTTCCCAGATTGATTCCTTTGAAAGATACCTAGCAGAAATCCATTGTGACCATAAGGAACATTTGTTTTACAAAAGATCCCACAATTGTTGTACCAGGCATGCTTGATTCCAATCTCTAGTATTTCTCAAGTTTAGCCCCCCTTCATCTTTCGGTTTGCAAATGCTATCCCAATTTACCATATGCATTGCCTTATCATTTGTGCCATTCCAGAAGAAGTTCATTAATAACCGTTCAATATCTTGGAGAAGTCCAGCAGGCAGAAGAAATGCATTACACCAATATAAAGAGTAGGAGTGCAATATAGAACAGATGAGTTCGAGTCGTCCTGCTTTTGATAGAAGCCTATTTTTCCAAGAAGAAATTCTATTCTTTATTTTTTGCAGGATAGGCTGACAGTGGGTTTTGTGAATGCCTATGGATATGAGCGGGAGACCCAAATAAGGAACTAGCAGGCTTCCCTCACTAACCCCCAAAGTTTTTGCAATAAAGACCTTATCCTCAACGTAAGGGCTCATATATACTTTACTTTTCGCACGATTTAACTGAAGTCCAGAAACCATACCAAAGTCATTCATAATAGTAGCCAGGTTATTTACTGAAGTTGGATCATTTTGGAGAAAGATAAGTAAATCATCTACAAATGTTATATGTGATATATGAATAGAGCCAGCATTGGGTATCTTAATGCTGCCATTTAAGACTGCATGTTCCAACATACAGCTAAGTCCTTCGATCGCAATAGTAAATAGATACGAAGAGAGTGGATCACCTTGTCGGATGCCATTCGTGCTCCCAAAAAAACTAATAGGTGAGCCATTAAAGAGTATCGAAAACTTTGGAGTTTCCAAGCAACATTGAATCCAATTAACCCATTGCTGTGGGAAGTTCTTATCGAGGAGCATCTTGTAGATAAATTTCCTATTAACTGAATCAAAGGCTTTCCGTAAATCAGCTTTAAAACATATTTTTGTCTCTCTTGCTTTTGAATGCAAATCTTTGACCAAGTCATTAACAAGCAAAATGTTAAGATGTATACTTCTCCCTTTGATGAAAGCAGCTTGATTTGGGCTAATGATCTTATGTATTACCTTTTGCATTCTATTTGCTAATACTTTAGAGATGATCTTGTAAATAAAGTTGCATAATGATATGGGTCGATAGTTCTCTAGTGAATCAGCCCCTGCATTCTTCGGAATTAAAGAAATAAAGGTGCAATTCATATCTCTAAGAATATGACCTGAAGAGAAAAAATGTTGGCAAGCCTTGGTCACATCATTTCCAATAATAGACCAAGCAGTTTGGTAAAATTCAGCTGGAAATCCATCTGGACCTGGGCTTTTGTGCTTTGGTGACTTAAAGACAACACATACAATTTCGTCGTCAATAATTGGGGCATTGAGGATTGAAAAAGCTTCCGAATCAAGTTTTCTAGTCGGCTCCACATGAATGTTATTAGTTTTCCTAGCTTGATTGAGAAAGGAATAAAAAAATTGCTTTGTGTGTGCTTTAACCTCATCTAAATTCTCAATAAGATTATCATCTTTGTCTCTGCATTTGCTGATACGGTTAACAGCCCTTCGAGTAGCAATTGAAGCATAGAAAAATTTAGTATTGGAATCTCCTAGTGTAAGCCAATGCTGTCGAGACTTCTGCTTTACAAACTTTCCTCCTGTTTTAAGGCTTGCATAAAGTTATTTCTGGCTTCTGTCTCTTTGTAGATAATTTGAGCAGCAACTTGGAGGGAGGAACCCCTATAGAGTTCCAAGGAGGCCGATCTCCTAAAGAGATCAACCCTAAGTTTAGAATCTGCAAGGGTTCTAACAGATTTGAGCGGTATTTATAGGCCTCAAGAGGATTCAAATTTGGGTTCCAAAATTTGAATTCTCTTTGGTTCTCGATGCTGGTGGTGCCACCACCTGTCAGTGGCGGTGCCACCGCCTGTCAGTGTTTGACATTGACAGTGGACTGGCGGTGCCACCGCCCAGCTCTCGGGTGCTGGGCAGTGCCACCGCCTGGCTCTCCGGTTCACTGGTTGGGCTTTAAATTTAGCCCAAACCAAATCTAATTTTGGGCCCAGTTGGCCCCTAACCAGCATATAGAATTATCTCTTAATCCTAATCCTAATTACAAGTGAACTACATAACTAAAAACATCCTAAGCAAGTTTTCAACTGCGAACGTCGAATCTTGTTTCGACGAGCTTTCCGACGAACTTCTTCCGACGGACTCCCAGCAAGCTCCCGATCTTGTGATGACTTTAACGAGTAGCCGAGCCTTCTCGGTGATCTCCGTGAACCTCCAACGATCTCTTCGGCGAACTTTCGAAAATTCCGACAGGTTCCCAATTTCTTCTCGATTGGTTCTAGCAGCATCTTCGACGATTCTTCGGACTCTTAAACGTCCATCGAACTTGACTCCGGTATTCTTGCTTTGTGTTTTCTGGTTATCATAGTTAATTCTGCACACTTAACTCAATTATATAGATTAGATCAATTAACCCATCAATTGATTTTATCATCAAAATCCGAGATTCAACAGCGAAGACTATTGAGCATTCCGACTCACAAGGACAGCACCGCGGATAGAAGGACAAATCCAAAACTTTACCTCTTCCTATAATATCGGAGCCTTCCTCAACAGAAGTTTCCCATGGTACTAGTGGACAGGAGAAGCATAAGTCAGGAACTTCATCTCTTCCAATATCTTCGGATCCGTCCACAGTAACTCAACGAACTCATTGTTGAATCTCGGATTTTGATGATAAAGTCAATTGTCATTTGATGTCTAATCTATGTGTTGAGATAAGTGTGCAGGATTAACTACGATGAAAGATAGACAAGCAGCAGGAGTTGCGCCGGAGTCAAGTTCATGATCACGTTGGGAGTTCGAGAGTTCGACGGAAGTTCGGACGGTCGTCGGAGGTTCTGCGAGAACAGATCCAAGAAGTCCAGAAGCTTGCCAAGCGAAGCTCGTCGGAACTTGCCAAGTGGATCGTCGCAAAGTCCAAGAGTTTGCCGGAAGTCCGCAGGAGCATCACTGAGGGTTCATCGGATGATCGACGAAAGTTCATCGGAAACTCGCCGGAAGGAGCGATTGACGCACCGAAGCAAAGCTGCAGAAGTTGTCTTAGATTTAATCGTAGTTAGCACGTTGATTAAGTTAGAAAATGGGAGGTGATCCCATTGGCTTAATCTTGGGGCAATTGGGCCCCTGAAAGACTGAAATTGGGCCGAATGGAATGAACCATTCGGACCCTGATTGCACCAGGAGGTGCAACCGCCCAGGCCAGGAGGTGGCACCGCCTGGGCTAGGCCTCCCAGCGAGACTGGGCGGTGCAACCTCCCCAGCAGAGAGGTGGCACCGCCTGAGCTCAGTCTTCGAGCTAGACTGGGCGGTGCAACCTCCCTGACAGAGAGGTGGCACCGCCTGAGCTCAGTCTTCGAGCAAGACTGGGTGGTGCAACCTCCCTGGCAGAGAGGTGGCACCGCCTGAGCTCGGTCTTCGAGCTATGCCAGGCGGTGCAACCTCTCCAGTCAAGAGGTGCAACCGCCTGATCCCAGAATTCCGGGATTTGATTGTTTTGAGCTCTAAATTTGAATTGGGTTGGGGCCTATAAATTCCCCACCCATTCAGCACTGAAAAGATACAGACCTACACCGAAATCTTGATCTTTTCTGTGATTCTAAGAGCTCAAAAGTGTTGTAAAGCCTTTAAGTCTCCTCCTTCTGTTCTTCAAGTTTTCAGTTGTAAAGTGAGGAGAGAAAGGTCTGTAAAGGTTGTCTCCTGAGCCTGTCAAAAGGAGAGAAACTGTAAAAGGGCAGTTTGGCCTTCGCCTATTGAAGGAAGGCCCCTAGTTGACGTCGGCGACCTCGTCGGTGGAGGAAGCCAAAAGTGGAGTAGGTCAAGGTTGACCGAACCACTCTAAATCTCTGGTTTGCGTTTATTTTTTAGCACTTTATCATTACTGCAAACCTCCTTCATTACTACTGCTCTCTGCGCTTTCACGAACAAGTTCTAAGTGCTGTTCTTCCGAATCTGCATTCAGACGTAAATTCGTATTTTCGTACATTACAGTTTACGTTTACGTTTGATTCTGCATAACTGTCTTCCGTGCTTTTACGAACGAGTTTCTTTGCAGTTTACACTTACATTTTGATCCTATTGATAACTGCAAACTGTCCTCTACAATTTTACGAACGAGTTTCAACATTTAGACGTAAAACTGCATTTAGACGTAAATTGGCTTTCCTCGCACAATCATCAGATCTCAGTTCACGTTTACGTCTTGATTTCAACTGCATACTGCCTTCTGCGAGTATACAAACAAGTTTAGACGTAATCTGCATTTAGACGCAAACTGCATTTAGACGCAAACTGCGTTTAGACGCTAACTGTGTTTAAACGTAAACTGCACTTAATCATAAGTAATCTTAGAATCGGCTTTTGCATCAAAATAGTCTTTATCGAACGAACGTAGCTTTCGTTTTTTAATCGCTGAAAAATATCCGCTGCACTAATTCACCCCCCCCCCCTCTTAGTGCTCTCGATCCTAACACTCATGCCCAAACAAATCTCGCCAGTAAGGATATTCTTCCTCAACAAACTCAGGCCGCAACAAACGTCGCCAACAAGGATATTCTGTCTCAACAAACTCATGCCCCAACAAACCTCTCTAGCTAGGCTGCTCCAACAAGTACTAACCAGGATATTGTGCCGCAACAATCTTATCATGCTACAAACCCTACCAATCAAGTGTTAGGATCGGAGCGGCACTAAGAGGGGGGGCACTAAGAGGGCTGAAAACAAGACTTGCTAAGACTTTCTAAGACTTTTCTCTCAATCAAAATGCTTCTCAAAAGTTGTAACCTCAGCTGAGATTTGAGGGGTATTTATAGGCCTCAAGAGGATTCAAATTTTGGGTTTCAAAATTTGAAATCTCTTAGGGTTCCCGGTGCTGGAGGTTCCACCGCCCAGCCAAGCGGTGCCACCGCCCAGCACTCGGGTGTTGGACGGTGCAACCGCCCAGCCAAGGAGGTGTCACCGCCCAGCTCTCGGGTGCTGGGCGGTGCCACCGCCCAGCTAGGCGGTGCCACCGCCTACAGTGTTTTCAGCCCGACTATAGTGTTTTCAGCCACTAGTTGGGCTTCAATCTTGGCTCTCTAGTTCGCTGGTTTAGCTTAATTTTTAGCCTAAACCAACTCTGACTTTGGGCCCAGTTGGCCCCTAACCAGGATATAGGATTATCTCTTAATCCTAATCCTAATTACGAGTGAACTACATAACAAAAACACATCCTAAGCAAGCTTTCAACCGCGAACGTCGAGTCTTGTTTCGGTGAGCTTTCCGACGAACTTCTTCCGACGGACTCCCATCAAGCTCCCGATCTTGTGATGACTTTAACGAGTAGCCGAGCCTTCTCGGTGATCTCCGTGAACCTCCGACGATCTCTTCGGCGAACTTCCGATAGGTTCCCGATTTCTTCTCAGTTGGTTCCGGCAGCATCTCCGACGATTCTTCGGACTCTTAAACGTCCATCGATCTTGACTCCGGTATTCTTGCTTTGTGTTTTCTGGTTATCGTAGTTAATCCTGCACACTTAACTCAATAATATGGATTAGATCAATTAACCCATCAATTGATTTCATCATCAAAATCCGAGATTCAACAATCTCCCCCTTTTTGATGATGACAATCAATTGATGATGGAGTTAAACATAACTCCCCCTATCTATATGCCATATTATGAGAAGATAAAACACTTGAATTTCATCATTGAATTCAAGTATAAACCGATAAGCTCTAACCGTAGAACTTATCGTTATTCTCATTAAGCATAATGTAAATGCGAAACTTTGATGAAAATCTTTTTCAAGTCGAAAGATAAGAGACAAATTTTACTATGACAAGAGATAAAGATTAGATCAATTAACCCATCAATTGATTTCATCATCAAAATCCGAGATTCAACAATCTCCCCCTTTTTGATGATGACAATCAATTGATGACGGAGTTAAACATAACTCCCCCTATCTATATGCCATATTATGAGAAGATAAAACACTTGAATTTCATCATTTAATTCAAGTATAAACCGATAAGCTCTAACCGTAGAACTTATCGTTATTCTCATTAAGCATAATGTAAATGCGAAACTTTGATGAAAATCTTTTTCAAGTCGAAAGATAAGAGACAAATTTTACTATGACAAGAGATAAAGATTTTCAACTTGAATTGCATGATTATACATTTTAGACATGCATTCAATATGATCAATCAATCTTACGATATTTTCAAGGATTTTGCAATTCATATTTTGTCATGCTATTAAGAATGATATAAGTCATCACTTTTCTCCCCCTTTGTCATCAACAAAAAGGAAAATGAGACTTGAAGCACATATTTTGTCATACAACAATTTTATCATTGAAAATTAAGTATGCAAAAATATTTACGCAGAGTTCATTTTAGAGAAAAATTCAGCATGCATTCATATTATCTAATCTCTTCTTTCTATGAATAATAGAAATTGTAGATGTATAAGAGAGAGATTGGGATAAAAAAAATTCAAGTAGTAATTTCACGAAGTCAAGATCATAATTCGAATACAAACTCATTCAAATCGTCAAATTCATGAAAATCTCAACATTAATTTTTAATCATCACATAAGGCATTTAAAGAATTTTTGAAACATAGGAGAATGATGAATTTAAGCATACAATGTTTCAATCAAATTCAAGTCATGAATGCCAATACTTTCATATTTGTAAGTATCAATTCATGAATGCCAAAAGATATTATTTGTGATTCCAATTTTGCAAGATCAAGATTATGATTTAAATAAAACTTATTTAAATCAAATCGCTAACTTGAAATTCATAATCAAGTCATCAAAGTGAATTTCGAGATTTCACAATATGTCATATGGAATTTGAAGGAGAATGAGAGATGGAAAGAAGATGAAAAACTTTACGGAAAATCCAATCAAACAAGTTTATTGTTTAGGGACAATTTAACATACCTAATTCCCTTCTAATGAATTCAAATTGGTCTTCATTCAAGGCTTTTGTGAATATATATGCTAATTGATGCTTTGTGTCAATGAATTCTAGAACAACATTATTGTTAAGGACATGATCGCGTATGAAATGATGCCTAACGTCGATGTGCTTAGTTCTAGGATGCTGAATTGGATTTTTAGTAAGGCATATGGCACTAGTATTATCGCATTTTATGGGAATATTTTCAAGGTGAATTCCATAGTCTTCTAATGTATTTTTCATCCAAATTACTTGTGCACAACATGCACTTGCAGCAATGTATTCGGCTTCCGCCGTAGATAGTGCAACTGAATTTTGTTTCTTGGAAGTCCAAGAAACAAGTGCATGTCCTAAAAATTGGCATGTTCCGGATGTACTTTTTCTATCTATCCTGCATCCGCCAAAATCGGCATCTGCATAAGCTATTAGATCAAATTTTTCAGATTTTGGATACCACAATCCTAAATTTGGAGTTCCTTTAAGATACCTAAATATTCTTTTAACACTCTTAAGATGAGATAATTTAGGATTAGATTGAAACCTAGCGCAAAGTCCTACACTAAACATAATATCCGGTCTAGTCGCAGTGAGGTAGAGTAGACTACCTATCATTCCCCTATATGTTTTTTGATCGAAACTTTCACCATTTTCATCCATATCTAACTTAGTCGCAGTACTAATAGGGGTGTTTATTGCTTTTGAATTATCCATGTTAAATCGTTTTAACAATTCTAATGTATATTTGGATTGGTTAAGAAATATACCATCACTAAGTTGTTTGATTTGTAATCCCAAAAAGAAAGTTAATTCACCCATTAAACTCATTTCAAATTCAAGACTCATACATTTGGCAAATGATTCACATAGTGATTCATCCGAAGAACCAAACACAATATCGTCAACATAAATTTGCACAATAAGAAAATTATTTTCAAAATATTTAATAAACAATGTAGTATCAACCTTGCCTTTAGTAAAATTATTTAAAATAAGAAAGGAACTAAGCCTTTCATACCAAGCTCTAGGAGCTTGTTTTAAGCCATAGAGAGCTTTAGTCAATTTGAATACATGATTAGGAAGAAGAGAATTTTCAAATCCGGGAGGTTGTTCGACAAATACTTCTTCGGAAATAAAACCATTCAAGAAAGCACTTTTAACATCCATTTGAAATATTTTAAAATTATTACTACTAGCATAGGCAAGGAGCATCCTTATGGCTTCTAATCGAGCCACGGGAGCGAAGGTTTCTTCGTAATCGATACCTTCTTCTTGGTTGAAACCTTTGGCCACTAATCTAGCCTTATTTCTAACCACGATACCATTTTCGTCTTGCTTGTTTCTAAAGACCCACTTAGTACCTATGACTAAGTGGTCACTTGGTCTAGGAACAAGCTTCCATACCTCATTCCTCTCAAATTGGTTCAATTCTTCTTGCATTGCAATGATCCAAAAATCATCTTTTAAGGCTTCGTCAATGCATTTAGGTTCAATTTGAGAAAGGAAAGCGGCGTTAGCACAGAAATTTTTGAAAGAAGAACGAGTTTGAAACCCTTTTGATGTATCTCCTATAATTTGCTCTTTTGGATGAGCATCTACATACTTCCATTCTTTTGGTAAAGAAATTTCGGAAGAAGATGCATTCAAATGGCTATTTTGAGGAGAGGGTTCATTTAAATTCAAATTATCAAAACCAATATCATCATCAAAATCATTTTTCTTTAAATCAGAAATTTCATTAAAAACTACATGAATAGACTCTTCAATTACTAAAGTTCTTTTATTAAAAACCCGAAAAGCTTTAGAAACGGAAGAGTAACCAAGAAAGATGCCTTCATCGGATTTAGCATCAAATTTTCCTAAAGCATCCCTTTCATTTAAAATAAAGCATTTACAACCAAAAACTTTAAAATAAGAGATGTTTGTTTTTTTGTTATTCCATAATTCATTGGGAGTTTTGGATAAGGATGGTCTTATTAGGACTCTATTCATGATGTAGCAAGCCGTATTTACGGCTTCGGCCCAAAAGTACTTAGGTAAACTATGTTCATTCAACATAGTTCTTGCCATTTCTTGTAGGTTTCTATTTTTCCTTTCAACTACTCCATTTTGTTGAGGATTTCTTGGAGTTGAGAAGTTGTGATTGTACCCATTACTTTCGCAAAAATTTTGAAAGTCACGGTTTTGGAATTCACCACCGTGATCACTCCGAATTGATGAAATCATGAAGCCTTTTTCGTTTTGAGTGAGTTTACAAAATTTAGAGAAACACTTGAAGCAATCACTTTTGTGAGCTAAGAAATAGGTCCAAGTGTATCTAGAGTAGTCATCCACAATCACAAAAGCATATTTGCTTCCACCTAGACTTGTTGTATCAATTGGTCCAAATAGGTCCAAATGGATCAATTGTAATGGTCTAGTAGTGCTAATTTGATTTTTTGGTTTGAAGCTTGTTTTTATTTGTTTGCCTAGTTGACATGCATCGCATACTTTGTCCTTAATAAACTTTATATTTATAATTCCTCGTACTAATTCTTGAGATGAGATCTTAGATATTGTTTTCATGCTTGCATGGCCTAATCTCCTATGCCAAAGCCAAGCATCATCATTTACGACGGAGAAGCACATTTCATTACTTAGTTCATCAAGATTGATGGTATAGACATTATTTTGTTTTAAAGCAATCATAGTCATGTTATGATTTGGTTTTTCAATAATGCACATATTTGATTCAAATCTAACGATGTAACCTTTATCGCATAGTTGACTAATACTCAAGAGATTATGTTTCAATCCATTAACTAGTAAGACATCATCAATGGAAAAATTAAATTTGTTACCAATAGTTCCCTTGCCAATGATTTTGCCCTTGTTGTTGTCTCCGAAGGTAACGTACCCTTCTTCTTTGCTAGTGAGCATAGAGAAATGAGATGGATCTCCAGTCATATGTCTTGAGCATCCACTATCGAGATACCATCTCTTGCTCCTAGCTTGTGGGTTTGTCTACAAAAGAGGATGATTTTTAGGTACCCATTTGATTTTGGGTGCCTCAAAAATTGACCCACTAACTTTGTTATTTATTATTGAATTCTTTATAGTTCCTTTAGGAACCCATATTAATTTTTGTGAACTAATTTTCCTAAATGGGCATTTGTAGGCAATATGTCCGGATTTGCAACAAAAGTTGCATTTCATATAAGAGGAAACATGTAATGTAGGTCCTTTTATGAAAGTGGTAGGATTTTGATGTAATCCTTTTACAAATCCAATTCCATTTCTATTTACGATGTGACCCTTGTGTGCAAGGATCATATCTAATCCTTTGCTACCAACCTTAAACTTGTTTAAGGTTTCCTTAAGAAGCAAATTTTCATTTTTTATTGCTTCTAAGTGCTCACACTTAGAGCATGGAGGAGTTTGAAGACTATCAAACTTATCTTGTAGCAAAGCATGCTCTTTCTTTAAGATACTTAACTTCTTGCTAACAGCTCTACATTCATCAAATAATTCATGAAAAGCGATAGATAGTTCTTCAAAAGATAACTCTTCATTAAATAAATCACATACCTCTTCTCCTAACGCCATTAGCGCGTAATGAGCAACTTGCTCGGTGTTGGACTCCTCTTCTTCGGATGCGCTTGAATCATCCCACGTTGCCTTGAACGCCTTCTTCTTCGATGTTCTCTTTTTGGCTTGAGGACAATCGTTCTTGTAGTGTCCCGGTTTTTTGCATTCATAGCAAATCACTTGGTCCTTCTTTTGTTCAAATTTGTTTTTAAATTTGTTCTTTCTTAAGTATTTCTTAAATTTTTTAGTCAAAAGTGCAATGTCATTATCACTGTCCTCATCACTTGATGTTCCTTTCAAGTGGTCTTCTTGTGATTTGAGTGCCATATCCTTCCTGTTCTTTGGAAGGGGGTTCTCGAGCTCGTCATGAGCTTGACATGTCATTTCGTAGGTCATTAGAGACCCAATGAGTTCTTCAAGAGGGAATGCTTTAAGGTCTTTGGCCTCTTGAATGGCCGTAACTTTTGGATCCCAACTTTTAGGGAGGGATCTTAAGATTTTAGTTACTAGTTCAAAGTTAGTAAAATCTTTACCAAGAGCTTTGAGTCCATTGATGACATCCGTAAACCGGGTGTACATGTCTCCGATGGACTCACTTGGTTTCATTCGGAAAAGTTCGTAAGAGTGCACAAGGATGTTGATTTTGGACTCTTTCACTCGGCTTGTGCCTTCATGAGTGACCTCAAGAGTTCTCCAAATATCAAAAGCCGAATCACACATTGAAACAAGATTAAATTCGTTTTTGTCTAGTGCACAAAACAAGGCATTCATAGCCTTTGCATTTAAAGCAAAAACCTTCTTCTCCGATTCATCCCATTCGCTCATCGGAAGAGAAGATTTTTGAAATCCATTCTCGACAATAGACCAAAGCTCAAAGTCCATAGAAATGAGGAAGATTCTCATACGAGTCTTCCAATATGTGTAATCCGACCCATTAAACAAAGGTGGTCGTGCAATAGAATGGCCCTCTTGCATGCCGGATTAAGCCATCTCTCTTGGGTATTAAACCAAATATGAGAGATAACCTTGCTCTAATACCACTTGTTAGGATCGGAGCGGCACTAAGAGGGGGGGGTGAATTAGTGCAGCGGATTAAAACTTCGATTTTAATCAAAATCTTTCGTACGTTAAGAACGAAACTTGAGAAATTTAACTTGAAGGTGTATTCTTGAAGTTGCGCAGCAAGAGTAATAAGGAACTAAAGCAGTAAGAAGATTTGCAGTAATGTAAATGACAATAATAAAGAGCAAACCAGAGATTACGCCGATTTTTAGAGTGGTTCGGTCAAATGACCTACTCCACTTGCGAGGCCCCTCTTCGATGAGGCTCCCACCTTCCACTAGCAAGTCTCTTGAAATGGAAGGGTAAACACCCCTCTTACAACCTTTTACAAGCAGCTCAACCTCTTACAAATTTTCAATAAGAAAGAAGGAGGAGAACTCTCTAGCAAATTGAAAACAAGACTTGCTAAGACTTTCTAAGACTTTTCTCTCAATCAAAATGTTTCTCAAAAGTAGTAACCTCAGCTGAGATTTGAGGGGTATTTATAGGCCTCAAGAGGATTCAAATTTTGGGTTTGAAAATTTGAAATCTCTTAGGGTTCCCGGTGCTGGAGGTTCCACCGCCCAGCCAGGCGGTGCCACCGCCCAGCACTTGGGTGCTGGACGGTGCAACCGCCCAGCCAAGGAGGTGTCACCGCCCAGCTCTCGGGTGCTGGGCGGTGCCACCGCCCAGCTAGGCGGTGCCACCGCCTACAGTGTTTTCAGCCCGACTACAGTGTTTTCAGCCACTAGTTGGGCTTCAATCTTGGCTCTCTAGTTCGCTGGTTTAGCTTAATTTTTAGCCTAAACCAACTCTGACTTTGGGCCCAGTTGGCCCCTAACCAGGATATAGGATTATCTCTTAATCCTAATCCTAATTACAAGTGAACTACATAACAAAAACACATCCTAAGCAAGCTTTCAACCGCGAACGTCGAGTCTTGTTTCGGCGAGCTTTCCGACGAACTTCTTCCGACGGACTCCCATCAAGCTCCCGATCTTGTGATGACTTTAACGAGTAGCCGAGCCTTCTCGGTGATCTCCGTGAACCTCCGACGATCTCTTCGGCAAACTTCCGATAGGTTCCCGATTTCTTCTCGGTTGGTTCCGGCAGCATCTCCGACGATTCTTCGGACTCTTAAACGTCCATCGATCTTGACTCCGGTATTCTTGCTTTATGTTTTCTGGTTATCGTAGTTAATCCTGCACACTTAACTCAATAATATGGATTAGATCAAT
Organism: Musa acuminata AAA Group; assembly: GCF_036884655.1. Classification (NCBI taxonomy): domain Eukaryota; kingdom Viridiplantae; phylum Streptophyta; class Magnoliopsida; order Zingiberales; family Musaceae; genus Musa; species Musa acuminata. The sequence continues at coordinate 9,401,330 of NC_088328.1, read as the reverse complement.
TAACCCATCAATTGATTTCATCATCAAAATCCGAGATTCAACATCAAGACCACATGATTCATGGTATTTTAAAGTTTAAACATCTGCAAGTTGTAGATGAAGTGGATAAGAAAAAGAATGGTACAGTCCATCTAAAGTCGTAGGATGAATACCTTACCACCTTTTTCATTTATTTATTACTGATGAAGATAACATGCTGGAATGTTCGTGGACTTAATAAGACTGAGAAATGTTAGGAGCTCCATAGAATAATCAAGTCTGCCGCATGTGATATTGTTATTCTAGTGGAAACGAAAATTAAACAATCGCGCGTTCAAGCTCAAAAGAATTTAATATGGCCGGACGCAGAACTATTTACCAATGACTCAAATGTAACTTTTGGTAGAATATGGGTCTTATGGCATCCTAACTCTATTAATGCTTGGTTTATTTCTGCTACTGATCAATTCATCCATCTTAAGGTAGAGGACTAAAGGGATATTCTGTTAGGAGGTTTTTTTTTAGAGAAGAATTAGGAGTTGTAAGGGAATAGGAGTCTTGAGTATGAGTCATATTAGGAGTTGGTTAGAAGTAAGAGTCTTAAGTAGGAGTCCTATTAGGAGTTAGGGTTTAGAAGCCCTATAAATAGCCATGTATTACTTCCCTTTTTTCTTAAGCAATAGATAAAACTTTTCTGCAGCCTTTGAGCAGCACTTGGAGGGAGGAACCCCTATAGAGTTCCAAGGAGGCCGATCCCCTAAAGAGATCAACCCCAAGTTTAGAATCTGCAAGGGTTCTATCAGGAGATCTCGTCACCGCTACAGTGTCGTCACCCTAGATCTAGTCGCCGCTACAGTGTTGCCGCCGCTATAGTGTCGCCGCCCTAGATCTGGTCGCCGCTACAGTGTCGCCCTAGATCTGGGTGAGCCTACAGTTCCACTCGTGGGAGATTTACTAACCATAATAGTTTACACATAATCAATTTACTTTTACTTACAAAAAAAAAATAGTATTAAAGTCACCAAGAATAATCCAAGGTATATTAAGACAGCCATCTGCAATGTTAGTTAGATCAGACCACAGTGTATTTCTTTCTTGCATATTGTTTGAAGCATATATATCAGTGAAATTGAATTAACAATGTCCCTCTCAATTAGGACTCTCCTAGCTAGAGTCCTAACAGACCCGCCCTCTTCAAATCAGCCTTGTCCTCAAGGCTGAGATTCCATGAACTCAGGGAACCGGGTCTTCAGCTCCTCATATGGTTCCCATGTGGCATCTTCAAGTGGTAGATTATTTCAATGCACTAGTACTTCAGTAGAGGGATGTCGGCGACGCATCACGATCCTGTGATCGAGGATGGCCCGTGGTTGGGCTTGAATAACTCCATCCTCAGTTGTGTTGGGCAGTTGGATCTGCGGTGACTCGTGTTCTCCCAACTTGGGCTTTAGGCATGATACGTGGAAGACAGGGTGAATTTTGGCATCTTCAGGTAATTTAAGTCTGTATGTCACGGCTCCAATACGCTCTGTGATCTGATAGGGCCCATAAAAACGTGGGGATAACTTCATGGAGGCTCGAGTGTTGATAGAGAGTTGCTTGTATGGTTGTAGGCGAAGATAAACCCAATCTCCCACTGAAAATTCTCTTTCACTTCGTCGTGTGTCGGCTTGCTGCTTCATTCTGGCTTGAGCGGTAGAGAGATTATCTTTTAACAGTTGTAATAGTTTGTCCCTATCAATCAATTCTTGGTCAACCTGATCTACCTTGGCCGAGCCAATTACATACTTTGGAATCACAAGTGCTGGTCGACCATACAATGCTTCATAAGGGGCACATTTTGTAGATGAATGATATATAGTATTATACCACCATTCGGCCCAAGGAAGCCATTTTGCCCACTCTTTTGGTCGGTCGCTAGCGAAACACCAGAGGTACGTCTCTAAGCACCTATTTACCACCTCTGTTTGGCCGTCAGTTTGTGGATGATATGCTGTGCTCATCTTGAGTTTGGTGCCTTGTAACTGAAATAACTCGGTCCAAAATTTACTAATGAAGATCCTGTCACGATCACTTACGATGGACCTTGGCATCCCATGCAGTTTAACAATATTTTCTATGAAAATCTGAGCAATACTAGCAGCAGTGTAGGGATTTCTGACAGCACAAAAATGAGCATATTTCGTAAGTCGATCAACCACCACGAGAATCGTGCTTTTACCTTTGGAAGATGGCAGCCCTTCAATGAAGTCCATGGAGATGTCACTCCACACTGAGTCTGGTATGGGTAGTGGTTGTAGCTTCCCTGGATTTACCACAGTTTCACCCTTGTGCTGTTGACATACATCACATTGTGCCACATATTCAGCAATATTTTTTTTCATCCCTCTCCAATAAAAATTTTGCTTCACTCTTTTGTAGGTTCTTAGGAATCCAGAGTGCCCTGCTGAAGGTATACAGTGCATTTCATGCAAGATGATTGCGATGCAAGGGGAGTCAGGTATAAGCACAATGCGACCTTTGTAGCGTAAATCCCTCGAATCCCAGGTGTAGTGGGCTATTGCACTTGGATCGTCCTCCAATTTTTTTATGATCTTGCTGATCTCTAGATCCTTCTTCCATTCTTCCCTAATGTCCTCGAGGAGACCGGTGGTAGGAAGGGAGATGGATGAAACCTTAGCTTGTTCAGGTAGCCGTGAGAGTGCATCTACAACAACGTTTTCTTTCCCCTTTTTGTAAATAATTTCATAATCAAATCCAAGAAGTTTGGTTACCCATTTTTGCTGCTCAAGGGATGATATCTTTTGCTCCAAAAAGTACTTGAGGCTTTTATGGTCAGTTTTAATTTGAAATCGCCGGCCGATCAGGTAGGGTCTCCACCTCGTTACTACGTGTACAATGGCAAGCATCTCCTTATCATATACTGACATATTTTGATGGGAGGGAGATAATGCCTTGCTAGTGTATGCGAGTGGTCGACCATTTTGCATGAGAACGGCTCCAATTCCGACTCCAGATGCGTCGGCCTCAATGATGAAGGGTCTATTGAAATCTGGTAGCGCAAGCACCGACGTCGTTGTCATGGCTGCTTTAAGTTTGTCGAAGGTAGCAGAGGCTTTGTCCGACAATTGGAAAGCATCTTTTTTCAGTAAAGAAGTAAGTGGTGCACTGATCTTCCCATAGTCCTTAACAAATTTTCGGTAGTAGCCCGTTAGTCCAAGGAACCCCCGCAGTAATTTCACGTTTGTAGGTTTCGGCCAGCCTTGCATTGCCTCAATTTTTGTTGGGTCTACCACCACTCCTTCTTCTGATATTATATGCCCAAGGTACTCTACTTTTTGCTGGAGAAAGCTGCACTTTGGTTGCTTAACAAAAAGAGTATTCTCCCGAAGGATCGTCAAAACAATCCGTAAATGCTGAGAAGGGCTGTAAACGAGAATATCATCGAAAAATACCAGCACAAATTTACGAAGAAAGCTCCGAAATATATCATTCATGAGACTTTGAAAGGTTGAAGGAGCATTAGTGAGTCCAAAAGGCATTACCAAGAATTCATAATGGCCATCATGTGTGCGAAATGCAGTTTTTGGAATGTCGTCGTTACATACCCGAATTTGGTGGTAACCGGATCGGAGGTCCAACTTCGTGAAGACTCGAGCTCCTTTCAATTCATCAAGAAGTTCATCCACCACTGGTATTGGGTATTTGTCATTGACAGTGATGCCATTTAAAGCTCGGTAGTCGATGCACATCCGCCAAGTTCCGTCCTTCTTGCGTACAAGTAGCACCGGTGAGGAATAGGGGCTGCAACTTGGTTGAATCACCCCTGTTTCAAGCATCTTCTTTACGATCTTTTCAATTTCATCTTTCTGGAGGTGAGGATATCGGTATGGTCGAGTGCTCGCTGGTGGCTTGCCCGGAAGGATTGGAATTCGATGGTCATGTTGCCGAGAAGGAGGAAGACCGCGCGGTTCAGCAAATATGTCGGCAAATTCAGTAAGTAATTGGGCAAGATTTTGATCTTCAAATTCTATTTTCTTCCCCTCTGGTGGCTGCTGGAGGTGCATCAAAAAGGCACCATTTACCTTGTGTAAAACTTTCTCCATTCGTTGGGTCGAAACAGTGGTAACGTTGCTTCCGCGCTTCCCGCGTAGGATAATCTGTTGGCCCTTACAGTATAATTTCATAATTAATTTAGAAAAGTTCCAAGAGACATCACCTAGTGTAGTCAGCCATTCTATACCAAGCACTGCCTCATAGTCATCGATTGGTAGGAGGAAGAAATCGGTGATAATTTCTTGGTCTTGTAGTAATAGTTTCACCTGCGGGCATCTTTGGTCGCACTTTAGGATTCTACCGTCGGCAACCTTTACATCGAACTTGCTGCAACCTTCAATATGCAGTGCCATCCGAGCAGCAACCTTACTATTCAAGAAGTTATTAGTGCTACCAGTGTCGATGAGAACAGTGATCGGCTGTTGTTTGAGAAGGCCTCCAACTTTCATCGTTTGCGGATTTGAATAGCCGGCTAGTGCGTGTACCGTAATGTCGGTCGGCTGTGGCTCTTCTTCCATATCTTCTTCTTCATGTTCAAGGCTCTCTTCTAGATGTTCAATGACCTCTTCTTCTACTGGTTCAATCATAAGAAGTCTACCTTTTTTACAGCGATGCTCGCGGCTCTACGGCTCGTCGCAATGCCAACATAACCCCTTCGCAGATCGCTCCCGACGTTCTTCTCTTGTTAACCTTTTCGGTGCAGGGACTCAGTTGATAGTAGGGGGGGCTGAGGGCTTTAGTATTGTAGGTCGTGGAGTGATCCTTGTCCTCCGGGCTTCATGGTTCAATCACTCCTCTTGAAGTCGTGCGAAAGAGATGGCTGCCATAAGCGTGTATGGTTGTCGCGACTTAACTTCTCCCCGGATCTCCGGCTTTAAGCCCTCAATAAAAGTCCCCAATAACTATTTTTCAGACCAATCACGAGTTTGATTAGATAACCTTTCAAACCTGGTTTGGTACTCCTGAATGGTGGAGGTTTGTCGGATCTTTGCTAGTTGTCCGTCAATGTTCTCGTAATAAGTTGGTCCGAAGCGGATCAGTAGTCCTTCTTTGAATTGTCGCCATGAAAGGGCTCCATAAGTGTGTTCAAACCAGTCAAACCATTGTATGACATCCCCTTCAAGATGTATAGCTGCAATTTCCACCATGGATGCATCCGCAGTTTTATGGTACCGAAAATATCGCTCAGCGCGCGAGATCCAACCAATTGGGTCTCCTTCTTCCCATCTAGGGAAGTCCACTCTCATGCGCGAATAGTTGGGGTCGGTCATAGAGCCTCCCCTCTCTTGGAAGTCATCTCTTTGGGCATGATGTGATTGGTTAGAGCTCTCTCCTTGATGTGATTTCTTCGGGCTTGGTGGTCGGCCCAAACTGAATTCGGTAAGGAGAGTCCAAATCTTATCCTCCATTCGTGCCTCAAAGGCTTCAAATTTAGCATTGATTGCCTCCTCAGATGGCATAGTATATGACTCCAAATTTGTGAAAGTTTGCTGTATAGGCATGTAAGAGCAGAATTATCGTCGAAGAAACAGCGGTTTCTCGACGAAATCTCCACAAAAAATTTGAGAGATTTGAGGAGAGAGTTGACAGCAATATCTCAGTTTATATGATAGCAAGGATGTCCATTGAGAAAATTTCGACAGTAACAGCAAGAAAATTGGTGTAAGTTGCGATAGCAGAATTCTCGTCGAAAAATTTCAGCAACTTACGATGAAAATTTGCAGCAATAAAGGAACGATTTTTTTTTTTTTTTTGGATTTTCGGATAGGGATAAATAAATTGCAGCAGCAGTAAGGTAGGAAACCAGAACCTGTTGCAATTCACGGGGAGATCAAAGGTTGATCTGCGGTGGTGGAGATGATGGTGGAATTCGGCGACGATCTTTTAAGCAATTGTGGGAATTGCTTTGGATGGTTGTGGAGGGTTGATGGATGGCTGTGGAAGGGCAGCGAGATGCCAAGAACGCTGCTCTGATACCAGGTGATAGAACCCTTGCAGATTCTAAACTTGGGGTTGATCTCTTTAGGGGATCGGCCTCCTTGGAACTCTATAGGGGTTCCTCCCTCCAAGTGCTGCTCAAAGGCTGCAGAAAAGTTTTATCTATTGCTTAAGAAAAGAGAAGAAATACATGGCTATTTATAGGGCTTCTAAACCCTAACTCCTAATAGGACTCCTACTTAAGACTCTTACTTCTAACCAACTCCTAATATGACTCATACTCAAGACTCCTATTCCCTTACAACTCCTAATTCTTCTCTAAGAAAAAACCTCCTAACAGAATATCTCTTTCAATTAGGACTCTCCTAGTTAGAGTCCTAACAGAGTGTCCCTCTCAATTAGGACTCTCCTAGCTAGAGTCCTAACAGAATGTCCCTCTCAATTAGGACTCTCCTAGCTAGAGTCCTAACATCTCCCTAGAGTGATCTGACTCCTGCAGCGTTGGCTTTCTCCCACGAGTGTTGCGTCGGCTTTTCCCCAAGGGCAACGATACTGTAGCAGCGACCAAATCTCCCAAGGGATATCTGACTCCAGCAGCGTTGGCTTTCTCCCACGGGCGACGCATCGGCATCTCCCTAAGGGCAATGATACTATAGCGGCAACCAAATCTCCTTAGGGCGACAGTACTATAGCGGCGATCTGTAATACTACAGCGGTGGCATTTCCTTATTGCGACGATTCTATAGCGGCGACCAGAAGAGGGATCAAACATGGCAGCGATGGCCCCTAGGGCTGGCGACGGTGGCGAGAGGGTTGAGGCAAGACTCCCTACCCTTACCCCTCAAGTTGCTCCTCCCCCATATCCTCTCCAGAGAGAAACTCCTTCGATGAAGCAGGATCGAAGCAGGTCGCGCTCTAGATCGCGGCATCTTGCTCTCATTTCCAGCGATCCTCAGCCTTGGACTAGCCTCTTCAAGGCTCCGGTTGGAAAATCAGATCTAAGCTTGGAATTCTTTACTCCAGAAGTTCAGGCTGATAAGAAGATTGCTGTATACGAGACTGCTGATTCAGCAGAGCTTATTGAGACATGGTCTATGGCGATTGTTGGCTATGTGGTAGGTCTCAAAACATCTTATTTCCCACTATCCTTATTTATCAAAACTCGATGGGGAATATCGTCATTTGATCTTCATATGCTGGAGAACGGATTCTTTGTTTGCAAGCTATACTCTGAAGAAGATTTGCAACGAATCCTCGAAGGATTCTGGACTATCCGCGGTCATCCAATGATTCTATGACGTTGGTCTCCTGATGTCCGTTTGGAGTTAGATAGCCTACAATCTATTCCATTATGGGTATCCTTTCAAGGACTGCCTCTATATCTTTGGAGTCGACGTTTTATTGCAAAGTTATGCAGCACTATGGGACAGCCACTATACATCGATAAAGCAACAGCAGCTCAGACGAGATTAGCATTTGCACGAGCATGTGTGCTGGTTTCTTCTGACGAAGATCTTCCTAATGAGGTTTGCTATCGTGATCTTGATGGGAACACTCGAAAGGTACATGTCTCATATTCCTAGAAGCCACAACGATGTCAGTGTTGCTTATCTTTTGGTCAAGCAAATGGAGCTTGTCAGCAAACCCCAAAACCAACCACAAAGGTCTATCGACCACGTCAAGTGCCTCAGCAACAAAGTGATTCTTCTCTAATGGCAGTAGCACCGATGGTGGCGAAAACTATTGAGCATTCCGACTCGCCCCCTTACATCTTATGTCGAAAGCTCAAAACCTGTAAAGCAGCACTAAAGGAGTGGAATACAAATACCTTTGGCAATATTACCACCAGAGTTCAATTTTGCAGAAAGGAACTAATGTCATTGCAACATGAGTTGAAACTTCAGCCAAATGATGAGAATATTATCTACAAAGAGACAGAAGTCAGAAATAACTTCATGCAAACCTTAAAACAGGAGGAAAGTTTTGCAAAGCAGAAGTCTCGACAGCATTGGCTTACACTAGGGGATTCTAATACTAAATTTTTCTATGCTTCAATTGCTATTTGAAGGGCTGTTAACCGTATCAGCAAATGCAGAGACAAAGATGATAATCTTATTGAGAATTTAGATGAGGTTAAAGCATACACAGAGCAATTTTTTTATTCCTTACTCAATCAAGCTGGGAAACCTAATAACATTCATGTGGAGCCGACTAGAAAACTTGGTTCGAAAGCTATTTCAATCCTCAATGCCACAATTACAGATGACGAAATTGTATGTGTTGTCTTTAAGGCACCAAAGCACAAAAGCCCAGGTCCAAATGGATTTCCAACTGAATTTTACCAAACTGCTTGATCTATTATTGGAAATGATGTGATCAACGCTTGCCAACATTTTTTCTCTTCAGGTCATATTCTTAGAGAGATGAATTACACTTTTATTTCTTTAATTCCGAAGAATGCAGGGGCTAACTCACTAGAGAACTATCGACCCATATCATTATGCAACTTTATTTACAAGATCGTCTCCAAAGTATTGGCAAATAGAATGCAAAATGTAATACACAAGATCATTAGCCCAAATCAAGCTGCTTTCATCAAAGGGAGAAGTATACATCATAACATTTTGCTTGCTAATGACTTGGTCAAAGATTTGCACTCAAAAGCAAGAGGGACAAAAATCTGTTTTAAAGCTTATTTACGGAAAGCCTTTGATTCAGTTAATAGGAAATTTATCTATAAGATGCTTCTCGATATGAACTTTCCAAAGCAATGGGTTAATTGGATTCAATCTTGTATGGAAACTCCAAAGTTTTCGATACTCTTTAATGGCTCAACTATTGGTTTTTTTGGGAGCACGAATGTCATCCGACAAGGTGATCCACTCTCTCCGTATCTCTTTACTATTGCGATGGAAGGATTTAGCTGTATGTTGGAACACGCAGTCTTAAATGGCAGCATTAAGGTACCCATTGCTGGTTCTATTCATATATCACATATAACATTTGCAGATGATTTACTTATCTTTCTCCAAAATGAACCAACTTTAGTAAAGAACCTGGCTACTATTATGAATGACTTTGGTATGGTTTCTGGACTTCAGTTAAATCATGCAAAAAGTAAAGTATATATGAGCCCTTACGTTGAGGATAAGATCTTTATTGCACAAACTTTGGGGGTTAGTGAGGGAAGCTTGCCAGTTCCTTATTTGGGTCTCCCGCTCATATCCACAGACATTCACAAAACCCACTGTCAGCCTATCTTGCAAAAAATAAAGAATAGAATGTCTTCTTGGAAAAACAGGTTTCTATCAAAAGCAGGACGACTCGAACTCATCCGTTCGGAATTGCAATCATATTCTATATATTGGTGTAATGCATTTCTTCTGCCTGCTGGACTTCTCCAAGATATTGAACGGTTATTAATGAACTTCTTCTGGAATGGCACAAATGATAAGGCAATGCATATGGTAAATTGGGATAGCATTTGCAAATAGAAAGATGAAGGGGGGCTAAACTTGAGAAATACTAGAGATTGGAATCAAGCATGTTTGGTACAGCAATTGTGGGATCTTTTGCAAAACAAATGTTCCTTATGGTCACATTGGGTTTCTGCTAGGTATCTTTCAAAGTAATCAATTTGGGAAATTTCAACAAGAACATACGACTCTGCAGCTTGGAACGGAATTTTAAAGGCAAGGAATTGGCTAATCAAACACATTTCTTATGCAATCTCTTCTGGAACTAGTACTAATATATGGTACGATCCTTGGGTGAATGGGAAGAGAATATTTCAATTATATGACGATAGAATACGAAAAGATCTTGGGGCTCCCAAAGATTGGAAGGTTTCCGAGTTCATTGCTAACGGTACTTGGTGTCTCCCTAATCCTATTTCTCCCGAAATGTTATCACTTTGGCCGACTATTATAGCTATTCCAATTAGGAACAACACTTCAGATATACTTATTTGGCCTCATGATAATGGCAAATTTAGTGCCACATCCACATGGAATCAAATTAGGTAAAGAAATAACAAGTGGGTCCCAAGCAGTTGGACATGGGATCGACCGGGATCACAAAGACATTCCTTATGTACATTGCGGGCCCTTCTTAATAAACTACTTACAATAGACAATATGAAAAGAAGAGGTATCTATCATGTTAACCGATGCTCCCTTTGTATGCAACAAGAAGAAACTGTTGACCATCTCTATTTTGCTTGTGATTATACAAAATGGATATGGAAGGAGATTCTCCAGCGATATGAACTCAATAGACTGCCGCAACCAAACTTGCACCAAGAACTAGGCGACCTCATGCAATATTTCTCAAGAAAAAAGCCTCTCACACAACTGGCAAAGGTTACTTTCAGATGCGCTATTTGGTGGATGTGGAAGGAGAGATGTAATAGAATCTTTGAATGTCAACACATAAACAATGCTCAGCTCTTGAAGGAGATTATTAGAGACTCAAGATCCTGTATTAGAGATGTAATAGAATCTTTACCAGTTGTGTAAGTGGCCCTTTTCTTGAGAAATATTGCAGAAGGTCGCCTAGTTCTTGGTGCAAGTTTGGTTGCGGCAGTCTATTGAGTTCAAATCGCTGGAGAATCTCCTTCCATATCCATTTTGTATAATTACAAGCAAAATAAAGGTGGTCAACAGTTTCTTCTTGTTGCAAACAAAGGGAGCATCGGTTAACATGATAGATACATCTTCTTTTCATATTGTCTATTGTAGGTAGTTTATTGAGAAGGGCCTGCCATATACATAAGGAGTGTCTTTGTGATCCCGGTCGATCCCATGTCCAACTGCTTGGGACCCACTTGTTATTTCTTTGTCTAATTTGATTCCATACGGATGTGGCACTAAATTTGCCATTGTCATGAGGCCAAATAAGCATATCTGAAGAGTTCTTCCTGATTGGAATAGCTATGATAGTCGGCCAAAGTGATAACATTTCGGGAGAAATAGGATTAGGGAGACACCAGGTACCGTTAGCAATGAACTCGAAAACCTTCCAATCTTTGGGAGCCCCAAGATCTTTTCGTATTATGTCGCCATATAATTGAAATATACTCTTCCCATTCACCCAAGGATCGTACCACATATTAGTACTAGTTCCAGAAGAGATTGCATAAGAAATGTGTTTGATTAGCCAATTCCTTGCCTTTAAAATTCCTTTCCAAGCTGAAGAGTGGTATGTTCTTGTTGAAATTTCCTAGATTGATTCCTTTGAAAGATACCTAGCAGAAACCCATTGTGACCATAAGGAACATTTGTTTTGCAAAAGATCCCACAATTGTTGTACCAGGCATGCTTGATTCCAATCTCTAGTATTTCTCAAGTTTAGCCCCCCTTCATCTTTCGGTTTGCAAATGCTATCCCAATTTACCATATGCATTGCCTTATCATTTGTGCCATTCCAGAAGAAGTTCATTAATAACCATTCAATATCTTGGAGAAGTCCAGCAGGCAGAAGAAATGCATTACACCAATATATAGAGTAGGAGTGCAATACAGAATGGATGAGTTCGAGTCGTCCTGCTTTTGATAGAAGCCTATTTTTCCAAGAAGAAATTCTACTCTTTATTTTTTGTAGGATAGGCTGACAGTGGGTTTTGTTAATGCCTGTGGATATGAGCGGGAGACCCAAATAAGGAACTGGCAGGCTTCCCTCACTAACCCCCAAAGTTTTTGCAATAAAGACCTTATTCTCAACGTAAGGGCTCATATATACTTTACTTTTCGCATGATTTAACTGAAGTCCAGAAACCATACCAAAGTCATTCATAATAGTATCCAGGTTCTTTACTGAAGTTGGATCATTTTGGAGAAAGATAAGTAAATCATCTGTAAATGTTATATGTGATATATTAATAGAGCCAGCATTGGGTACCTTTATGCTGCCATTTAAGACTGCATGTTCCAACATATAGCTAAGTCCTTCCATCGCAATAGTAAAGAGATACGGAGAGAGTGGATCACCTTGTCGGATGCCATTCGTGCTCCCAAAAAAACCAATAGGTGAGCCATTAAAGAATATCGAAAACTTTGGAGTTTCCAGGCAAGATTGAATCCAATTAACCCATTGATGTGGGAAGTTCATATCGAGGAGCATCTTATAGATAAATTTCCTATTAACTGAATCAAAGGCTTTCCGTAAATCAGCTTTAAAACATATTTTTGTCCCTCTTGCTTTTGAATGCAAATCTTTGACCAAGTCATTAGCAAGCAAAATGTTATGATGTATACTTCTCCCTTTGATGAAAGCAGCTTGATTTGGGCTAATGATCTTGTGTATTACCTTTTGCATTCTATTTGCTAATACTTTGGAGATGATCTTGTAAATAAAGTTGCATAATGATATGGGTCGATAGTTCTCTAGTGAATCAGCCCCTGCATTCTTCGAAATTAAAGAAATAAAGGTGCAATTCATCTCTCTAAGAATATGACCTGAAGAGAAAAAATGTTGGCAAGCCTTGATCACATCATTTCCAATAATAGACAAAGCAGTTTGGTAAAATTCAGCTGGAAATCCATCTGGACCTGGGCTTTTGTGCTTTGGTGACTTAAAGACAACACATACAATTTCGTCGTCAGTAATTGGGGCATTGAGGATTGAAATAGCTTCCGAATCAAGTTTTCTAGTCGGCTCCACATGAATATTATTAGTTTTCCCAGCTTGATTGAGTAAGGAATAAAAAAATTGCTCTGTGTATGCTTTAACCTCTTCTAAATTCTCAATAAGATTATCATCTTTGTCTCTGCATTTGTTGATACGGTTAACAGCCCTTCGAGTAGCAATTGAAGCATAGAAAAATTTAGTATTGGAATCTCCTAGTGTAAGCCAATGCTATTGAGACTTCTTCTTTACAAAACTTTCCTCCTGTTTTAAGGCTTGCATGAAATTATTTCTGGCTTCTGTCTCTTTGTAGATAATATTCTCATCATTTGGCTGAAGTTGCAGCTCATGTTGCAATGACATTAGTTCCTTCCTGCAAAATTGAACTGTGGTGGTAATATTGCCAAAGGTATTTGTATTCCACTCCTTTAGTGCTGCTTTACAGGCTTTGAGCTTTTGACATAAGATGTAAGGGGGAAATCCATGCACATTAACATTCCAAGCAGATCTGATAACATCAAGAAATTGAGGATGAGTACTCCACATGTTAAAGAATCTAAACGGTTTCTTGCCTCTTGGTGTCGCTTTGTCTGCGTGTATATACATTAAAGAATGGTCAGAAAACAAAGGAGCACCATACTCAAGAAGTGAATCTGGGTAAACTGTTAACCATTCATGATTAATCAAACACCTATCAAGTCGAGCCATTATTTTTCTGTTAGCAGCACCTTGATTACTCCAGGAGAGCCAATTACCCACAGATTTCATATCAAACAAAGCTGCAGTGTCAATGTAATCATTAAAACTTTGAAGCTGGCTTTCTGAAAGTTGTCTACCCCCCTCTTTTTCATTTGTGTACCGAACAGTATTAAAGTCTCAAAGAACAATCCAAGGTACATTGAGACAGCCATTTGCAATATTAGTCAGGTTAGACCAAAGAGTATTTCTTTCTTGCATACTATTTGAAGCATATATACCAATGAAATTGAATTGACAGCCATTCTTTTTGTCCTCTACCTTAAGTTGAATGAATTGATCAGTAGCAGAAATAAACCAAGCATTAATAGAGTTAGGATGCCATAAGACCCATATTCTACCAAAAGTTTCATTTGAGTCATTGGTAAACAGTTCTGCGTCCGGCCATATTAAATTCTTTTGAGCTTGAACGCGCGATTATTTAATTTTCGTTTCTACTAGAATAACAATATCACATGCGGCAGACTTGATTATTCTATTGAGCTCACGACATTTCTCCGGCTTATTAAGTCCGCGAACATTCCAACATGTTACCTTCATCAGTAATAAAGAAATGAAAAGGTGGTAAGGTATTCATCCTACGACTTTGGATGGACTGTACCATCCTTTTTCTTATCCTTCGGTTTTGTATTTTCCTCCCGCACAATATCCTTACCTTTTATGACTTTATTTCTATATTTATCCACTTCATCTACAGCTTGCAGATTTTTAAACTTTAAAATACCTTGAATCATGTGGTCTTGATTGGCAGGGTTTGTTGAAGCACGATAAGATTGTTGCAGCATAATTTCCTGGATAGTACTTGTTGGAGTAGCTTGGCTAGAGAGGTTTGTTGGGGCATGAGTTTGTTGAGACATAATATCCTTGTTGGCGATGTTTGTTGTGGCTTGAGTTTGTTGAGGAAGAATATCCTTGCTGGCGAGATTTGTTTGGGCCTGAGTTTGTTGAGTTATTGTGGACGGATCCAATGATATTGGAAGAGATGAAGTTCCTGACTTATGTTTCTCCTGTCCACTTGTACCAAGGGAAACCTCTATTGTGGAAGGCTCCGACATTATAGGAAGAGATATAATTTTGGATTTGTCCTTCTGTCCGCGGTGCTGTCCTTGTGAGTCGGAATGCTCAATAGTCTTCGCCACCATCGGTGCTACTGCCATTAGAGAAGACTCGCTTTGTTGCGGAGGCGCTTGACGTGGTCGATAGACCTTTGTGATTTGTTTTGGAGTTTGCTGACAAGCTCTATTTGCATGACCAAAAGATAAGCAATGCTGACATCGTTGTGGCTTCCAAGAATATGAGACATGTACCTTCCGAGTGTTCCCGTCAAGATCACGATAGAAAACCTCATTTGGAAGATCTTCGTCAGAAGAAACCAGGACACATGCTCATGCAAATGCTAATCTCGTCTGAGCAGCTGTTGCTTTGTCGATGTAGAGTGGCTGTCCCAGAGTGCTGCATAACTTTGCAATAAAACGTCGACTCCAAAGATGTAGAGGAAGACCTTGAAAGGATACCCATAATGGAATAGACTGTAGGCTATCTAACTCCAAACGGACATCAGGAGACCAGCGTCGTAGAATCATTGGATGGCCGCGAATAGTCCAGAATCCTTCGAGGACTCGTTGTAAATCTTCTTCAGAGTATAGCTTGCAAACAAAGAATCCGTTCTCCAGCATATGAAGATCAAATGACGATATTCCCCATCGAGCTTTGATAAATGAGGATAGTGGGAAATAAGATGTTTTGAGACCTACCACATAGCCAACAATCGCCATAGACCATGTCTCAATAAGCTCTCCTGAATCAGCAGTCTCGTATACAGCAATCTTCTTATCAACCTGAACTTCTGGAGTAAAGAATTCCAAGCTTAGATCCGGACTTCCAACCGGAGCCTTGAAGAGGCTAGTCCAAGGCCTAGGGTCACTGGAAATGAGGGCAGGCTGCCGCGATCTAGAGCGCGATCTACTTCGATGCTGTTTCGTCGAAGGAGTTTCTCTCTGGAGAGGATATGGAGGAGGAGCCAATTGAGGGGTAACGGTAGGGAGTCTTACCATCGTATCAACTCTCCCGCCACCGTCGCCAGCCCTAGGGGCCGTCGCTGCCATGTTTGATCCCTCTTCTGGTCGCGGCTATAGAATCATCTCCATAGGGAAAAACCACCGTCGCAGTATATCAGATCGCCGCTATAGTACCGTCGCCCTAGGGAGATCTGGTCGCCGCTATAGTATCGTCGCCCTTGGGGAGAAGCCGACGCTGCAGGAGATCCGATCACCACTACAGTAAGGGAGATCAGATCGTTGCTATAGTATCGTCGCCCGTGGGAGAAAGCCAACGCTGCAGGAGTCAGATCGCCCTAGGGAGATCTCGTCGCCGCTACAGTGTCGTCGCCGCTACAGTACTGTCGCTGCTACAGTGTCGTCGCTGCCGCTACAGTACGTCGCCCTTGGGAAACAGCCGACGCTGCAGGAAATCAGATCGCCGCTACAGTGTCGTCGCCCGTGGGAGAAAGCCGACGCTGCAGGAGTCAGATCGCCCTAGGGAGATCTGGCCGCCGCTACAGTGGTCGCCCTAGATCTGTTTGCCGCTATAGTGTCGTCGCCGCTACAGTGGTCGCCCTAGATCTGGTCGCCGCTATAGTGTCGTCGCCGCTGCAGGAGTCAGATCGCCCTAAGGAGAACTGGCCGCCGCTATAGTGTCGTCGCCGCTACAATGGTCGCCCTAGATCTGGCCTCCGCTATAGTGGTCGCCGCTATAGTGGTCGCCCTAGATCTATGAGCACTTTACCCAAAGAGAAAAAGATATCTTTATCAAATTTAATTTTGCTATTAGCTAAAGATCTTGGTAATGATACCAAATTATGTACCCACAAGTAGTTTTGATATATTTGGATAAATATTTTCTATGTTGACTATAATTAGGAGTTATAGTCTACAGCATGTGTAGTCATAACTATCGCATTCGCACTCTATGAGTTACTTGGCTTTGTCTATGACTTGTATAGATAAAGCTATTTGTAGAAACTTTACACATAATAAATTTACTTTTACTTACCAAAAAATTATGGTAAGTAAAATTGGTGACTTTAATACTGTTCGGTACACAAATAAAAATGTGGGGGGTAGACAGCTTTCAAAAAGTCAGCTTTAGAGCTTTAATGATTACATAGATACTGCTGCATTGATTGATATGAAATCAGTGGGTAATTGGCTCTCCTGGAGTAATCAAGGTGCTGCTAACAGAAAAATAATGGCTCGACTCGATAGATGTCTGATTAATCAAGAATGGTTAATAGTTTACCTTGATTCACTTCTTGAGTATCAAGAAAAATAGTTTTCTGATCATTCTTTAATGTACATACACGCAGATAAAGCAACACCAAAAGGCAAGAAACCGTTTAGATTCTTCAACATGTGGAGTACTCATCCTCAGTTCCTTGATGTTATCAGATCAGCTTGGAATGTTAATGTGCATGGATCCCCCCCTTACATCTTATGTCAAAAACTCAAAGACTGCAAAGTAGCACTTAAGGAGTGGAATACAAATACCTTTGGCAATATTACCACCCGAGTTCAATTTTACAGAAAGGAACTAATAGCAATGCAACATGAGCTGCAACTTTAGTCCCATGATGAGAATCTTATTGAAAAAGAGACAGAAGCTAGAAATTACTTCATGCAAGCCTTAAAGCAGGAGGAAAGTTTTGCAAAACAGAAGTCTCGACAACATTGGCTTACTTTAGGGGATTCAAATACTAAATTTTTTTATGCTTCCATTGCTACTCGAAGAGCCGTTAACCGCATCAGGAAATGCAAAGACAAAGATAACAATCTTATTGAGAATTTAAATGAGGTTAAAGCATACACTGAGCAATTTTTTTATTCCTTACTCAACCAAGCGGGGCAACCTAATAATATTCATGTGGAGCCAACTAGAAAGCTTGATTCGAGTAGTATAGATAAAGCTATTTGTAGAATCTTTACACATAGATAAAACTATTTGATTCGAGTACCATTTCTATCCTCAATGCCCCAATTACAGATGACGAAATAGTAAGAGTTGTCTTTAAGTCACCAAATCACAAAAGCCCTGGTCCAAACGGATTTCCTGCTGAATTTTACCAAATTACATGGTCTATTATTGGTAATGATATGATTAAAGCTTGCAAACATTTTTTCTCTTCAGGTCATATTCTTAGAGAGATGAATTGCACTTTTATTTCTTTAATTCCCAAGAACTATCGACCCATATCTTTATGCAACTTTATTTACAAGATCATCTCCAAACTGTTAGCAGATAGATTGCAAAAGGTAATACACAAGATAATTAGTCCAAATCAGGTTGCTTTCATCAAAGGGAGAAGTATACATCATAATATTCTGCTTGCTAATGACTTGGTCAAGGATCTGCACTAAAAAGCAAAAGGGACAAAAATTTGTTTTAAAGCTGATCTACGAAAAGCCTTTGACTCAATTAATAGGAACTTTATCTATAAGATGCTCCATGGTATGAACTTCCCTCAGCAATGGGTTAATTGGATTCAATGTTGCTTAGAAACTTCAAAGTTTTCAATACTCTTCAACGGCTCACCTATTGGTTTTTTTGGGAGCAAGAATGGCATCCGACAAGGCGATCCACTCTCTCCATATCTCTTTACTATTACAATGGAAGGACTTTGCTATATGTTGGAATATGCGGTCTCTGATGGCAGTATTAAGGAACCCCATGCTGGCCCTATTCATATATCACATATAATCTTTGCAGATGATCTTCTTATCTTTCTTCAGAATGATTTAACTTCAGTAAGAAATCTGGCTACTATTCTTAATGACTTTGGTATAGTTTCTGGCCTTCATGCGAAAAGTAAAGTCTACATGAGCTCTTGCATTGAGGACAAAAATGTTATTGCACATACCCTAGGGGTTAGTGAGGGAAATCTGCCAGTTACATATCTTGGTCTCCCACTCATATCCATTGGCATTCACAAAACCTACTGTTAGCCTATCCTGCAAAAAATAAAGAATAGAATTTCCTCCTGGAAAAATAGGCTTCTTTCAAAAGCAGGACGACTTGAACTCATCCGTTCGGTGTTGTACTGTTACTCTATATATTGGACTAATACATTTCTTCTGCCTATTGGACTTCTCCAAAATATTGAACGGTTATTAATAAACTTCTTCTGGAATGACACAAATGATAAGACAATGCATATGGTAAATTAGGACAACATCTGTAAACCGAAAGATGAAGGGGGGCTGAACCTGAGAAATACTAGAGATTGGAATAAAGCATGTTTGGTAAAGTAATTATGGGACCTTTTGCAAAACAAATGTTCCTTATGGTCACAATAGGTTTCTGCTAGGTATCTTTCAAAGGAATCGATTTGGGAAATTTCAAACAAATGTTGTATGATCCATGGGTGAATGGAAAAAGTATATTTCAATTATATGGTGACAGAATACGAAAAGACCTTAGGGCTCCCAAAGATTGGAAGGTTTCCGAGTTCATTGCTAATGGTACCTGGTGTCTCCCTACTCCTATTTCTCCTGAAATGTTATCGCTTTGGCCGACTATCACAGCTATTCCAATCAGGAATAACCCTTCAGATGTACTTATTTGGCTTCATGACAATGGTAAATTTAGTGCCACATCCGCATGGAATCAAATTAGACAAAGAAATAACAAGTGGCACCCAAGAAGTTGGACATGGGATCGACCGGGATCACAGAGACATTCCTTATGTACATGGCAAGCCCTTCTGAATAAACTACCTACAATAGACAATATGAAAAGAAAAGATATCCATCATGTTAACCGATGCTCCCTTTGCATGCAACAAGAAGAAACTGTTGACCATCTCTATTTTACTTGTGACTATACTAAATGGATATGGAAGGAGATTCTCTAGCGATTCGAACTCAATAGAATGTCGCAACCAAACTTGCATCAAGAATTAGGTGACCTCATGCAATGTTTTTCAAGAAAAGGGCCTCTTACACAATTGATAAACGTTATATTCAGATACGCTATTTTTTTTTTTTTTTGTAAGTAAAAGTAAATTGATTATGTGTAAAGTTTCTACAAATAGCTTTATCTATACAAGTCATAGACACAGCCAAGTAACTCATAGAGTGCGAATGCTATAGTTATGACTACACATGCTATAGACTATAACTACCTGTGGGTACATTATTTGGCATCATTCCCACGATCTTTAGCTAATAGCAAAATTAAATTTGATAAAGATATCTTTTTCTCTTCGGGTGAAGTGCTCGGTTTTAAGATCATGCTCCATAAAGGATCTTGAGTCTTTAATAATCTCTTTCAAGAGCTGAGCATTGTTTGTGTGTTGACATTCAAAGATTCTATTACATCTCTCCTTCCACATCCACCAAATAGCGCATCTGAAAGTAACCTTTGCCAGTTGTGTAAGAGGCCCTTTTCTTGAGAAACATTGCATAAGGTCGCCTAGTTCTTGGTGCAAGTTTGGTTGCGGCAGTCTATTGAGTTCAAATCGCTAGAGAATCTCCTTCCATATCCATTTTGTATAATCACAAGCAAAATAGAGGTGGTCAACAGTTTCTTCTTGTTGCAAACAAAGGGAGCATCGGTTAACATGATAGATACCGCTTCTTTTCATATTGTTTATTGTAGGTAGTTTATTGAGAAGGGCCTGCCATGTACATAAGGAGTGTCTTTGTGATCCCGGTCGATCCCATGTCCAACTGCTTGGGACCCACTTGTAATTTCTTTGCCTAATTTGATTCCATGCGGATGTGGCACTAAATTTGCCATTGTCATGAGGCCAAATAAGTATATCTGAAGAGTTATTTCTGATTGGAATAGCTATGATAGTCGGCCAAAGTGACAACATTTCGGGAGAAATAGGATTAGGGAGACACCAGGTACCGTTAGCAATGAACTCGGAAACCTTCCAATCTTTGGGAGCCCCAAGATCTTTTCGTATTCTGTCGCCATATAATTGAAATATACTCTTCCCATTCACCCAAGGATCGTACCACATATTAGTACTAGTTCCAGAAGAGATTGCATAAGAAATATGTTTGATTAGCCAATTCCTTGCCTTTAAAATTCCTTTCCAAGCTGTAGAGTGGTATGTTCTTGTTGAAATTCCCCAGATTGATTCCTTTGAAAGATACCTAGCAGAAACCCATTGTGACCATAAGGAACATTTGTTTTGCAAAAGATCCCACAATTGTTGTACCAGGCATGCTTGATTCCAATCTCTAGTATTTCTCAAGTTTAGCCCCCCTTCATCTATTTGGTGGATGTGCTATTTGGTGGATGTGGAAGGAGAGATGTAGCAGAATCTTTGAGTGTCAGCACACAAACAATACTCAGCTCTTGACAGAGATTATTAGAGACTTAAGATTATATATGGAGAACGATCTCAAAATGGAGCACCTTACACAAAGAGAAAAAGATATTTTTATCAAATTCAATTTTGCTATTAGCTAAAGATCTTAGGCATGATGTCAAAAGCTATACCCACAGGAAATCTTGGCATATCTGGACTTTAAATTTTATTTGTTGGCCACAGTTAAGAGTTATAGTCTATAGCATGTGTAGTCATAACTACCGCATGAGTACTCTACGAGTTACCTAGCTTCGTCTATAACTTGTATAGACAAAGCTATTTGTAGAAACTTTACACAAAATCAATTTACTTTTACTTCTAAAAAAAAAAAAGTACTCTATGCAAAATGATAAGTTAAGTAGATCAATTTTTAAGGTACGCAAGGTCAAATGACTACCTAAAAATCACCCTCTTTTGTAGAAATATTTACCATCACAAGCTAGGAGCAAGAGATGGTTCCTTGATAGTGGATGCTCAAGGCATGTGATTGAAGATCCATTTCAATTCTCTAAGCTCACTAGCCTAAACGAAAGGTATGTCACCTTCAGAGACAACAACAAGGGTAAAATCATTGGCAAAGGAACCATAGGTAATAAATCTAACTTCTTTATTGAAGATGTGTTATTGGTTGATGGCTTAAAGCATAACCTATTGAGCATTAGTCAATTGTGTGATAAAGGATATAACATTATATTTGAATCAAATGCTTTCATTATTGAAAGACTAAATAAAAACACATCTACGATTGCCCTAAAATAAAATAATGTATATACAATCGACATTGATGATCTTTGTAATGAAATATGTTTTTCGATTTTGAGTTATGATGCTTGGCTTTGGCATAGGAGATTAGGTCATGCTAACATGAAACTAATATCTCAAATCTCATCTTAAGAACTTGTAAGAGGAATTCCTCACATTAGGTTCATTAAAGATAATATGTGTGATGCATGTCACCTAGAAAAATAACTAAAATATAGTTTCAAACCAAAGAACCAAATAAGCACCTCTAGACTATTGCAATCGATCCATATGGACTTGTTCAGACCAATTGCTACATCAAGCCTTGTAGATAGCAAATACACCTTTGTCATCGTTGATGATTATAGTAGGTACACTTGGACTTACTTCTTGGCATACAAAAGTGATTGCTTTAGGTATTTTTCTATGTTTTGTAAACTTGTTTAAAATGAAAAGGGTTTTATGATTTCATCAATTCGAAGTGATCATGGTGGTGAATTTCAAAACCATGATTTCCAAGAGTTTTGTAAATCTAATGGATACAACCACAATTTCTCTACTCCCAGAAATCCTCAACAAAATGGAGTAATAGAAAGAAAAAATAGAAACTTAAAGAAATGACAAGAACCATGTTAAATGAATATAGCATACCCAAATATTTTTGGGCTAAAGTTATAAATATGACATGCTATGTCATGAATAGGGTTCTAGTAAGACCATTACTTTTCAAAACTCCTTATGAGTTGTGGAACAACAAAAAACCCAATGTTTTATATTTTAAAGCTTTCGGGTGTAAATGGTTTATCTTGAAAAAAAAGATGCCTTAGGAAAATTTGATATAAAATCCGATGAAGGGATTTTTCTTGGCTATTCTTCTATTTCTAAGGCCTTTCATATTTTTAATAAAAGAACTTTGATTATAGAAGAGGCTATTCATATTATTTTTAATGAAGTTTTCAAAGTTAAGAAAAATGATTTTGATGATGATATTAATTTTGATGCATTGAATTTAAATGAAACATTTTCTTCATATAACCAGGATGTATCTTCTTCCGAAACATCTTTACCCAAGGAATAAAGTATGTAGTTACTCATACTAAAGAGATAATCATAGGAGACACATCAAAAGGGGTTCAAACTCATTCTTCTCTTAAGAATTTTTATGTCAACGCTGCTTTTCTCTCTCAAATTGAATCTAAATGCATTGATGAGGCCTTAAAAGATGATTCATGGGTTATCGCAATGCAAGAAGAGTTGAACCAATTTATGAGAACTAAGGTGTAGAAGCCTGTTCCAAGACTAAATGACTATTTAGTTATTGGTACTAAATGGGTCTTTAGAAACAAATAAGAAAAATTTGGTATCATGGTTAGAAACAAGGCTAGATTAGTGGCCAAGGGCTTCAACTAAGAAGAAGATATCGATTATGAAAAAACCTTCACTCCTGTGGCATTATTAGAAGCTATAAGGACGCTCCTTGTCTATGCTAGTAGCAATAATTTTAAGTTATTTCAAATAGATGTTAAAAGTGATTTTCTTAATAGCTTTATTTCTGAAGAAGTATATGTTGAACAACCTCCCGAATTTGAGAATGATAATTTCCCTAATCATATGTTTAAATTGACTAAAGCTTTCTATGGATTGAAACAAGCCCCAAGGGCTTAGTTTGAGAGACTTAGCTCCTTTTTTATTCAAAATAATTTTTCTAAAGGTAAGGTCAAAACCACATTATTTATTAAAAATTTTAAAAATAATTTTTTAATTATTCAAATTTATGTTGATGATATTATTTTTAGTTCTACGAATGAATCTTTATGCGAATTATTTACCAAAAGTATGAGCCAAGAGTTTGAATTGAGTCTAATGGGTGAACTAACTTTCTTTTTAAGATTACAAATCAAATAACTTAGTAATAGTATTTTTCTTAGTCAAACAAAATATGTATTAGACTTGCCGAAATGGTTTAATATGGATAATTCAAAGGTTATCAATACTCCTATGAGTACCTCCACTAAGTTAGATATTGACGAAAGTGGAGAAAGCTTTTATCAAAAAGCTTATAGGGGTATGATATGTAGTTTTGTTAGAACCCATGCAGATTCTAAACTTAAGATTGATCTCTTTAGGGGATCGACCTCCTTGGAACTCTATAAGGGTTCCTCCCTCCAAGTTGTTGCTCAAAGGCTGTAGAAAAGATTTATCTATTGCTTATGAAAAGAGGTGGAATACATGACTATTTATAGGGCTTTTAAACTCTAACTCCTAATAGGACTCTTACTTAAGACTCCTACTTCTAACCAACTCCTAATAGGACTCATACTCAAGACTCCTATTCCTTTACAACTCCTTATTCTTTTCTAGGAAATAACCTCCTAACCCTAGTCGGCCACTTCACCTCTTTAATAGGGGTCGGCTTAGGTAGGTTTTACATGAATATCCCTCTCAATTAGGACTCTCCAAGCTAGAGTCCTAACAGACCTGCCCTCTTCAAATCAGCCTTGTCCTCGAGGCTGATGATTCATGAATTCAAGGAATTTGATCTTCAAGTCGTCATAGTTCTCCCAAGTGGCTTCTTCTATTGGTAGGTTCGCCCACTGTATTAGCACGTCATTAGTGGGTCGTCATCGTCGAGTCACGATCCATCGATCAATAATGGCACTTGGTTGGGTCTGGAGTTCTCTTTGGGTATTCATATTTGGTGGGTGGCTTTGGGCTGTCTCCAAGCACCTATTTAAAACTTCCGTCTGGTTGTTGGTTTGTGGGTGATATGTCATACTCCTTTTCAATTTAGTACCCTGCATATGGAATAACTTTGTCCAAGATATTGGGTCTCCCGCTCATATCCACAGGCATTCACAAAACCCACTGTCAGCCTATCCTACAAAAAATAAAGAATATAATTTCTTCTTGGAAAAATAGGCTTCTATCAAAAGCAGGACGACTCGAACTCATCCGTTCTGTATTGCACTCCTACTCTATATATTGGTGTAATGCATTTCTTCTACCTGCTGGACTTCTCCAAGATATTGAATGGTTATTAATGAACTTCTTCTGGAATGGCACAAATGATAAGGCAATGCATATGGTAAATTGGGATAGCATTTGCAAACCGAAAGATGAAGGGGGACTAAACTTGAGAAATACTAGAGATTGGAATCAAGCATGCCTGGTACAACAATTGTGGGATCTTTTGCAAAACAAATGTTCCTTGTGGTCACAATGGGTTTCTGCTAGGTATCTTTCAAAGGAATCAATCTGGGAAATTTCAACAAGAACATACCACTCTTCAGCTTGGAAAGGAATTTTAAAGGCAAGGAATTGGCTAATCAAACACATTTCGTATGCAATCTCTTCTGGAACTAGTACTAAAATGTGGTACGATCCTTGGGTGAATGGGAAGAGTATATTTCAATTATATGGCGACAGAATACGAAAAGATCTTGGGGCTCCCAAATATTGGAAGGTTTCCGAGTTCATTGCTAACGGTACTTGGTGTCTCCCTAATCCTATTTCTCCCGAAATGTTATCACTTTGGGCTGCAACTTCAGCCAAATGATGAGAATATTATCTACAATGAGACAGAAGCCAGAAATAACTTAATGCAAGCCTTAAAACAGGAGGAAAGTTTTGCAAAGCAGAAGTCTCGACAGCATTGGCTTACACTAGGGGATTCCAATACTAAATTTTTCTATGCTTCAATTGCTACTCGAAGGGTTGTTAACCGTGTCAGCAAATGGAGAGACAAAGATGATAATCTTATTGAGAATTTAGATGAGGTTAAAGCATACATAGAGCAATTTTTTTATTCCTTACTCAATCAAGCTGGGAAACCTAATAACATTCATGTGGAGCCGACTAGAAAACTTGATTCGGAAGATATTTCAATTCTCAATACCACAATTACAGATGACGAAATTGTATGTGTTGTCTTTAAGTTACGAAAGCACAAAAGCCCAGGTCCAGATGGATTTCCAACTGAATTTTACCAAACTGCTTGGTCTATTGTTGGCAATGATGTGATCAAGGCTTGCCAACATTTTTTCTCTTCAGGTCATATTCTTAGAGAGATGAATTGCGCTTTTATTTCTTTAATTCCGAAGAATGCAGGGGCTGACTCACTAGAGAACTATCGACCCATATCATTATGCAACTTTATTTACAAGATCATCTCCAAAGTATTGGCAAATAGAATGCAAAAGGTAATACACAAGATCATTAGCCCAAATCAAGCTGCTTTCATCAAAGGGAGAAGTATACATCATAACATTTTGCTTGCTAATGACTTGGTCAAAGATTTGTCCTCAAAAGCAAGAGGGACAAAAATCTGTTTTAAAACTGATTTACGGAAAGCCTTTGATTTAGTTAATAGGAAATTTATCTATAAGATGCTCCTCGATATGAATTTTCCATAGCAATGGGTTAATAGGATTCAATCTTGCATGGAAACTCAAAGTTTTCGATACTCTTTAATGGCTCACCTATTAGTTTATTTGGGAGCACGAATGGCATCCGACAAGGTGATCCACTCTCTCCGTATCCCTTACAACTCCTAATTCTTCTCTAAGAAAAAACCGCCTACATGAATTCCCTCTCAATTAGGACTCTCCTAGCTAGAGTCCTAACAGAATGTCCCTCTCAATTAGGACTCTCCTAGCTAGAGTCCTAATATTTTTACATGAATGTCCCTCTCAATTAGGACTCTCCAAGCTAGAGTCCTATCAGACCCGCCCTCTTCAAATCAGCCTTGTCCTCGAGGCTGATAATTCGTGAATTCTGAGAATTTGATCTTCAAATCGTCATAGTTCTCTCAAGTGGCATCTTCTATTGGTAGGTTCTCCCACTGTATTAGTACTTCATTAGTGGGTCGTCGTCGTCGAGTCACGATCCGTCTATCAATAATGGCACTTGGCTGGGTCTAGAGTTCTCTTTGGGTAGTCATATTTGGTGGGTGGCTTTGGGCTGTCTCCAAGCACCTGTTTAAAACTTCTGGTTGGCTGTTGGTTTGTGGGTGATATGTTGTACTCCTTTTCAATTTAATACCCTGCATTTGGAATAATTTTGTCCAAAATTTGCTCTTGAAGATGCAAGTAGAATTTGTCACAAGCACAATGCGTCCCTTATAGTGTAGTTCTTTTGAGTCCCAATTGTAATGAGCCATGGGGCTTGGTGCTTCCTCCCATTTTTTTATAATCTTACTAGTATCTGAATCTTCCTGCCATTCCATCTTAATATTCTCAAGGAAGTTGCTGCTCAGGGGATGGTATCTTTCGCTCCAAAAAGTACTTGAGGCTTTTATGGTCGTTTTTATTTTGAAATCGTCGACCAATCAAGTAGGGTCTCCACCTCGTTGCTGCGCGCACAATGGCGAGCATCTCCTTATCATATGTTGACTTATTTTGATGGGAGGGAGATAATGTCTTGCTAGTGTATGCGAGTGGTTGACCATCTTGCATGAGAATGGCTCCAATTCTGACTCCAGATGCGTCGGCCTCAATAATGAAGGGTCGGTTAAAATCTGGAAGTGTTAACACCGGCGTCGTCGTCATGGCTGCCTTAAGTTTGTCGAAGGCAGCGGAGGCTCTGTCCGACCATTGGAAGACATCTTTTTTCAGTAAGGAAGTAAGTGGTGCACTGATCTCGCCATAGTTTTTCACAAACTTGCAGTAGTAGCCTATTAAACCCAGAAAGCCATGTAGCAATTTTATGTTCCTCGGGGTAAGCCAATTTTGAATTGCTTCAATTTTGAAGGGGTCCACTGTCACACGTTCCCAAGATATTCCACCTTCTGTTGAAGAAAGTAAAAATTCGTAATCAATGCTGACATCGTTGTCGCTTCCAGGAATATGAGACATGTACCTTCCGAGTGTTCCCATCAAGATCACGATAGAAAACCTCATTTGGAAGATCTTCGTCGGAAGAAACCAGTACACATGCTCGTGCAAATGCTAATCTCGTCTGAGCAGCTGTTGCTTTGTCGATGTAGAGTGGTTGTCCTAGAGTGCTGCATAACTTTGCAATAAAACGTCGACTCCAAAGATGTAGAGGAAGACCTTGAAAGGATACCCATAATGGAATAGACTGTAGGCTATCTAACTCCAAACGGACATCAGGAGACCAGCGTTGTAGAATCATTGGATGGCCGCGAATAGTCCAGAATCCTTCGACGACCCATTGTAAATCTTCGTCAGAGTATAGCTTGCAAACAAAGAATCCGTTCTCCAGCATATGAAGATCAAATGACGATATTCCCCATCGAGTTTTGATAAATGAGGATATTGGGAAATAAAATGTTTTGAGACCTACCAAATAGCCAACAATCGCCATAGACCATGTCTCAATAAGCTCTGCTGAATCAGCAGTCTCGTATACAATAATCTTCTTATCAGCCTGAACTTCTATAGTAAAGAATTCCAAGCTTAGATCCGGACTTCCAACCAGAGCCATGAAGAGGCTAGTCCAAGGCCTAGGGTCACTGGAAATGAGGGCAGGCTGCCGCGATCTAGAGTGTGAACTACTTCGATGCTGTTTCGTCAAAGGAGTTTCTCTCTGTAGAGGATATGGAGGAGGAGCCAATTGAGGACAAAAAGAATGGTTGTCAATTCAATTTCACAACCATTTGCTTATCTTTTGGTCATGCAAATGGAGCTTGTCAGCAAACTCCAAAACAAATCACAAAGGTCTATCGACCACGTCAAGCGCCTCATCAACAAAGCGAGTCTTCTCTAATGGCAGTAGCACCGATAGTAGCGAAGACTATTGAGCATTCCGACTCGCAAGGACAGCATCGCGGACAGAAGGATAAATCCAAAACTATATCTCTTCCTATAATATCGGAGCCTTCCACAACAGAGGTTTCCCTTGGTACTAGTGAAAAAGAGAAACATAAGTCAGGAACTTCATCTCTTCCAATATCATTGGATCCGTCCACAATTACTCAATAAACTCAGGCCCAAACAAATCTCGCCAGCAAGGATATTCTTCCTCAACAAACTCAGGCCACAACAAACATCGCCAACAAGGATATTCTGTCTCAACAAACTCATGCCCCAATAAACCTCTCTAGCCAGGCTACTCCAACAAGTACTATCCAGGATATTATGCTACAACAATCTTATCGTGCTTCAACAAACCCTACCAATCAAGACCACATGATTCAAGGTATTTTAAAGTTTAAAAATCGGCAAGCTGTAGATGAAGTGGATAAATATAGGAATAAAGCCATAAAAGGTAAGGATATTGTGCGGGAGAAAAATACAAAACCGAAGGATAAGAAAAAGGATGGTACAGTCCATCCAAAGTCGTAGGTTGAATACCTTACCACCTTTTCATTTCTTTTTTTTTTTGGTAAGTAAAAGTAAATTGATTATGTGTAAAGTTTCTACAAATAGCTTTATCTATACAAGTCATAGACAAAGCCAAGTAACTCATAGAGTGCGAATGCGATAGTTATGACTACACATGCTGTAGACTATAACTACCTGTGGGTATATTATTTAGCATCATTCCCAAGATCTTTAGCTAATAGCAAAATTAAATTTGATAAAAATATCTTTTTCTCTTTGGGTGAAGTGCTCGGTTTTGAGATCATGCTCCATACAGGATCTTGAGTCTCTAATAATCTCTTTCAAGAGCTGAGCATTGTTTGTTGGAATGTTCACGGACTTAATAAGCCGGAGAAATGTCGGGAGCTCAACAGAATAATCAAGTCTGCCGCATGTGATATTGTTATTCTAGTAGAAACGAAAATTAAACAATCGCGCATTCAAGCTCAAAAGAATTTAATATGGCCGGAAGCTGAACTGTTTACCAATGACTCAAATGAAACCTTTGGTAGAATATGGGTCTTATGGCATCCTAACTCTATTAATGCTTGGTTTATTTCTGCTACTGATCAATTCATTCATCTTAAGGTAGAGGACAAAAAGAATGGTTGTCAATTCAATTTCACTGGTATATATGCTTCAAATAGTATGCAAGAAAGAAATACTCTTTGGTCTGACCTGACTAATATTGCAAATGGCTGTCTCAATGTACCTTGGATTGTTCTTGGAGACTTTAATACTGTTCGGTACACAAATGAAAAAGAGGGGGTAGACAACTTTCAGAAAGCCAGCTTCAAAGTTTTAATGATGACATTGACACTGCAGCTTTGTTTGATATGAAATCTGTGGGCAATTGGCTCTCCTGGAGTAATCAAGGTGCTGCTAACAGAAAAATAATGGCTCGACTTGAAAGGTGTTTGATTAATCATGAATGGTTAACAGTTTACCCAGATTCACTTCTTGAGTATGGTGCTCCTTTGTTTTCTGACCATTCTTTAATGTATATACACGCATACAAAGCGACACCAAGAGGCAAAAAACCGTTTAGATTCTTTCACATGTGGAGTACTCATCCTCAATTTCTTGATGTTATCAGATCTGCTTGGAATGTTAATGTGCATGGATCCCCCCCTTACATCTTATGTCAAAAGCTCAAAGCTTGTAAAGCAGCACTAAAGGAGTGGAATACAAATACCTTTGGCAATATTACCACCACAGTTCAAATTTGCAGGAAGGAACTAATGTCATTGTAATATGAGCTGCAACTTCAGCCAAATGATGAGAATATTATCTACAAAGAGATAGAAGCCAGAAATAACTTCATGCAAGCCTTAAAACAGGAGGAAAGTTTTGCAAAGCAGAAGTCTCGACAGCATTGGCTTACACTAGGAGATTCAAATACTAAATTTTTCTATGCTTCAATTGCTACTCGAAGGGCTGTTAACCGTATCAGCAAATGTAGAGACAAAGATGATAATCTTATTGAGAATTTAGATGAGGTTAAAGCACACACAAAGCAATTTTTTTATTCCTTACTCAATCAAGCTGGGAAAACTAATATCATTCATGTGGAGCCGACTAGAAAACTTGATTCGGAAGCTATTTCAATCCTCAATGCCCCAATTACAGACGACGAAATTGTATGTGTTGTCTTTAAGTCACCAAAGCAAAAAAGCCCAGGTAAAGATGGATTTCCAACTGAATTTTACCAAACTGCTTGGTCTATTATTGGAAATGATGTGATCAAGGCTTGCCAACATTTTTTCTCTTCAGGTCATATTCTTAGAGAGATGAATTGTACTTTTATTTCTTTAATTCCGAAGAATGCAGGGGCTGATTCACTAGAGAACTATCGACCCATATCATTATGCAATTTTATTTACAAGATCACCTCCAAAGTATTGGCAAATAGAATGCAAAAGGTAATACACAAGATCATTAGCCCAAATCAAGCTGCTTTCATCAAAGGCGGAAGTATACATCATAACATTTTGCTTGCTAATGACTTGGTTAAAGATTTGCATTCAAAAGTAAGAGGGACAAAAATATGTTTTAAAGCTGATTTACGGAAAGCCTTTGATTCAGTTAATATGAAATTTATCTATAAGATGCTCCTCGATATGAACTTCCCACAGCAATGGGTTAATTGGATTCAATCTTGCCTGGAAACTCCAAAGTTTTCGATACTCTTTAATGGCTCACCTATAGGTTTTTTTTGGAGCACGAATGGCATCCAACAAGGTGATCCACTCTCTCCGTATCTCTTTACTATTGCGATGGAAGGACTTAGCTGTAAGTTGGAACATGCAGTCTTAAATGGCAGCATTAAGGTACCCAATGCTGGCTCTATTCATATATCACATATAACATTTGCAGATGATTTACTTATCTTTCTTCAAAATGATCTAACTTCAGTAAAGAACCTGGCTACTATTATGAATGACTTTGGTATGGTTTCTGGACTTCAGTTAAATCATGCGAAAAGTAAAGTATATATGAGCCCTTACGTCGAGGATAAGGTCTTTATTGCACAAACTTTGGGGGTTAGTGAGGGAAGCCTGCCAGTTCCTTATTTGGGTCTCCCGCTCATATCCACAGGCATCCACAAAACCCACTGTCAGCCTATCCTACAAAAAATAAAGAGTAGAATTTCTTCTTGAAAAAATAGGCTTCTATCAAAAGCAGGACGACTTGAACTCATCCGTTCGGTATTGCACTCCTACTCTATATATTGGTGTAATGCATTTCTTCTGCCTGCTGAACTTCTCCAAGATATTGAACGGTTATTAATGAACTTCTTCTGGAATGGCACAAATGATAAGACAATGCATATGGTAAATTGGGATAGCATTTGCAAACCAAAAGATGAAGGGGGGCTAAACTTGAGAAATACTAGAGATTGGAATCAAGCATGCCTGGTACAACAATTGTGGGATCTTTTGCAAAACAAATGTTCCTTATGGTCACAATGGGTTTCTGCTAGGTATCTTTCAAATGAATCAATATGGGAAATTTCAACAAGAACATACCACTCTGCAGCTTGGAAAGGAATTTTAAAGGCAAGGAATTGGCTAATCAAACATATTTCTTATGCAATATCTTCTGGAACTAGTACTAATATATGGTACAATCCTTGGGTGAATGGGAAGAGTATATTTCAATTATATGGTGACAGAATACGAAAAGATCTTGGGGCTCCCAAAGATTGGAAGGTTTCCGAGTTCATTGCTAACAGTACCTGGTGTCTCCCTAATCCTATTTCTCCCGAAATGTTATCACTTTGGCCGACTATCATAGCTATTCCAATCAGGAACAACTCTTCAGATATACTTATTTGGCCTCATGACAATGGCAAATTTAGTGCCACATCTGCATGGAATCAAATTAGGCAAAGAAAATAACAAGTGGGTCCCAAGCAGTTGGACATAGGATCGACCGGGATCACAAAGACACTCCTTATGTACATGGCAGGCCCTTCTCAATAAACTACCTACAATAGACAATATGAAAAGAAGAGGTATCTATCATGTTAACCGATGCTCCCTTTGTTTGCAACAAGAAGAAACTATTGACCACCTCTATTTTGCTTGTGATTATACAAAATGGATATGGAAGGAGATTCTCCAGCGATTTGAACTCAATAGACTGTCGCAACCAAACTTGCACTAAGAACTAGGCGACCTTATGCAATGTTTCTCAAGAAAAGGGCCTCTTACACAACTAGCAAAGGTTACTTTCAGATGCGCTATTTGGTGGATGTGGAAGGAGAGATGTAATAGAATCTTTGAATGTCAACACACAAACAATGCTCAGCTCTTGAAAGAGATTATTAGAGACTCAAGATCCTGTATGGAGCATGATCTCAAACCGAGCACTTCACCCGAAGAGAAAAAGATATCTTTATCAAATTTAATTTTGCTATTAGCTAAAGATCTTGGGAATGATGCCAAATAATGTACCCACAGGTAGTTATAGTCTACAGCATGTGTAGTCATAACTATCGCATTCGCACTCTATGAGTTACTTGGCTTTGTTTATGACTTGTATAGATAAAGCTATTTGTAGAAACTTTACACATAATCAATTTACTTTTACTTATCAAAAAAAGTAAAAATTCGTAATGGTTGTTGTATGTTCAAAAGGTGGTTTTCGATATGTCTTCTTCGCACACTCATATTTGATGATACCCGGATCAAAGATCTAGTTTTGTAAAGATTTGTGCTCCCTTTCATCTAGTAATTCATCTGCTATTGGAATAAGGTATTTGTCCTTGATGGTTATGCCATTGAGAGCTCGGTAATCAACGCATATTCGCCATGTTCCGTCCTTCTAGCGTACAAGTAGCACCGGTGAAGAATAGAGGTTGTATCTTGGCCGAATAACTACTGTTTTGAGCATTTCTTTTACAATCCTTTCTATTTCATCCTTCTGGAGATATAGATATTTATATGGCTGAGTATTTACTGGAGATTTGCCTGAAAGAATCATTATATAATGATCATGCCGACGGGTAAGAGGTAGGTTTTATGGTTCGTCAAATATATCTGAAAATTCAGCAAGCAAAGGAAGTAGGTTTGGATCTTCAAATTGTATTGGCTCTCTCTTAGTTTGCTGCTCAAGTTGTATAAAAAATCTGCTGCATGCTTTATGCAAAACCTTCTCCATTTGTTGCGTGCAAATCATCGTTATGTCGCCCCCACGTTTTCCGTTCAGTATCACCTGTTTCTCCTTACTGTAAAATTCATAATAAGTTGCATAAATTTCCAAGAAATATCACATAATGTCGTCAACCATTTAATTATGAACATGGCCTTATGATCATCAGGAGGGAGAAGGAAGAAATCTGCAATTATCTCTTGGTCCTGCAGCAATAGTTTCTCCTGCGGGCGCCTTCGATCACAATTCAAAATCTGTCCGTCGACGACCTTAACGTCAAACCTGCTACAATTATCAATAGGTAAGGCCATCTGGATAGTAACCTTACTATTTATAAAGTTATTAGAACTGCCCGTGTCGATGAGAACAGTAATCGGTTGTTGTTTGAGAAGGCCTCCAACTTTCATCGTTTTCGGGTTTGAGTAGCCGGCTAGTGCATTTACCGTAACATCAGTCGGTTGTGGCTCTTCTTCTACATCTTCTTCTTCATGTTTAAGGCTCTCTTCTGGATGTTCAGTGACCTCTTCTTCTATTGGTTCAATCATAAGAAGTCTCCCTTTACTACAGCGATGCTCACGGCTCCACGGCTCATCACAATGCCAACATAACCCCTTCGTATATCGCTCCCGAAGCTCTTCTCTTGTTAACCTCTTTGGTGTAGGGACTTGGTCAATAGTAGGGGGGGTTGAGGGCTTCAATATTACTGGTTGAAGAGCGACCCTAGTCCTCCGAGCTTCATGGTTCAATTGCTCCTCTTGATGTCGAGCGAAAGAGATGGCTGCCATAAGCGTATACGGTTGTCGCGCTTTAACTTCTCTTCGGATCTTCGGCTTCAAGCCCTCAATAAAGGTCCTCAATAGCTGTTTTTGAGACCAATCATGAGTTTGATTAGATAACCTTTCAAACCTGGTTTGGTACTCCTGAATGGTGGAAGTTTGTCGGATCTTTGCTAGTTGTCTATCAATATTCTCGTAATCGGTTGGTCTGAAGCGGATCAGTAGTCCTTCTTTGAATTGTTGCCATGAAAGGACTCCATAAGTATGTTCAAACTAGTCAAACCACTGTATAGCATCCCCTTCAAGATGTATAGCTGTAATTTTCACCATAGATGCATCCGCGGTTTTGTGGTACTGAAAATATCGCTCTACGCTCGAGATCCAACCAATCGGGTCTCCTTCTTCCCCCATCTAGGGAAGTCCACTCTCATGCATGGATAGTTGGGTTCAGTCATAGAGCCTCCCCTCCCTTGGAACTCATCTCTTCGAGCCTGGAGCGATTGGGCAAAGCTCTCTCCATGATATGATTTTTTCGGGCTTAGTGGTCGGCCCAATCTGAGTTCGGTAAAGAGCGTCCGAATCTTATCCTCCATTCGCACCTCCAAGGCTTCGAAATTAGCATTGATTGCCTCCTTAGATGCCATAGTATATGTCTCCAAATCTATGATATTAAGATCTCTCTTTTGTTGTCAGGTTAAAGGCATGTATAGTTGAGAGAAGTGATGGTCGAAAGGATTGGTGGATCGATGGATGTAGGCTATGATTTAGGCTTGTTTTGTGGCTGTTTTGGGTGTAGTTTGAGGGTGTGGTTTAGTAGAGTTTTAGGGCTATGGATGAATGTTTTGGATCTGTGGTAGATGGTAGCAAAAGTTTGATAGAAATCAGTGGAAGTTGCAGCAAGTATGTGCTGTCTTGTAAGAGTAGAATTGTCGTCGAAGAAACAACGGTTTCTCGACGTAATTTCCACCAAAAACATGAGATAATTGAGGAGGGAATTGATAGCAAAATCACAGTTTATATGACAGCAAAGATATCTAATTTAATCAAGAAAATTTCGGCAGTATAACAGCAAGGAAATTGGTGCAAGTTGAGATTGCAGAATTCTCGTCGAAAAATTTCAGCGGGTTACGACGAAAATTTGCAGCAACATAAAATTGTTTTTAGAGATGAATTTCTTAATAGATCAATCTTAGATAGAAGCCAAGATGATCTATGAAGTGTATAAGAAATTTCATTCAAAAAAGATTACAAATAGATGGGTTAAGGCAACAATATGCGGCTGAAATTTTCTGCAGCACAGATTTTTAGGTATAGCAGATTGGAAGTAAAAGATCAGTAGTTTATATTGAGAATTTTTTGATGAAACCAAAGGGAAATCCACTGTTAGGAAGTGTCAAAGCTATTATAAAAATTTCCTAGAGATTTGGATAGAAACAATGTAGTATCAAGATCAAACAAACAGTGCTATGCGGCTAAAATTTTACAGTACAGATTTTCAAGTATAGCAGATTTGACGTAAAAGATCAATGGTTTATATTGAGAATTTTTTGAAAAAACCAAAGGGAAATCTGCTGTTAGGAAGTGTCAAAGATGTCATAAAAATTTCATAGAAATTTGGATAGAAAAAGCATAGTAGCAAGATCAAACAGATGGTACTATGCGGCTGGAATTCTGCAATGTATCTTTCGTCGTAGAGATGAAAACTTTGTGACGAAAGGTTTATGCAGCAATATAGGAACAGTTTTTTTTTTTTTTTTGATTTTTGAATAAGGATAACTAAATTGCAGCAGCAGTAAGGTAGGAAACCAGAACCTGTTGCAATTCACGGGGAGATCAAAGGATGATCCGCGGTGGTGGAGATGATGGCGGAATTCGACGACGATCTTTTAAGCAATTGTGGGAATTGCTTTGGGCGGTTGTGGAGGGCTGATGGATGGCAGTGGAAAGGCAGCGAGATGCCAAGAACGCTGCTCTGATACCAGGTGTTAGAACCCTTGCAGATTCTAAACTTGGGGTTGATCTCTTTAGGGGATCGGCTTCCTTGGAACTCTATAGGGGTTCCTCCAAGTTGCTGCTCAAAGGCTGCAGAAAAGATTCATCTATTGCTTATCAAAAGAGAAGGAATACATGGCTATTTATAGGGCTTCTAAACCTTAACTCATAATTGGACTCCTACTTAAGACTCTTACTTCTAACCAACTCCTAATAAGACTCATACTCAAGACTCCTATTCCCTTACAACTCCTAATTCTTCTCTAAGAAAAAACCTCCTATATGAATGCCCCTCTCAATTAGGACTCTCCTAGCTAGAGTCCTAACAGAATGTCCCTCCCAATTAGGACTCTCCTAGCTAAAGTCCTAATATTTTTACATGAATGTCCCTCTCAATTAGGACTCTCCAAGCTAGAGTCCTAACAATTCACCGAACCCGATAGCTAGCTGCCACGGTTCATTCACTCAACTTCGTTTATCGGTGTTTGAGCCTAGAAGATGTCACCCAAATCTTATTTAAGATCCATGAACAACATATGGACAGTTCTCTTTCCTATAAAATCCTTTGAATATTATTAATCAGACCTTCGAAACGATGTCCTATAGTGTGGGCAATGAAACAATTGATGTCGACAAACACCAATATCCATAGATCTTACACTATAGGATAGTCTTAGACCCTTTGCCCAATAAGGAATAAACATCTTGGGCTATTCCCCTTGCCGTCGAGTTCTTAGTAGCAAGGATTGATTATTTTATTATGAACTGAGATCGAAACCTTAGCAATAATAATGAAAAGTCAAAAGATTCATCCTGTACTTAGTCTCCCAATTTCACATTCTGAAAATATCCATAATCAATAACAAAACACAGTTCAAGAAATTCTACGACTCCAACATTTCACTCCTATTCAACTTTGTAACAAATCCCAAAACAAATGACGAACAAAAATCACCAACCATAATAGAGAATTAATTAACAAAGCCAAAATGACCTAGGTAGACTTGAACATCCTTTGGAACTATCCAACTATGCTAAAGACATCAACAAGAGAATGTCACTTCTACTTTGCAGATAGGATTGAAATGCTCAACCCACAAGAGATTTATCCTCTTGACAATCCAAACTCAAGATTACGATGAAAAGGTATCGAACGGAGAATTTCAAGTGAACCTTGATCTAAATAATGAGTTTTAAACAAAATCCTACACACAAAGCCTTACAAACACACCATGATAAAACACTACAATCGAAAGGTCCGAAACTAACATCTTAAAAGAGGAGATTTAATCTTATGGAAGGATAGAGTCAACAATCCCATTCGCTCTAGAATAAAACTTACTCTTAAATGGGAAGGATCCTACCAAATATCCTTTAAACTTAGAATGTCATACATCTATCAAAATATTACCCCCCTTAATAAGAGTTCAAATTTGGAAAGACATTATCCAATGTACACAATACAAAAACCTTAAATTTTTATTTAATAAAAATATTTACATAAGTCCTTTGATCCTGATAGCAAAAAAGTTACTAGAGTTATAATCGAGAAACCTTTTACATATGAAACTCAGATTAAAAAGGAACTCCTAATAGCAAAAGAAAAAAAAAATATGGACAGATCCTGTTAGAGCTTGCCCTAGAAAATTTACCAAAAGATAATTTGGTAACCCAATAAAGACAATAAAGCAGAAAAATAAAAGAGACAAGGACACCATATTTACGTGGTTCGGTCAATTGACCTACGTTCACGGACGGAGGAGGAGCAAAACTCTACTATAAAAGGGACAATTACAAATGCCTTAGGAAAATATTCTTAGGCCATAAAACACCTGAAACTACTAAAAAGAAAAGCCCAAACTTTAAACCCAAACTATTTTAACTATGTGTGGACTTAATAGAAATTAAACTCAAAGCAAACAATTAAGTTTTTCTTGTGGTGCGTCTGGCTTCAAAACCCAAGCCCTTATTTATAGTTGCAATAGGAAATAACAAGCTTGATTTTCCCAATGTAAGACTATGTGGGACTTGCCAAACTAACAAATCTCCACCTTGGCATGTCCCAACATTGACAATTAACAAAACTTGCTCCACCTTCTTCACAAAAGCCCTAACGGGCAATCACCAATAATGAACATCAACCAAGTCCAAGAACTGCTTGAACTTGTAAACCGGAAGAGACTTCGTAAGCATATCAACCGGATTGTCCTTGGTATAAATTTTCTGAACAAGGACCTTTCCCTCAACAGTGGTATCCCGAATAAATTGAAGTTTCACATCAATGTGTTTCGTCCTCTCATGATACATTTGGTCT
Source organism: Musa acuminata AAA Group (assembly GCF_036884655.1). NCBI lineage: Eukaryota > Viridiplantae > Streptophyta > Magnoliopsida > Zingiberales > Musaceae > Musa > Musa acuminata. The sequence continues at coordinate 9,362,801 of NC_088328.1, read as the reverse complement.
TTAGTCAAATGAATAACACTTTGACTATCATAGTAAATTGTAGTAACACCTTGATGCAGACATAATTCGCCGAACAAACCTCTTAACCATAAAACTTCTTTGATCGCCTCTTTCACTACCATATATTCTGCCTCTGTAGTAGATAAATCCACGATAGGTTGTATGGAAGCTTTCTAACAAACTACACAACCGCCAACGCAAAAAACATAACCTGTCAAAGATCTTCGTTTATTAAGATCCGCAACATAATCAGAGTCGATGAAACCAACAAAAGTGTCACGATTTTTTCTAAACTCCAAATATGTATCTGAAGTCCCTTGTAAGTATCTGAGAATCTACTTCATAGCTTGCCAATGTGTTTTACTCGAGCGAGACATATATCTGTTGGGAAATCTTGGGGCGACATCATATGCGCAGCGGAAGAACAAGAAAACAAAATCCCCGATTCCTAAAAAGATGTTCGCCGTCGTGCGAAGATTGGTGCGCAAAATCAGCGAAACTTAAAACTGTGTATAGAGTAGATTGTGTTACTTAGGGAGATCGTATATCCATGTTTCATTGCAGATCCTTAGGAGAGGGTGAAGGAGGTCAAGCGTCCTCCTCTCTAGTGGTGATCCACACAGCAGAGTTGCTACGACGCTCCTCAAATCTCCAGGCCTGCTCTGAGGTGGAGAGGGAGAGGAGAATAGGAAAGGCAAGCAAAGGCTCTAGCCTATGAGGCTCTAAATCCCTCCTATTTATAGAGGCCCCCTGTCAAACCCTAATGGGTCCTCCCCTAGTGGGTATTGGATCTGCATCCAATAAGATAAGGGCTTTGTCGGATATCTCATATCCGAACCTCTATTCATCGCAATGCCTACAATAAGATAAGGACTTTGTCGGATATCTCATATCCGAACCTCTACTCATCGCAATGCCTACCATATGTGTGTGACCCTCTAGGCCCAATATCGAGCTGGCCGTGAGTCATACCTGTTAGAACTCCTTCTAACTCAGTGAATTATTATCTTTGTAATAATTCACTCGACTCATCGACTACGGACGTACTAGGCCACTACGCCGTAGTCCCCAGACGATATAGGGGAATCCAATCCATTGGACCTGTCTGTCCTCAGTTACTGTGTACCTATAGTCCCTCATCCATCTAATATCCCAGAAACCGTATATCGAGCATGGTGCTGTCAGACCCATACGGTTTCTACTCGAGTCTCTCTCTAATCGGATTCTCCCGGAGAACTCTTTCTCTCTCAACCCGAATGACCCTGGCTAGGGATTTGTCTGAGCAAGAACATATGGGATATTCCTCTCATGACGCTGAGAGTGGATGATCCTCTATTGACACTCAATAGCCCTCGTAAGGTCGACTACCACTCCCAATGACCAGCTGTACTAGATCTGGGACAGCCAAACCTATAAGTCTGGTATCAAAGAGTGGAGCACTCATACAGGACATCCTTCGTGTCTCAAGTCTAAGGACCAGATGCACCACTAGGACTATGGAATCGTTGTCTGACAATAAGGCATCATCAACCATCCAGCATTCCCTAAGCGGATCAATCAGTGAACTCATTCTCCAATGAGCACCTGTACTGTATCCCTAGTGTCCCTACACGAGCAGCTATGAGACCAGCTGCATCCATCATATGGACGGGTATACAGCACATCAATCTGTCCGGTTATCACGATGTCCCTCTCGAGTAACCTATGACCGGGATTATTTATGATATGTGTTTAAAGGTGAATCGATCTCATTATCGTGATCTCATCACGATCCGATTCTCATTGCACAAATCCAAGGACATCACAATATATATATGCATTTATGCAATAATTATAAAATGATACACGCCAAAATATAATAAGCAAAAAGATTCTGTATCAAGTCACACGTGCCATCACTCACGTGATTGGCTTGCTGGGCACCTATGACTAGCAATCTCCCACTTGACCTAAAGCCAATCACCTATGTGTCTGATCCCCATCAGACCCCTGTGACGCTTAAAGACAAAATGAGACAACGGCTTTGTTAGTGGATCTGCAATGTTATCTTCGGATGGAACTCTTTCCACTGTTACATCTCCTCGGGTTACGATCTATCTGATAATTTGGAACCTCCTCAGAACACTTCTAATGAGACCCGGGTTCCCTTATTTGAGTAATCGCCCCATAGTTGTCGAAATATAAGGAAGTCGACTTCTTGCTATCCGGAACGACTCCCAAATCTGTGATGAACTTCTTCACCCAGACTCCCTCCTTTGCTGCATCTGATGCAGCAATGTACTCCGCCTCTATGGTCGAGTCAGTAGTAGTATCTTGCTTGGAACTCTTCTAGCATATTGCTCCTCCATTTAAGGTGTACACATACCTTGAATTCGACTTGCTATCATCGACATCAGATTGAAAACTTAAGTCAGTGTAGCCTTCAACCTTAAGGCTCAGGTAATTTAAGCTTCAACCTTAAGGCTATTACCTCCATATACTAGTAAAAGATCCTTAGTCCTTCTCAAGTACTTAAGGATACACTTTACTACTTTCCAATGCTCAAAGCCTGGATCCGCTTGATACCTGCTCGTGACACTCAGAGCATGCGCTATATCAGGCCTAGTATATAGCATGACATACATGATAGACCCTATTGCTGAGGCATAAGGTATCATATTCATGTTCGCCCTTTCTTCTGGAGTCTTTGGGGACATACTCGTAGAAAGCGATATCCCATGTCTCATCGGTATGAGACCTCTCTTGGAATTTTCCATGCCCAACCTTTTGATAATGGTTTCTATGTACCTGGACTGGGACAAGCCAAGCATCCTCTTGGATCTATCTCTATAGATTCTAATCCCCAAGATACAGGATGTTTCCCCTAAGTCCTTCATGGAGAAGTGTCTAGATAACTAAGCCTTTACTGTGGATAACATTCCTACGTCGTTCCCAATGATGAGGATGTCATCCACATATAACACCAAAAAGGTGAGAGTGCTCCCACTTACCTTCTTGTACACACAAGGCTCATCTTCGTTCTTAACGAAGTCATAAGATCCAATTGCCTCATCAAAACTTATGTTTCAACATCAGGAAACTTGCTTTGTTAGGATCAAGAGCACTAAGAGGGGGGGGGGGGGGGGTGAATTAGTGTAGCGGAAAACCTTATGCGATTAAAATCAAAAACTGCTTTCATTCGATAGAAGTGATTTTGGTAAGAAAGCCGATTCGTAAATCACTTCAACTTTTGACTAGGAGAGATGTAGCAAAGATATGAACGCAGTTTGCAGTTATGATGGAAATCAGAATATAAGCGCAAACTGAAATACGACGTTCGTACGATAAAAGCGATTTCGGTATAAAAGCTGATTCGTAAACCACTTTAACTTGAGATAAGGCGAGATGCAGTTAAAGCAAAGATATAAAGGTAGTTTGCAGTTATAATGGAAATCAGAACATAAGCGCAAACTGAAATACGACGTTCGTATGATAAAACTGATTTGCGTTTTAAATCCCAATTCGGAAAGCACTGAACTTTGAAACACGTTCGTAAAAACACAGAAGACAGTAAGCTATTCAGGAGGTTTGCAGTAAAGATAAGATGCTCAAAGTAAATGCAAACCGAGATTTAGAGTGGTTCGGTCAATCTTGACCTACTCCACTTTTGGCTTCCTCCACCAACGAGGTCACCGACGTCAACTAGAGGCCTTCCTTCAATAGGCGTAGGCCAACCACCCTTTTACAGATTCACTCCTTTTGACGGGCTTAGGAGACAACCCTTATAGAATTTTCTCTCCTCTCTTTACAACTCAAAACTTGGAAGAACAGAGGGAGAAGAACTTTTGGCCTTTACAACAATTTTGAGCTCTAAGAATCACAGAAAAGGATCAAGATTTCGATGTTAGCTCATACCCTTTCAGTGCTGAATGGGTGGGGTATTTATAGGCCCCAATCCAGTTCAAATTTGGAGCTCAAAACTGTCAATTCCCGGAATTTCGGGATCAGGCGGTTGCACCTCCTGACTGGAGCGGTTGCACCGCCTGGTAGAGCTCGAAGACTAAGCCTCTGGGCGGTGCTACCTCCTGTCAGGGGCGGCTGCACCTCCTGATAGAGCTCGAAAACCGAGCTTAGGCGGTTGCACCTCTTGACTGAGGCGGTTGCACCGCCTGGCAGAGCTCGAAGACTGAGCTCAAGCGGTGCCACCTCCTATCAGGGGAGGTTGCACCGCCCAGTCTCGCTCGGAGACTGATCCCCAGGCGGTGCCACCGCCTGGCTGGAGCGGTTGCACCTCCCAGTCTCGCTCGGAGACTAAGCCCAGGCGGTGCAACCTCCTACCTTCGGCGGTTCAACCGCCTGGCAGAAATCAAGGTCCGAATGGGTTGATCCATTCGGCCCAATTCGGGTTTTTCAGGGGCCCAATTGCCCCAAGATTAAGTTAATGGGATCACCTCCCATTTCCAACTTAATCAAAGTGCTAACTACGATTTTTCCTAAGACATTTACTGTAACTTGCTCCGGTGCGTCAATCGCTTCTTCCGGCGAGCTTCCGACGAACTTCCGTTGATCATCCGATGAACCCTCGGTGATGCTCCTGCGGACTTCCGGCAAACTCCTGGACTTGCGACGATTCACTTGGTGAGTTCCGACGAGCTTCTTTGGCAAGCTTATGGACTTCTCGGATTTGTTCCCGTAGAACCTCCGACGACTGTCCGAACTTCCGTCGAACTCTCGAACTCCCAACGTGATCATTGTCTTGACTCCGGCGCAACTCCTGCTGCATGTCTCACTTTCATCATAGTTAATCCTGCACACTTATCTCAACATATAGGTTAGATAACAAATGACAATTGACTTCATGATCAAAATCCGAGATTCAACAATCTCCCCCTTTTTGATGATGACAATCAATTGATAATGGAATTAACCTTAACTCCCCCTGTATATATGCCATACTTGAGATAAGTCATTCTTGAATTCAAGACCTAAGAATTCAAAAGACATATTGATAAGTTAAATTATTTGAACTTATCAATACTCCCATCATGATTCCCATCATGATGTATCTCTCTGAAGATGATGTCAAGGCTTGACATTCATTTTTAAATTTTACATAACAATTTTGAATGATGGTAATTGTAGCAATTCATCATATTGTAAGATATCATGTGAAAAATAAAGTATATATGAGCCCTTACGTTGAGGATAAGGTCTTTATTGTACAAACTTTGGGGGTTAGTGAGGGAAGCTTGCCAGTTCCTTATTTGGGTCTCCCTCTCATATCCACAGGCATTCACAAAACCCACTATCAGCCTATTTTGCAAAAAATAAAGAATAGAATTTCTTCTTCGAAAAATAGGTTTCTATCAAAAGTAGGACGACTCGAACTTATCCGTTCGGTATTGCACTCCTACTCTATATATTGGTGTAATGCATTTCTTCTGCCTGCTGAACTTCTCCAAGATATTGAATGGGATAGCATTTGCAAACCGAAAGATGAAGGGGGGCTAAACTTGAGAAATACTACAGATTGGAATCAAGCATGTCTGGTACAGCAATTGTGGGATATTTTGCAAAACAAAAGTTCCTTATGGTCACATTGGGTTTCTGCTATGTATCTTTCAAAAGAATCAATCTGGGAAATTTCAACAAGAACATACCACTCTGCAGCTTGGAAAGGAATTTTAAAAGCAAGGAATTGGCTAATCAAACACATTTCTTATGCAATCTCTTCTGGAACTAGTACTAATATGTGGAGGGCTCCCAAAGATTGGAAGTTTCCGAGTTCATTGCTAATGGTACCTAGTGTCTCCCTAATCCTATTTCTCCCAAAATGTTATCACTTTGGCCGACTATTATAGCTATTCCAATAAAGAACAACTCTTCAGATATACTTATTTGGCCTCATGACAATGGCAAATTTAGTGTCACATCCGCATGGAATCAAATTAGGCAAAGAAATAACAAGTGGGTCCCAAGTAGTTGGGCATGGGATCGACCGGGATCACAAAGACATTCCTTATGTACCTGGCAGGCCCTTCTCAATAAACTACCTACAATAGACAATATGAAAAGAAGAGGTATCTATCATGTTAACCGATGCTCCCTTTTTATGCAACAAGAAGAAACTGTTGACCACCTCTATTTTGCTTGTGATTATACAAAATGGATATGGAAGAAGATTCTCCAGCGATTTGAACTCAATAGACTACCGCAACCAAACTTGCACCAAGAATTAGGCGACCTCATGCAATGTTTCTCAAGAAAAGGGCCTCTCACACAATTGGCAAAGGTTACTTTCATATGCGCTTTTTGGTGGATGTGGAAGGAGAGATATAACAGAATCTTTGAATGTCAACACACAAACAATGCTTAGCTCTTGAAAGAGATTATTAGAGACTCAAGATCATGTATGGAGCATGATCTCAAAACGAAGCACTTTACCCAAAGAGAAAAAAGATATTTTTATCAAATTTAATTTTGCTATTAGCTAAAGATCTTGGGAATGATGCCAAATTATGTACCCACAGGTAGTTTTGATATATCTGTATAAACATTTTCTATGTTGACTATAATTATGAGTTATAGTCTACAGCATGTGTAGTCATAACTATTGCATTCGCACTCTATGAGTTACTTGGCTTTGTCTATGACTTATATAGATAAAGCTATTTGTAGAAAATTTACACATAATCAATTTACTTTTACTTACCAAAAAAAAAAATTATCAACATGTAAAGCTGTGAAGTAAGATTTTGATATCATTACATGATGTACACATTTCAAATATTTTAGCAAGTGTTACATTTCTTCACATGGTAAGATATCAACTCAAGGCATAATGCAAATTAATGCATGGCATCTGTTTATATGTCTCTTGGTGATGCAAGCATGGCATAATCATAGCATCAGTGTTTATAGCATCAATTCATATATTTCTCCCCCTTTGTCATCAACAAAAAGCATGGTAGTTGTGATATCAGGAGAACAATATAAGCAAGTTATCAAGCATATAAAGGAAGGCATGATACGTAGATTGCTTTGAATACTTCTTCCCTTTTTTTTTTTTGTTATAATCCTTTGTGCATGAAGGAGGAAAGCCATTTGTGATTCTAGCTATTTGTGAGTTTACTTTGAGTCAAGATTTGTGTTTGTAACAGATTTTTGCAAGTAAAAATACTATCATCCATATTTCAAGATGGAATTCATAAGCAGGAATCATTTCATCAGATCCATTTCAGAGAAAAAAAAAATATTTTTCATAAGAGTGTATGAGAAAATTCGATTTTTAGCATTCCAATTGTTAAGCGGATCCGAAAAGTGAACTCTTTCATACATTCGGACAAGACTATGCTACAAATTTTCAAATACAATCATGAAGACAAAACATTTTTGTATTCCAACATGTTATTTAGGCATGTAAATCAAGTGATTTGAGCATTTAATAAAGTCCGAAAAATAATTTTAACTAGTTTATGTATTCGGACACATCAACATTCATAATTCTCTTCTTATGAAATAAAATTGCTCTTCACTCAGAGGTTTTATAAAAATATCAGCTAGTTGATGTTTAGTGTTAATATCACGTCAATGACTTATCAACTGCATTGATATATCACTTTTTGAAACTATATTTATCATGGAAATCAAGGCACAAGGTTTTCAAAATATATAGTTTCAATGTAAAATCCGAGATAAACATTTACTTTCAACTGCATTTAGTTACGATAGATGTTTACAACTTTGCATATGCTCAAAATATATCAGGTAACCATATCAAGGATCAAGGCAAAGCTCATCATGGCGAGTAACATAAGGAGTTTACAATAACAACAGATGATTGTGTTCATATAAGCTCATTCATGAGGTGGAAAATTAAAGTGCCTAAACAAAAAGTCAAATTGTCGATGAATTTGCTGCAGCTCAGATAGGATTTGATCTTGTCGATGTTCAAACCGTTCTTATTTTTGTTCGAATCGGTCCATCCGAATCCCAATATCTTCGACAGATGATGTATGAGTTTGCTCAAATGGATGTGTTTCCTCAATGGGACAGATCAGAGGAGATTGGGTACCCCTAAAGACTGGTGTTTCCGGTTCTGGTTCAGGTTAAGGGGGATCGGTGTTAGAACCCTTGCAGATTCTAAACTTGGGGTTGATCTCTTTAGGGGATCGGCCTCCTTGGAACTCTATAGGGTTTCCTCCCTCCAAGTTGCTGCTCAAAGGCTGCAGAAAAGATTATCTATTGCTTATCAAAAGAGAAGGAATACATGGCTATTTATAGGGCTTCTAAACCCTAACTCCTAATAGGACTCCTACTTAAGACTCTTACTTCTTACCAACTCCTAATAGGACTCCTACTCAAGACTCCTATTCCCTTACAACTCCAAATTCTTCTCTAAGAAAAAACCTCCTACCTGAATGTCCCTCTCAATTAGGACTCTCCTAGCTAGAGTCCTAATAGAATGTCCCTCTCAATTAGGACTCTCCTAGCTAGAGTCCTAACAGTTTTACATGAATGTCCCTCTCAATTAGGACTCTCCAAGCTAGAGTCCTAACAATCGGTTCTTCTTGGCATTCTAACCCAGTTACCGTTTCTATAAAAACATCTTAATCGGTGAAGTAGATTTTTATTTATTATGCTAAATCTATCTACTTTTATTACTTTTTTTTCTGGTGATATTAGAATATCGTAGGCTTTCATTATTCTAGTGATTATACCACCATATGGGAGCATCATGTCTTTCTTATATAGTTCTAACATGTTTTGTTAGATAAGATAACCAAGACAGATGTCATGTCCTTTCATTATCAAATACATAGTTCCTAATTCTAATTGGCTTACTTCATCATGATGGTATTGTTTAGGGAGAATGATGCTAGTTAGGATATGATGAAGTACCTTAGTGTTTAGAGGCAGTAGTTGTTCACAACTTTTAGGAACAAATGCTAAGTTGGGATTGGCAAAAATTGTTCCTAAGGCTTCAACATATGTTGTTCCAACAGTTTCATCATCCCATTATCCTCTAAAGTAAAGTCCTCTACTTTTCATAGGAATGCCTATCATGTCGCAAATGAATTTATCCGTAATTGAGATGTGTTGTCCTAAAAGATAGGTAGACATTCTTTCTTCTTCATCTATTTGTATGTTGTTGTAAAACAATCTAACAAGTCTTGGATAGATGGGTTCATTAATTTACAAAATAGGAAGTAGATCTAAGTTTGTAAACCATTGGATTGTCTCTAAGTCTTTTAGTTCATTTAAATCTACATATTTTCCCTTATTGACACTCCTGAGTTCGAAAGAGAAAAATTTATTAGCATGGTATTTTGAATCGAAAAGGGTGAGATCAAAATCTTCTACTAATCTCCTCTTTCCTTTGTCCCTTGAGGATCTTCTACATACCATAACTACTGCTGTTTAGAAGAATAGTGATGAGCAAGAGTAAATGAATAAAAAAAAAAGAGTTTAAGGGCTTCTTAGAGAATACCTTAGTGAGATCTTCAAGAGAGGGAAGGATTGTTGATGTTTTGCTCCGAAATGAGGGGTATTTGGGATGCTATGAGGGGAGAAATGGGGATGGAGGAGGCTTGGAAGAGTAGAGAGGGGAAGGGAGTGAGTTGGGGTCGGTTTCACTACCGGCCCTAGCTTGGGTTAAAAAGGGCAGAGTTGCGGGCAGTTGCACCTCTGGCTGGAGCAGTGCAACCGCTTGCAACACGTGTCAGCTGGTGGTGCTACCTCCAGTTGGGGCAGTGCCACCGCCTGCAAGCGGTGAGCACTTGTTCTGATCGCAGTGTAATCTGATTTGAGAGTTTTTTGTCTTGAGAAGAATTTTCAGAGCAATCAACTTTACTTACGTAATTACGTAAGAGTTTTCATTTTAAGACAAGAACTTTTGCACGATCAAGATAGATCTTTTAACGTGCATACTCTCAATGTCGTACACATGTTTGTGACAGTTTGTTCAAGTTTGTAAGCCTTGCAAGTTCATGACAGACTTATTCAGTTCATCATACAGAGTTGGATTCGAAAGTTATGAACGGATGAAGTTGATGGATTCAAAAATCCAGAGGATATGTGAATTGTGTTAGGATCGAGAGCACTAAGAGGGGGGGGGGGTGAATTAGTGCAGCGGAAATCTTTCAGCGATTAAAAACGAAAGCTGCGTTCGTTCGATAAAAACTATTTTGATGCAAAAGTCGATTCTAAGATTACTTATGATTAAGTGCAGTTTACGTCTAAACACAGTTTGCGTCTAAGCGCAGTTTGCGTCTAAATGCAGTTTGCGTCTAAATGCAGTTTGCGTCTAAATGCAGATTGCGTCTAAGCTCAGATTATGTCTAAGCGCAGTTTGCGTCTAAGCGCAGTTTGCGTCTAAGCTCAGATTGCGTCTAAGCGTAATTTGCGTCTAAGCGCAGTTTGCGTCTAAGCGCAGATTGCGTCTAAGCGCAGTTTGCGTCTAAATGGAATCAAAACGTAAACGTAAACTGCAAAGAAACTCGTTCGTAAAAGCGCAGAAGACAGTTTGCAGTTATAAATAGAATCAAAACGTAAATGTAAACTGTAATGTAAAGATCGTACGAAAACACCGATTTACGTCTGAATGCATATTCGGAAAGATCAGAACTTAGAAACTTGTTCGTAAAAGCGCAAAGAGCAGTAGCTATTTAGGAGGTTTGCAGTAATGATAAAGTGCTCAAAATAAAAGCAAACCAGAGATTTAGAGTGGTTCGGTCAGTCTTGACCTACTCCACTTTTGGCTTCCTCCACCGAGGAGGTCACCGACGTCAACTAGAGGCCTTCCTTCAATAGGCGAAGGCCAACTGCCCTTTTACAGTTTCACTCCTTTTGACGGGCTCAGGAGACAACCCTTACAGAACCTTTCTCTCCTCTCTTTACAACTCAAGACTTGAAGAACAAAAAGAGGAGAACTTTTGGACTTTACACAAATTTGAGCTCTTAGAATCACAGAAAAGATCAAGAATTCGGTGTAGGTCTGTATCTTTTTAGTGCTGAATGGGTGGGGTATTTATAGGCCCCAACCCAATTCAAATTTGGAGCTCAAAACGATCAAATCTCGGAATTCCGGGATCAGGCGGTTGCACCTCCTGACTAGGGCGGTTGCACCGCCTGGCAGAGCTCGAAGACTGAGCCTCAGGGCGGTGCTAGCTCTGTCAGGGGCGGTTGCACCTCTCTGCCAGAGCTCGAAGACTGAGCTCAGGCAGTTGCACCGCCTAACTGGAGAGGTTGCACTGCACCGCCTGGTAAAGCTCGAAACTTGAGCTCTGGCGGTGCTACCTCCTAACAGAGGAGGTTGCACCGCCCAGTCTCGCTCGGAGATTGAGCCCTGGGCGGTTGCACCTCTTGGCTGGGGCGGTTGCACCGCCCAGTCTCGCTGGGAGACATAGCCTGCGCGGTGCTACCTCCCTACCTGGGCGGTTGCACCTCCCACAGCAACCTGGGTCCGAATGGGTTGAACCATTCGACCCAATTTGAGTTCTTCAGGGGCCCAATTGCCCCAGGATTAAGCTAATGGGATCACCTCCCATTTCTAACTTAATCAAAGTGCTAACTACGATTATTTCCTAAGACATATTCTGCAGCTTGCTTCGGTGCGTCACTCGCTTCTTCCGGCGAGTTTCCGGCGAACTTCCGATGAACCCTTGGTGATGCTCCTGCGGACTTCCGGCAAACTCCTGGACTGCGACGATCCACTTGGCAAGTTCCGACGAGCTCCTTTGGCAAGCTTCTGGACTTCTAGGATTTGTTCTCGCAGAACCTCCGACGACTGTCCGAACTTCCGTCGAGCTCTCGAACTCCCAACGTGATCATTGTCATGACTCGAGCGCAACTCCTGCTGCATGTCTTACTTTCGTCGTAGTTAATCCTGCACACTTATCTCAACACATACATTGGACAACAAATGACAATTGACTTCATCATCAAAATCCGAGATTCAACAAATTTAGAATCATACATTTCTAATTCTGAAAAGTCAAATAGGATAGTATCTAAATCGCATTTGTGATTTTAAATTTATAATCTCCATCTGTTATTAAGGCTAGAGAGCATTGCAAGTTTCTTTTTGGATCTTAGGTCATGAATATCGAGAATCCAAGGAGCAGAATATTATTTCTTGCTCCAGCTTAATTTTTTTTTTTATGTTTTTTACAGGAAAGGATGATTTTTAGGTACCCATTTGCTTTTGGGTGCCTCACAAATAGATCTACATTGTCTATCATGTTGCATAGAATTTATCATGGTTCCTTTAGGAACCCAAATCAATTTGTTTGGACTAATTTTCTTGAATGGACAATAATACGTCTTGTGTCCAAATTTGTAACAAAAGTTGCATTTGTTTTGGTGTCGAACATGTAAGATGGGGCCTTTTATGAAGGTGGTTGGATTTTGGTGAGGGCTTCTAACAAATCCAATTCTACTTCTTTTGGGAACGTGACCCTTGTTTGCAAGGATCATGTTCAATGACTTGCTACCAACCTCGAATTTCTTCAAGGTGTCCTTAAGTAGCAAGTTTTCCTTTTGGAGAGTTTCTAGATCATGGCATTTTATGCATGAACTTAAACTATCATGATATTCAGTTTTTAACTTATCAAAATTACAAGTAAGACAATCATGCTCCTTTTTTAGCAATTTATATTTTCTACTAATAATCTTGCATTCATCAAATAAGTCATGGAAGGCATTTAATAATTCATCAAATGATAAATCTGCATGTATTAAATTTGTTACCTCTTCTCCGATGGCCATTAAGGCGTAGTGAGCAACTTGCTCGGTGTTGGACTACTCTTCTTCGGACGCGCTCAAGTCATCCCACGTTACTTTGAGCGCCTTCTTCTTTGATGTTATCTTTTTGGCTTGGGACAATCACTCTTGTAGTGTCCCGGCTTTTTGCATTCATAGCAAATAACTTGGTCCTTCTTGGGTTCAAGTTTATTTTTTGTGCATTTTTAAACTTGTTTCTTTTAATGAATTTTTTAAATTTTCTTGTTAGAAGTGCCAAGTCATCATCACAGTCCTCATCACTTGAGTTTTCTCTCAAGTGGCTTTCTGAAGTTTTATGTGCCATATTCTTCCTGTTCTTTGGAAGGATGTCTTTTTTCTCTTCATGAGCTTTGCAAGTCATCTCGTAGGTCATTAATGACCCGATTAGTTCTTCAAGAGGGAAGTTGCTTAGATCTTTCGCCTCTTGAATAGCAGTGACTTTAGGATCCCAACTCTTAGGAAGGGATCTTAGAATCTTATTTACGAGCTCAAAATCCGAAAAACTTTTTTCGAGTCCTTTTAGACCGTTGACGACATCCGCGAAAAGGGTAAACATGTCGCCACTGGTTTCACTCGGTTTCATCCGGAAAAGTTTGAAAGAATGTAACAGAAGATTGATTTTTAACTCTTTCACTCTACTTGTGCATCGTGAGTCACTTCGAGTCTGTGCCAAATATCAACTGCGGTTTCACAAGTTGAAACACGGTTAAACTCGTTTTTATCAAGTGCACAAAATAAGGCATTCATAGCCTTTGCATTAAGAGCGAAAGCCTTCTTCTCCAATTCATTCCAATCGATCATTGGAAGAGAAGACTTCGAAAATCCATTTTCGACAAGATTCCAAAGTTCAAAATCCATAGAAATAAGAAAGCTCCTTATTCGGGTCTTCCAATAGGTGTAGTCCGTCCCACTGAACATTGGTGGACGTGTAATAGAATGGCCCTCTTGGTTTCTGGCGTATGCCATCTCTCTTGGGTTTTAATCCGTTAGAGAGTTAACCCTGCTTTGATACCAATTGTTAGGATCAAGAGCACTAAGAGGGGGGGGGGGGTAAATTACTGCAGCGGAAAACCTTATGCAATTAAAATCGAAAACTGCTTTCGTTCGATAGAAGTGATTTTGGTAAGAAAGCCGATTCGTAAATCACTTCAACTTTTGACTAGTATAGATGCAGCAAAGATATGAACGAAGTTTGCACTTATGATGGAAATCAGAATATAAGCGCAAACTGAAATACGACGTTCGTACAATAAAAGCGATTTCGGTATAAAAGCTGATTCATAAACCACTTTAACTTGAGATAAGACGAGATGCAGTTAAAGCAAAGATATAAAGGTAGTTTGCAGTTATAATGGAAACAGAACGTAAGCGCAAACTGAAATACGACGTTCGTATGATAAAACCAATTTGCATTTTAAATCCCGATTCGGAAAGCATTGAACTTTAAAACACGTTCGTAAAAACACAGAAGGAAGTAAGCTATTAAGGAGGTTTACAGTAAAGATAAGATGCTCAAAGTAAATGCAAACAAGATTTAGAGTGGTTCGGTCAATCTTGACCTACTCCACTTTTGGCTTCCTCCACCAACGAGGTCAACCACCCTTTTACAGATTCACTCCTTTTGATGGGCTTACGAGACAACCCTTACAGAATTTTCTCTCCTCTCTTTACAACTCAGAACTTGGAAGAACAAAGGGAGAAGAACTTTTGGCATTTACAACAATTTTGAGCTCTAAGAATCACAGAAAATGATCAAGATTTCTGTGTTAGTTCATACCCTTTCAGTGCTGAATGGGTGGGGTATTTATAGGCCCTAACCCAGTTCAAATTTGGAGCTCAAAACTGTCAATTCCCGAAATTCCAGGATCAGGCAGTTGCACCTCCTAACTGGAGCGGTTGCACCGCCTGGCAGAGCTCGAAGACTGAGCCTCTAGGCGGTGCTACCTCCTATTAGGGGCGGTTGCACCTCCTGATAGAGCTCGAAGACCAAGCACAAGCGGTTGCACCTCTTGACTGAGGCGGTTGCACCGCCTAGCAGAGCTCGAAGACTAAGCTCAGGCGGTGCCACCTCTTGTCAGGGGAGGTTGCACCGCCCAGTCTCGCTCGGCGACTGAGCCCAGGCGGTGCCACCGCTTGGCTGGAGCGGTTGCACCTCCCAGTCTCGCTCGGAGATTAAGCCCAGGCGGTGCAACCTCCTGCCTTGGGCGGTTCAACCCCTGGCAGAAATCAGGGTCCGAATGGGTTGATCCATTCGGCCCAATTCGGGTTTTTCAGGGGCCCAATTGCCCCAAGATTAAGTTAATGGGATCACCTCCCATTTCCAACTTAATCAAAGTGCTAACTACGATTTTTCCAAAGACATTTACTGCAACTTGCTCTGGTGCGTCAATCGCTTCTTCCGGTGAGCTTCCGGCGAACTTCCGTCGATCATCCGATGAACCCTCGGTGATGGTCCTGCGGACTTCCGACAAACTCCTGGACTTGCGACGATTCACTTGGTGAATTCCGACGAGCTTCTTTGGCAAGCTTATGGACTTCTCGGATTTGTTCCCGCAGAACCTCCGACGACTGTCCGAACTTCCGTCGAACTCTCGAACTCCCAACGTGATCATTGTCTTGACTCCGGCGCAACTCCTGCTACATGTCTCACTTTCATCGTAGTTAATCCTGCACACTTATCTCAACATATAGATTAGATAACAAATGACAATTGACTTCATCATCAAAATCCGAGATTCAACATGCTTTAGTCCATAAATGGATCTAAGTGTTAGGATCAAGAGCACTAAGAGGGGGGGGGTGAATTAGTGCAGCGGAAATCTTTCGACGATAAAAAAAAAAACGTTCGAACGATAAAAATGATTTAGGTGTGAAAGCTGATTTAAGATTACTTTAACTTAAGATCAAGCGAGATGACGTTAAAGTCAATCTATGAAGGCATTTTGCAGTTATGATGCAAACCAGAATATAAGCGCAAACTGAAATACAACGTTCGTACGAAGAAACTGATTTACGTCTAAATGCTGATTCGTAAATCATTTTGATTAGGCAAGATGCAGCTTAGGCAAGGATATAAAGGAAGTTTGCAGTTAAGATAGAAATCAAAACGTAAACGCAAACTGAAATATGATGATCGTACGAAAACTCCTAACTCCTTATAGGACTCCTACTCAAGACTCCTACTTCTAACCAACTCCTAATAGGACTCCTACTTGAGACTCATATATCTTTACAACTCCTAATTCTTAAGACTCCTATTCCTTTACAACTCCTAATTCTTCTCTAAGTAACAACCTCCTACATGAATGCCCCTTTCAATTAGGACTCTCCTAGCTAGAGTCCTAACAGAATGTCCCTCTCAATTAGGACTCTCCTAGCTAGTCCTAACAGTTTTACATGAATGTCCCTCTCAATTAGGACTCTCCAAGCTAGAGTCCTAACAGACCCCGCCCTCTTCAAATCAGCCTTGTCCTCGAGGCTGATGATTCGTGAATTCTGGGAATTTGATCTTCAAGTCGTCATAGTTCTCCTAAGTGGCATCTTCTATTGGTAGGTTCGCCCACTATATTAGCCCTTCATTAGTGGGTCGTCGTCGTCGAGTCACGATTCGTCGATCAATAATGGCACTTGGCTGGGTCTGGAGTTCTCTTTGGGTAGTCATATTTGGTGGGTGGCTTTGGTCTGTCTCCAAGCACCTATTTACAACTTCTATCTGGCCGTCGATTTGTGGGTGATATGTCGAACTCCTTTTCAATTTAGTACCCTGCATATGGAATAACTTTGTCCAAAATCTGCTCTTCAAGGTGCAAGTAGAATTTGTCACAAGCACAATGCGTCCCTTGTAGCATAATTCTTTTGAGTCCCGATTGTAATGAGCCACGGAGCTTGGTGCTTCCTCTATTTTTTTTTTTTTTTTTATCTTACTAGTCTCCGAATCTTCCTGCCATTCCATCTTAATATCCTCAAGGAAGTCGCCATTTTTGCTGCTCATGGGATGATATCTTTCGCTCCAAAAAGTACTTGAGGCTTTTATGGTCGGTTTAATTTGAAATCGTCGACCAATCAAGTAGGGTCTCCACCTCGTTGCTGCGCGCACAATGGCAAGCATCTCCTTATCATATGTTGACTTATTTTGATGGGAGGGAGATAATGCCTTGCTAGTGTATGTGAGTGGTTGACCATCTTGCATAAGAATGGCTCCAATTCCGACTCCAGATGCGTCGGCCTCAATAATAAAGGGTCGGTTGAAATCTAGTAGTGTTAGCAGCGGCGTCGTCGTCATGGCTGCCTTAAGTTTGTCGAAGGCAGCGGAGGCTCTTTCCGACCATTGGAAGACATCTTTTTTAAGTAAGGAAGTAAGTGGTGCACTGATCTCTCCATAGTTTTTCACGAACTTGCAGTAGTAGCCTGTTAAATCCAGAAAGCCATGTAGCAATTTTATATTCCACGGGGTCAGCCAGTTTTGCATTGCTCCAATTTTGAAGGGGTCTACAGCCACACCTTCCTCTGATATGAGATGCTCAAGATATTCCACCTTCTTATGAAGAAAGCAAAAATTCATAGTGGTTGTTGTGTATTCAAAAGGTGGTTTTAGGTATATCTTCTTCGCATACTCGTATTTGATGATACCCGGATCGAAGGTCCAGCTTTGTAAAGATTTGTGCTCCCTTTCATCTAGTAATTCATCTGCTATTGGCATAAGGTATTTTTCCTTGATGGTTATGCCATTGGGAGCTCGGTAATCAATGCATATTCGCCATGTTCCGTCCTTCTTGCGTACAAGTAGCACCGGTGAAGAATAGAGGTTGCAACTTGGCCGAATAACTCCTGAAAGAATCATTATATAATGATCATGCCGACGGGTAAGAGGTAGGTTGTACGGTTCGTCAAATATATCTGAAAATTCAGCAAGCAAAGGAAGTATGTTTGGATCTTCAAAATGTATTGGCTCTCCCTTAGTTTGCTACTCAAGTTGTATAAAAAATCTGCTGCATGCTTTATGCAAAACCTTCTCCATTTGTTGTGTGCAAATCGTCGTTATGTCGCCTCCACGTTTCCTGTTCAGTATCACCTGTTTCTCCTTACTGTAAAATTTCATAATTAGTTGCATAAAATTCTAAGAAATATCACCTAATGTCTTCAACCATTTAATTATGAACATGGCCTTATGATCATCAGGAGGGAGAAGGAAGAAATATACAATTATCTCTTGGTCCTGCAGCAATAGTTTCTCCTGCGGGCGCCTACGATCACAATTCAAAATCCGTCCGTCGACGACCTTAACGTCAAACCTACTGTAATTCTCAATAAGTAAGGCCATCTGGATAGTAACCTTACTGTTTATAAAGTTATTAGAACTGCCCGTGTCGATGAGAATAGTGATTGGTTGTTGTTTGAGAAGGCCTCAAACTTTAATCGTTTCTAGGTTTGAGTAGCCGGCTAGTGCATGTACCGTAACTTCAGTCGATTGTGGCTCTTCTTCTGCATCTTCTTCTTCATGTTCAAGGCTCTCTTCTGGATGTTCAATGACCTCTTCTTCTATTGGTTCAATCATAAGAAGTCTCCCTTTACTACAACGATGCTCACGGCTCCACGGCTCGTCACAATGCCAACATAACCCCTTCGCATATCGCTCCCGAAGCTCTTCTATTGTTATCCTCTTTGGTGTAGGGACTTGGTCAATAGTAGGGGGGGCTGAGGGCTTCAATATTACTGGTTGAGGAGCGACCCTAGTCCTCCGAGCTTCATGGTTCAATTGCTCCTCTTGATGTCATGCGAAAGAGATGGCTGCCATAAGTGTATACGGTTGTCGCGCTTTAACTTCTCCTCGGATCTCCGGCTTCAAGCCCTCAATGAAGGTCCTCAATAGCTGTTTTTGAGACCAATCATGAGTTTGATTAGATAACCTTTCAAACCTGGTTTGGTACTCCTGAATGGTGGAAGTTTGTCGGATCTTTGCTAGTTGTCCGTCAATATTCTCGTAATCGGTTGGTCTGAAGCGGATCAGCAGTCCTTCTTTGAATTGTTGCCATGAAAGGACTCCATAAGTATGTTCAAACCAGTCAAACCACTGTATAGCATCCCCTTCAAGATGTATAGCTGCAATTTTCACCATTGATGCATCCGTGGTTTTGTGGTACTGAAAATATCGCTCCGCGCGCGAGATCTAACCAATCAGGTCTCTTTCTTCCCATCTAGGGAAGTCCACTCTCATGCATGGATAGTTGGGGTTGGTCATAGAGCTTCCCCTCTCTTGGAAGTCATATCTTTGGGCTTGGTGTGATTTGGCAAAGCTCTCTCCTTGACTTGATTTCTTCTGGCTTAGTGGTCGGCCCAATCTGAGTTTGGTAAAGAGCGTCCGAATCTTATCCTCCATTCGTGCCTCCAAGGCTTCGAATTTAGCATTGATTGCCTCCTTAGATGCTATAGTATATGCCTCCAAATCTATGATGTTAAGATCTTTCTTTTGTTGTTAGGTTAAAGGCATGTATAGGTTGAGAGAAGTGATGGTCGAAAGGGTTGCTGTATTGGTGGATGTAGGCTACGGTTTAGGCTTGTTTTGTGGCTATTTTGGGTGCAGTTTGAGGGTGTGGTTTAACAGAGTTTTAGGGCTGTGGATGAAAGTTTTAGATCTGTGGTAGATGGTAGCAAAGGTTTGACAGAAATAAGTGGAAGTTGTAGCAAGTATGTGCTGTCTTGTAAAAGCAGAATTATCGTCAAAGAAACAACGGTTTCTCGACGTAATGTCCACCAAAAACTTGAGAGAATTGAGGAGGGAATTGATAGCAAAATCACAGTTTATATGACAGCAAGGATATCTAATTTAATCAAGAAAATTTCGGTAGTATAACAGCAAGGAAATTGGTGCAAGTTGCGATTGTAGAATTCTCGTCGAAAAATTTCAGCGGGTTACGACGAAAATTTGCAGCAACATAAAATCATTTTTAGAGATGAATTTCTTAATAGATTGATCGTAGATGGAAGCCAAGATGATCTATGAAGTGTATAAGAAATTTCATTCATAAAAGATTACAAATAGAAGGGTAAAGGCAAAAATATGCGGCTAAAATTTTCTGCAGCACAGATTTTTAGGTATAGCAGATTGGACTTAAAAGATCAGTGGTTTATATTGAGAATTTTTTGATGAAACCAAAGGGAATTCCACTGTTAGGAAGTGACAAAGCTATCATAAAAATTTTGTAGAGATTTGGATAGAAACAATATAGTATCAAGATCAAACAATCAGTGCTATGCGGCTGAAATTTTACAGTGCAGATTTTCAAGTATAGCAGATTAGATGTAAAATATCAATGGTTTATATTGAGAATTTTTTTACAAAACCAAAGGAAAATCAGCTGTTAGGAAGTGTCAAAGATGTCATAAAATTTCGTGGAGATTTGGATAGAAAAAACATAGTAGCAAGATCAAACAGACAGTGATATACGGTTGGAATTCTGCAATGTATCTTTCGTCGTAGAGATGAAAACTTTATGACGAAAAGTTTATGCAGCAATATAGGAATAATTTTTTTGGGATTTTCAAATAAAGATAACTAAATTGCAGCAGCAGTAAGGTAGAAAACCAGAACCTGTTGCAATTCACGGGGAGATCAAAGGATGATCCGCGGTGGTGGAGATGATGGCGGAATTCGGCGACGATATTTTAAGCAATTGTGGGAATTGCTTTGGGTGGTTGTGGAGGGTTGATGGATGGCTGTGGAAGGGCAGCAAGATGCCAAGAACGCTGCTCTGATACCAGGTGTTAGAACCCTTGCAGATTCTAAACTTGGGGTTGATCTCTTTAGGGGATCGGCCTCCTTGGAACTCTATAGGGGTTCCTCCCTCCAAGTTGCTGCTCAAAGGCTATAGAAAAGATTCATCTATTGCTTATGAAAAGAGAAGGAATACATGACTATATATAGGGCTTCTAAACCCTAACTCCTTATAGGACTCCTACTCAAGACTCCTACTTCTAACCAACTCCTAATAGGACTCCTACTTAAGACTCATATTTCTTTACAACTCCTAATTCTTAAGACTCCTATTCCTTTACAACTCCTAATTCTTCTCTAAGAAACAACTTCGTACATGAATGCCACTTTCAATTAGGACTCTCCTAGCTAGAGTCCTAACAGAATGTCCCTCTCAATTAGGACTCTCCTAGCTAGTCCTAACAGTTTTACATGAATGCCCCTCTCAATTAGGACTCTCCAAGCTAGAGTCCTAACAGACAACCCTTACAGAATTTTCTCGCCTCTCTTTACAACTCAGAACTTGGAAGAACAGAGGGAGAAGAACTTTTGGCCTTTACAACAATTTTGAGCTCTAAGAATCACAGAAAAAGGATCAAGATTTCGCTGTAAGTTCTTGTGCTTTCAGTGCTGAATGGGTGGGGTATTTATAGGCCCCAACCCAGTTCAAATTTGGAGCTCAAAACTATCAATTCCCGGAATTCCAGGATCAGGCGGTTGCACCTCCTGACTGGAGCGGTTGCACCGCCTAGCAGAGCTCGAAGACTGAGCCTCTGGGCGTTGCTACCTCCTATTAGAGGCGGTTGCACCTCTTGACAGAGCTGGAAGACCGAGCTCACGTGGTTGCACCTCCTGACTGAGGCGGTTGCACCGCCTGACAGAGCTCGAAGAATGAGCTTAAGCGGTGCCACCTCTTGTCAGGGGAGGTTGCACCGCCTAGTCTCGCTCGAAGACTGAGCCCCAAGCGGTGCCATCGCCTGGTTGGAGCGGTTGCACCTCCCAGTCTCGCTCGGAGACTGAGCCCAGGCGGTGCAACCTCCTCCCTTGGGCGGTTCAACCGCCTGGCAGAAATCAGGGTCCGAATGGGTTGATCCATTCGGCCCAATTTGGGTTTTTCAGGGGCCCAATTGCCCCAAGTTTAAGTTAATGGGATCACCTCCCATTTCCAACTTAATCAATGTGCTAACTACGATTTTTCTAAGACATGTACTGCAACTTGCTCCGGTGCATCAATCGCTTCTTCCGACGAGCTTCCGGCGAACTTCCGTCGATCATCCAATGAACCCTCGGTGATGCTCCTGTGGACTTCCAACAAACTCCTGGACTTGTGACGATTCACTTGGCGAGTTCCGACGAGCTTCTTTGGCAAGCTTATGGACTTCTCGGATTTGTTCCCGTAGAACCTCCGACGACTGTCCGAACTTCCGTCGAACTCTCGAACTCCCAACGTGATCATTGTCGTGACTCCAACGCAACTCCTGCTGCATGTCTCACTTTCATCGTAGTTAATCCTACACACTTATCTCAACATATAGATTAGATAACAAATGACAATTGACTTTATCATCAAAATCCGAGATTCAACAATCTCCCCCTTTATGATGATGACAATCAATTGATAATGGAGTTAACCTTAACTCCCCCTGTCTATATGTCATACTTGAGATAAGTCATTCTTGAATTCAAAAACTAAGAATTCAAGAGACATATTGATAAGTTAAAATCATTTGAACTTATCAATACTCCCATCTTGATTCCCATCATGATGTATCTCTCTGAAGATGATGTCAAGGCTTGACATTCATTTTCAAATATAACAAGTTTGAATGATGGTAATAGTAGCAATTCATCATATAGTCAAGGCTATGAAGTAAGATTTTGATATCATTACATGATGCACACATTTCAAATATTTTAGCAAGTATTGCATTTCTTCACATGGTAAGATATCAACTCAAGGCATAATGCATGGCATCTGTTTATATATCTCTTGGTGATGCAAGCATGGCATAATCATAGCATCAGTGTTTATAGCATCAATTCATATATTTCTCCCCCTTTGTCATCAACAAAAAGCATGGTAGTTGTGATACCAGCAAATTATCAAGCATATATAGGAGGGCATGATACGTAGATTGCGTTGAATACTTCTTCCTCTTTTTTGTTATAATCCTTTTTGCATGAAAGAGGAAAGCCATTTGTGATACCAGCTATTTGTGAGTTTACTTTGAGTCCAGATATGTGTGAAACAGCTTTTTGCAAGTAAAAATACTATCATCCATATTTCAAGATGGAATTCATAAGCAGCAATTATTTCATCAAATTTTTTTTTTGGTAAGTAAAAGTAAATTGATTATGTGTAAAGTTTCTACAAATAGCTTTATCTATACAAGTCATAGACAAAGCCAAGTAACTTATAGAGTGCGAATGCGATAGTTATGACTACACATGCTGTAGACTATAACTACCTGTGGGTACATTATTTGGCATCATTCCCAAGATCTTTAGCTAATAGCAAAATTAAATTTGATAAAAATATCTTTTTCTCTTCGGGTGAAGTGCTCGGTTTTGAGATCATGCTCCATACAGGATCTTGAGTCTCTAATAATCTCTTTCAAGAGCTGAGCATTGTTTTTGTGTTGACATTCAAAGATTCTATTACATCTCTCCTTCCACATCCACCAAATAGCACATCTGAAAGTATCTGTTGCCAGTTGTGTAAGTGGCCCGTTTCTTGAGAAACATTGCATAAGGTCTCCTAGTTCTTGGTGCAAGTTTGGTTGCGGCAATCTATTGAGTTTAAATCGCTGGAGAATCTCCTTCCATATCCATTTTGTATAATTACAAGCAAAATAGAAGTGGTCAAAAGTTTCTTCTTGTTGCAAACAAAGGGAGCATCGGTTAACATGATAGATACCTCTTCTTTTCATATTGTCTATTGTAGGTAGTTTATTGAGAAGGGCCTGCCATAAGAATGTATGAGAAATATTCATTCATTTCAGAAGAAATATTTTTCATAAGAATGTATGAGAAAATTTGATTTTTAGCATTCCGATTGTTAAGCGAATCCGAAAATGAAATGAACTCTTTCATGCATTCGGACAAGACTATGCTATAGATTTTCAAATACAATCACAAAACATTTTTGTATTCAACATATAATTTCCAACATGTTATTTAGGCATGTAATGGCAATCAAGTGATTTGATCATTCAATAAAGTCCGAAAAATAATTTTAACAAGTTTATGTATTCGGACACATCAACATTCCTAATTCTCTTTTTATGAAATCAAATTGCTCTTCACTCAGAGGTTTTGTAAAAATATCAGCTAGTTGATGTTTAGTATCAATATCATGGCAATGTCATGACTTATCAACTGCATTGGTATATCACTTTCTCAAATTATATTTATCGTGGAAATCAAGGCACAAGGTTTTCAAAACATTTAGTTTCAATGTAAAATCCGAGATAAACAATGAGAGATATTTGTAACTCTACATATGCTCACAAAATATATCAGGTAACCAAATCAAGGATCAAGGCAAAGCCCATCATGGTGAGTAACATAAGGAGTTTACAATAACAACAGATGATTGTGTTCATACAAGCTCATTCATGAGGTGAAAAATTAAAGTGCCTAAATAAAGAGTCAAATTGTCGATGAATTTACTGCAGCTCAGATAGGATTTGATCTTGTTGATGTTCAAGCCGTTCTTGTCTTTGTTCGAATTGGTCCATCCGAATCCCAATATCTTCGACAGATGATGTATTAGTTTGCTCAAATGGATGTGTTTCCTCAAAGGGACAGATCAGAGGAGATTGGGTACCCCTAAAGACTGGTATTTCCGGTTCTGGTTCAGGTTGAGGGGGATCGGTTCTTCTAGGCATTCTGACCCAGTTACCATTTCTATAAAAAATCTTAATCGATGAAGTAGATTTTTATTTATTATGCTAAACCTATCTACTTTTATTACTTCTTCTTCCGGTGGTATTAGAATATCGTAGGCTTTTATTATTCTAGTGATTATACCACCATATGAGAGCATCATGTCTTTCTTAGATAGTTCTAACATGTTTTGTTAGATAAGATAACTAAGACAGATGTCATGTCCTTTCATGATCAAATACATAGTTCCTAATTCTAATTGGCTTACTTCATCATGATGGTATTGTTTAGGGAGAATGATGCTAGTTAGGATATGATGAAGTACTTTAGTGTTTAGAGGTAGTAGATGTTCACAACTTTTAGGAACAAATGCTAAGTTGGGATTGGCAAAAATTGTTCCTAAGGCTTCAACATATGTTGTTCCAACAGTTTCATCATCCCATTATCCTCTAAAGTAAAGTCCTCTACTTTTCATGGGAATGCCTATCATGTCGCAAATGAATTTATCCGTAATGTAGATGTGTTGTCCTAAAAGATAGGTAGACATTCTTTCTTCTTCATCTATTTGTATGTTGTTGTAAAATAATCTAACAAGTTTTGGATAGATGGGTTCATTAATTTGCAAAATAGGGAGTAGATCTAAGTTTGCAAACCATTGGATTATCTCTAAGTCTCTTAGTTCATTTAAATCTACATATTTTCCCTTATTGACACTCCTAAGTTCGAAAGAGGAAAACTTTTCAGCATGGTATTTTGAATCGAAAAGGGTGAGATCAAAATCTTCTACTAATCTCCTCTTTCCTTTGTCCCTTGAAGATCTTCTAGATCCCATAACTACTGTTGTTTAGAAGAATAGTGATGAGCAAGAGTAAATGAATCAAAGACAGAATTTAAGGGCTTCTTAGAGAATACCTTAGTGAGATCTTCAAGAGAGGGAAGGATTGTTGATGTTTTGCTCCGAAATGAGGGGTATTTGGGATGCTATGAGGGGAGAAATGGGGATGGAGGAGCTTTGGGAGAGTAAAGAGGGGAAGGTAGTGAGTTGGGGTCGGTTTCACCACCGGCCCTAGCTTGGGTTAAAAAGGGCAGAGTTGCGGGCGGTTGCACCTCTGGCTGGGGCGTTGCAACCGCTTGCAACACGTGACAGCCGGAGGTGCTACCTCCAGCAGGGGCGGTGCCACCGCCTGCAGGCGGTGAGCACTTGTTCTGATCGCAGTGTGATCTGATTTGAGAGTTTTTGTCTTGAGAAGAATTTTTATTCAGAGCAATCAACTTTAGTTACGTAATTACGTAAGTGTTTTCTTTTTAAGACGAGAACTTTTGCACGATCAAGATAGATCTTTTAACGTGCATACTCTCAATGTTGTACACATGTTTGTGACAGTTTGTTCAAGTTGGTAAGCCTTGCAAGTTCATGACAAACTTAGTTAGTTCATGATATAGAGTTGGATTCAAAAGTTATGAACGGATGAAACTGATGGGTTCGAAAATCCAGAGGATATGTGAATTGAGAATCATGCATTTCTAATTCTGAAAAATCAAATAAGATTGTATCTAAATCGCATTTGTGATTTCTAATCTTTCTCTGTTATTTAGGCTAGAGAGCATTGCGAGTTATTTTTGGATCTTGGGTCATGAATATCGAGAATCCAAGGAGCAGAATATTATTTCTTGCTCCAGCTTATAATTTTTTATGTCTTTACAGGAAAGAATGATTTTTAGGTACCCATTTGCTTTTGGGTGCCTCAAAAATAGATCTACATTGTTTATCATGTTGCATAGAATTTATTATGGTTCCTTTAGGAACCCAAATTAATTTGTTTGGACTAATTTTCTTGAATGGACAATAATGCGTTTTATGTCCAAATTTACAACAAAAGTTGCATTTGCGTTGGTGTCGAACATGTAAGATGGGGCCTTTTATGAAGGTGGTTGGATTTTTGTGAGGATTTCTCACAAATCCGATTCCACTTCTTTTGGGAACGTGACCCTTGTTTGCAAGGATCATGTTCATTGACTTGTTACCAACCTCGAATTTCTTCAAGGTGTCCTTAAGTAGCAAGTTTTCCTTTTGGAGAGTTTCTAGATCATGGCATTTTGTGCATGAACTTAAACTATCATGATATTCAGTTTTTAACTTATCAAAATTACAAGTAAGACTATCATGCTCCTTTTTTAGCAATTTGTATTTTCTACTAATAATTTTGCATTCATCAAATAAGTCATGGAAGGCATTTAATAATTCATCAAATGATAAATCTGCATCTATTAAATTTGTTACCTCCTCTCCGATGGCCATTAAGGCGTAATGAGCAACTTGCTCGATGTTTGACTCCTCTTCTTCGGATGCGCTCGAGTCATCCCATGTTGCTTTGAGCGCCTTCTTCTTTGATGTTCTCTTCTTGACTTGGGGACAATCACTCTTGTATTGTCCCGGCTTCTTGCACTCATAGCAAATAACTTGGTCCTTCTTGGGTTCAAATTTATTTTTTGTTTCATTTTTAAACTTGTTTCTTTTAATGAATTTTTTAAATTTTCTTGTCAGAAGTGCCAAGTCATCGTCACAGTCCTCATCACTTGAGTTTTCTCTCAAATGACCTTCTGAAGTTTTAAGTGTCATATCTTTCCTGTTCTTTGGAAGGATGTCTTCTTGCTCTTCATGAGCTTTGCAAGTCATCTCGTAGGTCATTAATGACCCGATTAGTTCTTCAAGAGGGAAGTTGCTTAGATCTTTCGCCTCTTGAATAGCAGTGACTTTAGGATCCCAACTCTTAGGAAGGGATCTTAGAATCTTATTTACGAGCTCAAAATCCGAAAAACTTTTTCCTAGTCCTTTTAGACCGTTGACGACATCCGTGAAATGGGTAAACATGTCGCCAATGGTTTCACTCGGTTTCATCCGGAAAAGTTCAAAAGAGTGTAACAGAAGATTGATTTTTGACTCTTTCACTCTACTTGTGCCTTCGTGAGTCACTTCGAGTGTGTGCCAAATATCAAATTCGGTTTCACAAGTCGAAACACGGTTAAACTCGTTTTTATCAAGTGCACAAAATAAGGAATTCATAGCCTTTGTATTAAGAGTGAAAGCCTTCTTCTCCAATTCATTCCAATCGATCACTGGAAGAGAAGGCTTCGAAAATCTGTTTTCGACAAGATTCCAAAGTTCAAAATCCATAGAAATAAGAAAGATCCTCATTCGGGTCTTCCAATAGGTGTAGTCCGTCCCACTGAACATGGGTGAACATGTAATAGAATGGCCCTCTTGGTTTCCTGCGTATGCCATCTCTCTTGGGTTTTAATCCGTTAGAGAGTTAACACCGCTCTGATACCAATTGTTAGGATCAAGAGCACTAAGAGGGGCGGGGGGGTGAATTAGTGCAGCAGAAATCTTTCGATGATAAAAAAAAAATGTTCGAACGATAAAAACGATTTAGGTGTGAAAGCCGATTCTAAGATTTCTTTAACTTAAGATCAAGCATGATGACGTTAAAGTCAATCTATGAAGGCAGTTTGCAGTTATGATGCAAACCAGAATATAAGCGCAAACTGAAATACAACGTTCGTACGAAGAAACTGATTTACGTCTAAATGCTGATTCGTAAATCACTTTGATTAGGCGAGATGCAGCTTAGGCAAGGATATAAAGGAAGTTTGTAGTTAAGATAGAAATCAAAACGTAAATGCAAACTGAAATATGATGATCGTACGAAAGAACAGATTTACGTCTTAACGCTGATTCGGAAAGTGCAAAGCTTGAAACCCGATCGTATATGCGCAGAAAGCAGTAAGATTTAGAGGAGGTTTGCAGGAAAGATAATATGCTCAAAGTAAATGCAAACCGAGATTTAGAGTGGTTCGGTCAATCTTTACCTACTCCACTTTTGGCTTCCTCTACCGACGAGGTCACCGACGTCAAGTAGAGGCCTTCCTTCAATAGGCGAAGGCCAACCACCCTTTTACAGTTTCACTCCTTTTGACGGGCTTAGGAGACAACCCTTACAAAATTTTCTCTCCTCTCTTTACAACTCAGAACTTGGAAGAACAAAGGGAGAAGAACTTTTGGCCTTTACAACAATTTTGAGCTCTATGAATCACAGAAAAAAGATCAAGATTTCGGTGTAAGTTCTTGTGCTTTCAGTGCGGAATGGGTGGGGTATTTATAGGCCCCAACCTAGTTCAAATTTGGAGCTCAAAACTGTCAATTCTCGGAATTCCAGGATCAGGCGGTTGCACCTCCTGACTGGAGCGGTTGCACCGCCAGGCAGAGCTCGAAGACTGAGCCTCTGGGTGGTGCTACCTCCTGTCAAGGGCGGTTGCACCTCCTGACAGAGCTTGAAGACCGAGCTCAGGTGGTTGCACCTCCTGACAGAGCTCGAAGACCGAGCTCAGGCGGTTGCACCTCTTGACTGAGGCGGTTGTACCGCCTGGCAGAGCTCGAAGGCTGAGCTCAGGCGGTGCCACCTCCTATCAGGGGAGGTTGCACTGCCCAGTCTCGCTCGGAGACTGAGCCCCAGGCGGTGCCACCGCCTGGCTAGAGCGGTTGCATCTCCCAGTCTCACTCGGAGACTGAGCCCAGGCGGTGCAACCTCCTGCCTTGGGCGGTTCAACCGCCTGGCAGAAATCAGGGTCCGAATGGGTTGTTCCATTTGGCCCAATTTGGGTTTTTCAGGGGCCCAATTGCCCCAAGATTAAGTTAATGGGATCACCTCCCATTTCCAACTTAATCAATGTGCTAACTACGATTTTTCTAAGACATTTACTGCAACTTGCTCCGGTACGTCAATCGCTTCTTCCGGCGAGCTTCCGGCGAACTTCCGTCGATCATCCGATGAACCCTCGGTGATGCTCCTGCGGACTTCCGGCAAACTCCTGGACTTGCAACGATTCACTTGGCGAGTTCTGACGAGCTTCTTTTGCAAGCTTATGGACTTCTCGGATTTGTTCTCGTAGAACCTCCGACGACTGTCCGAACTTCCATCGAACTCTCGAACTCCCAACGTGATCATTGTCTTGACTCCGGCGTAACTCCTGCTACATGTCTCACTTTCATCGTAGTTAATCCTGCACACTTATCTCAACATATAGATTAGATAACAAATGACAATTGACTGCATCATCAAAATCCGAGATTCAACACACCTTATCTGGGCAGTTCTTGGACATGAATCCCTCAGGTTGCATCATATACACCTCCTCCTCGAGGTTCCCATTGAGGAATGCGGTTTTCACATCCATCTGCTAGATCTCATAATCATAGTGTGCTGCAATAACCAGTAGAATTCTGATAGATTTTAGCATTGCTATGGGTGAGAATGTTTCGTCGTAGTCAACATTTTGCCTTTGACGATACCCCTTAGCCACTAGCCTTGCTTTATAGGTCTCTACCTTTCTATCTACTCCGATCTTTTTCTTAAAGATCCACTTGCAACCGATGGTAACAATACCTTCGGGCGCATCAACTAGGTTCCAAACCTTATTGGAGTATATAGAATCCATCTCAGAATTCATGGCTTCTTGCCACTTCCCGGAGTCTATACTCGTAATAGCCTCCTCATAGGTCTGAGGATCAATATCCTCAACATCCTTTCCTCTAATATATCCCACATATCTCTTAGGAGGATGGGATACTCTATCAGACCTGCGTAAAGTTGAAACTTGTGTATTAGGTACCTGAATAGACTCGGGCTGTAGAGTGGTGCTTGAGCTTGGTTCTCCAACCTCACTCAACTCTATCATTCTCCCACTATCTCCGCCAAGAATGTGTTCCTTCTCAAGGAACACTGCTCTCTTAGCTACAAAGACCTTTTGGTCCTCGAGATGATAGAAATAATACCCATAAGTTTCCTTGGGGTATCCCATAAATTTGCATCACTCTGTCTTTGATTCTAACTTATCGGGGTTGTGTCTTTTAACGTGGGCAGGACAGCCCCAAATGTTAACAACCTTAAGATCAGGCTTCTTCCCTTTCCATATCTCATATGGTGTAGACACTACCAACTTAGTTGGAACTCTGTTTAGAAGGTAAGCTACGGTCTCTAGGGCATATCCCTAGAATAAGATGGGTAGGTCAGCGAAACTCATCATGGACCGTACCATATCTAATAGCGTACGATTCCTCCTTCCAGAGACACCATTGAGCTGAGGTGTATAAGGAGGTGTCCATTAGGATAATATCCCATGGTCCTTGAGGAACTGAGTAAACTTTGTATTTAAGTACTCACCTCCTCGATCTGATCGAAGAGTTTTGATACTCTTTCTAGTCTGGTTCTCCACCTCATTCTTATACTCTCTGAATTTCTCAAAGGCCTCGGACTTATACTTCATTAAGTACACATATCCATACTTTGAAAAATCATCAGTAAAGGTAATGAAGTAGGAGTAACCACCAATGGCATGAGTTAACATGGGTCCACATACATCACTATGTATGAGTTCCAACAGCTCAATGACTCTCTCTCCAATTCCACTAAATGGAGAGTTTGTCAGTTTTTCACGAAGGCAAGGCTCGCAAGTTGCATATGACACATAGTCGAATGGATCTAGATATCCATCATTTAGCAACTTTTGAATCATTCCCTCATGGATATGACCTAGCCTACAATGCCATAGGTATGCATTGTTCACCTCATCTCGTTTCCACTTAGACACTTACATTCATGATATGTGGAGTAGTGTCTTGCATAAACAAACCTTTATGCAATATTCCTCTCGTCAATCTCCCCTCGGCTTTGCTAGAATTTACAATAAATTGTAGATGTGATAAGCAATACTGGTATCCAATACCAATGCACTATCACAAAAATTTGACAATTGGAGATTGATCATGAATGTACCTGAAGCTTCTCCAAGTTTCTATTTCGCCCTCTCTGCAAGGTACTCTTTGCAGTTTCTCTTCCAGTGCCCATCTTTACCATAGTGGAAGCACTGGCCTTTGTCCTTTGCTGGGTCTTTCTTAGCAACCTTTGCTTTACCTGGTTTGCCCTTGCCCTTTCCCTTCTTAAGGGACCTTTCTGCTTTCCTTTTCTTTCTAGTCTCACCAGTGTAGAGAACTGGCTTCTCTTTCTTAATAGTACTCTCTGCCTCCCTCAACATATTGAGGAGCTCTGGGAGAGTCACCTCAAGCTTGTTCAAATTAAAATTAATTATGAACTGTGAAATGTAATCTGGTAGGGACTGAAGCACAATGTCCACACACAAGTTATCCTCTATGACCATTCCTAGACCTGTGAGTTTCTCTATCTACTCAATCATCTTTAGGACATGGTTCTGAATCGGTGTCCCCTTAGTCATCCTAGCGCGGAAAAGGCTCTTGGATATCTCATATCGTTGAGTCATTCCCTGTTCTTCAAACAATTTGTGGACATGTAGGAGAATGGATCTGGCATCCATCTTTTCATGTTGTCTCTCTAACTGAGTCATAGAGCCCAACATATAGCACTGAGCAAGAGTGGAGTCATCAATGTACTTCACGTAGCGAGCGATCTCATCCTCACTTGCCCCTTCTTCGGGCGTAGGCATCACTATATCAAGGACGTACACGATTTTCTCTACTGTGAGAACAATTCTCAAGTTACGGAGCCAATCCGTATAATTTGGACCAGTGAGGCGGTTGACATCAAGTATGCCACGTAAGGGATTTGAAAGCGACATTTTCTGAAAATAAAGATGCAGTAGAAATGAATAACATGCAGATTTTGCAAGAAATAAACTATCAAGATATGAACTTCTATCTTAATATGCTCCCACTATTTTACTAACGAGTCACGCGACACCCTTAGCACGTGAAACGGAAGTCTCCGGCAGACTTCTAGTGAGGATCAGGATCCAATCAGCGTCTTAGTGTAACCTCGAGGGACTCGACAAATCACACTAAGCCTAAAAGGTGGGCAACTCTTGCTGATCACAACTCCTTGTGATTCCCGTCCTATTCAGCCTCCGAATCACCATGGCCTCAAGGGACTCGACCAACCATGATGCTCGGTTAAGTCAACACCTTTGTTACAAGATGAGTCTGATTTGATGATATACCCTCGAGGGACTCGACCAAGCATACCATGCCCTCAGGTCACCGGTGACATCTCTATGTCGTAAGCAAGATAGCGAATCGCGATATAGGTGAGTCTCGAGGGACTCGACCAACTCAACCTACACCGGGAATCGGTTCCTACTCATAACGATGGAAGGCCACGTGGGTCAATCTAATTGCCTCACGTTTACCGACTTAA
This sequence comes from Musa acuminata AAA Group, assembly GCF_036884655.1. NCBI lineage: Eukaryota > Viridiplantae > Streptophyta > Magnoliopsida > Zingiberales > Musaceae > Musa > Musa acuminata. Next base: position 9,330,176 of record NC_088328.1, on the reverse strand, counting down.
TATTATCGAGAGATGTTTCTATGATTTGGTCTCCTAATATGACATGTCACACATATACATATTTAATATATATCTACATCGCATGTAAATATAAATACATATCTAGTATGTGTATAAGCAATCACACCAGATGATCATGGACCACAACCTAATATGATTAGGCCCGAGCCAGTAGGCCTAATCACTCACATCAAGATCTATGTGTGCAATGGTGCATCTCCATGCCCTGTGATCGTTCATCTCGTCCTCGTCGGTTCCGTCGACATTTTGATGCATCTTGATGCATCGCGAACGTCCGTCTCGTGGGTACCGCTATCGCATTCACGCTCCCGCTGTGCCTCCTCATGTGATTACAACTTAATCATAGGCACGCAGGCCCGATAATAAACGAGAAATATAATGGAGGCTCGCAGACCTCAATAATAATAATCACAAGTACACACATCACACGGTCCATGATCATCCGTCCACACATCATACATCACATGTATAAATAATCATCATCATGTAGGACTACTAGATAATAATAAAAACCGTTTAGTGTAACATGTGGAGTACTCATCCTCAATTTAGATTCTTTAACATGTGGAGTACTCATCCTCAATTTCTTGATGTTATCAGATCTGCTTGGAATGTTAATGTGCATGGATCCCCCCCTTACATCTTATGTCAAAAGCTCAAAGCCTGTAAAGCAGCACTAAAGGAGAGGAATACAAATACCTTTGGCAATATTACCACCACAGTTCAATTTTGCAGGAAGGAACTAATGTCATTGCAACATGAGCTGCAACTTCAGCCAAATGATGAGAATATTATCTACAAAGAGACAAAAGCCAGAAATAACTTCATGCAAGCCTTAAAACAAGAGGAAAGTTTTGTAAAGTAGAAGACTCGACAGCATTGGCTTACACTAGGAGATTCCAATACTAAATTTTTCAATGATTCAATTGCTACTCGAAAGGCTGTTAACCGTATCAGCAAATGCAGAGACAAAGATGATAATCTTATTGAGAATTTAAATGAGGTTAAAGCACACACAGAGCAATTTTTTTATTCCTTACTCAATCAAGCTGGGAAAACTAATAACATTCATGTGGAGCCGACTAGAAAACTTGAATCGGAAGCTATTTCAATCCTCAATTCCCCAATTACTGACGACGAAATTTTATGTGTTGTCTTTAAGTCACCAAAGCACAAAAGCCCAGGTCCAGATGGATTTCCAGCTGAATTTTACCAAATTGCTTGGTCTATTATTGGAAATGATGTGATCAAGGCTTGCCAACATTTTTTCTCTTCAGGTCATATTCTTAGAGAGATGAATTGCACCTTTATTTCTTTAATTCCGAAGAATGCAGGGGCTGATTCACTAGAGAACTATCGACCCATATCATTATGCAACTTTATTTACAAGATCATCTCAAAAGTATTAGCAAATAGAATGCAAAAGGTAATACACAAGATCATTAGCCCAAATCAAGCTGCTTTCATCAAAGGGAGAAGTATACATCATAACATTTTGCTTGCTAATGACTTGGTCAAAGATTTGCATTCAAAAGCAAGAGGGACAAAAATATGTTTTAAAGCTGATTTACGGAAAGCCTTTGATTCAGTTAATAGGAAATTTATCTATAAGATGCTCCTCGATATGAACTTCCTACAGCAATGGGTTAATTGGATTCAATCTTGCCTGGAAACTCCAAAGTTTTCGATACTCTTTAATGGCTCACCTATTGGTTTTTTTGGGAGCACGAATGACATCCGACAAGGTGATCCACTCTCTCCGTATCTCTTTACTATTGCGATGGAAGGACTTAGCTGTATGTTGGAACATGCAGTCTTAAATGGCAGCATTAAGGTACCCAATGCTGGCTCTATTCATATATCACATATAACATTTGCAGATGATTTACTTATCTTTCTCCAAAATGATCCAACTTCAGTAAATAACCTGGCTACTATTATGAATGACTTTAGTATAGTTTCTGGACTTCAGTTAAATCATGCAAAAAGTAAAGTATATATGAGCCCTTACGTTGAGGATAAGGTCCTTATTGCACAAACTTTGGGGGTTAGTGAGGGAAGCCTACCAGTTCCTTATTTGGGTCTCCCGCTCATATCCACAGGCATTCACAAAACCCACTGTCAGCCTATCCTGCAAAAAATAAAGAATAGAATTTCTTCTTGGAAAAATAGGCTTCTATCAAAAGCAGGACGACTCGAACTCATCCGTTCTGTATTGCACTCCTACTCTATATATTGGTGTAATGCATTTCTTCTACCTGCTGGACTTCTCCAAGATATTGAACGGTAATTAATGAACTTCTTCTGGAATGGCACAAATGATAAGGCAATGCATATGGTAAATTGGGATAGCATTTGCAAACCGAAAGATGAAGGGGGGCTAAACTTGAGAAATACTAGAGATTGGAATCAAGCATGCCTGGTATAACAATTGTGGGATCTTTTGCAAAACAAATGTTCCTTATGGTCACAATGGGTTTCTGCTAGGTATCTTTCAAAGGAATCAATCTGGAAAATTTCAACAAGAACATACCACTCTGCAGCTTGGAAAGGAATTTTAAAAGCAAGGAATTGGCTAATTAAACACATTTCTTATGCAATCTCTTCTGGAACTAGTACTAATATGTGGTACGATCCTTGGGTGAATGGGAAGAGTATATTTCAATTATATGGCGACAGAATACGAAAAGATCTTGGGGCTCCCAAAGATTGGAAAGTTTCCGAGTTCATTGCTAACGGTACGTGGTGTCTCCCTAATCCTATTTCTCCCGAATTGTTATCACTTTGGCCGACTATCATAGCTATTCCAATCAGAAACAACTCTTCAGATATACTTATTTGGTCTCATGACAATGGCAAATTTAGTGTCACATCCGCATGGAATCAAATTAGGCAAAGAAATAACAAGTGGGTCCTAAGCAGTTGGACATGGGATCGACCAGGATCACAAAGAGACTCCTTATGTACATGGCAGGCCCTTCTCAATCAACTACCTACAATAGACAATATGAAAAGAAGAGGTATCTATCATGTTAACCGATGCTCCCTTTGTTTGCAACAAGAAGAAACTGTTGACCACCTCTATTTTGCTTGTAATTATACAAAATGGATATGGAAGGAGATTCTCCAGCGATTTGAACTCAATAGACTACCGCAACCAAACTTGCACCAAGAACTAGGCGACCTTATGCAATGTTTCTCAAGAAAAGGGCCACTTACACAACTGGCAAAGGTTACTTTCAGATGCGCTATTTGGTGGATGTGGAAGGAGAGATGTAATAGAATCTTTGAATGTCAACACACAAACAATGCTCAGCTCTTGAAAGAGATTATTAGAGACTCAAGATCCTGTATGGAGCATGATCTCAAAACTGAGCACTTCACCCGAAGAGAAAAAGATATTTTTATCAAATTTAATTTTGCTATTAGCTAAAGATCTAGATCTTGGGAATGATGCCAAATAATGTACCCACAGGAGTTATAGTCTACAGCATGTGTAGTCATAACTATCGCATTCGCACTCTATGAGTTACTTGGCTTTCTCTATGACTTGTATAGATAAAGCTATTTGTAGAAACTTTACACATAATCAATTTACTTTTACTTACCAAAAATAGATAATAATAAAAATAATAATCAACTAAACCTTTTAATTAATTAATATTTTATGAAATTAGGGACATATAAGGATTTTTTGAATTCATAGGGGTATTTTCGTAATTTGGACAAAAGACAGAAACTGGAATTTCTCAAATTTCGAGTGGTAAAACTATCTTTTGCCCAAAAAACCCTAATGCCCTACTCCCCTTTTCTGCTGCCGCCGCCACCCAGCTGGCGGCGGCCTGTGCGGCGGGGCGAGGGTGCTGCCCTCGCTTGTAGGCGGCACGCCCGCTGGCGGCGCTGCCGCTGCCGGTGTGACACGGACTTAGCTGGTTTTGCCTAAGTCGTGCGGCACCCTTGCGTGTCCGTCCGCAAAGGTCAGCCTCCCCGAAGACCTCCCCTTGTCCCTTAGGACCATCAAAAGAGAGAACGGGTTAGAGAGAACGCCTCAAACGGGATCCACAAGCAAACATGTCCGAAAAACACTTCATAGACAATGCAAATTACAAACAGACTTTACAAGCTCTGAACAGTGGCACAACAAAGGGTAAAATGGTCCATTATAGACCGAAAAGCTCTCGCACGTGTCCACATGACACAACCTTTATTTACAAGCCTAAAGAGGCCACCACCCAACTAAAATGGGACTTATAAGCCTTCGGCCGCCCCTTTACATTCTGTACAGGGCATGAACATGCCAAAAGACACGGACACACATAAGCATTACATCCAACATCTTGTTGAGAAGTTTGTCCGTGACATTCTCCCCCACTTATCCCTTCGACGTCCTCGTCGAAGCCTTTGTGAACACTGCAACTCTTCACCTTTGCTGAGTCTTCAATCTTCCGCTCCAGCTGCAATGCGCCTCCTGGCTCCCAGCTGCTCTCCGCTGCTATTTTTGAGTAGTCGAACTTTGATCCGCCATGCTGCTTCAACTCACCAATGACTCTGACTGTGGTGTGGGGTTGGCTGAGTTGTGTTGATCCTTGTTGATTCCTGCGGATCTCCCAGATGAAGGAAAAGACCATCTTTACTGCGCCAGTCTCTCAAAATTCCCACATGCTGCTTGAACTGGGTGGATGCTTGTTGGAGCTTTAACAAGCATCGCCTCGCAAACTTCTGAAGTTTTTGGGTCCTTCCTCCACAAAATCTGCTCATTGACTCTTCTTTCAGTTAGTTGTCACATCCAAGTAGGTTCGCATCACTTCCGCTTTCGATTGGCATTTCGTTGGGAAATGAAGCGGACAATCTACTCTCAGTAGCACTGATCACCGTTGGTGAGGATTTGACAACTATTGTCTTCCATTATCTTCGAAGGGTCTTTGAACTTGTGCAGAGCTCCTCTGCTGGATAGATAAGAGAATTGGGGTACTCGATTTCGCCCATTCTCTTAAGAGTTGAGAAGGCAAAGGTTACTTGACTTCGCCCGCCTCCTCGAGGTTGTACTTCAAGCATCGAGCTGGTTACTGGTCTTCGCCTGCTCTTTGCTCACACTTCTGAAGCACTTGAAGTGTTTGCACTCCTTGCATTGAGTTAGTTACTGTGATTCACCTTCTCAATGCCATCGAACTTCTGGAATGCGGGAAGTTTTCACCCCAACTTGGAGTAATTCTCTGATAGATGAGGTCGCCTCTGGGATTGTACCGTCTTCTCCATCAACCCTGCCGCCTACTCACTGAGTAGCAAAGGTACAGCACCGCGTACTGCTTGCTTCGTTCCTTGGTCGTGCACTCTTGCATGACCCGAAGTCCTTCACTTACGGCTATCTTGATGAGAAACTTGTTGACACCGGTCTTACGAAGTTTCTTGGCCTCTGCCCTTCAGCCTTGTCTCGGTACTTGGAGATTGCCTCTGCATACTCCACCTCCTCGGCCCCTTTCACGACCAAACGCTCTCCCTCCGTGAGAGCAAGGGATCAATGACTTTGACGGAAGTCCCGCCTCTGCGGTACCATGGCGCTGCCATGCCCATGGCCCTACTATCCGTCGCCTCGCATCTGAATCCCTTTTCTTCACGATCAGTAGAGATGTCTCCGTGGCACTCCTCTGAGTCCACCTCCATTCTAACTGATTGCTTGACTTTGGGTAGCTAAGTCCCTCTGGACTCATCGTCGCTTCCTCGCCCCTTTCGACCCCCTGCTCCAACACCTCCGTGTTCTCCAAGCAGTCTGTTTGGTCGATGGAAAGACAGACTGCAACTCCCATGCATGGCCTCTGCCATCGCATTGTAGGGTTTGCACCGATTCTGTTCTCCATAGCTTTCCTTGGTAGCAACGTTCGCTTACTCGGCCTTGTCCTCTGACTTGCCGGGCTCCCTTAAGCGAATATGAGCTCTGGAGCAGTCCAACTCTCCAGCTACTTCGATCATACCTCTGCATGATCAAGTCCCTCCCATGGGACTCCCTGGTACTTGCATACGAACAAAACCCTTGGTGGAACCCAGCCCCCATATGCTGATGACCAAGGTTTTCATCCGATGCAAAATTCGGTGCACGCCCAGAAGACCCGCCTCTGCGGTACAATGGCCTTCACTCCTTGAATCCATAGCCCTTCTTGCCGTCGTGTTGTTCACCAAAGCGGAGCTCCCAATAGCTCCCGATCATACCTCCATATGATCACATCCCTCACGGGACCCATTGTCGTGTGTATCGCATTGCCACGAACTGTTCCACCACGATCCGCTGCACCATGTCGCCTCCTGGTGACATCTCCATTGCATTCTGATCCTTGTGGAATAAACTCGAATTGTGAACCCTCCATGTGTGGCCTCTGCCAATACATCGCAGGGTCTCATCCACCTTCGATTTTGTTCGCTCCTTTGGCAATCGACCTTCATCCACCCACTCTTGGGCCACACCTAGATGAAGCACCGCTCTAGGACAGTCCGTCGCCTAGTAGCTCCCGAAGTCCACCGACTTCACTGTAATTTGTGCACCATTGTCTGGATCCTGGGCCTCTGCCCCTACCAGCACAATCTCCGCTGCGCACCGCTTCCTTCATAGCAACTCGAATGGCAACACTGTGGCATATTCTTCAAGAGTACCCGCCTCTGCGTCCTCTTGCCCCGTGCTAAGGCCTTCTGAACCCAACTTCGCCTCTGCAAATTGAGTCGCCTTAGTTCCTCCATCAAATGCTTCTCCGAGATAAGGCGCATGTGCCCCGAAGCTCCCTTCGTCTTTGGCACCATGCAAGATGAGTCCACTCCGTCAGAATGAAGGACCCATGGAACAACATGATCCTGCTCTTGCCTCTGCAAGAGCTCATGTCCTTGACCTCTGTCTAAGAAAAGCATTGTGCCTCTGCTCCATGTTCCAACTTCTCTGCTGGCTCCCTTCATGCGGCTTGGGTACTTCACCAAGTTACACCCAAGTTGCTCGCTCCTCGTTGTTGCATTGAGTCGATGGTGGCCCTCGTGCCCACCATTCCACGGGTCAGCCCTCCCTTGAGTCCGATCTCATATCGACTCCAAGTGTGCCTTCATTTGTGTTGCTCCAGGTCGCTCCCCCACTTGATCTCGCAATGCATCCACCAATGCATTCTCTCGAGCGAGATCATGCGGCAACTCCTCGCTGCTTGCTCGGTCCATTGAGCTTCGTGGAGTTGTTGTTTGTGAGGTACTCCTCCTCAACATGTGAAGTCCGTCTCACATGATTCTCCCTCTGGAGTGCCGAGACTTATCCCTCCTGGATAACTATCCCGTTGGAGCAACATCTCTCTTCGTTTCGGAGACCACCATCCCCTTGGACTACTCCGATCTGCTAAACAAACTGTGCATTGTTCTGCCTCCTGCAAACGCACTTGCTAGATTGCGACTCCCCGTCAATACAGCCCCCACTGCACCCCTCAAGGTCTAGCAACATGCTGAACTCATTGCACACTTCAGCCGCCTACGGACGTATCCTTCACATGCCGAAGAGAAAGTTTCAATGCTCCATGGTGCCGAGTCTCGGCCGCCTTGGGATGGCCACGAACATTCCGTCGTCCGCATACAAGCCCATGCATGAGTACCAAAATCTTCGAGTTAGCAATTCCCCTCACCTCTGTGAGCTTTGCATAACTCTTTTGGTCGTTGAGCAACTCTTTCCACCTTGCATGGTCTCATTCTTGCCAAGCGCCTCGCTTGCCTAGAGCACCATCAAGTATAGTTGTCAACGTTGAGCCGTAGCTCAAACTCAGCCATCCCAACCTTTGTGCGCTCCAAATTCTTCCAAGCTTGCCTGTTCTCGTGGTGCCTCTTGCGCGAAGGGTTGGCCATTCCTTTGAATGCCAATCTCGGATGCCCGCTCTTCTGAGCGACTCCTTTCCCTACATCTCCATGCCCGTTTTCCCTCAAACGGTTGCGCGTGTGCTGACTGCCCTCAACGCAGCCCCGCTAGGTCCCCCACGTTTGCATGTCAAGTGTTTCTATGAGTGCTTGTCCCGCTCTGATACCATATGACACGGACTTAGCTGGTTTTGCCTAAGTCGTGCGGCACCCTTGCGTGTCCGTCCGCAAAGGTCAGCCTCCCCGAAGACCTCCCCTTGTCCCTTAGGACCATCAAAAGAGAGAACGGGTTAGAGAGAACGCCTCAAACGGGATCCACAAGCAAACATGTCCGAAAAACACTTCATAGACAATGCAAATTACAAACAGACTTTACAAGCTCTGAACAGTGGCACAACAAAGGGTAAAATGGTCCATTACAAACCGAAAAGCTCTCGCACGTGTCCACATGACACAACCTTTATTTACAAGCCTAAAGAGGCCACCACCCAACTAAAATGGGACTTATAAGCCTTCGGCCGCCCCTTTACATTCTGTACAGGGCATGAACATGCCAAAAGACACGGACACACATAAGCATTACATCCAACATCTTGTTGAGAAGTTTGTCCGTGACAGGTGGGCGCCCCTGCGGGCGGTTCTACTGGCGGTGCTGCCCCTGCAGGTTGGCGCCCCTTTGGGCGCCACCGCCTCCGCGGGCGGTTCTGCCCGTGGGGCATCGCCCGCAGGTGGTGCTGTCCCGACGGGCGGCCGCCCCTACGGGGGGGTTTCGCCCGCGGGAGCAGCGGTGGTAGGCGCCGCTGCTCTGCGGCGCCTCACCCCGCGGGAGAAGCGGCCGCAGGCGCCTCTGCCCGCGGGCTGCCAGCCCCGCCGGACGCAAGCCTGCTACAAGCAAGCCGCCAGCCGGCTGCTGCAGACGCAGCCCCTGTGCTTCCCGCCTTCGGCTACGCAGCATGCACGCAGATCGAGGGCAGCAACTGTTGTTGCCCTTCCTTGTTTTTGTGTCAACGATTTTGACTTCAAAATTCTTCCTAAACACAACATACGCAGTTCAAAACCAATCATTCGCATGAACAACCTGGCTCTGATACCACTGTTGGGAAATCTTGGGGGCGACATCATATGCGCAGCGGAAGAACAAGAAAACAAAATCCCCGATTCCCAAAAAGATGTTCGTCGTCGTGCGAAGATTGGTGCGCAAAATATGTGAAACTTAAAACTGCGTATAGAGTAGATTGTGTTACCTAGGGAGATCGTATATCCCTGTTTCCTTGCAAATCCTTAGGAGAGGGTGAAGGAGGTCAAGCGTCCTCCTCTCTAGTGGTGATCCACACAGCAGGGTTGCGACGACGCTCCTCAAAACTCCAGGCCTGCACTGAGGTGGAGAGGGAGAGGAGAATAGGAAAGGCTAGCAAAGGCTCTAGCCTATGAGGCTCTGAATCCCTCCTATTTATAGAGGCCCCCTGTCAAACCCTAATGGGTCCTTCCCTAGTGGGTATTGGATCTACATCCAATAAGACAAGGGCTCTGTCGGATATCTCATATCCGAACCTCTACTCATCGTAATGCCTACCATATGTGTGTGACCCTCTAGGCCCAATATCGAGCTGGCCGTGAGTCATACTTGTTAGAACTCCTTCTAACTTAGTGAATTATTATCTTTGTAATAATTCACTCGACTCATTGACTACGGACGTACTAGGCCACTACGCCGTAGTCCCTAGATGATTCAGGGGAATCCAATCCATTGGACCTGTCTGTCCTCAGTTACCGTGTACCTATAGTCTGTTAGGACTCTAGCTAGGAGAGTCCTAATTGAGAGGGACATTCATGTAAAACTGTTAGGACTTTAGCTAGGAGAGTCCTAATTGAGAGGGACATTCTGTTAGGACTCTAGCTAGAAGAGTCCTAATTGAGAGGGACATTCATGTAGGAGGTTTTTTCTTAGAGAAGAATTAGGAGTTGTAAGGGAATAGGAGTCTTGAGTAGGAGTCCTATTAGGAGTTGGTTAGAAGTAAGAGTCTTAAGTAGGAGTTCTATTAGGAGTTAGGGTTTAGAAGCCCTATAAATAGCCATGTATTCCTCCTCTTTTCGGAAGCAATAGATGAATCTTTTCTGCAGCCTTTGAGTAGCAACTTGGAGGGAGGAACCCCTATAGAGTTCCAAGGAGGCCGATCCCCTAAAGAGATCAACCCCATGTTTAGAATCTGCAAGGGTTCTACTCATCCTTCTAATATCCTAGAGACCGGATATCGAGCATGGTGCTGTCAAACCCATACGGTTTCTACTCGAGTCTCGTTCTAATCGGATTCTCCCGGAGAACTCTTTCTCTCTCAACCCGAATGACCCTGGCCAGGGATTTGTGTGAGCAAGAACACATGGGATATTCCTCTCATGACGCCGAGAGTGGATGATCCTCTATCGACACTCAATAGCCCTCGTAAGGTCGACTACTACTCCCAATGACCAGCTGTACTAGATCTGGGACAGCCAAACCTATAAGTCTGGTATCAAAGAGTGGAGCACTCATACAGGACATCCTTGGTGTCTCAAGTCTAAGGACCAGATACACCACTAGGACTATGGAATCGCTGTCTGACAATAAGGCATCATCAACCATCCAGCATTTCGTAAGCGGATCAATCAGTGAACTCATTCTCCATTGAGCACTTGTACTGTATCCCTAGTGTCCCTACACGAGCAGCTATGAGACCAGCTGCATCCATCATATGGACGGGTATACAGCACACCAGTCTGTCCGGTTATCACGATGTCCCTCTCGAGTAACCTATGACCGGGATTATTTAGGATATGTGTTTAAAGGTGAATCGATCTCATTATCGTGATCTCATCACGATCCGATTCCCATTGCACAAATCCAAGGACATCACAATATATATATGCATTTATGCAATAGTTATAAAGCGATATACGTCAAAATATAATAAGCAAAAAGATTCTGTATCAAGTCACACGTGCCATCACTCACGTAATTGGCTTGCTGGGCACCTATGACTAGCAATATCTGCTAACCGCACTGACTGCTTGTGAAATATCTGGACGAGTACAAACCATTGCAGATATAATACTGTCGATAGAACTAGAATATGGAACTTGCACCATATATTCTTCCTCTTCAACTGATTGTGGTGACTGAGCAGTAGATAACCGAAAATGGCTAGCAAGAGGAGTACTCACGTCTGGGAGCTCTCCCACGTTTGGGAGCTCCATCCACCCACGTTTGAGTGAAGTCATAAAGACCGACAGAGCATCACAAGCTCTATGCATAACTCCCTTCACCATTTCTGGCAAAGGTTCACAATATCCCACAAACACTAGAGTACAAAAGGATAGTATGAACAATAGATAGCATATATCAGAAGCACACGCGGAACAACAAAATGTACATGTGCCTTTACGAGTCAATACGAAGTAAGCAATAATTTTTCACAATTGTATTCAGATTTGAAAGGAAATGAAAGCAAGAGCACACACGGATTCCAAGCAATCACATATAGTTCAATTCAAATAAGAAGGTTAGATGAATTTGATATCCAAAGGAATGAAACTATAATAGGCACATATCGAAAGCAAATACGGAATAATGGGATATACAAATACCTATATGAGTCAATGTGATATAGCATAAATGTTACACAATATGTTTCAAGGATGTAAATAATTTATAGACAAGAGTAAACTAGAATTCAAGCATTAATATAAGCCTCAATTGAGTGAAGGGAACCGAATGAAATCTATTTCCAAATGAATGAAAACAGAATATGCGAAATCGACCAAAGCTCGATTTCTGATAAAATTCGAGAGGCACATTGAACAAAGGATTTAAACCTTCACTCGTGCTCCAATTTACTCAGAAAATATATCATTGGAAAGATATTTCAATCTAGTTTCTGATGAAATAAGTTTTGTATGAATCAAGATTTCCAACAAGGAGTTACCATTGATTTAGTAACCAAAAGTTAAAAACAAAATCACTGTTTTGCATAACTCATAGGGTCGGTTTCAATAGATAGCAGGAGAGGTATTTGAATTCCAAATTTTTCATTCTATATATCAAAAGAAAGGTCTACAAGTCTAGTTTCAAATAAAGTCAGTTTGGTACAAATCAGAATTTCCAATAGGGACTTATAGATATTTTAGTATTGAAAGGTCAGAAATTATGATCCCTGTTTTTCAGAATTCGTAGGCTCATTTAAAACAAAATTTTGGACAAGCAAACTTACTCCGAAATCTTAAAATAACCTATTGAAAGAAAGGTTTATGAGTCTTTATTCAGATCAAATAAGTTTTGTCCAAATCAGAGGTCAGTGCATAAAGTTATAACCATAATAAGGTAGAAAGGTTAGAATCTCAAAAGTTTCACAGATTCAAATCGTTACGTCTAAACAGGAGATATATCAATGCAAGGCTAGAACAATTCAAAGTTCCTTATATTCAAAGCAAATGTAGAGATAAAATTACAGCAAGGACAGATCAGGACACTTGTAATAGGAAAGATTGGAAAGCTTACAATAGGAAGGATCGAAACACTTGCAATAAAAAGGATTGAAGCACTTGCAGGAGAAAACATCGGGACACTTACAATAGGAAAGATTGGAACACTTGCCTTTCGAAGATTTTGATTCGAAGATCCGAAGAAAGTGTACGCCCGAATCCTTCTTCTATTTTTCCTCTGTCTCCTCTCCTTGTTTTCGTTTTCTGCACCAATCTTCTTTCTTCCTCCACAACTGCAACTCATGCAGAACATACGGGCACATTTACCTGCTCTCTCTTATTCTCATTCCTTCTTTTTTTCTTTCCCAAATGTAGCTGTCGCAGCCACCGCCACGGCCGCTGCGACAGTCGCAGCCACCGCCACGACCGCTGCGATAGTCGCAGCCCCTTCCACCGCACTGCCTTCTTCCTCCTCTTCTTTCGCAGACACAGCTGCTGCAAACGCAGCCGCCGCCGCCGCAACCGCACTTATGGCCGCAGCCCTTTTTTTTTTACCTTTCCTTTCTTTCTCTCACCCAAAAGCAACTGCTGTAGCCACCTTCCCCTCTTCCTCTTCTTCCCTCTCATTCTTCTCTTACAGCTGCAGTTGCCACCGCCGCAGCCACAACCTCTTCTTCCTCCCCTGCTCTTCTTCCTCTCCTTCTTCTCTTCTAGCTGCAGCTGCCACCACCGCAGCCGCAGCCCCTTCTTCTTTCCCTTCTCTTCTTCCCTCTCCTTCTCTTCTTCTTCTTCTTCTCTTCTTCTCCTTCCTCCCCTTCTTTTCCCCGACGCACAACCTCTCTTCTCCTCTGTTTCCTCCTGTGGGAAACAGAGGTGTCACAACCTCTTCTCCGACTTCTCCTTCTTCTCTTCCTCTTCTTCTTCTTCTCCTTCTCTTCTTCTCCTCTTCTTCCCTTCACGCCCCCGACGCCCAACACCTCCTCGCTGCAGCCCTTGCCGCAGCCACCCTCCTCTCTCTTCTTCTTTTTTTGGTAAGTAAAAGTAAATTGATTATGTGTAAAGTTTCTACAAATAGCTTTATCTATACAAGTCATAGACAAAGCCAAGTAACTCATAGAGTGCGAATGCGATAGTTATGACTACACATGCTGTAGACTATAACTACCTGTGGGTATATTATTTGGCATCATTCCCAAGATCTTTAGCTAATAGCAAAATTAAATTTGATAAAAATATCTTTTTCTCTTCGGGTGAAGTGCTCGGTTTTGAGATCATGCTCCATATAGGATCTTGAGTCTCTAATAATCTCTTTCAAGAGCTGAGCATTGTTTGTGTGTTGACATTCAAAGATTCTATTACATCTCTCCTTCCACATCCACCAAATAGCGCATCTGAAAGTAACCTTTGCCAGTTGTGTAAGTGGCTCTTTTCTTGAGAAACATTGCATCGTTGCGGCAGTCTATTGAGTTCAAATCGCTGGAGAATCTCCTTCAATATCCATTTTGTATAAGCACAAGCAAAATAGAGGTGGTCAACAGTTTCTTCTTGTTGCAAACAAAGGGAGCATCGGTTAACATGATAGATACCTCTTCTTTTCATATTGTCTATTGTAGGTAGTTTATTGAGAAGGGCCTGCCATGTACATAAGGAGTGTCTTTGTGATCCCGGTCGATCCCATGTCCAACTGCTTGGGACCCACTTGTTATTTCTTTGCCTAATTTGATTTCATGCGGATGTGGCACTAAATTTGCCATTGTCATGAGGCCAAATAAGTATATATGAAGAGTTGTTCCTGATTGGAATAGCTATGATAGTCGGCCAAAGTGATAACATTTCGGAAGAAATAGGATTAGGGAGAAATAGGATAACATTTCAGTTAAATCATGTGAAAAGTAAAGTATATATGAGCCCTTACGTTGAGGATAAGGTCTTTATTGCACAAACTTTGGGGGTTAGTGAGGGAAGCCTGCCAGTTCCTTATTTGGGTCTCCCGCTCATATCCACAGGCATTCACAAAACCCACTGTCAGCCTATCCTGCAAAAAATAAAGAATAGAATTTCTTCTTGGAAAAATAGGCTTCTATCAAAAGCAGGACGACTCGAACTCATCCGTTCTGTATTGCACTCCAACTCTATATATTGGTGTAATGCATTTCTTCTGCCTGTTGGACTTCTCCAAGATATTGAACGGTTATTAATGAACTTCTTCTGGAATGGCACAAATGATAAGGCAATGTATATGGTAAATTGGGATAGCATTTGCAAACCGAAAGATGAAGGGGGGCTAAAATTGAGAAATACTAGAGATTGGAATCAAGCATGCCTGGTACAACAATTGTGGGATCTTTTGCAAAACAAATGTTCCTTATGGTCACAATGGGTTTCTGCTAGGTATCTTTCAAAAGAATCAATCTGGGAAATTTCAACAAGAACATACGACTCTGCAGCTTGGAAAGGAATTTTAAAGGCAAGGAATTGGCTAATCAAACACATTTCTTATGCAATCTCTTCTGGAACTAGTACTAATATGTGGTACGATCCTTGGGTGAATGGGAAGAGTATATTTCAATTATATGGCGACAGAATGCGAAAAGATCTTGGGGCTCCCAAAGATTGGAAGGTTTCCGAGTTCATTGCTAACGGTACCTGGTGTCTCCCTAATCCTCTCTCTTCTTCTTCTTCTCTTCTTCTCTTCTCCTCTTCTTCCTTTCTCTTCCTCGACGCCCCACACACGCATTCCTCTGTTTCCTCCTACAGGAAACAGAGGTGCTGCAGCTACCTCTCTCTCATCTCCCTCTTCCCTCTCTTCTCCTTCTTCTTCTTCTTTTCTTCTCTTCTCCCTCTTCTTCTCCTTCTCTTCTTCTCCTTTTCTTTCCTTCTCCTCCTCGACGCCTCACACCTCCTCGCTGCAGCCCTTGCCGTAGCCGCCTTCCTCTTTTCTTCTTCTTCCCTTTCTTCTCCCTCTTCTTCTTCTTCTCTTCTTTTTCTTCTTCTTCCCTTCTCCTCGACGCCACACACATCCTCTCCTCTGTTTCCCGCTACGGGAAATAGAGGTGCTGCATGTTAGGATCAAGAGCACTAAGAGGGGGGGGGGGGGGGGTGAATTAGTGCAGCGGAAAACCTTCTAAGATTAAAATCGAAAACTGCGTTTGTTCGATAGAAGTGATTTTGGTAAGAAAGCCGATTCATAAATCACTTCAACTTTTGACTAGGAGAGATGTAGCAAAGATATGAACGCAGTTTGCAGTTATGATGGAAATCAGAATATAAGCGCAAACTGAAATACGACGTTCGTACGATAAAAGTGATTTCGGTATAAAAGCTTATTCGTAAACTACTTTAACTTTAGATAAGGCGAGATGCAGTTAAAGCAAAGATATAAAGGCAGTTTGCAGTTATAATGGAAATCAGAACGTAAGCGCAAACTGAAATACGACGTTCGTACGATAAAACTGATTTACGTCTTAAACCCCGATTCGAAAAGCACCGAACTTTGAAACACGTTCGTAAAACACAGAAGGCAGTAAGCTATTGAGGAGGTTTGCAGTAAAGATAAGATGCTCAAAGTAAATGCAAACCGAGATTTAGAGTGGTTCGGTCAATCTTGACCTACTCCACTTTTGGTTTCCTCCACTAACGAGGTCACCGACGTCAACTAGAGGCCTTCCTTCAATAGGCGAAGGCCAACCACCCTTTTTAGTTTCACTCCTTTTGACGGGCTTAGGAGACAACCCTTACAGAATTTTCTCTCCTCTCTTTACAACTCAGAACTTAGAAGAAAAGAGGGAGAAGAACTTTTGGCCTTTACAACAATTTTGAGCTCTAAGAATCACAGAAAAAGATCAAGATTTCGGTGTAAGTTCATACCATTTCAGTGCTGAATGGGTGGGGTATTTATAGGCCCCAACCTAGTTCAAATTTGGAGCTCAAAACTGTCAATTCCCGGAATTCCGGGATCAAGCGGTTGCACCTCCTGCCAGAGCTCGAAGACCGAGCTCAGGCGGTTGCACCTCCTGACTGAGGCGATTGCACCGCCTGGCAGAGCTCGAAGACCGAGCTCAGGCGGTGCCACCTCCTGTCAGGGGAGGTTGCACCGCCCAGTCTCACTCGGAGACTGAGCCCAAGCGGTGCAACCTCCTACCTTGGGTGGTTCAACTGCTTGGTAGAAATCAAGGTCCGAATGGGTTGATCCATTCGGCCCAATTTGGATTTTTCAGGGGCCCAATTGCCCCAAGATTAAGTTAATGGGATCACCTCCCATTTCCAACTTAATCATTGTGCTAACTACGATATTCCCTAAGACATTTACTGCAACTTGCTCCGGTGCGTCAATCGCTTCTTCCGGCGAGCTTCCGGCGAACTTCCGTCGATCATCCGATGAACCCTCGGTGATGCTCCTACGGACTTCCCGCAAACTCCTGGACTTGCGACGATTCACTTGGCGAGTTTCGACGAGCTTCTTTGGCAAGCTTATGGACTTCTTGGATTTGTTCCCGTAGAACCTCCGACGACTGTCCGAACTTCTGTCGAACTCTCGAACTCCCAACGTGATCATTGACTTGACTCCGGCGCAACTCCTGCTGCATGTCTTACTTTCATTGTAGTTAATCCTGCACACTTATCTCAACATATAGATTAGATAACAAATGACAATTGACTTTATCATCAAAATCCGAGATTCAACAATCTCCCCCTTTTTTATGATGACAATCAATTGATAATGGAGTTAACCTTAACTCCCCCTGTCTATATGTCATACTTGAGATAAGTCATTCTTGAATTCAAAACCTAAGAATTCAATAGACATATTGATAAGTTAAAATCATTTGAACTTATCAATACTCTCATCATGATGTATCTCTCTAAAGATGATGTCAAGTTTTGACATTCATTTTCAAATTTTACATTACAAGTTTGAATAATGGTAATAGTAGCAATTCATCATATTGTAAGATATCAACATGTAAAGCTGCGAAGTAAGATTTTGATATCATTACATGATATACACATTTCAAATATTTTAGCAAGTATTGCATTTCATCACATGGTAAGATAACAACTCGTAAAATTACGATACAAGTTTTTTGTTTGATATCTTGACACGATACAAACAAGGCATAATGCAAATTAATCATAGCATCTGTTCATATATCTCTCGGTGATGCAAGCATGACATAATTATAGCATCAGTGTGTATAGCATCAATTCATATATTTCTCAATGATGCAAGCATGACATAATTATAGCATCAGTGTGTATAGCATCAATTCATATATTTCTCGGTGATGCAAGCATGACATAATTATAGCATCAGTGTGTATAGCACCAATTCATATATTTCTCGGTGATGCAAGCATGGCATAATTATAGCATCAGTGTGTATAGCATCAATTCATATATTTCTCCCCCTTTGTCATCAACAAAAAGCATGGTAGTTGTGATATCAGGAGAACAATATAAGCAAATTTTGAGCATAAGTGCGATAATTGTTCATGCCTTTACTGGGTTCATGTTATTTTCCAATAGTAAGTGATAGGAAATCAAGCATATAAAGGAAAGCATGATACGTAGATTGATTTGAATACTTCTTCCTTTTTATTTGTTATAATCTTTTTGCATGAAGGAGGAAAGCCATTTGTGATACCAGCTATTTGTGAGTTTACTTTGAGTCAAGATATGTGTGTGAAACATCTCTTTGCAAGTAAAAGTACTAAATTTTTCTATGCTTCAATTGCTACTCGAAGGGCAGTTAACCGTATCAGCAAATGTAGAGACAAAGATGATAATCTTATTGAGAATTTAGATAAGGTTAAAGCATACACAGAGCAATTTTTTTATTCCTTAATCAAGTTGGGAAACCTAATAACATTCATGTGGAGCCGACTAGAAAACTTGATTCGGAAGCTATTTCAATCCTCAATGCCCCAATTATAGATGATGAAATTGTATGTGTTGTCTTTAAGTCACCAAAGCACAAAAGCCCAGGTCCAGATGGATTTCCAACTGAATTTTACCAAACTGCTTGGTCTATTATTGGAAATGATGTGATCAAGGCTTGCCAACATTTTTTCTCTTCAGGTCATATTCTTAGAGAGATGAATTACACTTTTATTTCTTTAATTCCGAAGAATGCAGGGGCTGACTCACTAGAGAACTATCGACCCATATCATTATGCAACTTTATTTACAAGATCATCTCCAAAGTATTGGCAAATATAATGCAAAAGGTAATACACAAGATCAAGCTTCTTTCATCAAAGGGAGAAGTATACATCATAACATTTTGCTTGCTAATGACTTGGTCAAAGATTTGCACACAAAAGCAAGAGGGACAAAAATCTATTTTAAAGCTGATTTACGGAAAGCCTTTGATTTAGTTAATAGGAAATTTATCTATAAGATGCTCCTCAATATGAACTTTCCACAGCAATGGGTTAATTGGATTCAATCTTGCCTGAAAACTCCAAAATTTTCGATACTCTTTAATGGCTCACCTATTGGTTTTTTTGGGAGCACGAATGGCATCCGACAAGGTGATTCACTCTCTCCGTATCTCTTTACTATTGCGATGGAAGGACTTAACTGTATGTTGGAACACGCAGTCTTAAATGGCAGCATTAAGGTACCCATTGCTGGTTCTATTCATATATCACATATAACATTTGCAGATGATTTACTTATCTTTCTCCAAAATGAACCAACTTCAGTAAAGAACCTGGCTACTATTATGAATGACTTTGGTAAGGTTTCTAGACTTCAGTTAAATCATGCGAAAAGTAAAGTATATATGAGCCCTTACATTGAGGAGAAGATCTTTATTGCACAAACTTTGGGGGTTAGTGAGGGAAGCTTGCCAGTTCCTTATTTGGGTCTCCCGCTCATATCCACAGGCATTCACAAAACCCACTGTCAGCCTATCTTGCAAAAAATAAAGAATAGAATCTCTTCTTGGAAAAATAGGTTTCTATCGAAAGCAGACTCGAACTCATCCATTCGGTATTGCAATCCTATTCTATATATTGGTGTAATGCATTTCTTCTGTTTGTTAAACTTCTCCAAGATATTGAACGGTTATTAATGAACTTCTTCTGGAATGACACAAATGATAAGGCAATGCATATGGTAAATTGGGATAGCATTTGCAAACCGAAAGATAAAGGGGGGCTAAAATTGAGAAATACTAGAGATTGGAATCAAGCATGTCTGGTACAACAATTGTGGGATCTTTTGCAAAACAAATGTTCCTTATGGACACATTAGGTTTCTGCTAGGTATCTTTCAAAGGAATCAATCTGGGAAATTTCAACAAGAACATACCACTCTACAGCTTGGAAAGGAGTTTTAAAGGCAAGAAATTAGCTAATCAAACATATTTCTTATGCAATCTCTTCTGGAACTAGTACTAATATGTGGTACAATCCTTGGGTGAATGAGAAGAATATATTTCAATTATATGGCGACAGAATACAAAAAGATCTTGGGGCTCCCAAAGATTGGAAGGTTTCCGAGTTCATTGCTAATGGTACCTGGTGTCTCCCTAATCCTATTTCTCCCGAAATGTTATCCCTTTGGCCGACTATTATAGCTATTCCAATCAGGAACAACTCTTCATATATACTTATTTGGCCTTATGACAATGGCAAATTTAGTGTCACATCCGCATGGAATCAAATTAGGCAAAGAAATAACATGTGGGTCCCAAGCAGTTGGACATGGGATCGACCGGGATCACAAAGACATTCCTTATGTACATGACAGGCCTTTCTCAATAAACTACCTACAATAGACAATATGAAAAGAAGAGGTATCTATCATGTTAACCGATGCTCCCTTTGTATGCAACAAGAAGAAACTGTTGACCACCTCTATTTTGCTTGTGATTATACAAAATGGATATGGAAGGAGATTCTCCAGCGATTTGAACTCAATAGACTGCCGCAACCAAACTTGCACCAAGAACTAAGCGACCTCATGCAATATTTCTCAAGAAAAGGGCCTCTCACACAACTAGCAAAGGTTACTTTCAGATGCGTTATTTGGTGGATGTGGAAGGAGAGATATAACAGAATCTTTGAATGTCAATACACAAACAATGCTCAGCTCTTGAAAGAGATTATTAGAGACTCAAGATCCTGTATGGAGCAAGATCTCAAAACGGAGCACTTTACCCAAAGAGAAAAAGATATTTTTATCAAATTTAATTTTGCTATTAGCTAAAGATCTTGGGAATGATGCCAAATTATGTTCCCATAGGTAGTTTTGATATATTTGGATAAATATTTTCTATGTTGACTATAATTAGGAGTTATAGTCTACAGCATGTGTAGTCATAACTATCGTATTCGCACTCTTTGAGTTACTTGGCTTTGTATGACTTGTATAGATAAAGCTATTTGTAGAAACATTACACATAATCAATTTACTTTTACTTATAAAAAAAAAGTACTATCATCCATATTTTAAGATGGAATTCATAAGCAGGAATCATTTCATCAAATCCGTTTCAGAAAAATATTTTTCATAAGAGTGTGTGAGAAAATCCGATTTTTAGCATTCCAATTGTTAAGCGAATCCGAAAATGAAATGAACACTTTCATGCATTCGGACAAGACTATGCTATAGATTTTCAAATACAATCATGAAGACAAAATATTTTTGTATTCAACACATAATTTCCAACATGTTATTTAGGCATGTAATGGCAATCAAGTAATTTGATCATTCAATAAAGTCCGAAAAATAATTTTAACTAGTTTATGTATTCAGACACATCAACATTCCTAATTCTCTTCTTATGAAATCAAATTGCTCTTCACTTAGAGGTTTTCTAAAAATATCAGCTAGTTGATGTGTAGTATCAATGAACTCTATGATTACGTCATGATTAGTAACATGATCTCGTATAAAGTGATGTCTAATATCAATATGTTTTGTTCTTGAGTGTTGTATAGGATTCTTTGTTAAGCATATTGCACTTGTGTTATCACATTTAATGGGAATATTTTTAAGATGAACATTATAATCTTCTAAGGTGTTTTTCATCCATACAACTTGTGCACAGCATGCACTTGCTGCAATATATTCAGCTTCGGTTGTTGATAGTGCAACCGAGTTTTGTTTCTTAGATGACTAGGAAACAAGGGCATGTCCTAAAAATTGACATGTTCCTGATGTGCTTTTTCTATCTAGTCTACAGCCAGCAAAGTCCGCATCAGCATAAGCAATTAACTCAAGATTCTCTGATTTTGGGTACCATAATCCTAGATTTGTGGTACCATTAAGATATCTAAGTATTCTTTTAACTGCTTTGAGATGAGATATCTTAGGGTTTGATTGAAATCCAGCACAAAGTCCTACACTGAACATGATGTCTGGTCTAGTTGCAGTGAGGTAAAGTAAACTTCCTATCATACCCCTATAAGTTTTTTGATCAAAGCTTTCTCCACTTTCATCAATTTCAAACTTAGTGGAGGTGCTCATAGGAGTGTTAATAGCCTTTGAGTTATTCGTTTTAAACTTTTTTAGTAAATTCATAGCATATTTAGTTTGACTAATAAAGATGTCATTGCTTAGTTGTTTGATTTGTAAGCCTAAGAAGAATGTTAATTCTCCCATTAAACTCATTTCGAATTCAAGACTCATAGTTTTAGCAAACGATTCACAAAGAGATTCATTCGTGGAACCAAAGATAATATCATCAACATAAATCTGAACAATGAGAAAATTATTTTCAAAATTTTTGATGAATAATGTAGTATCAACCTTGCCTTTTGTAAAATTATTTTCAATAAGAAAAGAACTAAGTCTATCATACCAAGCCCTCGGGGCTTGTTTTAAACCATAGAGAGCTTTAGTTAATCTAAACACATGATTAGGGATGCTATTATTTTCAAATCCAGGAGGTTGTTTAACATAGACTTCTTCGGAAATAAAGCCATTAAGAAAAGCGCTTTTAACATCCATTTGAAATAACTTAAAATTATTACTACTAGCGTAGGCAAGGAGCATCCTTATGGCTTATAATCGAGCCATAGGAGCGAAGGTTTCTTCGTAATCGATACCTTCTTCTTGGTTGAAACCTTTGGCCACTAATCTAGCCTTGTTTCTAACCACGATACCATTTTCATCTTGCTTGTTTCTAAAGACCCATTTAGTACCAATAACTAAATGGTCATTTGGCCTAGGAACAAGCTTCCACACCTCATTTCTCTCAAATTGATTCAATTCATCTTGCATTGCGATAATCCATGAATCATCTTTCATGGCTTCGTCAACATATTTGGGTTCAATTTGGGAGAGAAAAGCGGCGTTCGCACAAAAATTTTTAAGAGAAGATCGTGTTTGAACCCCCTTTGATGTGTCTCCTAAGATTAGCTCCTTAGGATGAGTATCTACATACTTCCAATCCTTGGGTAAGGATGTTTCGGAAGTGGATGCATCCAAGTTGCTAGTTGGAGACGGGGTTTCATTTAAATTCAAGGAATCAAAATTAATATCATCATCAAAATCATTTTTCCTGATTTCGGAAATCTCATTGAAAACAACATGAATGGATTCTTCAATAATTAAGGTTCTTTTATTGAAGATACGAAAAGCTTTATAAACCGAAGAATAACCAAGAAAGATTCCTTCATCGGATTTAGCATCAAATTTTCCTAAGTTATCCTTTTCATTCAAGATAAAACACTTACACCCAAAGACTTTAAAATATGAAACATTGGGTTTTATGTTGTTCCATAACTCATAAGGAGTTTTGGTGAGTAAGGGTCTTACCAGAACTCTATTCAAAATATAGCATGCGGTGTTTACGGCTTCGGCCCAAAAATATTTGGGTAGGCTATGTTCATTCAACATGGTTCTTGCCATTTCTTGTAAATTTCGATTTTTTCTTTCTACTACTCCATTTTGTTGAGGATTTCTTGGAGTAGAGAAATTATAGTTGTATCCATTGAGTTCACAAAATTCTTGGAAATCATGGTTTTGAAATTCTCCACCGTGATCACTTCTAATTAACGAAATCATAGACCCCTTCTTATTTTGAACAAGTTTACAAAACTTGGTAAAATATCTAAAGCATTCATTTTTCTGTTTTAAGAAGTAAGTCCATGTATATCTGCTATAGTCATCCACAATGATGAAGGCATATTTGCTACCTCCTAGACTTGATGTAGAGATTGGTCCGAACAAGTCCATATGGATCAATTGTAGGGGCCTAGAGGTGCTTATTTGATTCTTAGATTTGAAACTACCCTTAATTTGTTTACCTAATTGGCAAGCATCACATACATTATCTTTGATGAACTTGATATGAGGAATTCCTCTTACAAGTTCTTTAGATGATATTTGAGTGATTAGTTTCATGCTAGCATGACCTAATCTTCTATGCCATAGCCAAGCATCCTCATTCAAAACCGAAAAACACATTTCATTACACAAATCATTGATGTCAATAGTGTATACGTTATTTTGTTTTAATGCAATCATAGACATGTTTTTGTGTGGTTTTTCAATGATGCAAGCATTAGATTCGAATCTGACAATGTATCGTTTATCACATAATTGACTAATGCTCAAGAGGTTATGTTTCAAACCATTAACTAACAAAACATCTTCAATAAAGAAGTTGGATTTGTTACCTATGGTTCCTTTGCCAATGATTTTACCCTTGTTGTTGTCTCCGAAGGTGACATAGCCTTCGTCTATGCTAGTGAGCTTAGAGAATTGAGATGGATCTCCGGTCATATGCCTTGAGCATCCACTATCAAGGTACCATCTCTTGCTCCTAGCTTGCGATGGTATAGGTTTCTACAAGAAAGGATGATTTTTAGGAACTCATTTGCTTTTGGGTGCCTCAAAAATAGATCTATATTGTTTATCATGTTGCATAGAATTTGTCATGGTTCCTTTAGGAACCCAAATTAATTTATTCGGACTAATTTTCTTGAATGAAGAATAATGCGTTTTGTGTCCAAGTTTACAACAAAAGTTGCATTTGCTTTGGCGTCGAACATGTAAGATGGGGCATTTTATGAAGGTGGTTGGATTTTAGTGAGGACTTCTCACAAATCCGATTCCACTTCTTTTGGGAACATGACCCTTGTTTGCAAGGATCATTTCAGTGATTTGCTACCAACCTCGAATTTCTTCAAGGTGTCCTTAAGTAGCAAGTTTTCCTTTTGGAGAGTTTCTAGATCATGGCATTTTGTGCATGAACTTAAACTATCATGATATTCAGTTTTTAACTTATCAAAATTACAAGTAAGACTATCATGCTCCTTTTTTACCAATTTATATTTTCTACTAATAATCTTGCATTCATCAAATAAGTCATAGAAGGCATTTAATAATTCATCAAATGATAAATCTGCATCTATTAAATTCGTTACCTCCTCTCCGATGGCCATTAAGGCGTAATGAGCAAC
Organism: Musa acuminata AAA Group; assembly: GCF_036884655.1. Classification (NCBI taxonomy): domain Eukaryota; kingdom Viridiplantae; phylum Streptophyta; class Magnoliopsida; order Zingiberales; family Musaceae; genus Musa; species Musa acuminata. The sequence goes on along the minus strand of NC_088328.1, from coordinate 9,305,415 downwards.
TTGCTCGGTGTTGGACTCCTCTTCTTCGGATGCGCTCGAGTCATCCCATGTTGCTTTGAGCGCCTTCTTCTTTGATGTTCTCTTCTTAACTTGGGGACAATCACTCTTGTAGTGTCCCGGCTTCTTGCACTCATAGTAAATAACTTGGTCCTTTTTTGGTTCAAGTTTATTTTTAAACTTGTTTCTTTTAATTAATTTTTTAAATTTTCTTGTTAGAAGTGCCAAGTCATCGTCACAATCCTCATCACTTGAGTTTTCTCTCAAGTGGTCTTCTGAAGTTCTAAGTGCCATATCCTTCCTGTTCTTTGGAAGGATGTCTTCTTGCTCTTCATGAACTTTGCAGGTCATCTCGTAGGTCATTAATGACCCGATTAGTTCTTCAAGAGGGAAATTGCTTAGATCTTTCGCCTCTTGAATAGCAGTGACTTTAGGATCTCAACTCTTAGGAAGGGATCTTAGAATCTTATTTATGAGCTCAAAATCCGAAAAACTTTTTCCGAGTCCTTTTAGACCGTTGACGACATCCGTGAAACGGGTAAACATGTCGCCAATGGTCTCACTCGGTTTCATTCGGAAAAGTTCGAAAGAATGTAACAGAAGATTGATTTTTGACTCTTCCACTCTACTGGTGCCTTCGTGAGTCATTTCGAGTGTGTGCCAAATATCAAATGCGGTTTCACAAGTCGAAACACGGTTAAACTCGTTTTTATCAAGTGCACAAAATAAGGCATTCATAGCCTTTGCATTTCGAGTGTCTACCAGCTGGCAACAGCTGGATGTACTTAATTTTCTTAGTAACTAAGTAAGAACGAGCTGAGCCTCGGGGAGCCGCTCGAAAGCTGGCAACAGCTGGACGAAGGAATATAAAAAAGGAAAGGATAGAGCCGGGTGCTCATTGGGCCCCATCGCACTTATATCCGTTCCTTTTTTATATTCCTTCGTCCAGCTGTTGCCAGCTTTCGAGCGGCTCCCCGAGGCTCAGCTCGTTCTTACTTAGTTACTAAGAAAAGTAAGTACATCCAGCTGTTGCCAGCTGGTAGACACTACGAGCGGCTCCCCGAGGCTCAGCTCTTTCTTACTTAGACACTAAGGAAAGTAAATACATCCAGCTGTTGCCAGCTGGTGGACACTACAAGTGGTTCCAGGAAGCTTCACTTGTCTTTATTTGGCGGCGAAGAGAAAGCAGATTCCTTCAGCTGATTGTAGGGGTCCGCCATTCCCTAAAGGCTGAAGCTGGTCGTTCTTTGTGAGACGTCTTTTACCAGAGATAGGGACGTCTCCAATTGTTGTTGTTGTTTGAGGACAACTGGCAGCCAGTCTTTGTACCAGTTATCCCTTCCTCCACTCCTTCTTTGGTATTCTTCTGCTTTGATTGAGTGGATGTCCCTGAATTGTTGAAGCGCCTTGCATGCTTGTCGGGCGGCTTCTTTCTGGATTGCTCCAAGTTTTCTTTCAGACAATCTTTCTTCATCAATTGGAATTCCTTGTCGTGTTCTGGCTCTGAGCTTATCCAATTCTTGTTGGTACTGTAGGAGGAGGTCACTTGATTTATCATCTGACTCAGGTGAGCCAATACCCGAGCATTGGGCTTGGCCTGTACTTCCTGGGTGGCTTCTAGGATTAGGAACAGGGATTCGCTTGGCCATCCTGCAATCAAAATATTGATTAGTCTAGATAATGAATCAGCCAGGACATTACTTTCTCCTTCAATGTGCTCAAATTTGACGTCCACGCCGCTCCCCGTTATATAATCTACGAAGGCCATCCACCTGACTCTGGAAGGTTTATTCTGAGATGACTTGTTGAAGAAGCTTATTATGGCCTGACAATCTGTTCTTATAATAATCTCTCTTTTGTCTAGGAAGTATATCTTCAGAGCTTCTAGAGTCTTCATAACGGCGTGCATTTCGGCATCAATGGTGGATTTGATCGGGCTGAACTTGCCACTGGCATATGCACATATTTTTTCAGTGCTTTTGGGATCATACTTCTGTTTCTTCCACTTACAGATCCCTCCCCATCCTTCCATACATCCATCTGTCTCTAGGATTATGAAGCAATTTTCAGGGGGGACTTCCAGATCTGGAAGGTTTTGCACTAGGCCTTTGATCTTTCTGATCAACTTCCAATCTTGCTCATTCATTCGTTTTTCTCCCGTTGGGCTTGTTTTTGAATATAACGGGCTTAGGAGTCTGCCCAAATTGGGTATATAATTTCTGGCGTAGTTTAGAATGCCCAGCCATGATCTAAGGCCTTTCTTTGTGGTCAAGTCTTCTTCTTTGTATTCTGCAATCTTCTTGATAATGTGGGGCTGGAGCTTTATTTTCGAATTTCCCAAAATTGCTCCGAGGAATTCAATTTCTCTTACCGCTATCTTCATTTTTGTTGGACTCAAAATGAGTCCATTCTCCTGGCATATCTCCAACATTTTAGCGAGATGTTGTCCATGCTCCCTTTCATTTTCTGAAAAGACTAAGATGTCATCTATATATACTGCAATGAAATCTTCAGTGCCTTTGAAACAGTTGTCCATTTTCCTTTGAAATACCGCAGGAGCATTTTTAAGGCCGAATGGCATTGCCAACCATTCATATAATCCGTCAGGGACCCAGAATGCGGTCCATTCAATAGATTCCGGGTGCATAGCGACTTGGTGAAATCCAGATTTCAAATCAAATTTTGAATAAATTTTGCTGTTGCTAACCTTTTTGAGAATCGTGTTGATACCCGGAAGGCTATATTGGTCTTTCTCAGTGATATCATTGAGTCTCTTGTAATTGAAGACCATCCTTTCTTTCCCTTTTCTTTCTATTCCTGTTATGGGGTCCACCGTTGTTCCTGAATTGACAATTATTGCAGTTGTTCGGTGCTTACTTTTGCTAGGCCTGATGACCCCAATCTCCAGTAATGCCTTTACGTGCTTAGAAAAAGCTTCTTTCGCTTGCGGTGTTAGATGCCTCAGGGGTTTGTCTTCTACTGTGAAATCCTGATTTTTTATTTCCAATTTGCACATTATCTTGTTTTTCTTCCAGTGTTTGAGGGGATCTTCCCCAACATATCCCTGAGCCTTCAATTGGTCTAGTAGGCTTCCGAATTTAGCCCTTATAATTTCATGACTTTGTTGGGCTTCTGCTGAATATAACACTGATTCTTGTATTTGTATGTAATCATCCTCTTCTAAATCCAGTTCCTCTATTGCTGGGGCTGCTGAGATGTAAGGTAGAGTGTTAATAGTCGTCAGATTCTTATAGAATGTAACAGTGTTACCTTCTATCCTTACTCCTCCTTGCATAGCTCTTATGAAATTGCAGCCTATTATCATCTGGATGTCATCACCGAGCTTCATAGGGAACGCATAGGTGTATGGGATTCTGAAGCTGTTATTTCCAATGGTCATTTTTCCTCCCCTTAATTTTTTATTGGCGATAGTTTTGGAGGTAATCCCACTGAAGTGAACTACATAGGGATTTTCCTCTAGTGCCAGCTTTGGTACAGCCTTTTCATCTATGCAACAGGTTGTGGCTCCTGTGTCCAGTATTGCATTTATTTCAAAAGGAGGAATATTTAAAATTTCCATTTGTACCTTGAGGTTGAAGAGCATGTTCTTGGACTTTCTTGATCCTCCTGTTTCTTTTGTCTCCATAGAGAGGATCTTTTGAGTTTCGTCTTCTAAGAGGACAAAGGCCTCTTCATCTTCTTCATTTTCTTCAGCTTTTCTTTTTCCGAGCTTTTGTATTTCTCTTAGTAGATCTACCTTTTCCAGTCGTAGTTGATCTACCTCTAGTATTTCTTTTTCCAATTTTCCATATTTCTCTTGTAGTTCTGAAAGCTCCTTTTTCAGCTGAAGATTCTCTTGTGCTGTTATTATAGCTTGATTATTTATTTCCTCAAGCTCTTTGGACTTTTGCTGTTCAAACTCGACTGCTAGCTTGAGTCTTCTTATCTCTGCTTCACAGTGATTAATAAAGTCTTGCTGAGTTTGAAGCAGGTTCTTTGGTTCATACCTTGGTGGTTCTTCCATCATGACGGGTGTTTTGTCAAAATAGTAGATACTGCACATTCCGCATGACGTTATCTTGCATAGGGGACAATGTCTCCTATGCCTCCTTTGTGATTTTCTTTTGCAGCACTTGCATTCTTCCAGTGTTGGTGGTAGTTCAGTATTGATTTCCCATATATGCCTGCATTCCGCTTGTTTCTGGGAAACTTGTATTCTTGCCCTGTAGCCTGTATCTGGTCCAATCCACCATGTCCTACTATCTTCTATTAAAGCAAAGATTTTATGAGTAAAGGAGTGAATACCATGTTGTAGGTCTTCAATGTCTTCTCCTTCCGAAATTGAGTATATAGCATCGCTTTGATTTTCTCCTTCTTGAACAGATAATATTTCATAGTCTTCAGGGATATCAATTTGTTCAAACATGGCTACTCTCTTAATGTTCTTTCTGTCATTAGGACACTCCCTTGCAAAGTGTCCTTCTTCGCCACAAAGATAGCATTTGCACTTCTTATTTCTTAGTAAATGCTTCCTCTTTTCAATCCTTGCATGGGAAGAATGGGGCTTTCCTTTGTATGTAGTTGATCTTCTCACCCCGTATTTCCTTTCCGGTTTATTATAATATCCCGGGATAGGGATTTCACTGCAGAAAGATAGGTCTTTCAGTGCTCGTCTGAAGGCGGCATCTTTGCATTCTGCCTCCAGATATTTGTAGGAAAATAAAATCCTTGGGATCACTCCTATAGTGTTCCCTCTATACTTGGTTTCGAATGCTTCTTTAATTCTTTTTCCCAATTCTCCTGGCATCTTGGACCATAATTTTTCAGATAATTCAGGTCCTAAGAACATTCTTCCTGTTTTGGATGCCAATCGCATATAATCATTTAAGAACTGAATGATATATTTGAGGTTAGTGCATGACAACCTTTCAAGATCTCGGTAGGCCTCTTCCTGAGCCGTGGTAGATCCCTGGAACGGATCTTCTAATATAAAAATTGTTCTTAATTGGGAAAGAATATTTTGCGTACCTCCCGTTCAATCTGCATTGGCTATGAGTAATTGATACTCCTCTGGGTATGCCATTCTCCATTGGATCCATGCCAATTTCTCAGCCTCCCCGAGAAGATTTTCTATGAACTCCATTTTTGCTAGGGGATCTGTGAATCCTTGTAAAGATACTAAATTTTTTGTTATAGATTCTCATCTCATAAATACCTCGTCAAACATACCCAATTGAGAAGGGATTATGAAGATTGCTCCCTGTTGCTGAAAAGCTGAGGGAAGGTTCCAGGCTTCAGAAAAGCTTTTGGCTTTGAACCTTGGTCGTCTCGAGCCTCCTTCGTATTCAGGTCGTTGACTTGTAGATTCAATATTTACCGCTGGAGGGTAGTTTACTGGCCCCATTGTTGAGTCTGCTGGTGGCCTGTAATTTGAGATGGCGGATGATGAGTATACCTGATGTGACAGTTTTGCTAGTTGTGGGTATTCCATAACTAGGTCCTCTTCTAGCCCTGCCGCAATTAATTCCTTCTGAGGTTTTTGTGGATATGGCATTTCTACTTCCTCATTTGAAGTGTAGATGTTTTGGAAGTAACAGTTCAGGTTTTCTTGTAGTTCTTCCGCCTCATTTTCACTTTCATAGGATAGCTGGATGTTAACAGCTATCACGTGGCTTCTTATCTCCTCTTCATCGCTGAAGGTTTCATCATCAGCGTTGCTGTAGTGGATTCTGCTTGATGTTGAAGCCGCCTTATAATTGTCAAAACTGATGGAGATCCTTCCGTCAATGAGGTTCCTGCTTCTGAGTTCAGCAGGCTGTATAGGGATTGACACCTGAGTGGGTCTGATTGTCCAATCCCTTCCTCTTATGTCTGCTGTGGAGTACCTTCTGCCTGGTAAAGCCCTTACGCCATGACTTGTTAGGTAGTCCACCACCCCTGCAATTTCATAAGCAAAGGCAACATTCGGGGTATTTGAAAGTCGCCCTACCATTCCCCTGGTGATTAGCAAATTGGCTTCCACATTTTGCCATGTGTCGTAACCGCGGGTTAGTATAGAAAGTTGTATGTTACGGTAGAAATCTCCTACCGTCATCATTGTGTCTGGTACGACGTAGACCAGCTGGCTTCCTCTTGTCAGATCTACTTCCATGGTTGCAATGATGGACCTGTCGTCCGCCCATCTGTTGTCACGAAACACCAATAGTGCTAGTGTTCCTTCTTCTTGTCGGTGGAGTGTCTGAATCCTTGTTTGAAGGATCCCAAGATGAATGTATCTCATTCCACTTCGGATCAGTTGGTCAAAACTTTGTTCTTGTATAAAAGATCTGTCTTCTTGATTGTTTGTGACCAACATTGCTTCTTCTGAGCGATGCACGTAAACCCTATGATGCACATCGTCCCTCCTTGAGTGATAAAGTACTTCTGCCGGAGCAATCGCTGCCCTCTCCCTCATGGATAGTTGCAATTGTGCCTGAGGGTCTATTTGTTGCTCAAGAATTTGTGTGCTTGAGTCTGAATCTCTGGAGATTAGTTGTCTCAAACGTCTTCCAGCGTTGAATATTCTTCTTTGGTTCCTTCTGTAGTTGCGGATCTGATCTTCCACAAGAGGAGTTGATGTAGATACCTCTTGGGTTTGCGTTCTAGAAGTCATCTTTTTGCTTCCTGAAAGATTTTTATGGGATCTTTGAAGACTAGGATTTTTCCTTTTGTTTCTTTAGGCCTTTCTGTAGGTCCTAGGTTAAGATTTGCCAATTTAGTGATGAGTTCCTCCGGCACCACCTGAGATTGTGTTGTCTTGGATTGTTGTGATTCACGGATCTTTTGTAGTTCCGTGCGTATTCCTTTTATATCCTCAGCAATTTGTACCAGAAGTTGGATCTGAACGTTGTGTTGCTTTATTACTGCTATTTGATGACTGATGGTTCCTGATAAATCACCTGGTTTGAGAAAGCCGAGTGATGGTGGTTCTATTGGTTCAGTTGCTCTAAGGGCTTCTCTGTATGATTCAGTACTCCTTGAGGATATATGGTTCATCCAAAAATTTGTTTTTCTATTTTGGTTAATAGAACTTCGATTCTTTGGAGCTTTTGATCCAGGTTTTGTGACAGTCTTATAGCTTCTTCTTCAATGAGTCTGGGTTGCTTAGATAGTTCGAGAACTAATTTCTGAACTTCGGATTTTGTGAGTGGCTTATTTTCAATAAGCAGAGAGGATAAAGTTTTGACTGAAGATTCAAGGTTTCTAACCCTCTTTTCAAGATTTTGGTTTTCTTCAAGCAGGAGTTTGAAATTTCTAAGGTTTACTCTGCTTGATAAACAAGTTCGGTCGTAGATTACCGAAAGATTATGAGCTAGTTCTTTCTTGGTAGGTTTTATGGTTTCTGCTAGGTTCAAGTAGTCAAGATGAGAAGTATGAGAATCTGTATACCACTTTTGAATAGCTTCTTCCCAAAGTCTAGACATACGCTAAATATGCATTGTTTTAAATCTACTTACTTTCTTAACCTTGAGGGCTTGCGTCAAAGGTCTTACTACGGTTCCCTGACCTGATTGCCTTCCTCGGGCTCCTCACAGATTTAGATTGTAAGAGATATTATTATCAAACATATTTTAGCATAGATGTCAGGATAATTTGGGCGGAAACTAAATTGAAAATAGTACACAGGCTTTGATACCAGAATGAAAACAGCGGAACTTCCAAAAGATTGCAAGAAATAATAAGCACAAAGAACTAGAGAAAGCTTAAATTGCTTACAAAAGTTTGGGCACAAAGGTGAGTACAAGGAAAGTTTCTTGCTCAAGTAAGGCTCTGGTGTTTTCGACCGATGCCCTGCAAGAGCCTGAGCGAGGGTTTATATAGAGCGAAAGCCTTCTTCTCCAATTCATTCCAATCGATCATTGGAAGAGAAGACTTCGAAAATCCGTTTTCGACAAGATTCCAAAGTTCAAAATCCATAGAAATAAGAAAGATCCTCATTCAGGTCTTCCAATAGGTGTAGTCCGTCCCATTGAACATGGGTGGACGTGTAATTGAATGGCCCTCTTGGTTTCCGACGTATGCCATCTCGCTTGGGTTTTAATCCGTTAGAGAGTTAACCCCGCTCTGATACCAATTGTTAGGATCAAGAGCACTAAGAGGGGGGGGGGGGGTGAATTAGTGCAGCGGAAAACCTTCTAAGATTAAAATCGAAAACTGCGTTTGTTCGATAGAAGTGATTTTGGTAAGAAAGCCGATTCATAAATCACTTCAACTTTTGACTAGGAGAGATGCAGCAAAGATATGAACACAGTTTACAGTTATGATGGAAATCAGAATATAAGCGCAAATTGAAATACGACGTTCGTACGATAAAAGCGATTTCGATATAAAAGCTTATTCGTAAACTACTTTAACTTGAGATAAGGCGAGATGCAGTTAAAGCAAAGATATAAAGGCAGTTTATAGTTATAATGGAAATCAGAACGTAAGCGCAAACTGAAATACGACGTTCGTACGATAAAACTGATTTGCGTCTTAAACCCCGATTCGAAAAGCACTGAACTTTGAAACACGTTCGTAAAAACACAGAAGGCAGTAAGCTATTGAGGAGGTTTGCAGTAAAGATAAGATGATCAAAGTAAATGCAAACCGAGATTTAGAGTGGTTCGGTCAATCTTGACCTACTCCACTTTTGGCTTCCTCCACCGACGAGGTCACCGACATCAACTAGAGGCCTTCCTTCAATAGGCGAAGGCCAACCACCCTTTTACAATTTCACTCCTTTTGACGGGCTTAGGAGACAACCCTTACAAAATTTTCTCTCCTCTCTTTACAACTCAGAACTTAGAAGAAAAGAGGGAGAAGAACTTTTGGCCTTTACAATAATTTTGAGCTCTAAGAATCACAAAAAAAGATCAAGATTTCGGTGTAAGTTCATACCATTTCAGTGCTGAATGGGTGGGGTATTTATAGGCCCCAACCCAGTTCAAATTTGGAGCTCAAAACTGTCAATTCCCAGAATTCCGGGATCAGGCGGTTGCACCTCTTGACTTGAGTGGTTGCACCGCCTGGCAGAGCTCGAAGACTGAGCCTCTGGGCGGTGCTACCTCCTGTTAGGGGTGGTTGCACCTCCTGCCAGAGCTCGAAGACCGAGCTCAGGTGGTGCCACCTCCTGTCAAGGGAGGTTGCACCGCCCAGTCTCGCTCGGAGACTAAGCCCAAGTGGTGCCACCGCCAGGCTGGAGCAGTTGCACCTCCCAGTCTCGCTCGGAGACTGAGCCCAGGCGGTGCAGCCTCCTGCCTTGGGCGGTTCAACCGCTTGGCAGAAATTAGGGTCCGAATGGGTTGATCCATTCGGCCCAATTTGGATTTTTCAGGGGCCCAATTGCCCCAAGATTAAGTTAATGGGATCACCTCCCATTTCCAACTTAATCATTGTGCTAACTACGATATTTCCTAAGACATTTACTGCAACTTGCTCCGGTGCGTCAATCGCTTCTTTCGGCGAGCTTCCGGCGAACTTCCGTCGATCATTCGATGAACCCTCGGTGATGCTCCTGTAGACTTCCGGCAAACTCCTGGACTTGCGACGATTCACTTGGCGAGTTCCGACGAGCTTCTTTGGCAAGCTTATGAACTTCTCGGATTTGTTCCCGTAGAACCTCCGACGACTGTCCGAACCTCCGTCGAACTCTCGAACTCCCAACGTGATCATTGTCTTGACTCCGGTGCAACTCCTACTGCATGTCTTACTTTCATTGTAGTTAATCCTGTACACTTATCTCAACATATGGATTAGATAACAAATGACAATTGACTTCATTATCAAAATCCAAGATTCATCATGGGATACTCTGCCATACTTATTTAAAGTTAGAACTTATATATTAGGTACCTAAATAGAGTCGGGCTGTAGAGTAGTGCTTGAGCTAGGTTCTCCAACCTCGCTAAACTCTATCATGCTCCCACTATCTCCGCCATGAATTTATTCCTTCTCAAGGAACATTGCTCTCTTGGATACAAAGACCTTTTGGTCCTCGAGATGATAGAAATAATACCGAAAGGTTTCCTTGGGGTATCCCATGTACTTGCACCGCTCCGTCCTCGATTCCAACTTATCAGGTTTGTCTTTTAACATGGGCAAGGCGGCCCCAAATTTTAACAACCTTAAGATCGGGATTCTTCCATTTTCATATCTCATATGGTGTAGACACTACCGACTTAGTTGGAACTCTATTAAGAAGGTAAGTTGTGGTCTCTATGGCATATCCCTAGAATGAGATGGGTAGGTCAGCGAAACTTATCATGGACCATACCATGTCTAACAACGTACGATTCCTCCTTTCAAATACACCATTGAGCTGAGGTGTATAAGGAGGTGTCCATTGGGATAAAATCCCATGGTCCTTGAGTAATTGGATAAAGTCTGTACTTAAGTTCTCACCTCCTCGATCTGATCGAAGAGTCTTGATACTACTCTTTCTAGTCTGGTTCTCCACTTCATTCTTATACTCTCTGAGTTTCTCAAAAGCCTCGGACTTGTACTTCATTAAGTACAGATATCTATACCTTGAGAAATCATCAGTAAAGGTAATGAAGTAGGAGTAACCACCAATGGCATGAGTTGACATGGGTCCACATACATCACTATGTATGAGTTCCAACAGCTCAGTGGCTCTCTCTCCAGTTCCACTAAATGGAGAATTGGTTACTTTTCAACGAAGGCAAGGCTCGCAAGTTGCATATGACTCATAGTCGAATGGATCTAAATATCCATCCTTTAGTAACTTTTGAATCCTTCCCTCATAGATGTGATCTATCATACAATACCATTATGACCTGTGAAAAGGAATATGGTAAGGATTGAAGCACAATGTCCACACACAAATTTTCCTCTAGGACCATTCCTAGACTCACGAGTTTCTCTATCCACTCAATCATTTTTAGGACATGGTTCTGAACCGGTGTCCCCTCAGTTATCCTAGCACGAAAAAAACTTTTGGATATCTCATATCGCTAAGTCCTTCCCTGTTCCTCAAACAATTTGTGAACATATAGGAGAATGGATTTGGCATCCATCTTTTTATGTTGTCTCTGTAACTCAGGAGTCAAAGAGCCCAACATATAACATTGAGCAAGAGTGGAGTCATCAATGTACTTCACATAGCGAGCGATCTCCACCTTGCTTGCCCCTTCCTCGGGTGTAGACATCACTATATCGAGGACATACATGATTTTCTCCGCTGTGAGAACAATTCTCAAGTTGCAGAGTCAATTCATATAATTTGGACCAGTGAGGCGGTTGACATCAAGTATACCATGTAAGGGATTTGAAAGCAATATTTTCTAAAAATAAAGATGCAGCAAAAATAAATAACATATAGATTTTACAAAAAATAAACAATCAAGATATGAACTTTTATCTTAATATGCTCCCACTATTTTATTGGTGAGTCACGTGATACCCTCAGCATGTGAAACAGAAGTCTCCGATAGGCTTCTAGTAGGGATCAATATCCAATCAGCATCTTAGTGTAACCTCGAGGGACTCGACTAATCACACTAAGCCCAAAAGGTAGGCAACTCTTACTAATCACAACTCCTTGTGATTCCCATCCTGTTCAGCCTCCAAATCACTATGGTCTTGAGGGACTCGACCAACTATGATGTTCGGTTAAGTCAACACCATCGTTACAAGATGAGTCTGATTCGATGATATACCCTGGAGGGACTCGACTAAGTATATCATGTCCTCAGTTCACCGGTGACATCTCTATGTCGTAGGCTAGATAGCAAATCGTGATATAGGTGAGTCTCGAGGGACTTGACCAACTCAACCTACACTGGGAATCGATCCCTACCTATAACGATAGAAGGCCACATGGGTCAATCTAGTTGCCTCACGTTTACCGACTTAATATTATCGAGAGAGGGGTTTCTAAGATTTAGTCTCCTAATATGACATGTCACACATATACATATTTAATATATATCTACATCACATACAAATATATATACATATCTAGTATGTGTATATGCAATCACACTAGATGATCATGGATCACAACCTAATGTGATCAGGCCCGAGCCAATGGACCTAATCACTCACATAAAGATCTATGTGTGCAGCGGTACATCTCCATGCCCTATGATTGTCCATCTCACGCTCGTTGGTTCCATCGGCATCTCGATGCATCTCCATGCATCTTGATCATCCGTCTCGTGGGTCCCGCTATCGCATCCATGCTCCTACTACACCTCCTCGTGTATTTACAACTTAATCATAGGCACACAGGCCCGACAATAAATGAGAAATATAATAGAGGCTCGCATGCCCGAATAATAAAAATCACATGTACACACATCACACGGTCCATGATCATCCGTCCACACATCATACATCACATGTATAAATAATCATCATATAGGACTACTAGATAATAATAAAAATAATAATCAATTAAACTTTTTAATTAATTAATATTTATGAAATCAAGGACATGTAGAAAATTTTATGAATTCTGAGGGGCATTTTTGTAATTTAGAAAAGGATAGAATTGGAATTTAAAAATTCACAAGGGTAAAACTATCTTTTTTTCCCAAAACCCTAAGCCCCACTCCCTCTCCCTTACTGTTGATGCCGCCGTCGCCACCCTTTCCTGCTAGCGACTCGCTCGCGAGCGGTTGTGCTCGTGGGCACAGCGCCCGCGGGCGTCGCTACCATATGGCCCCTCAACCCGCGAGCGTAGCGCTCGTAGGCGCCGTTGCCCCGTGACGCCTCTGCTCGCTGATGCCGCTACCTTGGGCTCCTTTGCTAGCGGGCGTAGTGGCCGCAGGCAGCGCTACCCCGCTGGGCTAGCGCCCATATAGGCCTTGCCGCCCGACAGTTTTACCCATGGACGTAGCGCCCGCAAGCGTTGCCCCTTGCCGGGCAGTGCCCACAAGCGCCGCCAATGTGGCCGCCGCTGTAGGTTGCCTTGCTTACGGGCACCCAACTCGCAGGTGGTGCTTATTGCAAGCAGGCCATAGGCCACCGACCGCAAGCCTGCTACAAGTAGGCCACTGGCTGGTTGCTGCAAGCGTAGTGCCTGCGCATGCGCGGGCGTTGTGTTGCCTGCATACGGTCTCCCCTACATGCGATTACCACTACAAGTGACAACATGCACATAGATCGAGGGCAGCAACTGTTGCTGCCCTTTATGTCGCTTTTGCATCAACGATCGTGACACCAAAAGCTTCTCCAAAACACAACATATGCAATTTAAAACCAATTTTCGCACGAACAACCTGGCTTTGATACCATTGTTGGGAAATCTTGAGGGCGACATCACATGCGTAGTGGAAGAACAGAAAACAAAATCCTTAATTCCCAAAGAGATGTTCATCATCGTGCGAAGATTGGTGCACAAAATCTACGAAATAGAAAACTGTATATAATAAAGATTATGTTACTTGGGGAGATCGTATATCCCTGAATCCTTGCAGATCTCTAGAAGAGGGTAAAGGAGATCAAGCACCCTCCTCTCTAGTGGTGATCCACACAGTAGGGCTATGACAACGCTCCTCTAAACTCCAGGCTTGCTCTGAGGTGGAGAGGGGGACGAGAATAGGAGAGGCAAGCAAAAGCTTTAGCCAATGAACCATTGAATCCCTCCTATTTATAGAGGTCCCCTATCAATCTTAACCCTAATGGATCCTCCCATATTGGGTATTGGATCTTCATCCAATTGCCCAAGCCTCTTAGATTAGTAGATCTCTATCCAATAATCTCTCATGGGCTTTTATTGGATCTCATCCATGGGATCCAATAATTTAGGGGCTTATTGGATATCCAATAAGATATGGGCTCCGACGGATATCTCATATCCGAACCTCTACTCATCGCAATGCCTACCATATGTGTGTGACCCTCTAAGCCCAATATCGAGCTTGCCGTTAGTCATACCTAATATAACTCCTTCTGACTCAGTGAATTATTATCTCCATAATAATTCACTCGACTCATCGACTGCATAAATACTAGGCCACTTCACCGTAGTCCTCAAACGATACAAGGGAATCCAATCCATTGGACCTATGTGTCCTCAGTTACCATGTACCTATAATCCCTCATCCATCTAATATCCTAGAGATCGTATATTGGGCATGGTACTATCGGACCCATACAGTTTCTACTCGAGTCTCGCTTTAATCGGATTCTCCCGAATAACTCTTTGTCTCTCAATCCGAATGACCTTGGCTACTGATTTATTTGAGCAAGAATATATGGGACATTTCTCTCATGACACCGAGAGTGGATGATCCTCTATTGACACTCCACAGCCCTCGTAAGGTTGACTACCACTCTCGATGACCGGCTGTACTAGATTTGGGACATCTAAACCTATAAGTCCGGTATCAAAGAAAGGAGCACTCATAGAGGACATCCTTGGTGTCTCAAGTCTAAGAACCAGATACACCACTAGGACTACGGAATCGGTGTCACAATAAGGTATCATTAACCATCCACCATTTCGTAAGCGGATTAATCAGTAAACTCATTCTCCAATGAGCACCTATAGTGTATCCCTAGTGTCCCCACACAAGCAGCAATGAGACCAGCTGCATTTATCATATGGATGGGTATATAGCACACTACTCTGTCCGATTATCTCGATGTCCCTCTCGAGTAACCTACGACCGGGATTATTTAGGATATGTGTTTAAAGATGAATCAGTCTTATTATCGTGATCTCATCACGATCCGATTCTCATTGCACAGACCTAAGGATATCACTATATATATATATATATATATATATATATATATATATATATATATATATATATATATATATATATATATATATATATATATATATATATATATATATATATATATATATATATATATATATATATATATATATATATATATTTCACCCCCCCTCTTAGTGTCGACTCTTTTCCTACTACCCCGCAAGGGCGCCTACTAGCCGGGGTAGCGGCAACACTTGTGGGCACTGCACTCACGAGCATAATCGGCCCTAGGGGCGATTGTACCTATGGGGGCGCCTGCCTATAGTGACTGTGGTGCCCGCAAGGGCACCCTCCTGCAAGGGCGGTGTCACTCGCGGGCAAAGGTAGTACCCCTGCTCCCTATAGTGGCCACCCCGACAAGGTGGCACTGACAACAACGCAACAAAGGTAGGGCAGTAGGATTTTTTAGCAAAAGGACAATTTTGCCCCTCATAATTTTAGAAATTTTGAGGTTATCCTTTCTATCCAAATTATCAAAATACTCTTTATAATTTAAAAAATTCCTTACATGTCCCCAATTTCAAAAATATTAGTTAATTAAAAGGTTTAACTAACTATTATTATTTATCTAGTAGACCTATATGATGATGTGTATAAGTGATGTATGATATGGACAGATGATAATGAACCATGTGATGTGTGTGTATATGTGATCATGATTATTATTATTATTGGGCCTACGAGCCTCTATTTTGCTCGTTCATTGTCGAGCCGACGCACCTATGATTATGTTGTAAGTAAACAAAGAGGTGCAGTGGTAGTGTGGAAATGACAGCGGGACCCACGAGACCGAGACAAATGATCACGACGCATGGAGATGTGCCAAGATGCTGACGAAATCGACGAGGATGAGATAGATGATCATAGGGCATTGAAATGTGCTACTGCACACATAGATCTTGATGTGAATGATTGAGCCTACTGGCTTAGGCCTGATCACATTAGGCTAGGGTCCATGATCATCTGGTGTGATTGCTAATGTGATGTGTGATTACTTATACACCTATTAGATATATGTATATATATATTTGTATGCGATGTAAATATATATTAAAGATGTATATATGTGTGACACTTCATATCATGAGACCAAATCAAAAAATCCCCTCTCTCAATAATATTAAGTCGGTAAGCGTAAAGCAATTAGATTGACCCATGTGGTCATCCATCGTTATAAGTAGGGACCGATTCCTAATGTAAGTTGAGTTGGTCGAGTCACTCGAGGCTCACCTATATCATGATTTTCTATCTAGCCTATGACATAGAGATGTCACCGATGACCTGAGGACATTGGCTTAGTCGAGTGACTTGATGGCATATTATCGAATTAGACTCATCTTGTAACGATGGTGATGACTTAACTGAACACCATGGTTGGTTGAGTCACTCGAGGCTATGGTGGTTCGAAGGCCGAATAAAATGAGAATCACAAGGAGTTGTGATTAGAAAGAGTTGCCTACCCTTACAGGCTTAGCGTAATTAGTCGAGTCACTTGAGGTTACATTAAGATGCCGATTAGAGCCCAATACCGGGGGGTCTCTGATCCATATACCGGAGGGAATTTTCTGATATGCGAGAAAATAGTAGGAGTAGATTAAGATACAAGTATTGAATCTCAAATTTTGATGATGAAATCAATTAATGAGTTTGTGATCTAATTTATGTTTTTGAGTGACATAGGACTAGCTTCGATCAAGGAGAGATAAATTGATTAAAGCAGGAGGAATCAGACGTTGGGCCAGAGTAAACATGTCAGAAGATTGGGCGTTGGGATGGAAGATCAGTCGACGTGTTAGCAGAAGGCTTTGTGCCATAAATTCGGGCATCGGGCCGAAGGATCGGACATTCCACTAAGAAGATTAGAAGTTGTGGGAGACAACATACCGATTAGGCAATACGCCAATATTAGGATCAAGAATGACACTAAGAGAGGAGAGTGAATTAGTCTTAGTGGATAAATATGACAATTTAAACAATTTCGAAAAACTTCATGCGATGAAACTCTTAGTTCGACGTAAACCGTTTTGAAAAGAAGTTTGACTCAAATAAATTTGTAATTGAGTAGAGAGAAAGAGATTGGATAGTTTGCAATGAAGTAAAGTAGAATGCAGCAAAAGTAAAGTACACACTAAGAAGAGAACATGCCTTTTGAATCTCAAATTTTGATGATAAAATCAATTGATGAGTTTAAGTGACACGGAACTAGCTTCGATCAGAAAATTGAGCAAAACTCTATGATGCTAAAATTGTAAACCCTATTAGAAAGTTGAGTTCCCTCCTCCTAAAGCATATAGAGAGTTCTAAGGGAAGTGTGTGAGGGAATTTCTATTTGTGCAATTTACCTTACTGCAAACTTCCTCACTTCCTTTACTTTCTTATTACACGCTTACAAAAGTGTTTTTAAGTTAATATCTTTTCGATCAGTTTTCAACGAACAAATATTTTCCAAAATCAACGACTTTTATCCGCTGTACTAATTCACCCACCCCCCCCCCCTTCTTAGTGCCGACTTGTTCCTAATAATTGGTATTAGAGCTATGTCTTTCTAATTTGGTTTAACACCCAAAAGAAATGGCTCTTTTCAGCTTTAAAGAGGGCTTTTCTATCATTCATCCTCCCATGTTCAATGGGATAGACTACACTTATTGGAAAAATCAGATGAGAGTTTTCTTGCTTTATATAGATTTTAAATTTATGGAATATTATCAAAAACGATTTAAAAAAATCTTCTACTCTAATGAAAGAATGGAATGATTTAGAAAAGAAAACCTTTTCTTTAAATGCTGTTAGGATCAAGAGTGGCACTAAGAGGGGGGGAGGGGGGGTGAATTAGTACAATGAAAAAAAGTGTTGATTCCGAAAAATATTTATTTCAATTCAATCCATTTCGGAAAGAAATTGAACTTCAAAGCTTCCGTAAGAGTGTAATGAGAAGGTTAAGGAAGTTTGTAGTAATGTAAATTGCACAAATAGAAAAGTAAACCAGAATTTATAGTGGTTCGATCGTTGTGACATACATCCACTTCCGATTCCTCCTCCGTCAAGGTCACCGACGTCCACTAATAGTCTTCCTTCAATAAGCAAAGACCAACCACCTTTTTATAGCGCTTTCTCCTTTTCATGGGTTAGGAGATAACCCTTACAAGTTTCACACCTCTCTTAATGATCTCAACACTTAGAAAGGGAGGAGGAGGACTCACAGAAAAAGAGGGAGAAGAACTTTTGGCCTTTACAACAATTTTGAGCTCTAAGAATCACAGAAAAAGATCAAGATTTCGGTGTAAGTTCATGCCATTTCAGTGCTGAATGGGTGGGGTATTTATAGGCCCCAACCCAGTTCAAATTTGGAGCTCAAAACTGTCAATTCCCAGAATTCCGGGATCAGGCGGTTGCACCTCTTGACTTGAGTGGTTGCACCGCCTGGCAGAGCTCGAAGACTGAGCCTCTGGGCGGTGCTACCTCCTGTTAGGGGTGGTTGCACCTCCTGCCAGAGCTCGAAGACCGAGCTCAGGTGGTGCCACCTCCTGTCAGGGGAGGTTGCACCGCCCAGTCTCGCTCGGAGACTAAGCCCAAGTGGTGCCACCGCCAGGCTGGAGCAGTTGCACCTCCCAGTCTCGCTCGGAGACTGAGCCCAGGCGGTGCAGCCTCCTGCCTTGGGCGGTTCAACCGCTTGGCAGAAATTAGGGTCCGAATGGGTTGATCCATTCGGCCCAATTTGGATTTTTCAGGGGCCCAATTGCCCCAAGATTAAGTTAATGGGATCACCACCCATTTTCAACTTAATCATTGTGCTAACTATGATATTTCCTAAGACATTTACTGCAACTTGCTCCGGTGCGTCAATCGCTTCTTTCGGCGAGCTTCCGGCGAACTTCCGTCGATCATCCGATGAACCCTCGGTGATGCTCCTGTAGACTTCCGGCAAACTCCTGGACTTGCGACGATTCACTTGGCGAGTTCCGACGAGCTTCTTTGGCAAGCTTATGAACTTCTCGGATTTATTCTCGCAGAACCTCCGACGACTGTCCGAACTTCCGTCGAACTCCCAACGTGGTCATTGTCTTGACTCCGGCGCAACTCCTACTGCATGTCTTACTTTCATCGTAGTTAATCCTGCACACTTATCTCAACATATAGATTAGATAACAAATGACAATTGACTTCATCATCAAAATCCGAGATTCAACACCTCCTCGCTACAACCCTTGCCGCAGCCACCCTCCTCTCTCTTCTTCTTCTTCTCTTCTTCTCTTCTCCTCTTCTTCCTTTCTCTTCCCCGACGCCCCACACATGCATTCCTCTATTTCCTCCTACAGGAAACAGAGGTGCTGCAGCTACCTCTCTCTCATCTCCCTCTTCCCTCTCTTCTCCTTCTTCTTCTGCTTTTCTTCTCTTCTCCCTCTTCTTCTCCTTTTCTTTCCTTCTCCTCCTCGACGCCTCACACCTCCTCGCTGCAGCCCTTGCCGCAGCCGCCTTCCTCTTTTCTTCTTCTTCCCTTTCTTCTCCCTCTTCTTCTTCTTCTCTTCTTTTTCTTCTTCTTCCCTTCTCCTCGACGCCACACACATCCTCTCCTCTGTTTCCCGCTGCGGGAAATAGAGGTGCTGCAGCCCTAGCTACTACAGCTACCTCTCTCTCCTCTCCCTCTCTTTTCCCTCTTCTTCTTTCCTTCCTTCTCCCTCCTCTTCTTCTTCTCTTCTCTTCTCCCTCTACTTCTCTTCTTCTTCTCCCCACGCCCCACAGCTCCTCTCTTGTTTCGGGAAACAGAGAGCGTTGGAGGCGGTGGGATAAAATCAAAATTTTTGATTTTTTTTTTTTTACAACTTAATAGTTTAATTCTTTAAATTTCTATATTTACATATAGGTCCTCTAATTTATAGATAGGTCCTTAATAAATTTCAGAAATGAGGAATATTACACTGACGATTCATTAATTTTGGGAATTTGATCTTCAAGTCGTCATAGTTCTCCCAAGTGACATCTTCTGTTGGCAGGTTCATCCACTGTATTAGCACTTTAGTAGTGGGTCGTCGTCGTCGAGTCACGATCGGTCGATCAATAATGGCACTTGGCTGGGTCTAGAGTTCTCCTTGGGTAGTCATATTTGGTGGGTGGCTTTGGGTTGTCTCCAAGCACCTATTTACAACTTCTGTTTGACCGTCGATTTGTGGGTGATATGCCATACTCCTTTTCAATTTAGTACCATGTATATGGAATAACTTTGACCAAAATCTGCTCGTGACGATGCAAGTAGAATTTATCATAAGCACAATGCGTCCCTTATAGTGTAATTCTTTTGAGTCCCAATTGTAATGAGCCACGGAGCTTGGTGCTTCCTCCAATTTTTTTATGATCTTACTAGTCTCCGAATCTTTCTGTCATTCCATCTTAATATCCTCAAGGAAGTCACTGGTCGGAAGTGAAACGACCGAAAATTCAACTTGCTTGAGTAGTTGCGAAAGCGCATCTGCAACAACATTCTCTTTCCACTTTTTGTAAGTTATTTCATAATCAAATCCAAGAAGTTTTGTTACCCATTTTTGCTGCTCAAGAGATGATATCTTTTGCTCCAAAAAGTACTTGAGGCTTTTATGGTCGGTTTTAATTTGAAATTGTCGACCGATCAAGTAGGGTCTTCACCTCGTTGCTGCGTGCACAATGGCGAGCATCTCCTTATCATATGTTAACATATTTTGATGGGAGGAAGACAATGCCTTGCTAGTGTATACGAGTAGTCGACCATCTTGTATAAGAATGGCTCCAATTCTAACTCCATATGCGTTCGCCTCAATAATGAAGGGTCAACTGAAATCTGGTAGTGCTAGCACTAGCGTCGTCATCATGGCTGCCTTAAGTTTATCGAAGACAGCGAAGGCTTTGTCCGACCATTGGAAGACATCTTTTTTCAGTAAGGAAGTAAGTGATGCACTGATCTTTCCATAGTTTTTCACGAACTTACGGTAGTAGCCTATTAAACCCAAAAATCCATATAGCAATTTTATGTTCCTTGGGGTCGACTAGTTTTGCATTGCTTCGATTTTGAAGGGGTCCACCATCACACCTTTCTCTAATATGATATGCCCAAGAAATTTCATCTTTTGTTGCAGAAAGCAAAAATTCATAGTGGCCATTGTGTGTTCGAAAGGCGATTTTCGGTATGCCTTTTCACACACTCGTATTTGATGATACCCGGATCGAAGGTCCAGCTTTCTGAAGATTTATGCTCCCTTTCATCTAACAATTCATCTACTATTGGAATAGGATATTTATCCTTGATGGTTATGCCATTGAGAGCTCAGTAATCAACGCATATTCGTCATATTCCATCCTTCTTGCGTACAAGTAGCACCGGTGAAAAGTAGAGACTACAACTTAGCTGAATAACTCCTGTTTCGAGCATCTCTTTTACAATCTTTTCTATTTCATTCTTCTGAAGATGTAGATACTGATATGGCCGAGTATTTACTGGAGGTTTGCTTGGAAGAATCGTTATTTAATAATCATGCCGACGGGTAAGAGGTAGGTTGTACGGTTCAACAAGTATATCTGAAAATTCAGCAAGCAAAGGAAGTAGGTTTGGATCTTCAAATTCTATTGGCTCTCCCTTAGTTTGCTGCTCAAGTTGTACCAAAAAGCCGTTTTATGTTTTATGCAAAACCTTCTCCATTTGTTGTGTGCAAATCGTCGTTACGTCACCCCCATGTTTCCTATGAAGTATCACTTGTTTCTCTTTACTATAAAATTTCATGATTAGTTGCATAAAATTCGAAGAAACATCACCCAATGTCGTCAACCATTTAATTCTAAGCATGGCCTCATGATCATCAAGAGAGAGGAGGAAGAAATATGCAATTATCTCTTGGTCCTACAGCAACAGTTTCACTCGCGGGCACCTATGATCATACTTCAAAATTCATCCGTCGGTGACCTTAACGTCAAACCTACTACAATTCTCGATAGGTAAGGCCATTTGGACAGCAACCTTACTGTTTAGGAAGTTATTAGTATTGCCAATGTCGATGAGAACAGTGATCGGTTGTTGTTTGAGAATGCCTCCAACTTTCATCGTTTGCAAATTTGAGTAGCCGGCTAATGCATGTACCATAATTTCGGTCAGTTGTGACTCTTCTTCTACATCTTCTTCTTTATGTTCAAGGCTCTCTTCTGGATGTTCAATGACCTCTTCTTCTACTGGTTCAATCATAAGAAGTCTCCCTTTACTACAGCGATGCTCACGGCTCGTCGCAATGCCAACATAATAATACCGAGGGTAAAAATGCATAATGGATTTCGAAAGAAAATCGATAGAATAATTGTTCAGATAGAAAATGTCACAGAAGACAAGGAACGAACTCTTGACGAAACTTTGATAAAAACAAAAAAAATAGCTCACCACCAAGTTTAAAATCAAAAGGGATACAGAAGATCACCACCCTAATGATAATAAACAAGGATACAGAAATGAAAGCAAAAGACTCACCACTCAATGACGCATCCAAAAGATACAGAGTTCAAAAGTGCACTCCAAGAGAGCTTCTGCCAATATCCTCAGTTTCTAAAGCCCTAAACCCCAAAATAAATACTAGTGCATGAAACAACCCTTCATGCATAGGAAATTTCGAAATAAGTGCTTTACAGTTGTCAACCAACTCCATTAATGCATTCCTTAGCCATGAAGAAAAGTACCATGATACAACTTTACATCTGCCAACCAACTCTATTAATGTATTCCTTTGTGCAAGGAATATGCTGATGAGCTGTCATATCTGAGTAGGTTGAGTTGAAGATTATGAGGTAATATTTTTGGCTGAAAAAAATATTATATTATCAGCATGGTCCATATGAACAAAGCAAATTAGACATTCCCGTGTCAATCTCCCCTGGTTGAAACTGGCAATGGAGTGTACAAACTAGAATTTTGACTTCTTGTTTTTGCCAAATGACACAATCGACATTGCTTCACATGTCTATCCACATCTTTGAACATTTTAGGCTAGTAGAAATTTGATTGAACAAGAGCTAGAGTCTTGTCCCTACCGAAATGTCCTCCCAAAACACCACCATGAGCTTCAGCTAGAATTACTTGTCTCAAAGAACAAGATGGAACACACAAAGCATTAGCTCGAAAAAGAAAACCATCAAAGATAAAAAATTGTTGAAAGGAACCTGTTTTACAATTCTACTATATCGAGCCGAAATTCACATCATTCTCATAGAGATCTTTGAATGTTTTAAATCCAACCACTTTGACTTCCATTGCTGATAATAAAGAATACTTTCTGCTCAATGCGTCAGCAACTATATTTTGAACACCAGATTTGTGCTTGATTGTAAAGTTGTAAGATTGTAAAAACTCCACCCAAGCTGCATGCCTCTTGTTTAGCTTGTGCTGGTGATTAATGAACTTTAATGCCTTATTGATTAGAATATAGAACAAATGGCTTAACAAGAAGATATTGACTCCAATGAGACAAAGCTCGATAAATCGCATAAAACTCCTTATCATAAGTAGAGTATTTTTTCTCATATCATTCAGCTTTTCACTAAAAATGCAATGGGCTTTCCGTCTTGACTCAAAACAGCATCAATTCCCACATTAGATGCATCACATTCAACTTCAAACACATTATCAAAATTTGATAGAACTAAGATAGGAGCTTCGGTCACCTTTCTTTTCAAAAACTCAAAAGCATCATTAGCTTCACTAGTCCATTTGAATTTATCACATTTCAGACATTCGGTGATTGGAGCGACAATAGAGCTGAAACCCTTGATTAATCTTCTATAAAATGAAGTTAAGCCATGGAAACTCCTCACATCATGCAATGAATCAAGTGTTGGCCAACTGAGAATAGCCTCTACCTTACTTTGATCCATCATGATTCCATCGTTTGAAACAACATACCCCAGAAACACCACACTAGAAGTAAAGAAATCACACTTCTTTAGATTAGCATAAAGCTTTTGATGCCTCAAAATAAGAAAGATCTCTTTTAGATGATTCATATGCTCCTCTTCGTTCTTGCTGTACACCAGCATATCGTCAAAATAAACTACAACAAATATTCCAATGCATGGCTTAAGCATGTGATTCATAAATCTCGTGAAGGTGCTAGGAGCATTAGATAGCCCAAATGGCTTAAGCCTTCTCTAGTTTTAAATGCTGTTTTTCACTCATCTCCGGGCCTCATTCTTATTTGGTGATAGCAACTCCTCAAATTAATTTTTGAGAAAATATAAGCACCACCCAATTGATCAAGTAAAATCATCTAACCTTGGAATAGGAAAGCGATAGTCCACTGTGATTTTGTTGATGGTGCGACTGTCCACGCACATTCTCCAAGAACCATCTTTCTTTGGCACAACAAGGCTGGAACCGCACAAGGACTCATGCTCTCCCGAATTAACCCTTTTTTCACCAATTCATCAACTTGCCTTTGAAGTTCTTCATGCTCCTTGTGACTCATTCTAATTACTGCCTTATTAGGTAGAACAACCCCCGGAATAAGATCAATGTGATGCTGGATATCTCTCAAGGGTAGAAGGCCATGTGGAATCTCTTCTGGTACAACATCTTCAAACTCTTCCAGCATTTGTTTCATGATTACTGGTGTCTCCTTGTGTTGTTCATTTTCCTCTACTACTACTAAAGTCATAACATGACCTCCCTCGTCTAATTCATCTTTGCATTCACCATAGGACATAAAAGCGCTAACTTTCTTCTATAGTGCACTGACTTCGGATGGTTGTAATAGAGCTAAAATAATCTTCTTTTCATTCACCTTAAAAGAATAAATATGTTTGTAGCCGTCATACAACACCCTTCTATCATAATGCCAAGGTCTTCCCAACGGCAAATGACAAACATCCATAGGAGCAACATCACACCATACTTCATCTTTATAATACTTGCCAATAGAAAATGAAATTAAACATCTTTTAGTTACATTGATGTCATTTCCTTTTTGCAGCCAACATAATTGGTATGGATGTGGATGAGGGATGGTATCCAACTTTAGCTTTTGTACCATCTCCAAAGATACCACGTTCTCAAAGCTGCCGCTGTTGATGATCACCAAGCACACCTTGCCAAGAGAAGTGCATTTAGTGTGAAACACATTTTTTCTCACCCAACTTTCATTGTCAGCCACATAAGATACTTGTAAACTACATTGCAATACAATAGACAAACCATGATCAGCATAAGTAATCTCTTCCTCATCATCATCGTATTTTGGTTCGTCCTCAGCTTCATCTTCTCCTCCATCACTATGATCTTCAACCAAAGTTACAATCCTCATATTTGGACAATCTGAAGTAATATGCCCAAAACCATGACATTTGAAGCATTTTTGGCCACTTAGGGTAGAAGAATTAGGTATTTTTTTGCTGCCAGCAGATTCTTTACCCTTTTCTTGCACCTTCGATATTACCTTGCTTTGGATAGTATGCTTGGAACTTTGTTCTTTTGTATAGCCTTCTTTTGAGCCGTACCGAAAACTCTTTTCATACTTCTGTTGCTTTTCAACTTTTAATGCCAGCTTGCTCACATCATTTAAAGACCAATATAGCTGTAGCTGAACAACTTTAGCAATCTCATACTTCAGACCTCCTAAGTATCTTACAATTGTTAGCTCTTCCGGTTCCACAAGCTCTCATTTTAACTTCAAATTATCGAATTCTGTAGTGTACTCCATCACACCAAGATCTTTTTGCTTGAAATCATGTATTTTGAGAAAGATCTCTTGCCTATAATTATGAGGTAAATATTTTCTCTTCAGCTCCCTTTTCATTTTCTCCCATGTAACAATCTTACTCTTCCCCTCACGTTCTCTTTGTTTCTTCATATTTTTCCACCAAAAAGATACATTCCACTTGAGTTTGAGTGCCACAAGTTTGACCTTCTTTTGTTCTGGTGGTTCATGAAAATCGAAAATTCTTTTGCCTATATTAAGCCAATCGATAAAGTCATCAACATTTATTTTACCTTCAAATTCTAGAATATCAAATCTGGGGTTACATTTATTCTACCACTCGTCTTGGACTCCATTTCTTCTCCGACATCTTCTCGACTCCATTGGAAGAGGAGGTGTATCATCATCAGAAGCAAACTCTCCAGCGTCATTTTCATGCTGATTGTGTCTACTTTAAAGTTCGTCGATTATTTCATTTTTTTCTTTTAGGCTACACAGCAATTTTCGTAGCTGCAGCCTCAACGACTCAGCGTCATCTTCATGGTCGCTACCTTCACCAACTACATCTTTTCCATTCCGCCTTACCATGATCTCTAGCCTTTAGCTCTGATACCAAACTAATACCGGGGAGGGTAAAAATGCAGAATGGATTTCGAAAGAAAACCGATAGAACATTTGTTCAGATAGAAAATGTCATAGAAGACAAGGAACGAACTCTTGACGAAACTTTGATAAAAACAAAAAAAATAGCTCACCACCAAGCTTAAAATAAAAAAGGATACAGAAGATCACCACCCTAATGACAATAAACAAGGATACAAAACTGAAAGCAAAAGACTCACCACTCAAGGAAGCATCCAAGAGATACAGAGTTCAAAAGAGCACTCTAAGAGAGCTTCTGCCAATATCCTCAGTTTCTAAAGTCCTTTCTAAGCCCTAAACCCCAAAATAAATACTAGTGCATGAAACAACCCTTCATGCATAGGAAATTTCGAAATTAAGTGCTTTACAACTGCCAACCAACTCCATTAATGCATTCCTTAGCCATGAAGAAAAGTACCATGATACAACTTTACATCTGCCAACTAACTCTCTTAATGTATTCCTTTGTGCAGGGAATATGCTGATGAGCTGTCTTATCTGAGTAGGCTAAGTTGAAGATTATGAGGCAATATTATTGGCTGAAAAAAATATTATATTATCAGCATGGTCCATATGAACAGATTGTAGCAAATTAGACACTCCCGTGTCATATAACCCCTTTGTATATCGCTCCCGAAGCTCTTCTCTTATCAACCTTTTTGGTGTAGGGACTCGGTCGATAGTAGGGGGAGTTGAATGCTTCGGTATTGTTGGTTGAGGAGTGACCCTAATCCTCCGAGCTTCATGGTTTAATCGCTCCTCTTGATGTCGTGCGAAAGAAATGGCTGCCATAAGCGTGTACGGTTGTCGCGCTTTAACTTCTCCTTGGATCTCCGGCTTCAAGCCCTCAATGAAGGTCCCCAATAGCTGTTTTTGAGACCAATCACGAGTTTGATTAGTTAACCTTTCAAACCTGGTTTGGTACTCTTGAATGGTGGAGGTTTGTCGGATCTTTGCTAGTTATCCGTCAATGTTCTCGTAATCGGTTGGTCCGAAGCGAATCAGTAGTCCTTCTTTGAATCGTCGCCATGAAAGGACTCCATAAGTATGTTCAAACCAGTCAAACCACTGTATAACATCCACTTCAAGGTGTATAGCTGTAATTTTCACCATAGATGCATCCGCAGTTTTGTGATACCGAAAATATCGCTTCGCGCGTGACATCCAACCAATCGAGTCTTCTTCTTCCCATCTAGGGAAGTCTACTCTCATGCATGGATAGTTGGGGTCGGTCATAGAGCTTTCCCTCCCTTAGAAATCATCTCTTCGGGCTTGGTGCGATTGGACAAAGCTCTCTCCTTGATATGATTTCTTCGGCCTTGGTGGTCGACCCAATCTGAGTTCAGTAAAGAACGTTCGAATCTTATCCTTCATTCGTACCTCCAAGGCTTCGAATTTAGCATCGATTGCCTCCTTAGATGCCATAGTATATGCTTCCAAATCTATGATGTTAAGATCTCTCTTTT
This sequence comes from Musa acuminata AAA Group, assembly GCF_036884655.1. Lineage (NCBI taxonomy): Eukaryota > Viridiplantae > Streptophyta > Magnoliopsida > Zingiberales > Musaceae > Musa > Musa acuminata. Next base: position 9,277,842 of record NC_088328.1, on the reverse strand, counting down.
GTTGTCGGGTTAAAGGCATGTATTGGTTGATAGAGGTGATGGTCGAAAGGGTTGGTGGATTGGTGGATGTAGACTACGGTTTAGGTTTGTTTTGTGGCTATTTTAGGTACAGTTTGAGGGTGTGGTTTGGTGAAGTTTTAGGACTGTGGATGAAAATTTTGGATCTGTGATTGATGGCAGTAAAGGTTTAATAAAAATCAGTGAAAGTTGCAGCAAGTTTGTGCTATCTTGTAAAAGCAAAATTATCATTGAAGAAACAACGATTTCTCAATAAAATTTTCACCAAAAACAAAAGAGAATTGAGGAGGGAATTGACAGTAAAATCATAGTTTATATGATAGCAAGGATGTCTAATTTAATCAAAAAAAAATTTGACAATACAACAACAAGGAAATTGGTACAAGCTGCGATAGCAGAATTCTCGTCGAAAAATTTCAGCGGCTTGGAACAAAAATTTACAACACAATCATTTTTAGAGATAAATTCCTCAATAGATCAATCTTAGATAAAAGCCAAGATAATCTATGAAGTATCTACGAATTTTGTTCAGAAAAGATTGCAAATAAATGGGTTAAGACAATAATATGCGGCTAAAATTTTTTTATAGCATAGTCTTCAAGTGTATCAAATTGGACGTAAAAGATCAATGATTTATATTAAGATTTTTTCAACGAAACTAAAGAGAAATCTACTGTTAAGAAGTGTCAAAGCTATCATAAAAATTTTGTAAAAATTTGGACAAAAAAAACATAGTATCAAGATCAGTGCTATACGATTGAAATTTTACAATGCAAATTTTCAAGTATAGTAGATTTTACATAAAAGATCAATGATTTATATTGAGAATTTTTTTGACAAAACTACAAGGAAATATGCTGTTAGGAAATGTCAAAGATGTCATAAAAATTTCATAAAAATTTATATAGAAAAACACAGTAGCAAGATCAAACAGATAGTGCTATGCAGCTGGAATTCTGCAATGTATCTTTCGTCGTAGAGATGAAAATTTTATGACGAAAAGTTTATGTAACAATATAGGAACAATTTTTTTGAGATTTTTAAATAAAGATAACTAAATTATAGCAGTAGTAGGGTAGAAAATCAAAACCTATTGTAATTCACGGGGAGATCAAACGATGATTCGCGATGGAGATGACGACAGAATTTGACGACGATCTTTTAAGCAATTGTGGGAATTACTTTAGGCGACTATGGTGGATTGATCGATGGCTGTGGAAGGGCAACGAGATGCCAAGAACGTTGCTCTGATACCAGGTGTTAGAACCCTTATAGATTCTAAACTTGAGGTTAATCTCTTTAGGGGATCGACCTCCTTGAAACTCTATAGGGGTTCCTCCTTCCAAATTGCTGCACAAAGGCTTCAGAAAAGATTCATCTATTACTTATGAAAAGAGAAAGAATACATGACTATTTATAGGGCTTCTAAACCCTAACTCCTAATAGGACTCCTACTCAAGACTCCTACTTCTAACCAACTCTTAATAGGATTTCTACTCGAGACTCCTATTCCTTTACAACTCTTAATTCTTCTCTAAGAAACAACCTCCTAACCCTAGCCGACCTCTTCACCTCTTTAATAAGGGTCGACTTAAGTAGATTTTACATGAATGTCCCTTTCAATTAGGACTCTCCTAGCTAGAGTCCTAACACCAACCAACGATAAGATACAGACAAAATAAGACATTGATAAGACAAGTTTGACACCTCTAGACCTTGGATCAATAACGGGGGGTTACAATAAATAGGAAGTAGAGAAAATATTGCTGTCAATAAGAACATTGGGAATGACAATATATTTAAGTACACACTTAATTTATATATGGCAATCAGTGGAGTGATTATTGGGAATGACAATATATTTAAGTACACCATAAAAAACCCTATCAAACCAAACCTTATGCAAAACTCACTAAGTTAAGTGCAAAGGAATACACCATTACAATTATGTTATCATTCCAATTATACCATTAACAAAACCCTTTCAAACTGAACTTAATGTAAATAAAACAATTGAAATAAGAACAAAGAAACATAACATAACATGGTAGGTCATTATTTCACATCTGCACCAACAAACTGTTCCAGTGCTATTGTATGATAACCAGTCGAACCATAATCAACATCATGCTTAATCTGTCATTTACTAACTAAAATGGCCAGCACCAACTAATAACTCAATGACCAACTCATGCAACATCCACTAGAAAACAAATTGAGCCAGCTATTCCAGTGCCATTGTGATGATCAGTCAACCAATCAACCAAACAAAGAACCTCATGTCATCAACACTATATAGAAAGCTTCAACCCAGTTATGAGTAGTAGTTGTCCAAGTTCCTGCACAACCTCACATTTACATGATCTGCTACCAATACCAATGCTCAGATTGCCCACAAAGAAAGGACATGTAAATAGAATAACAATGAAACCAAGGCTAGCATATCTTTCCTATTTCTTTTCTATAGAGGATAAAACCATCAGCTAGCATGTCTGAACCTTATACATAAGCTAATTTATACTGCAAGATACTGATGGTTGTCCAGCAATCACTAGATCAACTCCAAAAGCCCAACAAGACGAACTTTTTCAGGACTGCAAAAAGAATGATAGTTGGCTTTCCTCCTAAAAATAAAACGAATTTTACTAACTTCAGTCAGCCACAACCATTACATTCTTCAATTTTAAAAGCTACTGTTAATTGGCATCGTACATGAAGCCAATCCTACTAATTTCATGTTATTATAAGAAAGCCTCTTCAACCAATCACAACAATTACATTCTTCTATTGCAAATGCCCATATTCTAGCTAAGAGTATGGTTCCCTTTCAAAAGAGTATAAGCACATTAAAGCCATCTTTGACCAATCACAACAATTACATTCTTCAATTTCAAAAGCCCATATTCTAAGTAAGAGCATCCTTCCAGAAGAGTATCATCACATTAAAACCTAATCAATTAGTATAATACCAGAGCCTACCTATGACTGTGACAAAATGAGGATCCAAAATCCAGAACCATTTCATGTATGAAATTGATGAACCAATAAGCTAAACTCATGAAACTATCATGTCCGGACTCCCAACAATTTGCATACATCATATAGAACTCATTTTGAACAGACTAAGAACTGACTGAAAAAACTAGAACTCATCCTGAGCAGACTAAGAATCAACTGAAGAAACAAGAACTCATCTTGCGGAGACCAAGTATCGCCTAAAGAAACTAAAAAACCCAAATTCACCTTTCCTTTTATAGTTAGTGTTTCAAACACAATTATGGTCAACAGCCCAGATGTTGCCTTTACTGATTAGCTTTGCTTTCACAACAAATGTTCCAAATATTTGCAAACTCTAAACCCTTTCTTGCAGCAATCATTATTGACACAGCTCTCTGATTGACCTTCTAAGTTCATAAAAATAGAATTGTACAACAATAATGAAACTATGAGATGATGTATAAGTTCATCAAAGACCACATCTCAGTCAATACCAGAGAATCCTAATAAGGCGAAAGGAAAAAAATCAACTACGTAGCTTAGTAACCACCACGAATAATTAGTGATACCAAAAAACACAAAAGGACTGAAACAACAGGAAGTTGGTGCTTTTATCCCATGAATCAACAAGGCTCTTGCATAAGAGGTCTTAAACATATTCATGTGGATACCAGAAAAAGCGGAGTTCTATTCCTTAAACTTGGTTTGATTGCAACCAAGAGATGTAGCATAAATAAGACCATTTGTCCATTATTAATGATCTATTGATTTATTGTTCTACTCTAAGTCCCACTCTTTTTCAGTCCAAAACAACAAAAGAAACTAGATAGTAACCACAAAGATTAATTAGTGATACCAAAATACACAAAAGGACTGAAACAACAGCAAGTTGGTGCTTTTATCCCATGAATCAACAAGGCTCTTGCATAAGAGGTCTTAAACATATTCATGTGGATACCAGAAAAAGCGGAGTGCTATTCCTTAAACTTGGTTTGATTGCAACCAAGATATGTAGCATAAATAAGACCATTTGTCCATTATTAATGATCTATTGATTTATTGTTCTACTCTAAGTCCCACTCTTTTTCAGTCCAAAACAACAAAAGAAACTAGATAGTAACCACAAAGATTAATTAGTGATACCAAAATACACAAAAGGACTGAAACAACAGCAAGTTGGTGCTTTTACCCCATGAACAACATCGCAGCTCTTAAACATGTCAATACCAGAAAAAGCAGAGTGCTATTCCTTAAACAATGAAACTTGGACTGATTACTCTCAAGAGATGTAACATGAATAAGATCATTTGTCTGTTATTAATGATGAGGGCCTAATGGTCCATTGATATGTCATTTTACTGCTTAGTCCCTCTTTTTTTCGATCCAAAAACCGAAAAGTAACAAGATGAAAAAGTACACAAAATTCATAGAGAAACTAGATCATTGATATTTTGACTTCTGAGGGCCAATATAGGTTATCTGTTCATGGTGCTTAACTTATCTGACATCATGTGTGGCACTATATTAGCAAATTTCGTAGCCCCACACATAACATAGGGCATTCACCTTGGTTTTTCTAGTAGGCATTACACCTGGTTTGTTCACTACTTTCTTGTTGCACATTATATATTCATCAGTCAGACAACACAGATAAGCGTGTAAACTATGTCAATAGTTGATGTTCCTACGTTGTAGCAATAGTTTTGTTAAAACTATTCAATAACTAAACTGTGAAAGAAATTGCATTGTTTAGAATAAGTTACTCAGACATGTACCAAATGTTCAGAAGCAACTTGTTTTGGTTTTTAACCTCTTTGGCCTATCCATCTAAATTTTCCTTCTTGACAATTCTGTTGTACTTTAAACATAATTCAGAAACTTTGGCTTATTAAAAATGTACTCTTTTAAGTTTTTTTTCTCCATCTTGTCTCAGTCTCGTTGCTTCATCTTGTACCTCTTCTCTTTATTCTTCTCTAATATTTATTCATTTTTCTACATCTACCAATTATAATAGTTGTGAATCTTCTTTAACTTGTGTTTTTATTTGCCTTCTCTTCTATCCTTGTTTGATCATATATGCTAAGAAGAAAAAAACTTTTAAATAGAGTATAGACAAGACAATTTTATTTTTCTTCTTTTTGAAATTCGTTGTGTATGGTAAGATACAAGTATGGTTTAGATCCATACCAGTGTGGGCCTGAACCAGTATAGGTCTGATACTCGAGATTCAATTCTTCGACCTGAACCGGTACAAGTTTTGACTCTTGAGATCCAAGTATTGTTGAAATGGACAACAATTCAAGATAATACTCATCAAGGGCAATAAAATGACATCACCAATATAACATTGTGTCAAAGTTTGTGTCACAGAAAATGGGTAACAATTCCAAGAACAAGGACAAAACCCATCAAAGGTGGCATCATTTTATTCCAACAGAGAGGCAAGTAGAGATTACAGCAAATTGTATGACCAATACATGAAGCAAAATCATGTTGATTGCTCTTAAAGATCTTTTGCTTAGTCAATACATAAATATTTGGTTTTGCTGCTCAGTTAAAACACTAGTAGAAAATATTTGGTAATATCCTCCATGAAATTGAACACTAAGTAGATGTAAGTTTCTAGCTTCTTGTATTATCCATCACATCTCCACATCACTACCTCTAGTGACAAACAAATGATATGATAGAGAAATTTTATACCAATAAGCACATTAGTAATACAAACATAAATTAGAATGCTTAAAGAATTTGCCCTATTGACTCGAAACACACAGACATTACATAAGAAGTTCAAATAGAAAATAGAATTTGCACTATTGACTCGAAGCACACAGACATTACATAAGAAGTTCGCATAGAAAATTGTATTTCAGTAGGCAATGAAAACATCAATTTCAGTAAGAATTAATTAAATCATAAGATTAGAATGCTTAAGACTCCACAAAGTGAAACATTAAATAAGAAGTTTCAAAAGGTGAAGATATATCATTGTTTCACTAACATATGTATCACTAATTTTACTATATCTGTACTGATATGCAATAAACTAATCATCTTTGAAATCATAGAAAATATCAATGGACTTATGCATGAGAAAAAAAAAGGGGCTACACACTTGAACAGGTAGTTCAGATTGGCATTGATTCACCCTGCTTCTATACACAAGCAGAACAGAAGTACCCAACTACAACCCCCATTAGAAAAGAAATTCAATTGTGTACACAAAATAAGCATGCTATTCTTACTGGCACTGGAATATCCTTAGCTTAGTATAATCTATTATACTATCATCTCATTCACAAAAAAGACCTACAATAATTAAGTAATCTATTATCTCTAACCATTAAATACTTTTGATCCATAAAACATGGCTTAATTATCAGAACACTCGTTGTAGTGCTCTACCCATTCAACTTTTACTGTCCTAAAATGATAGATCCGTTCATTCCATCCATCCTGCATCCTCAACTCCTTACTAATACTAAAATCACAATTCAAGAATTCAGTTGTAACCCTGGGAAATTAAACACAACTACATGAAAATCAATATAACCACAGTTAGCTATAGCGAAACAATGAATGACCAATTGTTCATCATCAATAAAAATAGAAATTAAACTTTATTTTTATTTTTATATTTTTTTTAAATTTGTTACAATAAGATGCCAGTATGGTTTAGACCCATACCAGTATGCGCTAAACCAGTATAGGTCTGATACTCGATATTCAATTCTTCGACCTGAACTAGTATAGATCTGATACTTGAGATTCAATTCTTTGGTTGGAATGGACAAAAATTCAAGATTATACTTACGAAGGGAATAAAATGACATCACCATACAACATTAAAACAAAGTTTGTGACTCTTTAGCATGGAATGGATGATGATTCAGAAAAGGGGATGAAAACCAATCAAAAGTGGCATAAGTATCACATATAAAGTACATGGCAAATATTGAGAATACAAAAGAATCTAAACCCAAAGATGTAAGAAAGCAATATAAAATTTCCATGATGAATTCACTAGACAAGAACAGAGACATAAATATAACATATAAAGTGCTTGCTAATCTAGGTAGTTGAAAATAAATCTAGCATAAATACACATTACCAAATGCTACAACCAAGACACTCTCATGTCTTGCCAATATGAAGAAATGAAAAGACAATGCATGACATGGGATACCCATCATTTTTTGTGTAAGACACCCAAAAATTCACATATAATCACATAACACATCAACATCTGAAGGCCAATGCAAATAAAGGGAAAGGCAAGAGGCCTTGTAGTGCATAAAACACCCATTGTTTTGATACTCCCAACACATATAAACAGTACAGGCTTCCTGTAGATATTCCAACTACATGGTCATATTGCAGGAAACTAACAAAGGTGAATCATTCTATGTCCTCCGTTAAAAGTGGATAAATACAGGAAATATCCCTTTTCATGTCTGCAATCCAATGAAGAAAAGATTGACCATCATACAATGAAGATATGGTTCTGCAATCTTGATTCCTGGTATTGTGCATCTTTGCTTCATCATAGAACTCATTCACTAATTTCAGAATACCAGAATAAAAGAACCAACCCAAACTGTTTCTTCGGTTGATCCAAGAGAATAGATACTCCTTTCCCTCAAAAATATTATCTATATGATGCCGAGCTGCTCAATTCTTGTTTTCCCAAAACAAATTTCAAATGCAACATATATGTTCAACAAAAAAACTGCATATCAAACTTGAAGAAAATATGCCTGAGAAAAGCAAAGAAATTGTAACTTATATTGCAACCACAGTTCTTATCAAAGCCAGGATAAGCCCATCTTGCATCAAACACAGGATCCAGCAAAAGCTCTTACCATTGTCTGGATATTGCAACCAAAATGAAGATCCAAAGGAAGGGTAAGCAAAATTTTCGATCTACCCTCACAAAAGAAAGCATGCCAGAAGAACTTCTCAATGACAAGCCAAAACCCATTAGAAGAAAATATCCAAACCAATGTATGCCAGATGACCAGTAACTAAAAAATATGATCACTAGTTCACTACAACAAAAGCTGGCACATCACATGATAGAAGTGAAAAAGTGGAGCTGCAAGTCATAACTGATCCATCTTTCAAAGTTCATCTAATCTCTGACAAGTCATTCCCACCAAGGATAATATCAAATTACATAAACACATGGCTAATTGGCAACAAAATTCTATAGCTCAAAGAAACACAGTAACCATCATTATAACATCACAAAGTTCATCTATAACATTTTGATCCATACTAAAAAAAATAAACTCAAAGACCTAACGTTGATTGCGTTAGAACTTAACATATTTGTCTATACAATCGAAAACAACATGCAAACAATTTGAGATTTTTTTGACCCCCTTTCAAAAGACATCTCCCTCCAGAAGAACAAGAAGAAGCTGTAGCAAAATATTTGACTATGAGTGCAGATAGAACTTCTATTCTTCATGCTAACCAAAACAATAATCTTGAAATCTTGTTTGTATCAAATATGGTTGTAAGAATCTTCATCAATGAAATATTCGATCTGCAATTGGGTCTCTACAAGAAGATACCTTGACAAAAGTTAGACTCCTTTGTTTACAATGTGAAGGCTCCATGCTTTAGTTAATAACATGATATTCCAAAACCTCCATGTCTAGAAAAATAACAGAACTATTAGAAAAATGTGATAGGTAGCTCCCAAAACAAGCTTCAAGTAGACTAACAACAAATATAATGACCAACAAAATGGTACTTCAGCCCACGAAGATAACAATTCTACTAAAGATCAGCAATATGGAATGAGTTTCAAGGAAAAAAATCAAGAGAACATGGCATGTTTGTACCTCCAAACTGATACATGGAAAGAGAAACAATGCATCTTAAAACACTTTTATTCAAAGCCATCACTTGCAGGTATAGAATTGCTTCACAAATCCATATAACAATCAAGGACAATTATCATAACCCAAGACCACCATCCAAAACTCATTTATGGCAATAAGTACCTGTATGAGCCATCATTACCATGTCCTAACTTCCAAACAAGATATAAGGAAACATGATTCAAAAGAGAAACTAGAAGTTAATTAAGAAGAGAAACCCAAAAGAGTGGTAGTTAAAAAACATAAAATAATTAATATGTTAGTAGTATGAGAAGAGGTAGAGAAAGACCTAAAAAGACTTAAATAAAAATTATAAATAAAGATTTAAATACTTTAAACTTAACTAAACATATAACTTTTTACATATTTCAATGATGGCAAAAGATCCAAGTAGCCGAGCCCAAATAATCAGGACTTACGATTTTATAGTTGTTGTTATTGTAGTAAAAACCCAAAAGAGTACTTTTAAGAGCCAAAGGTTCACAAAGTCAAAGTGAAAATAATGTCCATCCAAATGTAATTCCGTGGAATGGTTGGACTGCATTTTGGCAATAAATGAACAGCCATCAGGCCATTGGAAACCATGGCTCTATGGAATTCAAGAAAATTCAACAAAATCGGCGGACAACCTCTACAACCAAACATGAATACCAATGGATGCAATTAACCCAATATGGAAATGGTTTTCTCTTCTTCTCCCTCTTCTTTGAACGCCCTCTCCTTCTTCCTTCTTCGATGCTTCTCCCTCAACTTCGCCATAGCTAGGTTAATACCGCCCAATAGTAGACGGTAATGATCGAAATTTCAACCGTTACCGCCCGAAACAGCCCTGTATCGTCTAATACGGGACTATATCGAGTGGACCGCTCAGTAGCGAGCAGTCCGCGTATCGCCCGGTACATACTGTCCGATACAGGCGGTATGATTCGAAATCGCGAAGCTTGCTTCTAATAAGACTTGCCAACCAAGGAACTGCTGAAAATTCATCACAACAAGAATAATTAACATTTGGACGAAAAAAAATATCTAGTTCACTCATAATTCGCACTCCTAAATCTAAACTAGCCTTATCAAAAATGTAAAACCTATATCTAATACCAAATACAACCCAAGAAAGGTCAGTATCCATGTCTAATCACCAGACATATGGCTAATGCTGATGCTTCTGGAACACCACACAAAAACACTATGAATAGAACATACAGAAAACATAGAAAAAGACTAACTTCAAAAGCGCAAATTTATAAAATGTACCAAGCTTGCTGACTTGAGTAGTAGAGATATCCAACAGATGCAGCAATGCTGATGACGGTTAGATAATGTTTAAAACCAAATACCATTGGACCAAAGCAAAACACTCACGTGCCCATGCAAAACTAGATGCCCATATGCTTTCCTTTTGACAAAAATAAAAACAAACAAACATATTTTGATGAGTAACTGTATCAAATGACCAACTTGTGCACATTAAGTGCAACAAATAATAGTTGAAAGTAGTGAGGGCCAACTAAACCAGCACAAAACAGATGCATCCATTGTTCAGAGCATTTCGGAAGACCTGCATCCATGATAATAAGCAGCATGTTACAGCAAAGAAACCCCTTAAATATAACACCATCTAATGGAAAACCTATTTTAATCATTCAACAGAAACCAGAGGATGCTTGACAAACTGCATCATGGGCTTCGTGTGGTCTCCAAACAGATAATAACCACATAAACAACACAGCCTCACCAACCACATTGATAATATACATAGAATCTGCCACAAGAGATTGAGAATTTCGGATCACAGTACTCGTGAGTTATGACAATCAAATCTTTCAAAGCACTAGAAGCATAAAAAATATTAATGCTGCAAATTGTGAAGTCCTCTGAGAGAACATAAGGAAACGCCTCAAGTGCTTAACATAATAATCAGAATTAACTTCAACCAATAGACGCTGTCATAACTCCTAACCAAAGTAGAAATCTGAGAGAATCCCAGAAGAGATGAATGAGACATTCAAATGATCTTCTAAAAAGACTTGTCCAGCAAGTAACTGCTGAAAATTCACAACAACAAGAATAATTAACAATTGGACAAAAAAATAATATCTCAAAAATTCGTGCATAATTTGCACACCCAAATCTAATCTAGCCTTGTCAAAAAGGAAAAATCTATTGTTTCATACCAAATACAATCCAAGAAAGGTCAGTTACCATGTCTAAATACCAAAATTATGGGAAATGCTGATGCTTCTGCAACTGCAAACAAAAACACTAGGAATAGAACATTCAGAAAACATAGAGAAAGACTAACTTCAAAAAAGCAAATTTATAAAATGTACCAAGTAAGCTGACGAAAGTAGTAGGATAGGGAAAATAATCAACGATTAAACAGCCAGTTAATGGAACCTCTTCCTTGAGAAACTTCTACATCCAACAAGAGATAAACAACAGACACAGCAATGTTGATGATAGGGTTAGAGCATACTGAAAACCAAATGCCATAGGAAGGTAGCAAAACATTCACATCTCTCTTTCAAAAATCTATTGTCACATGCCCATGCAAAACTAGATGTCCATCTCCTTTCCCTTGCACACAACAAATAAAAACAATCCATATTTTGATGAGAACCATATCAAAACACCAACATGTGCACATAAGTGCAACAAATAATAGTTGAAAGTAACGAGGACCCATTGTTCAAACCAGATAATAAGCAATGTATGTCACAGCAAAGAAACCCCTTAAAGATAACACTATCTAATGGAAAACCTATTTTAATAATTCAACGGAAAGCAAAGCATCCTTAACAAACTGCACCTTTGGGTCTGTGTGCGCACCACACAGATAATAACCACATAAACACCACAGCATCACTAACCACATCAGTGAGACATTTAGAATCTACCACAAAAGAGACTCGAGAATTTTGGATCACAGTACTTGCGAGTTATGACAATCTAATCTTTCAAAGCACTAGGATCATAAAAACCCTAAATCCTGCAAATTGTGAAGTCCTTTGAGAGAATGCAAGGAAAAACCTAAAGCAATTAAAATAATAATTGAAATCAACTATAACCAATAGAAGCTGTCGGAACTCCTAACCTCTCAATCTTCTGTAATTCTTATTATTTAGTGTCATATTAAAAAAACATATACAAGATAACTGAAACTAAATACCTCAAGACAGGTTAAAAAAAAAAGACAATTAAGCTGCAAATTACAATTCTGACAAAGAATCTAAGAAGAGACAAATCAGAAATTCATATGACCTTCAAATAATACTTGCCATGCAAGTAGCTGCTGAAAATTAACAACAATAGGAATACTTAACATTTGGACAAAAACATAATATCCCAAAAAATCGTGAATAATTTGCACTCATAGATCTAAACTAGCCATATCAAAAAGGTAAAACCTATGTTTCATACCAATTACAATCCAAAAAAGGACAGTACCCATGTCTAATTACCAGACTTATGGCTAATGCTGATGCTTCTGCAACTGCACACAAAAACACTAGTAATAGAACATTAAGAAAACAAAGAGAACGAATAACTTCAAAAGTGCAAATTTATAAAATGTCACAAGCATGCCAACAGAAGTGGCAGACAGGGAAAATAAACAACAATTAAACAGCCAGTGCAGAAAAAATGAGAAGTTAATGGAACTTCTTACTTGAGACCCGTCTACATCCAACTAGAGATATACAACAGGCACAGCAAAGTTGATCAAAGGGTTAGAGCATATTTAAAACCAAATACCATAGGAAAGTAGCAAAACACACACATCTCTCTTTCAAAAAACTACTCACATGTCCATGCAAAAATAGATGTCCATCTCCTTTCCCTTGCACACAACAAATAAAAACAAACAACCATATTTTGATGAGAACCGTATCAAATGACCAACTTGTGCAGACAAGTGCAACAAATAATAGTTGAAAGTAATGACGGCCAACTAAACCAGCACAAACTGGACATATTCATTGTTCAGACTCTGGTTCAGAGCATTTCAGAAGACCTGCATCCATGATAATAAGCAGTGTATTTCACAGCAAAGAACCCCCTAAAATATAACAGAATCTAACGGAAAACCTATTTTAATCATTCAAAGGAAACCAGAGCATCCTGAACAAACTGCATCATAGGGTCTGTGTGGGCTCCATACAGATAATAACCACATACACAACACAGCCTCACCAACTGCATATAGAATCTGCCACAAAAGAGAGCTCGAGAATTCTGGATCAAGGTATTCACGAGTTATAACAATCAATCTTTCAAAGCACTAGAAGCATATAAACCATAAATACTGTGCAGTCCTCTGGCAACGGAAAACCTCAAGTAATTAAAATAATAATCGGAATCAACTAGAACCAATAGAAGCTGCCGTAATTCCTAAACTCTCGATCTTCCGTATTTCCTATGATTCATCATCATACTCAAAAAACATCTACAAGATAACTGGTACCAAATACCTCATGACCTGACCAGAAGCAGGTTAAAACAAAAAGACAACTAAGCTGCAAAGTAGATATCTGACAAAGAATCCCAGAAGAGACAAATGAGAAGTTCAAATGATCTTCTAATAAGACTAGTCCAGCAAGTAACTGCTGAAAATTCATGACAACAAGAACAATTAACATTTGGATAAAAACATAAAATCTCGAATTTTTGGGAATAATTTGGACTCCTAAATCTAAACTAACCTTACCAAAAATGTAAACCCACTTCTCATACCAAATACAATCCAAGAAAGGTCAGTAACCATGTCTATTTACCAGACTTATGGCTAATGCTGATCCTTCTGCAACTGCAAACAAAAAGTGCAAATTTATAAATTTGCAAATTTATAAAAAGTGCAAATTTATAAAATGTGCAAATTTAACATTCAGAAAACATAGAGAAAGACTCACATCAAAAGTGCAAATTTATAAAATGTACCAAGCATGCCAACGGAAGTAGTAGACAGGGAAAATAATCAACAAATTAAACTGCCAATGCTGAAAAAATGAGAAGTTAATGGAACCTCTTCCATTAAAACCAAATACCAAAAGAGAGCAAAACAATCACATCTCTCTTTCAAAAAGATACTGTCACATGCCCATGCAAAACTAGATGTCCATCAGCTTTCCCTTGCACAACAAATAAAACAAACAACCATATTTTGATGAGAACCGTATCAAAATAACTGACTTGTGCACATAAGTACAACAAATGATAGTTGAAAGTAACGAGGGCCGACTAAACCAGCACAAACCGGACACATCCATTGTTCAGAGCATTTCTGAGGACCTGCATCCATGATAATAAGCGGTGTGTGTCACAGCAAAGAAACCCCTTAAATAAACCACTATCTAATCGAAAACCTATTTTTATCATTCAACGGAAACCAGAGGATCCTTAACAATCTTCATCACAGGCTCAGTGTGGGCTCCATACAGATAAAAACCATATAAACACCACAGCCTCACCAACCACCAGCCGCGTCGATGATATATATAAAATCTGCCACAAAGGAGAGATCGATAATTTGGGATCATCGTACTAGCGAGTTAGGATAATTTAATCTTTCAAAAAACTAGGAGCATAAGCAACTTGTGAAGTCCCCTGAGAGAACGCAAGGAAAAAATCATCCAATTAAAATAATAATCGGAATCAACTAAATCCAATAGAAGCTGTCGAAACTCCTAACCTCTCAACCTTCCGTATTTCTTAGGAAAATAGATCATCCAATTTCGTGTTTGAAGTGCTCGAAAAATAAAACGACATATATCAAAATTTTCCGATCCATCATCGATCGAAAATAGATTACCCAATTCGTTCAAGACCAATTTCAACTGCTCAATAACGTAAACCACAAGATTTGAAAGGCTTTTGATCTACCATCCATCAAAATCAGATCTTCCGATTCGCTCAATACCAATTTCAAGTGCCCGAATCCGAAATCACACGATTAAAAGGCTTTGGATGCACCACCTATCGAGAACAGATCATCCAATTCGAAAACGAAATCAACGAAAAACGGACGGCTGAGGAATTGGGTGCACCGCCATCGACGATCAACGGGTGGCTAAGGAGACACGGAACGACGCATACCAGAAACCAAAACAACGGTGGCAAGGAAGGGCAGGGAGTCCCGTCACTTATAGATTTCAAGCGAGGCAGCCAACGATCCAGATCAGAGTGTAAAGGAAAGAAGCAACGGCTGAGATGGAATTCCTTCTTAGTTGTGGCCGACAAGAACGAATCGGTGGGAAGGGTCGGTCGTTGCTGCATAAGAACGGCAAGTTGGAAACATGCCGTGGGATACACGCAGTTGCCCGTGGAAGGTCGGTCGGTGCTGTATAAGAACGGCAAGTTGGAAACACGCCGTGGGAAACACGCAGTTGCCCGCGGATTTCTCCAGGAAAGGTGAGAGAAGGTTCCCGACGCATCCTCTCTGGTGCGCCGTTCGTTTAGAGGACAAGAAATGGTTGATTAGAAACTTTAACATAATAATAATAATAATATCTATTGTGGAAGACTGGCTTATAGGAATTCGTTCTGGACCATTTATATTTTAAAAATTTAATGATAATATTATTTTTAAAAAAAATATTTTTAGACTATTTATTATTAATAGATACTTTTTTATATTTTTTAAACATATTACTATTTATTATAATCCTTAAAATACGTCTTATTGTTAGAACCATTGCAGATTCGAAACTTAGGGTTGATCTCTTTAGGGGATCGACCTCGTTGTAACTCTACAGGGGTTCCTCCCTCCAAGTTGTTGCTCAAAGACTGCAGAAAAGATTCATCTATTGCTTATCAAAAGAGAAGGAATACATGGCTATTTATAGGGTTTCTAAACCCTAACTCCTAATAGGACTCCTACTCAAGACTCCTACTTCTAACCAATTCCTAATAGGACTTCTACTCAAGACTCCTATTCCTTTACAACTCCTAATTCTTCTCTAAGAAACAACCTTCTAACCCTAGCCGGCCTCTTCACTTCTTTAATAGGGGTCGGCTTAGGTAGGTTTTATATGAATGTCCCTCTCAATTAGGACTCTCCTAGCTAGAGTCCTAACAGACCCGCCCTCTTCAAATCAGCCTTGTCCTCGAAGCTGACGATTCATGAATTTTGGGAATTTGATCTTCAAATCGTCATAGTTCTCCCAAGTGGCATCTTCTGTTGGTAGGTTCACCCATTGTATTAGCACTTTAGTAGTGGGTCGTTGTCGTCGAGTCACGATCCGTCGATCAATAATGGCACTTGGTTGGGTCTGGAGTTCTCCTTGGATAGTCATATTTGGTGGGTAGCTTTGGGCTGTCTCCAAGCATCTACTTACAACTTTTGTCTGGCCGTCGATTTGTGAGTGATATGCCATACTCCTTTTCAATTTAGTACCCTGCATATGGAATAACTTTATCCAAAATCTACTCGTGAAGATGCAAGTAGAATTTATCATAAGCACAATGCGTCCCTTATAGTGTAATTCTTTTGAGTCCCAATTGTAATGAGCCACGGAGCTTGGTTCTTCCTCCAATTTTTTTATAATCTTACTAGTCTCTGAATCTTCCTGTCATTCCATCTTAATATCCTCAAGGAGGTCGCTGGTCGGAAGTGAAACGGTTGAAACTTCAGCTTGCTCGGGTAACTACGAAAGCGCATCTGCAAGAATATTCTCTTTCCCCTTTTTGTAAGTTATTTCATAATCAAATATAAGAAGTTTTGTTACCCATTTTTGCTGCTCAGGGGATGATATCTGTCGCTCCAAAAAATACTTGAGGCTTTTATGGTCGGTTTTAATTTAAAATCGTCGACCAATCAAGTAGGGTCTCCACCTCGTTGTTGCGCGCACAATGGCGAGCATCTTCTTATCATATATTGACTTATTTTGATGAGAGGGAGATAATGTCTTGCTAGTGTATGCGAGTGGTTGACCATCTTGCATGAGAATGGCTCCAATTCCGACTCTAGATGCGTCGGCCTCAATAATGAAGGGTCGGTTGAAATCTGGTAGTGTTAGCACCGGCGTCGTCGTCATGACTGCCTTAAGTTTGTTGAAGGAAGTGGAGGCTCTATCCAACCATTGGAAGACATCTTTTTCCAGTAAGGAAGTAAGTGGTGCATTGATCTTTCCATAGTTTTTCATGAACTTGCGGTAGAAGCCTGTTAAACCCAGAAAGCCATGTAGCAATTTTATGTTTCTCGGGGTCGGCTAGTTTTGCATTTCTCCAATTTTGAAGGGGTCCATTGCCACACCTTCCTCTGATATGATATGCCCAAGATATTCCACCTTCTATTGAAGAAAGCAAAAATTCGTAGTGGTTGTTGTGTGTTCAAAAGGTGGTTTTCGGTATGTCTTCTTCGCACGCTCGTATTTGATGATACCCGGATCAAAGGTCCAGCTTTGTAAAGATTTGTGCTCCCTTTCATCTAGCAATTGATCTACTATTGGAATAAGGTATTTGTCCTTGATGGTTATGCCATTGAGAGCTCGGTAATCAACACATATTCGCCTTGTTCCATCCTTCTTGCATACAAATAGCACTGGTGAAGAGTAGAGGTTGCAACTTGGCCGAATAACTCCTATTTTGAGCATCTCTTTTACAATCCTTTCTATTTCATCCTTCTGGAGATGTGGATACTGATATGGCTGAGCATTTGCTGAAGATTTGCTTGGAAAGATCGTTATACAATGATCATGCCGACAGGTAAGAGGTAGGTTACGCGGTTCGTCAAATATATTTGAAAATTCAGCAAGCAAAGGAAGTAGATTTAGATCTTCAAATTCTGTTGGCTCTCCCTTAGTTTGCTGCTCAAGTTGTACCAAAAAGCCACTGCATGCTTTATGCAAAACCTTCTCCATTTGTTATGTGCAAATCGTTGTTATGTCGCCCCCACGTTTCTCGTGCAATGTCACCTGTTTCTCCTTACTGTAAAATTTCATAATTAGTTTCATAAAATTCCAGGAAATATCACCTAATGTCATCAACCATTTAATTCTGAGCATGGCCTCATGATTGTTAAGAGGGAGAAGGAAGAAATCTGTAATTATCTCTTGGTCCTACAACAATAGTTTCTCCTGCGGGCACCTACGATCACAATTCAAAATCCGTCCGTCGGTGACCTTAACATCAAACCTGCAGCGATTCTCGATAGGTAATGCTATCCAAATAGCAAGCTTACTATTTAGGAAGTTAGTAGTACTGCCCGTGTCGATGAGAACAGTGATCGGTTGTTGTTTGAGAAGGCCTCCAACTTTCATCGTTTGCAGGTTTGAGTAGCCGGCTAGTGCGTGTACTGTAATGTCAGTCGGTTGTGGCTCTTCTTCCGCATCTTCTTTATATTCAATATTCTTTTCTGAATGTTCAATGACCTCTTCTTTTATTGGTTCAATCATAAGAAGTCTTCCTTTCATCATTTGCGGGTTTGAGTAGCCAGCTAGTGTGTGTACTGTAACATCGGTCGGTTGTGGCTCTTCTTCCGCATCTTCTTCGTTATGTTTAAGGCTCTCTTTTGAATGCTCAATGACCTTTTCTTCTACTGGTTCAATCAAAAGAAGTCTCCCTTTTCTACAGCAATGCTTGTAACTCCATGGCTCGTCGCAATGCCAACATAACTGCTTCACAAATTGCTCCTGAAGCTCTTCTCTTATCAACTTCTTTAGTGCAAGGACTCGATCGACAGTAGGGGGAGCTAAGGGCTTCAGTATTTCTGGTTGAGGAGCAACTCTAGTCCTCCAAGCTTCATGATTCAATCGCTCCTCTTGATGTCGTACGAAAGAGATGACTACCATAAGCGTGTACGGTTGTCGCGCTTTAACTTCTCCCCGGATCTTTGGCTTCAAGCCCTCAATGAAGGTCGTCAATAGCTGTTTTTGAGACCAATCATGAGTTTGATTAGATAACCTTTCAAACCTGGTTTGGTACTCCTGAATGGTGGAGGTTTGTCGGATCTTTGCTAATTGTCCGTCAATATTCTCGTAATCGGTTGGTCTGAAACGGATCAGCAATCCTTCTTATGGCATCCCCTGTATGGCATCCCCTTTAAGATGTATAGTTGTAATTTTCACCATAGATGCGTCCGCGGTTTTGTGGTACCAAAAATATCGCTCCGCACGCGAAATCTAACCAATCGGGTCTCCTTCTTCCCATCTAGGGAAGTCCACCCTCATGCGTGGATAGTTGGGATCGATCATAGAACCTCCCCTCTTTTGGAAGTCATCTCTTCGGGCTTGGTGCGATTGGGCAGAGCTCTCTCCTTGATGTGATTTCTTTGGGCTTAGTGGTTGGCCCAATCTGAGTTCAGTAAAGAGTGTCCGAATCGTATCCTCCATTCGTGCCTCAAAGGCTTCGAATTTATCATTGATTGCCTCCTCAGATGTCATAGTATATGCCTCCAAATCTGTGATGTTATGATATCTCTTTTGTTGTCGGGTTAAAGGCGTGTATAGGTTGAGAGAGGTGATGGTCGAAAGGGTTGGTGGATTGGTAGATGTAGGTTGTTGTTTAGGCTTGTTTTGTGGCTGTTTTGGGTGTAGTTTGAGGGTGTGGTTTAGTGGAGTTTTAGGGCTGTGGATGAAAGTTTTAGATCTGTGGTAGATGGCAGCAAAGGTTTGATAGAAATCAGTGGAAGTTGCTGCAAGTATGTGCTATCTTGTAAGAGCAGAATTGTCGTCGAAGATGTAGCAGTTTCTCGATGAAATTTCCACCAAAAACTTGAGAGATTTGAGGAGGAAATTGATAGAAAAATCATAGTTTATATGATAGCAAGGATCTCTAATTTAATCAGGAAAATTTCGGCAGTATAACAGTAAGGAAATTGGTGCAAGCTGCGATAACAGAATTCTTATCGAAAAATTTTAGCGGTTTGGGACGAAAATTTACAGAAACACAAAATCATTTTTAGAGATGAATTCCTCTATAGATCAATTTTAGATGGAAGCAAAGATGATTTATGAAGTGTATAAGAAATTTCATTCAAAAAAAATTACAAATAGATGGGTTAAGGCAACAATATGCGGCTGAAATTTTCTGCAGCATAGATTTTCAAGTATAGCAGATTGGACATAAAAGATCAGTAGTTTATATTGAGAATTTTTCGATGAAACCAAAGGGAAATCTACTGTTAGGAAGTGTCAAAGCTATCATAAAAATTTCGTAGAGATTTGGATAGAAAAAATATTGTATCAAGATCAAACAAGCAGTGCTATGCGGTTGAAATTTTACAGTACATATTTTCAAGTATAGCAGATTAGACGTAAAATATCAATGGTTTATATTGAGAATTTTTTGAAAAAACCAAAGGAAAATCTGCTGTTAGGAAGTGTCAAAGATGTCATAAAATTTTTATAGAAATTTGGATAGAAAAAGCACAGTAGCAAGATCAAACAGATGGTGCTGTGCAGCTGGAATTCTGCAATGTATCTTTCGTCGTAGAGATGAAAACTTTGTGACGAAAAGTTTATGCAGCAATATAGGAATAATTTTTTTTTTTTTTGGATTTTCGAATAAGGATAACTAAACTGCAACAGCAGTAAGGTAGGAAACCAGAACCTGTTGCAATTCACGGGGAGATCAAAGGATGATCCGCGGTGGTGGAGATGATGGCGGAATTCGACGACGATCTTTTAAGCAATTGTGGGAATTGCTTTGGGCGGTTATAGAGGGTTGATGGATGGCAGTGGAAGGGCAGCGAGATGCCAAGAACGCTGCTCTGATACCAGGTGTTAGAACCCTTGCAGATTCTAAACTTAGGGTTGATCAATTTAGGGGATCGGCCTCCTTGGAACTCTATAGGGGTTCCTCCCTCCAAGTTGCTGCTCAAAGGCTGCAGAAAAGATTCATCTATTACTTATCAATAGAGGAGGAATACATGGCTATTTATAGGGTTTCTAAACCCTAACTCCTAATAGGACTCCTACTCAAGACTCCTACTTCTAACCAACTCCTAATAGGACTTCTACTCAAGACTCCTATTCCTTTACAACTCATAATTCTTCTCTAAGAAACAACCTTCTAACCCTAGCCGGCCTCTTCACTTCTTTAATAGGGGTCGGCTTAAGTAGGTTTTACATGAACGTCCCTCTTAATTAGGACTCTCCTAGCTAGAGTTCTAACACTTATATTCTTATGTGTATATGATGTTACTATGATGTTACTATGGTTAACAAAAACATGTAAAGAAAATTATAAGCAAACAAAAAAAGGAAACATTTGTGAGTAGGATGTTAGCATTAATAAATACTAACAAAGTGGTTCGAGATAATGATATTTTAATTTTAGAATCTTAAAGAGAATGACAATACATATATATATATTTTTGATAATCTTGTATTTAAGATTTTTAATGACCTTTGCTATGTCTATTGTTAATTTCTTTCGCCCTCTAAAATGTAGTCTTGGTCAAATAAGTCTCAATAAGAATCTCAATCTAGATGAGTTAAATGTAGATTTAATCGCAATGAAGTTATAACTAACATTGTAGATGACATTAACTTTAAAGCATATGAAAGAGTGTAGTGGATGTAAAGCAAGTAAAGAATGACAGTTTACAGTAAATGTAAATTGCAATAAGTAAATGCAAACCGAGTTATAGTGGTTCGATAGTCGTGACCTACATCCACTCCATCGATTCCTCTTCCGTCAAGGCCATCGGCATCCACTAACAATCTTCCTTTAATAGGCAAAGATCAACCTCCTTCTTATAACTCTATTTTCCTTTTGCAGGCTCAGGAGAGAACTTTTATATACTTTTTTTACAAAGCTTCCCTCACACTCTCCCTTAGAATAGTCTTTAAACTTTAGGAAGAGGGACTCTATACTTTACAAGGGTTTTCAACTCTAGAAACATATAATTTTTATTTACTTTTCTTGCTACTTCATGCAAGAATAGCTAGAGTATTTATAGACTCCAAATGGCTTCAAATCGTGAAGCCAAAATTCAAATCTCTGAAATTTCAGGGTACGAGCGGTACCACCGCTTGCACTGGGCAGTACCACCACCTGTAGCTTGACACTGAGCGATACCACTGTTAGGATCAAGAGCGCACTAAGAGAGGGGGATGAATTAACGTAGCGGATAAAAACGTCGATTTCAAAAAATCTTTCGTATGATAAAACTGATTTTGGAAATGCTTAAACTTTGAAAGTAATAAGAAGGAGGCTTGCACTTAAAGTAAAGTGAATGAAGGAAATACAAACCAGATTTTAGAGTAGTTCGGTCAACGTGACCTATATCCACTTTCGGCTTCCTCCTACGATGAGGTTACCAGCGTCCACTAGAGGCCTTCCTTCAATAGGCGAAGGCACTAGCTGAGTGAAAGAGTCCAAAATCAATATTCTTGTGCATTCTTACGAACTTTTCCGGATGAAACCAAGTGAGTCCATCAGAGACATGCACACCCGTTTCACGGATGTCATCAATGGACTTAAAGCTCTTGGTTAAAGTTTTTCTAATTTTGAACTAGTCACTAAAATCTTAAG
This sequence comes from Musa acuminata AAA Group, assembly GCF_036884655.1. Lineage (NCBI taxonomy): Eukaryota > Viridiplantae > Streptophyta > Magnoliopsida > Zingiberales > Musaceae > Musa > Musa acuminata. The sequence goes on along the minus strand of NC_088328.1, from coordinate 9,255,460 downwards.
ATCCCTTCTAAAAAGTTGGGATCCAAAAGTTACGGCCATTCAAGAGGCCAAGGACCTTAAAACATTCCCTCTCGAAGAACTTATTGAGTCTCTAATGACCTATGAAATGAACAATGTGACAAAAAGGGAACTCCAGAACAACCTTCCAAAGAATAGGAAGGATTTGTGGCATAGAACATTTGAAGACCACTCGAGCATAAGCTCAAGTGATGGTGAACTCGAACTCACTAAGAAATTTAAAAAGTTAATGAAACAAAAATTTAAGAACGAAAAAAACAGAACTGCTTGCTTTGAATGCAAGAAAAAGAACAAGAATTGGGATGAATCGAGCTCCTTCGAAGATAAGGAAAAAATCAAGAAAGGCGAGGTGACAAACTACGCCTTAACCACTTTCAACGATGAGGTAATCGAAATCCCCCCAATTTATTTTGAAATTACTTGATGCTTTCCATGATGCATTTTCTTTTTATTAGTTTAGAAAAATTATTTTTAATTGCTTAATGTAATGAAAATGAAAAAAATTAGGAATCATGCTTATCATTCTAGTAATTTTGAAAATAATCATGAAAATTGTATGTTTATGATAAACAAAATGATTTTGATTAAAAATACCTTATATGATATCATGCCTAATAAATTTATTTTTTGAAACTATGCATGATGATGATGAGTTTTGGGTAATTTATAATTTATTGATTTTGATGATTTCCATGATGATCTTTTGTGATTTATAGATTATCAATTTTTACCGTGATGAAAGTTGCTTTTAAAAATAATGCACGGCTTTTGTATGCAAACTAAGCATGAAAAGATAGATTCACCTAAAAAGAAAAATGCATGACTACAACAAATAACAAAATGATTTTGTTTGAAAATGCCTTATGCCCAATGAAACCATCATTGATGAATATGCTTTATATTTAATAGTTTCTTTGGCTTATATACCTTATCATGATAAACGTTTTGAAAAGTTTGTATCATACTTGATGATTGTTATACATGATGATTTATTGGTCTTGAAGTTATTCAATTTTGATTAAATGAAATCATGTTTGACTTGAAGTAATGAGTTGAAATAAATTTTTTTTTGAATTATGTGTTGCACTTTTTTTTATCTTGATGATTTTTGATCTTTCTGTTTTAAACGATGATGCATGGATTTGAAAAAAAAAAGGACATGCATGTATGGAATCAATCAATAAGTTGAAACAAAAGGAGGAAAGAATTTTTTTATTAAAACTTTTCTTTTTCTCTATCTTATTGATTTCTTTTTTTTTATAAGTAAAAGTAAATTGATTATGTGTAAAGTTTCTACAAATAGCTTTATCTATACAAGTCATAGACAAAGCCAAGTAACTCATAGAGTGCGAATGTGATAGTTATGACTACACATGTTGTAGACTATAACTCCTAATTATAGTCAACATAGAAAATGTTTATCCAGATATATCAAAACTACCTGTGGGTACATAATTTGGCATCATTCCCAAGATCTTTAGCTAATAGAAAAAATTAAATTTGATAAAAATATCTTTTTCTCTTTGGGTAAAGTGCTCCGTTTTGAGATCTTGCTCCATACAGGATCTTGAGTCTCTAATAATCTCTTTCAAGAGCTGAGCATTGTTTGTGTGTTGACATTCAAAGATTCTGTTACATCTCTCCTTCCACATCCACCAAATAGCGCATCTGAAAGTAACCTTTGCTAGTTGTGTGAGAGGCCCTTTTCTTGAGAAACATTGCATGAGGTCACCTAGTTCTTGGTGCAAGTTTGGTTGCGGCAGTCTATTGAGTTCAAATCGCTGGAGAATCTCCTTCCATATCCATTTTGTATAATCACAAGCAAAATAGAGGTGGTCAACAGTTTCTTCTTGTTGCATACAAAGGGAGCATCGGTTAACATGATAGATACCTCTTCTTTTCATATTGTCTATTGTAGGTAGTTTATTGAGAAGGGCCTGCCATGTACATAAGGAATGTCTTTGTGATCCCGGTCGATCCCATGTTCAACTGCTTGGGACCCACTTGTTATTTCTTTGCCTAATTTGATTCCATGCGGATGTGGCACTAAATTTGCCATTGTCATGAGGCCAAATAAGTATATCTGAAGAGTTGTTCCTGATTGGAATAACTATAATAGTCGGCCAAAGTGATAACATTTCGGGAGAAATAGGATTAGGGAGACACCAGGTACCATTAGCAATGAACTCGGAAACCTTCCAAATAAGTATATCTTATTGATTTCTACCTAAGAGACCAATAAAATTATTTATGCTCTAAGAGACGATTTGAATTTGAATGAGTTTTATCCAAAATCATGATCTTGATTCCGTGATATTTACAAATTAAGATTTATTATGAATCAAGATTTTTTCATTAATCGATCTCCTAAGATTTTCTTTTGATTATTTATGAGTAGGTTTTTCAAAAAGAAATCATGCCTTTTGGTATTCACATGTTCTAATCTTTCATGATATGATTTTTATGCAATTCCTTGCATTCATGAAATATTTATCGCATCACCCAATTACTTTCTTCTTGATATTCCTTATGTGGTGATATAAAATTATGCATGAAATACTCTTGATATTATTTTGATGCATACAAATGAAAAGTTATGATCATGAATGGTAGGATGAAATTTGACAAGTTAATACCATCATGATTTGAAACATTTATGATTTGAAATTATGCATGCAATTGCTTTTTATTGTGATGATATATGCATATAATGTGTATCATGAATACTTTATTATCATACATGAAAATAGTGATAAATATTTTGAAAATAAATGTTTGTATCATGTTAGATGATTTTACATTTTGTGCATGATGAGTTATAGTGATGATTGAAACAATGATTGAAATAATATGAATGATGATTTGGAATCATGCATATAATGATGAGTTTATATGTTTTAAAAATATATATGATGATTTGGTATTATGTATGCAATACTTTAACGTATGATAATGATGCACGCAATGATGAAATATTCATAATAAAATTATTGTTTTGATATTCATGACTTGAATCTTCCTTTCCTTTTGCCAATGACAAAGGGGGAGAAAGAGTTGCTAATGTGCTATCTTGAATTGATGTAAAGGGTCATCTCAAAAAGAAATTAGCTAGCTTGCACAAGTCAAGAAAATGCAAAAACTTACAAATCTTTAAATTTGCTAGCTTGTATGTAGTAAAACTTGCATATCGTAAAAATTGCTAGCTTGTAGAGAAGCAAACAGTTGCTATCTCAAGAAAAGCGAAAATGCTAAACTTGCACATCTTTAATTGCTACATTGCATGATGATAAAACTTGATATTATATTTTTTTCATACAATGTATTGAACTTTTTATCTCTAAACACTTGACATTTGGAATATTTTAAAATGTGATCTTGATAAGAATGTTTCAAGTTGCTCTTTGTGCTATATCTTTTCAAATGAATCATGAGCCTTGATATCATATATTTCATAATATAGAAATAATAAGATTTCTTTACCTTGTATACCTTATGTGATGATTGTACATCAAATTGCTGTTAGGATCAAGAGCACTAAGAGGGGGGGGGGGGGTTGAATTAGTGCAGCGAAAATCTTTCGACGATAAAAAAATGTTTGAACGATAAAAACAATTTCGGTGTGAAAGCCGATTCTAAGATTACTTTAACTTAAGATCAAGCAAGATGACGTTAATGTCAATCTATGAAGGCAGTTTGCAGTTATGATGAAAACCAGAATATAAGCGCAAACTGAAATATGACGTTCGTACGAAGAAACTGATTTACGTCTAAATGCTGATTTGTAAATCACTTGATTAGGCGAGATGCAGCTTAAGCAAGGATATAAAGGCAGTTTGCAGTTAAGATAGAAATCAAAACGTAAACGCAAACTGAAATATGATGATCGTACGAAAAAATAGATTTACGTCTAAACGCTGATTCGGAAAGTGCAAAGCTTGAAACCCGATCGTATATGCACAGAAAGTAGTAAGCTTTAGAGGAGGTTTGCAGTAAAGATAATATGCTCAAAGTAAATGCAAACCGAGATTTAGAGTGGTTCAGTCAATCTTGACCTACTCCACTTTTGGCTTCCTCCACCGACGAGGTCACCGACGTCAACTAGAGGCCTTCCTTCAATAGGTGAAGGCCAACCACCCTTTTACAGTTTCACTCCTTTTGACGGGCTTAGGAGACAACCCTTACAGAATTTTCTCTTCTCTCTTTACAGCTCAGAACTTGGAAGAAAAGAGGGAGAAGAACTTTTGGCCTTTACAACAATTTTGAGCTATAAAAATCACAGAACAAGATCAAGATTTCGGTGTGTATTCTGTATGCTTTCAGTGCTGAATGGGTGGGGTATTTATAGGCCCCAACCTAGTTCAAATTTGGAGCTCAAAACTGTCAATTCCCAGAATTCTGGGATCAGGCAGTTGCACCTCTTGACTGGAGTGGTTGCACCGCTTGGCAGAGCTCGAAGACTGAGCCTCTAGGCGGTGCCACCTCCTGTCAGGGGTGGTTGCACCTCCTGCCAGAGCTCGAAGACCGAGCTCAGGCGGTGAAACCTCCTAACTGAGGTGGTTGCACTGCTCAGCCAGTGCTCGGAGACCGAGCCCAGGCGGTGCCACCTCTTGTCAGGGGAGGTTGCACCGCCCAGTCTCGCTCAGAGACTGAGCCCAAGCGATGCCACCACCTGGCTGGAGCGGTTGCACCTCCCAGTCTCGCTCGGAGACTGAGCCCAGGCGGTGCAACCTCCAGCCTTGGGCGGTTCAAACGCCTGACAGAAATCAGGGTCCGAATGGGTTGATCCATTCGGCCCAATTTGGGTTTTTCAGGGGCCCAATTGCCCCAAGATTAAGTTAATGGGATCACCTCCCATTTACAATTTAATCATTGTGCTAACTACGACATTCCCTAAGACATTTACTGCAACTTGCTCCGTTGCGTCAATCGCTTCTTCCGGCGAGCTTCCGGCGAACTTCCGTCGATCATCCGATGAACCCTCAATGATGCTCCTGCAGACTTCCGGCAAACTCCTGGACTTGCGACGATCCACTTGGCGAGTTCCGACGAGCTTCTTTGGCAAGCTCATGGACTTCTCGGATTTGTTCCTGCAGAACCTCCGACGATTGTCCGAACTTCCGTCGAACTCTCGAACTCCCAACGTGATCATTGTCTTGACTCCGGCGCAACTCTTGTTGCATGTCTTACTTTTATTGTAGTTAATCCTGCACACTTATCTCAACATATGTATTAGATAACAAATGACAATTGACTTCATCATCAAAATCCGAGATTCAACAATCTCCCCCTTTTTTATGATGACAATCAATTGATAATGGAGTTAACCTTAACTACCCCTATCTATATGCCATACTTGAGATAAGTCTTTTTGAATTCAAAACCTTTGAATTCAAGAGACATATTGATAAGTTAAAATTATTTAAACTTATCAATACTCCTATCATGATGTATCTCTCTGAAGATGATGTCAAGGCTTGACATTCATTTTCAAATTTTACATTTCAAGTTTGAATGATGGTAATAGTAGCAATTCATCATATTGTAAGATATCAACATGTAAAACTACGAAGTAAGATTTTGATATCATTACATGATGCACACATTTCAAATGATGTTTTAGCAATTATCACATGGTAAGATATCAATACGTAAAATTACGATACAAGTTTTTTGTTTGATATCTTGACATGATGCAAACAAGGTATAATGCAAATTATAGCAATCATGACGTCTCTTGGTGATGCAAGCATGACATTAATACTCATATATTTCTCCCCCTTTGTCATCAACAAAAAGCATGGTAATTGTGATACCAAGAGAACAATATAAGCAAATTTTAAGCATCAGTGTAATAATTGTTCATGCCTTTACTCGGTTCATGTTATTTTTCAATAGTAAGTGATAGGAAATCAATTATACAAGCATGATATGTAGACCACTTTAAATACTTCTTCCTTTTTATTTGTTATAATCTTTTTGCATGAAGGAGGAAGGCCATTTGTGATACCAGCTATTTGTGAGTTTACACTAAGTGAAGTTAAAACCGATCATGGTTCAGGTATCAAGATATGTATGTGAAGCAAATCTTTGCAAGTAAAAGCACTATCATTCATATTTCAAGATGGAATTCATAAGCAGGAATCATTTCATCAAATCCATTTCAGAAAAATATTTTTCACATATAAGTGTATAAGAAAATCCGATTTTTAGGATACCAATTGTTAAGCGAATTCACACATGAAATGAACACTTTCATGCATTCGGACAAGACTATGCTACAGATTTTCAAATACAATCATGAAGACAAAACATACTTATGTTATGAAAATTTTTGTATTCAACACATAATTTCCAATATGTTATTTAGGCATGTAATGGTAGTCAAGTGATTTGATCATTCAATAAAGTCCGAAAGATAATTTTAACTAGTTTATGTACTCGGACACATCAACATTCCTAACTCTCTTCTTATGAAATCAAATTGTTCTTCACTTAGAGGTTTTGTAAAAATATCAACTAGTTGATATTTAATATAACATGACGCATCAAATATTTATCATGGATACCAAGGCACAAGGTTTTAAAAAAAAACATTTAGTTTCGATGTAAAATCTGACAGTGAGTAACGAGATTAAACAATGAGTGATGTTTGTAACTCTGCTCACAAATAAATACATCAGGTAACCAGATCAATGATCAAGGCACAAGACATTGTGATCATAGTGAGTAACATAAAGAGTTTACAATACACATACAAGCTCATTCAAGAGATGGAAAATTAAAATGCCTAAATAAAGAGTCAAATTGTTGATGAATTTGCTGCAGCTCAGATAGGATTTGATCTTGTCGATGTTCAAGCCGTTCTTGTCTTTGTTCAAATCGGTCCATCTGAATCCCAATATCTTCGTCAAATGATGTATGAGCTGGCTCAAATGAATGTGTTTCCTCAAAGGGACAGATCGGAGGAGATTGAGTACCCCTAAAGACTGGTGTTTCCGGTTCTGGTTCAGGTTGAGGGGGATCGGTTCTTCTAGGCATTCTAACCCAGTTATCGTTTCTATAAACACATCTTAATCGGTGAAGTAGATTTTTATTTATTATGCTAAACCTATCTACTTTTATTACTTCTTCTTCCGGTGGTATTAGAATATCGTAGGCTTTCAGTATTCTAGTGATTATACTACCATATGGAAGCATCATGTCTTTCTTAGATAGTTCTAACATGTTTTGCTGGATAAGGTAGCCAAGATAGATGTCATGTTCTTTCATGATCAAATACATAGTTCCTAATTCTAATTGGCTTACTTCATCATGATGGTATTGTTTAGGGAGAATGATGCTAGTTAGGATATGATGAAGTACCTTAGTGTTTAGTGGCAGTAGATGTTCACAACTTTTAGGAACAAATGTTAAGTTGGGATTAGCGAAAATAGTTCCTAAGGCTTCAACATATGTTGTCCGAATAGTTTCATCATCCCATGATCCTCTAAAGTAAAGTCCTCTACTTTTTATGGGAATGCCTATCATGTGCAAATGAATTTATCCGTAATGGAGATGTGTTGTCCTAAGAGATAAGTAGACATTCTTTCTTCTTCATCTACTTGTATGTTGTTGTAAAACAATCTAACAAGTCTTGGATAGATGGGTTCATTAATTTATAAAATAGGGAGTAGATCTAAGTTTGCAAACCATTGGATTGTCTCTAAGTCTCTTAGTTCATTTAAATCAACATGTTTTCCCTTATTGACACTCCTAAGTTCGAAAGATGAAAACTTTTCAGCATGATATTTTGAATCGAAAAGGGTAAGATCAAAATCTTCCACTAATCTCCTCTTCTTGAGGATCTTCTAGACCCCATAACTACTTCTGTTTAGGAGGATAGTAATGAGCAAGAGTAAATGAATCAAAAACAGAATTTAAGGGCTTCTTAGAGAATACCTTAGTGAGATCTTCAAGAGGGGGAAAGATTGTTGATCTTTTGCTTCGAAATGAGGAGTATTTGGTATGCTATGAGGGGAGAAATGGAGGTGGAGAAGCTTTGGAAGAGTAAAGAGGGGAAAGGAGTGAGTTGGGGTCGGTTCCACCGCCGGCCCTAGCTCGGGTTAAAAAGGGGCAGAGTCGCGGGCGGTTGCACCTCTGGCTGGGGTGGTGCAATCGCTTGCAACACGTGACAGCCGGAGGTGCTACCTCCAACTAGGGCGGTGCCACCGCCTACAGGCGGTGAGCACTTGTTCTGACCGCAGTGTGATCTGATGTGCGATTTTTTGACTTGAGAAGACTTTTCATTCAGAGCAATCAAATTTACTTACGTAATTACGTAAGAGTTTTCATTTTAAGATAAGAATTTTTGCACGATCAAGATAGATCTTTTGACGTGCATACTCTCAATGTCGTACACATGTTTGTGACAGTTTGTTCAATTTGGTAAGCCTTGCAAGTTCATGACAAACTTAGTTAGTTCATGATATAGAGTTGGATTCGAAAGTTACGAACGGATGAAATCGATGGGCTCGAAAATCCAGAGGATATGTGAATTGAGAATCATGGGTTTCCAATTCTGAGAAATCAGATAGGGTTGAATCTAAATCGCATTTGTGATTTTAAATTTCTAATCTTCAACTATTATTTAGGCTAGAGAGCATCGCGAGTTCTATTTGGATCTCGGGTCATGAATATCGAGAATCGAAGGAGCAGGATATTATTTCTTTCTCCAGCTTATAACTTTTTTATGTCTTTATAGGAAAGGATGATTTTTAGGTACCCATTTGCTTTTGGGTGCCTCAAAAATAGATCTACATTGTTTATCATGTTGCATAGAATTTATCATGGTTCCTTTAGGAACCCAAATTAATTTGTTTGGACTAATTTTCTTGAATGGACAATTATGCGTTTTGTGTCCAAGTTTGCAAAAAAAGTTGCATTTGCTTTGGTGTCGAACATGTAAGATGGGGCCTTTTATTAATGTGGTTGGATTTTGGTGAGGACTTCTCACAAATCCGATTCCACTTCTTTTGGGAACGTGACCCTTGTTTGCAAGGATCATGTTCAATGACTTGCTACCAACCTCGAATTTCTTCAAGGTGTCCTTAAGTAGCAAGTTTTCCTTTTGGAGAGTTTCTAGATCATGGTATTTTGTGCATGAACTTAAATTATCATGATATTCAGTTTTTAACTTATCAAAATTACAAGTAAGACTATCATGCTCCTTTTTTAGCAATTTATATTTTCTACTAATAATCTTGCATTCATCAAATAAGTCATGGAAGGCATTTAATAATTCATCAAATGATAAATCTGCATCTATTAAATTCGTTACCTCCTCTCCGATGGCCATTAAGGCGTAATGAGCAACTTGCTCGGTGTTGGACTCCTCTTCTTCGGACGCGCTCGAGTCATCCCATGTTGCTTTGAGCGCCTTCTTCTTTGATGTTCTCTTCTTGACTTGGGGACAATCACTCTTGTAGTGTCCCGGCTTCTTGAACTCATAGCAAATAACTTGGTCCTTCTTGGGTTCAAATTTATTTTTTGTTTCATTCTTAAACTTGTTTCTTTTAATGAATTTTTTAAATTTTCTTGTTGAAAGTGCCAAGTCATCGTCATAGTCCTCATCACTTGAGTTTTCTCTCAAGTGGTCTTCTGAAATTCTAAGTGCCATATGCTTCCTGTTCTTTGGAAGGATGTCTTCTTGCTCTTCATGAGCTTTGCAAGTCATCTCGTAGGTCATTAATGACCCGATTAGTTCTTCAAGAGGGAAGTTGTTTAGATCTTTCGCCTCTTGAATAGCAGTGACTTTAGGATCCCAACTCTTAGGAAGGGATCTTAGAATCTTATTTACGAGTTCAAAATCCGAAAAACTTTTTCCGAGTCCTTTTAGACCGTTGACGACATCCGTGAAATGGGTAAACATGTCGCCAATAGTCTCACTCGGTTTCCTTTGGAAAAGTTTGAAAGAGTGTAACAAAAGGTTGATTTTTGACTCTTTCACTCTACTTGCGCCTTCGTGAGTCACTTCGAGTGTGTGCCAAATATCAAATGCGGTTTCACAAACCGAAACACGGTTGAACTCGTTTTTATCAAGTGCACAAAATAAGGCATTCATAGCCTTTGCATTAAGAGCGAATGCCTTCTTCTCCAATTCATTCCAATCGATCATTAGAAGAGAAGACTACGAAAATCCATTTTCGACAAGATTCCAAAGTTCAAAATCCATAAAAATAAGAAAGATCCTCATTCGGGTCTTCCAATAGGTGTAGTCCGTCCCATTGAACATGGGTGGACGTGTAATAGAGTGGCCCTCTTGGTTTCCGGCGTATGCTATCTCTCTTGGGTTTTAATTCGTTTGAGAGTTAACCCCGCTCTGATACCAATTGTTAGGATCAAGAGCACTAAGAGGGGGGGGGGGTGAATTAGTGCAGCGGAAATCTTTCGATGATAAAAAAATGTTTGAACGATAAACACGATTTCGGTGTGAAAGCCGATTCTAAGATTACTTTAACTTAAGATCAAGCGAGATGACGTTAAAGTCAATCTATGAAGGCAGTTTGCAGTTATGATGAAAACCAGAATATAAGCGCAAACTGAAATATGACGTTCGTACGAAGAAACTGATTTACGTCTAAATGCTGATTCGTAAATCACTTGATTAGGCGAGATGCAGCTTAAGCAAGGATATAAAGGCAGTTTGCAGTTAAGATAGAAATCAAAACGTAAACGCAAACTGAAATATGATGATCATACGAAAAAATAGATTTACATCTAAACGCTGATTCGGAAAGTGCAAAGCTTGAAACCCGATCGTATATGCGTAGAAAGCAGTAAGCTTTAGAGGAGGTTTGCAGTAAAGATAATATGCTCAAAGTAAATGCAAACCGAGATTTAGAGTGGTTCGGTCAATCTTGACCTACTCCACTTTTGGCTTCCTCCACCGACGAGGTCACCGACATCAACTAGAGGCCTTCCTTCAATAGGCGAAGGCCAACCACCCTTTTACAGCTTCACTCCTTTTGACGGGCTTAGGAGACAACCCTTACAGAATTTTCTCTTCTCTCTTTACAGCTCAGAACTTGGAAGAAAAGAGGGAGAAGAACTTTTGGCCTTTACAACAATTTTGAGCTCTAAAAATCAAAGAACAAGATCAAGATTTCGGTGTGTATTCTGTATGCTTTCAGTGCTGAATGAGTGGGGTATTTATAGGCCCCAACCTAGTTCAAATTTGGAGCTCAAAACTGTCAATTCCCGGAATTCCGGGATCAGGCGGTTGCACCTCCTGACCAGAGCGGTTGCACCGCCTAGCAGAGCTCGAAGACTAAGCCTCTAGGCGGTGCCACTTCCTGTCAGGGGCGGTTGCACCTCCTGCCAGAGCTCGAAGACCGAGCTCAGGCGGTGCATCCTCCTGACTGAGGCGGTTGCACCGCTCAACCAGTGCTCAGAGACTAAGCCTAGGCGGTGCCACCTCCTGTCAAGGGAGGTTGCATTGCCCAGTCTCGCTCGAAGACTGAGCCCAGGCGGTGCCACCGCTTGGCTGGAGCGGTTGCACCTCCCAGTCTCGCTCGGAGACTGAGCCCAGGCGGTGCAACCTCTTGCCTTGGGCGGTTCAACCGCCTGGCAGAAATCAGGGTCCGAATGGGTTGATCCATTCGGCCCAATTTGGGTTTTTCAGGGGCCTAATTGCCCCAAGATTAAGTTAATGGGATCACCTCCCATTTCCAACTTAATCATTGTGCTAACTACGACATTCCCTAAGACATTTACTGCAACTTGCTCCGGTGCGTCAATCGCTTCTTCCGGCGAGCTTCCGGCGAACTTCCGTCGATCATCCGATGAACCCTCGGTGATGCTCCTGTGGACTTTCGAAAAACTCCTGGACTTGCGACGATCCACTTGGCGAGTTCCGACGAGCTTCTTTGGCAAGCTCATGGACTTCTCGGATTTGTTCCTGCAGAACCTCCGACGACTGTCCGAACTTCCGTCGAACTCTCGAACTCCCAACGTGATTATTGTCTTGACTCCGGCGCAACTCCTACTGCATGTCTTACTTTTATCGTAGTTAATCTTGCACACTTATCTCAACATATGGATTATATAATAAATGACAATTGACTTCATCATCAAAATCCGAGATTCAACATTTGCTTTATTATGAATTATATGAATCTTGATCGTGAACTTGTTAAGAAGAATTTTAATGAACCATGAATCATATCTTTGGTATTCATGAATTGATCCTTATTGATATATTTCATGAATTCTTTGCATATTTAGCTTGTTGAATGGTTGAAATTTTTAGCCATTGAGTTCTCCCTTTCTTTTTGACTTTGATAAAGGGGGAGAAGGTTTTGCTAGCTTGTGCATTGAAAATGAAAGTAAACTTCCTAGCATGCTAAGGAAGTAAAACTTGCAAGCTTGCACTTCTCAAAAAGAGAAGAAAGATCTTGCCTATCGAAAGAAGCAAAAAGTGCAAAACTTATAAAACTTGCAACAAAATTGCTCTTGCCATTCTTTGTATCAAAAATAGGTTGATATCCTTAAAAGCATCGCATTAAATTTTTTAGTGTATCGCAATGTATCACATGTATCGCAAATTGAAAATTTTGAGACTATTATCATATTATGTTTAACAATTGATATCTTTCATTGATATGATAAATTATCATCTCATGATGTATCGCATAATGATATCATGATTTGTGATTGTATCATGTGATCCTTGGTGAATTTTCACATTGATATCCTTCATGAAATAATTTCTTTGCATTACTGTCTTGTATGCATCATGTGATAATTGAAATATTGATTGATGCAAAGTTGATGTAAAAGTCTAAATCATTGGTTCCTCTCCTTCTTTTTGACATTGACAAAGGGGGAGAAAGTTATTGCTAGCTTGCACACTTGAATGAAGAATTTGCTAGCTCGATCATTGTAATGAAAAAATTTGCTATATCAAACATCATAAATATTGTTACTTGCAAAGAAAAGCAAAGTGCAATCTTGCACAAAAATTCAAGTGTTGAATTGCCATGATTGAACTTAAGAATCTTGCTATGCTTTTGTGCTTATATGTTGTGATGAAAATCTAGCTTCATGTTGCAAAAACTTGCATATCTTTTAAAATAGCTAGAGCTACTTCTCCTTTTTATTGATGACATAGGGGGAGAAGTATATTGATGACTTCATGCACTGAATTGAATATTTTATATATTTGCATGATGGTTTAAATAACATGTGATGAATGTTACTTGGATTTGGGATAATCCAAGTGTTCTATCAATGACATATTGATAATGGGAGTTTGGTTAAACTCCGGGGAGTTAAGGTTAACTCCGTTAGTCATCAATTATTTGTCATCATCAAAAAGGGGGAGATTATTGAATCTCGGATTTTGATGATGAAACTAATTGATTGTGTTTAGATGTTTAACTACATTTTGAGTGATGCAGGTCTACTCGATCAAGATTAGACAGTTGACGCAGAAGGAATTGACGTTGCGCTAGAGGAGATCACATCAAGATATTGGACGGTAGAAGGCTTCGGACGTCGGACATCGGGCCAAGGAGAGCGAAATTGCGCCAAGGATATCGGGGTTGCAGAGGTCAACCACCGATTGGGCAACAAGCCACAAGAGAGAACGATGCGCTAAAGAATCGGACAAAGCGCTAACCAATGACGTGTCGGGCAACGGAATGTCAATTCGCGTTGTAATAATTGTCTAGATCGGAGTAGAGTTTTGGCTTGTGTGTGCAGGATTAACTACGATAACGACGAAGACATAAAGCGAAACAAAGTGTCGGAGTCAAGCGCAAAGGATTCATTGCGAGTTCGAGAGTTCGACAGAAGTTCGACAGAATGGGCGGTGGCACCGCCTAGCACTCGAGAGGTCCGGCGGTGGCACCACCGGACTGGGCGGTGGCACCGTCGGACTGGGCGGTGGCACTGCCAATACAATGTCAGTGTCAGACACTGATAGGTGGTGGCACCGCCAGCCTCGTAAACCCAAGAGAATTTTAGAGCCCAAATTTGAATCCTCTTGGGGCCTATAAATACCCCTCAATTCTCAGTAGAGAACACAACCTTTGAGAAGCAAGAGATTGAGATAAAAGTCTTAGCAAAATCTTTAGCAAGTTTTTGTTTTCAATAGCTTGAGTGTTCACCTCCCTCTTTCTCTTTGAAAATTTGTAAGAGTGTGAACCACTTGTAAAAGTTTGTAAGAGGGGTATTTGTCCTTCCCCTTCAAAGTGATTTGCTAGTAGAAGTTGGGAGTCTCATTGAAGAAGGCTTCGTAAGTGGATGTAGGTCATTTTGACCGAACCACTTTAAATTGGTGTGTTCCTTGAATGTGTGAGTTCTTGCTTTTTTGAAACCATTATTTACATAGCAGAAAGCTTTCGGTTTTCATCTTCTCACTTTACTCGAGCTACTTTCTCTAAGTCATTGACGAATTGAAATCTCTACACATTTATGAAATTGTTTTTATACTTACGAGTTTTAATCCACTGCACTAATTCACCCCCACTTCTTAGTGCCGCTCTGATCCTAACAGTTTTCAATGAGATTTCCGAAATCAAGAAAAATGATTTTGATGATAATGTTAATTTCGATTCTTTGAATTTAAATGAAACCCCTTCTCCAACTAGCAACTTGGATGCATCCACTTCCAAAACACCCTTACCCAAGGATTGGAAGTATGTAGATGCTCATCCTAAGGAGCTAATCCTAGGAGACACATCTAAGGGGGTTCAAACACGTTCTTCTCATAAAAATTTTTGTGCCAACACCGCTTTTCTCTCCCATATTGAACCTAAATGTATTGACGAAGCCATGAAAGATGATTCATGGATTATCGCAATGCAAGATGAGTTAAATCAATTTGAGAGAAATAAGGTGTGGAAGCTTGTTCCTAGGCCAAATGACCATTTAGTTATTAGTACTAAATGGGTCTTTAGAAACAAGCAAGATGAATCTGGTATCGTGGTTAGAAACAAGGCTAGATTAGTGGCCAAAGGTTTCAACTAAGAAGAAGGTATCTATTACGAAGAAACCTTCGCTCCTGTGGCTAGATTAGAAGCCATAAGGATGCTCCTTGCCTATGCTAGTAATAAAAATTTTAAGTTGTTTCAAATGGATGTTAAAAGCGCTTTTCTTACTGGCTTTATTTCTGAAGAAGTTTATGTTGAACAACCTCCCGGATTTGAAAATAATAGCCTCCCTAATCAGGTATTTAAATTAACTAAAGCTCTCTATGGTTTAAAACAAGCCCCAAGGGCTTGGTATGATAGACTTAGTACTTTTCTTATTGAAAATAATTTCACAAAAGGCAAGGTCGATACTACATTGTTTATCAAAAATTTTGAAAATAATTTTCTCATTGTTCAGATTTATGTTGATGACATTATCTTCGGTTCTACGAATGAATCTCTTTGTGAATCTTTTGCTGAAACCATAAGTCTTGAATTTGAAATGAGTTTGATGGGAGTATTAACATTTTTCTTAGGCTTACAAATTAAGCAACTAAGTAATGAGATCTTTATTAGTCAAACTAAATATGCCTTAGATCTGCTAAAAAGTTTTAATATGAATAGCTCAAAAGCTATTAATACTCCTATGATTACCTCCACTAAGTTAGAAGTTGATGAAAGTGGAGAAAGCTTCGATCAAAAAACTTATAGGGGTATGATAAGAAGTTTACTTTACCTCACTGCAACTAGACCAGATATCATGTTCAGTGTATGACTTTGTGCTAGGTTTCAATCAAACCCTAAGATATCTCATTTTAAAGCGGTTAAAAGAATACTTAGATATCTTAAAGGTACCACAAATCTAGGATTATGGTATCCAAATTCTGAGAATTTTGAGTTAATTGAGTATGCTGATGCAGATTTTGCTGGGTGTAGATTAGATAGAAAAAGCACATTAGGATCATGTCAATTTTTGGGACATTCCCTTGTTTCCTGGTCATCTAAAAAATAAAACTCGGTTGCACTATCAACAACCGAAGCTGAGTATATTGCGGCTAGTGCATGTTGTGCACAAGTTATGTGGATGAAAAACACCTTAGAAGATTATAAAGTCCATCTTAAAAACATTCCCATTAAGTGTGATAACACAAGTGCAATATGTTTAACAAAGAATCTCATTCAACACTCAAGAATAAAACATATTGATATTAGACATCACTTCATACGAGATTATATCACTAATCATGATGTAATCATACAGTTCATTGATACTAAGCATCAACTAGCTGATATTTTTACAAAACCTCTAAGCGAAGAATAATTTGATTTCATGAGAAGATAATTAGGAATGTTAATGTGTCCGAATGCATAAACTTGTTAAAATCATTTTTCGGACTTTATCGATTGAATGATCAAATCACTTGATTGTCATTACATGCCTAAAATTACATGTTGGAAATTATGTGTTTTGGATACAAAAATTTCCATAATAATGAGCATGTTTTGTTTTCATGATTGTATTTGAAAATCTATAGTATAGTCTTGTCCGAATGTATGAAAGTGTTAGTTTCATTTTCAGATTCTCTTAACTTGTGGTATCCTAACAATCAGATTTTCTCGATATATTATCCTATTCCGAACTTAATAAGCATATGTCATATCGAGTTTGATTCTCATCATTGATTTTTGACATATAGAATCAACTAGCAAATACATCTCTCATACACTTATCATGTGAAAAATATTTTTTTTGAGAAATGGATTTGATGAAATGATTCCTACTTGTAAATTCCTTCTTGAAATATGGATGATAGTGTTTTTACTTGCAAGAATTTGTTTCACATACATATCTTGATCCTTGTAAAAATGAAGTATGATTTTATCTCTCACCGATTTTAACTTCCTCCTTTATGCAAATAGGCTTCCTACTTCATGCAAAAAGATAATAACAAGTAAAAAGGCAAAGCTATCTCAATGTCATGTTTTCCTTGAGATATTTACATAATTGGTACCCTATCACTCACTGTTGGAAAATGACATGAACCTAGTTATGGCATGAATAAATACCGCACTTATGCTTAAAATTTGCTTATATCGTTCTCGTTTTTGTTGATGACAAAGGGGGAGAGATATATGAATTGATGCTATGAGTATTGATGCTATGATTATGCCATGCTTGCATCATCGAAAATATATGAATTGATGATAACTATGATTGCCATAGTTGCATTATACCATGTTTGCATCATGTTAAGATATCAAGAACATGCATCGTAATTTTACGTGTTGATATCTTACCATGTGATGAAATGCTACGATTGCTAAACACTTGAAATGTTTGCTTTAAGTTAAAATATCAAAAGCTTAAATTGTAAATTTACATGTTGATATCTTATGTTGAACTACTACCATCATTCATATTTGAAATGTAAAACTTGAGAATGGATGTCAAGTCTTGACATCATTTTCAGTAAGATATATCGTGATAGGAATCATGATGGGAGTAATTGATAAGGTTAAGAGTTCTTAACTTATCAATAAGTCTATTGAATTCAAAGGCCTTGAATTTAAGAATGACTTATCTCAAGTATGGCATATAGATGGGGGAGTTAAGGTTAACTCTGTTATCAATTGATTGTAATCATCAAAAAGGGGGAGATTGTTGAATCTCGGATTTTGATGATGAAGTCAATTGTCATTTGGTATCTAATCCATATGTTAAGATAAGTGTGCAGGATTAACTACGATGGAAGAAAGACATGTAGCAGGAGTTGCATCGGAGTCAAGACTATGATCACGTTGGGAGTTCGAGAGTTCGACGGAAGTCCGGACGATCATCGGAGGTTCTACGGGAACAAATCCGAGAAGTCTAGGAGCTTGCCAAAGAAGCTCGTCGGAACTCACCTAGTGGATCATCGCAAGTCCAGGAGTTTGCCGAAAGTCCGTCGGAGCATCGCTAAAGGTTCGTCGGATGTTTGCTGGAAGCTCGCCGGAAGAAGCGATTGACACACCGGAGCAAGTTGTAGTAAATGTCTTAAGAAATGTCGTAGTTAGCATGTAAATTAAGTTAGGAATGGGAGGTGTTCCCATTAACTTAATCTGGGGGCAATTAGGCCCTTGACAGACCCAAATTGGGCCGAATGGATCAACCCATTCGGACCAAAATTCCTGCTAGGCGATGGCACCGCCAGGGTCGGTGGTAGCACCGCCAGGGTCGGTGGTGGCACCGCCAGGGTCGGCGGTGGCACCGCTAGGAGAGGGTCTCCCAGCGAGACTAGGCGGTGCAACCGCCCTAGTCAAGCGGTGGCACTGCCTAGGTTCAGTCTCCGAGCGAGACTGGGCGGTGCAACCGCCCCTGTCAGGCGGTGGCACCGCCTAGAGGCTCAGTCTCCGAGCTGCCAGGCGGTTGTACCGCCCTAGTCAGGAGGTGGTACCGCCAGGACCCCGAAAAATCGGGAAAAGATATTTTTGAGCTCCAAATTCAAACTAGTTTGGGGCCTATATATACCCCACCCTTTCCTATATGAAAAGCCATCGAAAATCCAATCTTACTTTGTGATTTTTAGAGCTCAAAAGTGTTTTAAAGGCTAGAAGTTCTCCTCGCTCTTTTTCCGGGTTTTGATCTTTCAAGAGAGGAGAGAAAAGTTTGTAAGGGTTATCTCCTAAGCCCGTCAAAAGGAATAAAACTGTAAAAGGGTGGTAGGCCTTCGCCTATTGAAGGAAGGCCTCTAGTGGACGTCGGTGACCTCGTTGGTGGAGGAAGCCAAAAGTGGATGTAGATATAGGTCAAGATTGACCGAACCACTCTAAATCTCGATTTGTATTTACTTTGAGCATCTTATCTTTACTGCAAACCTCCTCAATAGCTTACTGCCTTCTGCTCATTTACGAACGTGTTTCATAGTTAAGTATTTTCCGAATCGGCGTTAAGACGGAAATCGATTTTATCGTACGAACATCATATTTCAGTTTGCGCTTACATTCTGATTTCTTTCTTAACTGCAAACTGCCTTCCTTACTTTACTTCAAATACATTTTCGTAAGCTTACAAAGTTATTATCTGCACGAAACGACTTTTACGTCGGAATCGGATTTCAATGTACGAATGCAGTTTTAATCATCGAAAGTTTTCCGCTGCACTAACTCACCCCCCCCTAGTGCTCTTGATCCTAACTAGAATAAATCAATCATCATATCATATATGATACTCAAACATTCATAAATTCATAATACATTATTTTAGCAACAAATCATAGTATTTCAAATCATGATGATATCTAAATGTCAAATTATATTACATCCTATCATGTAAATACCAAAATACATGATTCATATAGTAAATCTCCTCTTTAAATAAAATACCAAGAAAATTTGTAGGGGTAAAAGAAAGAGATATTGATTAAGAAAAAATCTCAAGTAATTCCAAGAGATCAAGATCATCATTTGAATAAAAATCATTAAAATTTAATTTATCAAATCATCAAAATTATTTTCAAGAGATTCAAAATAACATAAGTTGATTTATCAATCTCTTGAGATGCTAGCGATTTTCTTTCTCCCCTTTTTTTATTGTAAACAAGAAGGAAGAATTTTTAATAGTGTAATTTATTTTTTTCTTCTATCAATTCTCTAAGCATCAAATAAATACAAAGGTAATCATATGAAAATTATGGCATGAGAGATGAAAGATCAAGAAGGATCAATTCGTGAATGATTCATTTTGATAAATCTCCTTTTTAGTAAATAATAAATCTTAGGAGATTAAATGGTCAATGATCTTCAACGCTAATCCCATGTTATAAATTCTGAGAAATTAAGAGAAAAACCATGATTTATTTTCAACTCTTTCAATTTGTCAAATTAACAAAGTCACTTTAATAGTTCAAGAATATAATCATTAATCTCTTTTAAAAAATCGATAAGATAAAGAAAAAAATTTCAAGAAAAATATTTTCCGCTTTTTAGTTATTTTAATTTAAGTGATTGATTTTATATATGCATGCCCTTGTCTTTTTTATCAAATCAAAACATATATCATCGTTTAAAATGAAAGTGCAAGATTTATCATAAAATTCATCAAGATCAATAAATCGCAAAAATCATGTATAACTTCAAAATCTCATGCATAGAATAAAATCATCAATCATGGTATCGAAACATTTAACATTTTCATTACATCATTATGCATCATTAAATCATCAAGCATGATTTCATTGAGCATTTTCAATCAAAGTTGGAAATCATTAATTTAGATACACAATATTTTTTCTTAAAAACATACATAAGATTAATCATTAGATTTAAAACTAATATTTTATTATATTTTCATAAAACATGCAATCGTCATTATCATTTTCAAAATTACTAGCATGATCCCCAAAATAAAATTTTGTTTATTACATCATGCAATATATATATATATATATATATATATATATATATATATATATTCTAGGAAAATTTAAAACAGCTCATGTAATGCATTATGTAATTTCGAAATAAAGCAAAGAGGTTTTGGTTACCTCGTCGTCGAAAGTCGTTAAGGCATAGTTTGCCTCCTCGCCTTTGTTGGTTTATTCTTCATCTTCGGATGATATTGATTCGTCCCAAAGTGCTTTCTTCTTCTTGCGTTCATAGCAAGTAGTTACATTTTTTTCAAATTTATTTTTATTCTTTGATTCTTGTTTTACGAAATTTTTAAGAATTATTATGAGAAGTTCAAGGTCATCATCATCATTACTTGAGTTATTACTAAAGTGGTATTCTATTATTCAAAGTGCTAAATCCTTTCTGTTCTTTGGAAGGTGGTTCTCATGTTCATCAAGTGCATCATGAGTTATTTCGTAGGTCATTAAGGACCCGATAAGTTCTTCAAGTGAAAATTTATTTAAATCCTTTATTTCTTGTATTGTTGTTACTTTTGATTCTCAATTTTTAGAAAGAGATCTTAAGATTTTGTTAACAAGTTCAAAATTAGAAAAATATTTAAACCATTAATGACATCCGTAAAACGGGTGTATATGTCAACAACGGTTTCGCTTGACTTTATTCGAATAAGTTTAAAATCATGCATTAAAAGATTTATCTTAGAATCTTTTACTCTACTAGTACCTTTGTATGTGATTTCGAGAGTGTGCCATATATTGAAAGTCGTTTAGCAAGTAGAAACCCGATTAAACTTAGTTTTATCCAAAGAGCAAAATAGAGCATTCATAGCTCTAGCATTTAAGGAAAAAGTTTTCTTCTCCAAATCATTCCATTCTTTCATTTGAGTAGAAGACTATTGAAATCAACTTTCGATAATATTTCATAAATTCAAATCCATAGAAAGCAAGAAAACTCTCATTCGAGTTTTCTAATAAGTGTAGTCCGTCCCATTGAAGATGGGAGGACAAACAAGAGAAAAGCCCTCTTGAAAGCCAAAAAGAGTCATTTCTCTTGAGTGTTAAACCAAATGAGAAATAACATTGGCTCTGATACTAACTGTTAGGAATGAGTCGGCACTAAGCGGGGGGGGGGGGGGGGGGGGGGGGGGGGGTGAATTAGTGCAGCGGTAAAAATTACGTCAGTTCAAATTCTCATTGCGATTAAATTTATTTTAGAAGATGTTAACTTAAAAGCATATGAAAGAGTGTAGTGGATATAAAGCAAGTAAAGAAGGGCAGTTTGCAATAAACCGAGTTATAGTGGTTCGGTCGTTGTGACCTACATCCACTCCACCGATTCCTCTTCTATCGAGGCCACCGGCATCCACTAATGATATTCCTTTAATAGGCGGAGATCAACCTCCTTCTTACAACTCTATTCTCCTTTTGCAGGCTCAGGAGAGAACCTTTATATACCCTTTTTACAAAGCTTCTCTCACACTCTCCCTTAGAATCGTCTCTAAACTTTAGGAGGAGGGATTCTATACTTTACAAGGGTTTTCAACCCTAGAAACACAGAATTTTTGTTCACTTTTCTTATGACTCCATGTAGGAATAGTTGGGGGTATTTATAGACCTTAAATGGCTTTAAAACTTAGAGCCAAAATTTAAATCCCTGAAATTTCAGGGTACGGGCGGTACCATCGCCTGCACTGGGTGGTACCACCGCTTGCAACCTGACACTGGGCGGTACCACCATCTAGTCTAGCAGTACTACCATCTAGTCTAGCAGTACCACTACCTAGAAGACTATGTCTGGGCAGTACCACCACCCAGATGTTGAATCTCGGATTTTGATGATGAAGTCAATTGTCATTTGTTGTCTAATGTATGTGTTGAGATAAGTGTGCAGGATTAACTACGATGAAAGTAAGACATGCAGCAGGAGTTGCGCCGGAGTCATGACAATGATCACGTTGGGAGTTCGAGAGCTCGACGGAAGTTCGGACAGTCGTCGGAGGTTCTGCGGGAACAAATCCGAGAAGTCCAGAAGCTTGCCGAAGGAGCTCGTTGGAACTTGCCAAGTGGATCATCGCAGTCCAGGAGTTTGCCGGAAGTCCGCAGGAGCATCACCGAGGGTTCATCGGATGATTGACGGAAGTTCGTCGGAAACTCGCTGGAAGAAGCGAGTGACGCACCGAAGCAAGCTGCAGAATATGTATTAGGAAATAATCGTAGTTAGCACTTTGATTAAGCTAGAAATGGGAGGTGATCCCATTAGCTTAATCCTGGGGCAATTGGGCCCCTGAAGAACTCAAATTGGGTCGAATGGTTCAACCCATTCGGACCCAGGTTGCTGTGGGAGGTGCAACCGTCCAGGCAGGGAGGTAGCACCGCCCAGGCTATGTCTCCCAGCGAGACTGGGCGGTGCAACCGCCCTAGCCAAGAGGTGCAACCACCCAGGGCTCAGTCTCCGAGCGAGACTGGGCGGTGCAACCTCTCCAGTCAGGCGGTGCAACCGCCTGAGCTCGGTCTTCGAGCTCTGGCAAAGAGGTGCAACTGCCCCTGACAGAGGTAGCACTGCCCAGAGGCTCAGTCTTCGAGCTCTGCCAGGCGGTGCAACCTCTCCAGTCAGGAGGTGCAACCGCCTGATCCCGGAATTCCGGGATTTGATCGTTTTGAGCTCCAAATTTGAACTGGGTTGGGGCCTATAAATACCCCACCCATTCAGCACTGAAAAGATACAGACCTACACCGAATTCTTGATCTTTTCTGTGATTCTAAGAGCTCAAATTTGTGTAAAGTCCAAAAGTTCTCCTCTTTCTGTTCTTCAAGTCTTGAGTTGTAAAGAGAGGAGAGAAAGGTTCTGTAAGGGTTGTCTCCTGATCCCGTCAAAAGGAGTGAAACTGTAAAAGGGCAGTTGGCCTTCGCCTATTGAAGGAAGGCCCCCAGTTGACGTCGGTGACCTCGTCGGTGGAGGAAGCCAAAAGTGGAGTAGGTCAAGACTGACCGAACCACTCTAAATCTCTGGTTTGCTTTTATTTTGAGCACTTTATCATTACTGCAAACCTCCTACATAGCTACTGCTCTTCTGCGCTTTTACGAACGAGTTTCTTTACAGTTTACGTTTATGTCTTGATTCCACTTGTAACTGCAAACTGTCTTCTGCGCTTTTACGAACGAGTTTTTTTGCAGTTTACATTTATGTTTTGATTCTATTTATTACTGCAAACTGTCTTCTGCAATTTTACGAACGAGTTTCAAGGTTTAGACGAAAATCTGCATTTAGACGTAAAACTGCATTTAGACGTAAATCGGCTTTCCTCGTACAATCATCAGATTTCAGTTTACGTTTACGTCTTGATTTCAACTGCATACTGCCTTCTGCGAGTTTACAAACGAGTTTCAAAGTTCAGACGTAAATCTGCGTTTAGACGTAAATCTGCTTTTTGCAGATTACTTTTTGAGCAGCACACTATCTTTATACTTCTGCTTAAACTGCTTTTGATCTAAACAAGTGATTTATGAATCGGCACTTAGACGTAAACCTGTTTCTTCGTACGAACGTCGGATTTCAGTTTGCGCCGATATTTTGGTTTTCTTTATAGCTGCAAACTGCCTGCATAGATTGACTGCAATCTTGCTTAGTATCAACTTTCATATAGAGCTGTCTTTATCGTTCAATCGCAGCTTTCGATTTTAATCGTACAAAGTTATCCGCTACACTAATTCACCCCCCCCTCTTAGTGCTCTCGATCCTAACAATTGGTATCAGAGCCCGGTTAACTCTCAAACGGATTAAAACCCAAGAGAGATGGCTTACGCCAGAAACCAAGAGGGCCATTCTATTACACGTCCACCCATGTTTAATGGGACGGACTACACCTATTGGAAGACCCGAATGAGGATCTTTCTTATTTCTATGGACGTTGAAATCTGGAATCTTGTCGAGAATGGTTTTTTAAAGTCTTCTCTTCCAATGATCGATTGGAACGATTCGGAGAAGAAGGGTTTCGCTCTTAATGCAAAGGCTATGAATGCCTTATTTTGCGCACTTGATAAAAACGAGTTTAATCGTGTTTCGATTTGTGAAACTGCATTTGATATTTGGCACACACTCGAAGTGACTCATGAAGGCACAAGTAGAGTGAAAGAGTCAAAAATCAATCTTTTGTTACACTCTTTCGAACTTTTTCGGATGAAACCGAGTGAGACTATTGGCGACATGTTTACCCGTTTCACGGATGTTGTCAACGGTCTAAAAGGACTCGGAAAAAGTTTTTCAGATTTTGAGCTCGTAAATAAGATTCTAAGATCCCTTCCTAAGAGTTGGGATCCTAAAGTCACTGCTATTCAAGAGGCAAAAGATCTAAACAACTTCCCTCTTGAAGAACTAATTAGGTCATTAATGACCTACGAGATGACTTGCAAAGCTCATGAAGAGCAAGAAGACATCCTTCCAAAGAACAGGAAGGATATGGCACTTAGAACTTTGGAAGATCACTTGAAAGAAAACTCAAGTGATGAGGACTGTGATGATGACTTGGCACTTCTGACAAGAAAATTTAAAAAATTCATTAAAAGAAACAAGTTTAAGAATGACACTAAAAGTAAACTTGAACCCAAGAAAGACCAAGTTATTTGCTATGAGTGCAAAAAGCCGGGACACTATAAGAGTGATTGTCCCCAAGCCAAAAAGAGAACAACAAAAAAGAAGGCGCTCAAAGCAACATGGGATGATTCGAGCGCGTCTGAAGAAGAGGAGTCCAACACCGAGCAAGTTGCTCATTACGCCTTAATGGCCATCGGAGAGGAGGTAACGAATTTATTAGATGCTGATTTATCTTTCGATGAATTATTAAATGCCTTCCATGACTTATTTGATGAATGCAAAATTATCAATAGAAAATATAAATTGCTGAAAAAGGAGCATGAAAGTCTTACTTGTGATTTTGATAAGTTAAAAATTGAATATCATGATAGTTTAAATTCATGTATCAAATGTCATGATCTAGAAACTCTCCAAAAAGAAAACCTGCTACTTAAGGACACCTTGAAGAAATTCGAGGTTGGTAGCAAGTCATTGAACATGATCCTTGCAAACAAGGGTCACGTTCCAAAAAGAAGTGGAATTGGATTTGTGAGAAGTCCTCACCTAAATCCAACCACCTTTATAAAAGGCCCCATCTTACATGTTCAACACCAAGCAAAATGTAACTTTTGTTACAAAATTGGACATAAGACGCATTATTGTCCATTCAAGAAAATTAGTCCAAACAAATTGATTTGGGTTCCTAAAGGAACCATGATAAACTCTATGCAATATGATAAACAATGTAGATCTATCCTTCAGGCACCCAAAAGCAAATGGGTACCTAAAAATTATCCTTTCTTGTAGAAACCCACACCATCGCAAGCTAGGAGCAAGAGATGATACCTTGATAGTGGATGCTCAAGGCATATGACCGGAGATCCATCTCAATTCTCTAAGCTCACTAGCATAGACGAAGGCTATGTCACCTTCGGAGACAACAACAAGGGTAAAATCATTGGCAAAGGAACCATAGGTAACAAATCCAACTTCTTTATTGAAGATGTTTTGTTAGTTGATGGTTTGAAACATAACCTCTTGAGCATTAGTCAATTATGTGATAAAGGATATACTGTCAAATTCTAATCTAATGCTTGCATCATTGAAAAACCACATAAGAACATGTCTATGATTGCATTAAAACAAAATAACGTATACACTATTAACATCAGTAATTTATGTGATGAAATGTGTTTTGCGGTTATGAATGAGGATGCTTGGCTATGGCATAGAAGATTAGGTCATGCTAGCATGAAACTAATCACTCAAATATCATCTAGAGAACTTGTAAGAGGAATTCCTCATATCAAGTTCATCAAAGATAATGTATGTGATGCTTGCCAATTCGGTAAACAAATTAAGGGTAGTTTCAAAGCTAAGAATCAAATAAGCACCTCTAGGCCCCTACAATTGATCCATATGGACTTATTCGGACCAATATCTACATCGAGTCTTGGAGGTAGCAAGTACGCCTTTGTCATTGTTGATGACTATAGCAGATATACATGGACCTACTTCTTAAAACAAAAAAATGAATGCTTTAAATACTTTACCTAAAAATGATATGGTTGCTATTACTGATGTTATGATTAGGCCATACCTGCTATCACTGATAATGATATGGTTGCTATTACTGATGTTATGATTAGGCCATACCTGCTATCACTGATAATGATATGGTTGCTATTACTAATGTTATGATTAGGCCATACCTGCTATCACTGATAATGATATGGTTGCTATTACTGATGTTGATATGGTTGCTATCACTGATGCTATGATTAGGCCATACTTGCATCACCAAGAAATATATGATTGCCATATGTCCTGTATCAAGATATCAAACAAAAATTTGCATCGTACGAACTGATATCTTACCATGTGATGCAATGCTACACTTGCTAAAATATTCGAAATGTGTACATCATGTAATGATATCAAAATCTTGCTTCACAGTTTTACATGTCGATATCTTACAATATGATGAATTGCTACACTAACCATCATTTAAACTTGTTATATTTGAAAATGTATGTCAAGCCTTGACATCATCTTCAAAGAGATACATTATGATAGGAATCATGATGGGAATATGTCTCTTGAATTTATAAAGTTTTTAAATTCAATAAGTATGGCATATAGACAGGGGGAGTTAAGGTTAACTCCATTATCAATTGATTGTCATCATCAAAAAGGGGGAGATTGTTGAATCTCGGATTTTGATGATGAAGTCAATTGTCATTTGTTGTCTAATGTATGTGTTGAGATAAGTGTGCAGGATTAACTACGATGAAAGTAAGACATGCAACAGGAGTTGCGCCGGAGTCATGACAATGATCACGTTGGGAGTTCGAGAGCTCGACGGAAGTTCGGACAGTCGTCGGAGGTTCTGCGGGAACAAATCCGAAAAGTCCATAAGCTTGCCAAAGGAGTTCGTCGGAACTTGCCAAGTGGATCGTCGCAGTCCAGGAGTTTGCCGGAAGTTCGCAGGAGCATCACCGAGGGTTCATCGGATGATCGACGGAAGTTCGCCAGAAACTCGCCGGAAGAAGCGAGTGACGCACCGAAGCAAGCTGCAGAATATGTCTTAGGAAATAATCGTAGTTAGCACTTTGATTAAGCTAGAAATGGGAGGTGATCCCATTAGCTTAATCTTGGGGCAATTGGGCCCCTAAAGAACTCAAATTGGGTCGAATGGTTCAACCCATTCGGACCCAGGTTGCTGTGGGAGGTGCAACCGCCCAGGCAGGGAGGTAGCACCGCCCAGGCTATGTCTCCCAGCGAGACTGGGCGGTGCAACCACCCCAGCCAAGAGGTGCAACCGCCCAGGGCTCAGTCTCCGAGCGAGACTGGGCGGTGCAACCTCTCCAGTCAAGCGGTGCAACCGCCTGAGCTCGGTCTTCGAGCTCTGGCAGAGAGGTGCAACCGCCCCTGACAGAGGTAGCACCGCCCAGAGGCTCAGTCTTCGAGCTCTGCCAGGCGGTGCAACCTCTCCAGTCAGGAGGTGCAACCGCCTGATCCCGGAATTCCGGGATTTGATCGTTTTGAGCTCCAAATTTGAACTGGGTTGGGGCCTATAAATACCCCACCCATTCAGCACTGAAAAGATACAGACCTACACCGAATTCTTGATCTTTTCTGTGATTCTAAGAGCTCAAATTTGTGTAAAGTCCAAAAGTTCTCCTCTTTCTGTTCTTCAAGTCTTGAGTTGTAAAGAGAGGAGAGAAAGGTTCTGTAAGGGTTGTCTCCTGATCCCGTCAAAAGGAGTGAAACTGTAAAAGGGCAGTTGGCCTTCGCCTATTGAAGGAAGGCCCCTAGTTGACGTCGGTGACCTCGTCGGTGGAGGAAGCCAAAAGTGGAGTAGGTCAAGACTGACCGAACCACTCTAAATCTCTGGTTTGCTTTTATTTTGAGCACTTTATCATTACTGCAAACCTCCTACATAGCTACTGCTCTTCTGCGCTTTTACGAACGAGTTTCTTTACAGTTTACGTTTATGTCTTGATTCCACTTGTAACTGCAAACTGTCTTCTGCGCTTTTATGAACGAGTTTCTTTGCAGTTTACATTTACGTTTTGATTCTATTTATAACTGCAAACTGTCTTCTGCAATTTTACGAACGAGTTTCAAGGTTTAGACGAAAATATGCATTTAGACGTAAAACTGCATTTAGACGTAAATCGGCTTTCCTTGTACAATCATCAGATTTCAGTTTACGTTTACGTCTTGATTTCAACTGCATACTGCCTTCTACGAGTTTACAAACGAGTTTCAAAGTTTAGACGTAAATCTGCGTTTAGACGTAAATCTGCTCTTTGCAGATTACTTTTTGAGCAACACACTGTCTTTATACTTCTGCTTAAACTGCTTTTGATCTAAACAAGTGATTTACGAATCGGCACTTAGACGTAAACCTATTTCTTCGTACGAACATCGGATTTCAGTTTGAGCTGATATTATGGTTTTCTTCATAGCTGCAAACTGCCTGCATAGATTGACTGCAATTTTGCTTAGTATCAACTTTCATATAGAGTTGTCTTTATCGTTCAAACGCAGCTTTCGATTTTAATCGTACAAAGTTATCCGCTGCACTAATTCACCCCCCCCCCCTCTTAGTGCTCTCGATCCTAACACCAGACCGGTGGTACCACCGCTTGACATAGTCTTAGAGACTGTGCCATGATGATTTCACCTGTTTGGTCACTGTTTGGGCCTTTCACTTAACCCAACACATCCCAAACTTAGGTCACTGAATGGGCCTTTATCTTGGCCCAAAACAGCCCTATTTTTGACCCAGTTGGCGCCTAATTGAGTTGGTCTAATTACATTCTAAACTGACTCAATTAGACTCTAAATTGACTAAATCTAGACATAATTGATTACAAGTGAATCCTATGTTGTCCGGCATGTCATTGGTTCTTCCGGTGCTTCGTTTGATCCTTCGGCGCATCATCCTCTCCTTCGGTGTATTGCCCAATCAGCATGTTGTCTTCTCACAACATCCGATCTTCTTGGCGCAATGTTCGATCCCTTGGCCTGATACCCGAATTCACGACCCGAAGCCTTATGCCGATACATCGACCGTTCCTCCGACCGACGTCCAATCTTTTGACATGTTTGCTTCGGCCTAATGTTTGATTCCTCTTGTTTTAATCAATTTGCCTTTTCTGATTGACGTTAGCCCTACGTCACTTAAACGCACATTAGATCACAAACACTATCAATTGGTTTCATTATCAAAATCCAAGATTCAACAGTTGTGTCACTATTTAGGCCTTTCACTTTGCCCAACATAGCCTAAGCTTGGGCCCAATTGGCACTTAATTGAGTTGGCCCAAGTACAACATAATTATGTTCTAACTATGAATTTTAAAGCATACACTAAGCTAAATAAGTCCAATAAGTCTAGGTTTCTTCTGACGAGCTTCCAGCGATCTTCCAGCGAACTTCTAATGATCTCTCAGCAATGTTCCAGTGAACTCCCAGCAAGCTCCTAGACTTCACGACGATCTTCTTGGCGAGTTCCGATGAGCTTCTTTAGCAAGCTCCTAGACTTCTCCGTCAATTCCTGTAGAACTTCCAACGAACGTCCGGACTTCCGATGAACTCTCAAACTCCTAGCGAAATCTCGTTCTTTGACTCCGGAACTTTATTTTGCTTTATGCCTTGATCACTATCATAGTTAATCTTGCATACTTAAAACCTACTTCAATTTAGATAATTATTATAAGGCTAATTAAATGTTGCCTGGCATGTCATTGGTTCATCGACGCCTCGTCCGATTCTTCAGCGCATCGTCCTCTCTTGCAGCCTATTGCCTATCGGCTAGTTGACTTTTGTAACTCCAATTTCCTTGATGCAATTTTTACTCTTCTTGGCCTAATGCCTGATCCCTTGGTCGGAGGCCTTCTGTTGATACATCGACCGATCCTTTGGCTCGACGTCTAAACTTCTAACATGTTCCACTCTGGTCCAACATGATTCTTTCCGCTTTAATTGTCTCTCTCTGATCGAAGCTTCCTTCGTCACTCAAAATATAGATCAAATCATAAACAGTATCAATTGGTTGCATCATTAAAATATGAGATTCAATAGTTGCTCCTATGGACGCTTATCATTTGTTGTTGGGAAGACCTTGGCATTATGATAGAAGGGTGTTGTTGTATGACGGCTTCAAACATACTTATTCTTCTTTAGTGAATGAAAAGAAGATTATCTTAGCTCCATTACAACCTTCCGAAATTAGTACACCAAAGAAGGAAGCTAGCACTTTTATGTCCTATAGTGAATGCAAAGGTGAATTTAACAAGGGTGGTCATGCTATGACTCTAGTAGTAGTAGAGGAAAATGAATAATACAAGGAGACATCAGCAATCATAAAACAAATCTTGGAGGAGTTTAAAGATGTTATACCGGAAGAGATTCCACATGGCCTTCTACCTTTGAGAGACATCCAGTATTATATTGATCTTATTCCGGGGCTATTCTATCTAACAAGGCAGCCAACAAAATGAGTCCCAAGGAGTATGGAGAACTTCAAAGACAAGTGGACGAGTTGATAGAAAAAGGATTGATTTAGGAGAGCATGAGTCATTGTGTTGAATCTCAGATTTTGATGATGAAACTAATTGATAGTGTATAGGATTTAATGTGCGTTTAAGTGATGTAGGACTAGTTTCGATCAGAAAAGGTAAATCGATTAAAATAGGAGGAATCAGACATTGGGCCGGAATAAACATATCAGAAGATTGGACATCGGGCCGAAGGATCAGTCAACGTGTCAGCAGAAGGCTTCGGTCCGTGAAGTTGGGCATCAGACCAAGAAGATCAGACATTGCAACAAGAGGATCAGATGTTATGAGAAGACAACATGTTGATTGAGCAATACACTGAAGGAGAGGACGATGTGCTGAAAGATCGGATGAAGCGCCGGAAGATCGGACGAAGCGTCGGAAGATCGAACGAAGCGCCGGAAGAACCAATGACATGCCGGACAACATAGGATTCACTTGTAATTGATTATGTCTAGATCGAGTTAGTTTAGAGTCTAATTGAGTTGGTTTAGAATATAATTAGGCCAACTCAATTAGGGGCTAACTAGGCCCAAGTTTGGGTTGTGTTGGGCCAAGTGGAAGTCTCAAACAGTGACCCAATAGGTGGAACAATCATTGCACAGTCTCTGAGACTATGTTAGGTGATGGTACCACCATTCTAGGTAGTGGTACCACCCAGACACAATCTCCAAGAGACTGTCAAGCGGTAGTACCACTAGAGCTCAATCTCCGAGCTCTGAACACACAATGACCACTACGAATTTTTACTTTTTTCAACAAAAGTTGAAATATCTTAGGCATATCATATCAGAGGAAGGCTACTACCATAAGTTCATGAAAAACTATGAAAAGATCAATGCACCACTTACTTTCTAATGGGCAAACAAAGCCACTACCGTCTTCGACGAACTTAAAGCCGCAATGACGATAGCGCCCGACTTCGTCAAGACTTTTGTTATTGAAGCTGATGCCTTCGGAGTTGGAAATGGTGCTGTACTAATTCAAGATAGCCACTCTCTCACTTATATGAGTAAAGCGTTATCTTCTTCTCATCTCAAGATGACTATTTATGATAAGGAGATGCTCGCGATTGTGCATGTGGTGGCCAAGTGGAGATCGTACTTGATCGGACAATGCTTTCAAATCAAGGCCGACCATAAAAGCCTAAAATATTTTTTGGAGCATAAGATATCTTCCCCTGAGCGGCAAAAATGGATAACAAAGCTTCTTGGATATAATTATGAAATAACATCAAAAAGAGGAAAGAGAATGTTGTTATAGATGCACTTTCACGGCTACTAAAGCAAGCTGAATTTTCAGTCGTTTCACTTCTGACTAGCGACTTCCTTAAGGATATTAAAATGGAATGGCAGGAAGATCCGGATAATAGTAAGATCATAAAAAAATTGGAGGAAGCACCAAGCTCCATGGCTCATTACAATTGGGACTCAAAATAATTGCGCTATAAGGGACGCATTGTGCTTGTGCCAAATTCTACTTGCATCTTCACGAGTAGACTTTGGACAAAGTTATTCTAGATGCAGGGCACTAAATTGAAAAGGAATATGATGTATCACCCATAAACTAATGGCCAAACGAAAGTGGCGAACAGGTGCTTGGAGACAGCCCAAAGCCATCCACCAAATATGACTACCCAAGGAGAACGCCCAACCTAGTCGAGCGCCATTATTGATTGACGGATCGTAACCCGACGATGATGACCCACTACTAAAGTGCTAATACAGTGAGCGAACTTACCAGCAAAACGTGTCACTTGGGAGAACTATGACGACTTGAAGATTAAATTCCCAGAGTTCATTGAATCTTAGCCTCGAGGACTAGTATGATTTGAAGAGGATAGGTCTGTTAGGACTCTAGCTATGAGAGTCCTAATAGAAAGGGGTATTCATGTAAAACCTACCTAAGCCGACCCCTATTAAAGAGGTGAAGAGGCCGGTTAGGGTTAGAAGGTTGTTTCTTAGAGAAGAATTAGGAGTTGTAAAGGAATAAGAGTCTTAAGTAGGAGTCCAATTAAGAGTTGGTGAGAAGTAGGAGCCTTGAGTAGGAGTCTTGTGGCAAATTCTACTTGCATCTTCATGAGCAGATTTTGGACAGAGTTATTCCAGATGCAGGGCACTAAATTGAAAAGGAGTACGACGTATCACCCATAAACCGATGGCCAGACGGAAGTGGTAAATAGGTGCTTGGAGACAACCTAAAGTCATCCACCAAACATGACTATCCAAGGAGAACTCCCAACCTAGTCAAGCGTCATTATTGATCGACGGATCATAACTCGATGACGATGACCCACTACTAAAGCACTAATACAGTGGGCGAACTTACCAGCAAAAGGTGCCACTTGGGAGAACTATGACGACTTGAAGATCAAATTCCCAAAGTTCATATAATCGTAGCCTTGAGAACAAGTTTGATTTGAAGAGGGCGGGTCTATTAGGACTCTAGCTAGGAGAGTCCTAATAGAGTGGGGTATTCATGTAAAATCTACCTAAGCCGACCCCTATTAAAGAGGTGAAGAGGCTGGCTAGGGTTAGGAGGTTGTTTCTTAGAGAAGAATTAGGAGTTGTAAAGGAATAGGAGTCTTGAGTAGGAGTCCAATTAGGAGTTTGTTAGAAGTAGGAGTCTTGAGTAGGAGTCCTATTAGGAGAGTTAGGGTTTAGAAGCCCTATAAATAGCTATGTATTCATCCTCTTTTGATAAGCAATAGATGAATTTTTTCTGTAGCCTTTGAGCAGCAATTTGGAGGAAGGAACCCCTATAGAGTTCTAAGTAGGCTGATCCCCTAAAGAGATCAACCCAAAACTTAGAATATGCAAGGGTTCTAATATTTTGTCAAAAAATTTCTAATATAAACTACTGATATTTTATGTCCAAACTACTAGATGCACTGTAGAATTTCAATTGCATAGCACTATTTGTTTGATCCTGCTACTACGTTTTTTCTATCAAAATCTCTATAAAATTTTTATGACAGCTTTGACACTTCCTAGCAACAGATTTCCCTTTGGTTTTGTTAAAAAATTCCTAACATAAACCACTGATCTTTTACGTCTAAGCTACTAGATGCACTACAAAATTACAACCGCATAGCATAGTTTGTTTAATCTTGCTACTGCATTTTGTCTATCCAAATCTCTACGAGATTTTTACGATAGCTTTGACACTTCCTAATAGCGAATTTCCTTTTGGTTTCATCAAAAAATTCTCAATATAAACTGCTGACCTTTTATGTCCAAACTGCTACACTTGAAACATAAAAATCTTCTACAGTACCTTTTTGTGATCCTTAATTTTTCCGAACCTTCCACCACCCCATGCCATTAACCCATCAACAGAAAAAAGAAAGGGACATCTCTGATCTACAAGCATATGCTATAGCTTCTGAAGATCCAATTGATGCCAGATTTAAAGCATGGGAATCTCGAATTGAATCGTGGCTTAAATCGTGCTTGGAGGACAAATTGCGTGCTTTGTTTGCAGAATTCAGAATTGGACAACCGTCGAGTCCAACCAAATTTCAGCAAGGAGAGAGTTCAGAGAGGCCTCTAGAGAAGGAGGGACAGTCCTTGGACATGCTTCAGCCACGCATGAGGGTGGACTTCTCGCGATGGGAAGAAGGAGACCCAGCTGGATGGATTTTGCACGTCGAATGTTACTTTCACTACTACCAAATGCCAAATGATGCTATGGTAGAAATTGCTGTCATCCACCTTAAAGGAGATGCTATTCAATGGCACAATTGGCTAGAATATAATCATGGGACTCCGACATGGAATCAGTTTAAGAATGCACTACTGAATCATTTTGGACCTATGGAGTATGAAAATATCGATGGCCAACTCGCAAACATTCGAAAATCTCTACGTTTCAAGAGTATCAAACCAGGTATGAGAAGCTATGCTACCTTGGTCATGATTAGACTGACCGTCTATTGTTAGAAACATTCATCGAAGGA
Organism: Musa acuminata AAA Group; assembly: GCF_036884655.1. Classification (NCBI taxonomy): domain Eukaryota; kingdom Viridiplantae; phylum Streptophyta; class Magnoliopsida; order Zingiberales; family Musaceae; genus Musa; species Musa acuminata. The sequence goes on along the minus strand of NC_088328.1, from coordinate 9,220,505 downwards.
CTCAAGCTAGAAATAAAAGGGGAGGTTAATGCGTGGCAGCCCCGTACTATGACAGCTACGATTTCTTTCGTCCGAATATAAAGAGAATAGCTCAACCAAGATGCTTAAAGGATGAGAACCTCTCCTAGGCCCATGGCATTTAAATCTCCTTCTACTCTCAGCCATCCTTCGCTATCAAAACAATTGACAAGAGAAGAACTACGTGACTGATCAGCAAAGGGTCTTTGTTGGCATTGCGACGAGCCGTGGAACTGCGATCATCGCTGCAAAAGGGGCCACCTCCTACTGATTGAATCTCTTGAAGACATAGAAGAGGAGGTCCAGGAGCATGAGGAAGAGGTCACAGATGAAGAACAATGGCTGATCGATATTATGATCCATGCCCTTGCCGGTTACGCGAACCCATAAACGATTAAAGTGGGAGGACTTATGAAGCAACAACCTATCACCATTCTTATTGACACCGAGAGCACTAATAATTTTATGAATAGAAAGGTTGCTATTTTGATAGCTTTACCTATCGAGAACTGTAGTAGGTTTGACATTAAGGTCGCCGACAGACGAATTTTGAATTGTGATCACAGGTGCCCGCGAGTGAAACTGTTGCTACAGGATCAAGAGATAATTACAAATTTCTTCCTCTTCCCTCTTGATGATTATGAGGTCGTACTCAGTATCAAATAGTTGATAACATAACGTAATATTTCTTAGAATTTTATGAAACTAATTATGAAATTTTATAGTAAGGGGAAACTGGTGATACTGCATGGGAAATATGGGGGCGACGTAACGATGATTTACACACAATGAATAGAGAAGGTTTTGCACAAAGCATACAGTGGCTTTTTGGTATAACTTAAGTAGCAAACTAAGGGAGAGCCAATAAAATTTGAAGATCCAAACCTACTTCCTTTGCTTATTGAATTTTCAGATATCTTTGACGAATCGCGCAACCTACCTCCTACTTGTAACATCCCTCATTTCTGAATTTTCGTATAAGTTTCTATTTGTAATGTAAGTATCTATTTAAAATTTGATAAAAGAGCCAAAGTATGAATCTGAGAACTTATTTATAAGATTTGGGGGATTTGTTCAAAAAAAAAAAAAATCTGAGGACCTATTTGTGAACCCTGAGGACCTAATCGTAAATATAATAATACAAGGACTAAACTGCAAAATGCACAAAATTACAAATTCCACCGTTTAAGCCTCTCTGCCTTTGTTCATAAGGAACCAGAGAAGGCAGCTGCATGGAAGAATAGGAGAAAGAAAGAAGGAAGAAGAGAAGAAAAAGGGGGAAGAAGAAGAAGAAAAAAAATTTGGGGCTTTGAGGTTTCTTGCTCAAATCTTCTCATTTAGGGTCATAATTCTCAAAGACAAGTGTTATAACCCCATCCTACAGAATTATTAGCCTTTGATCTCATATTTATTCTGAATTATTCGAAAGATTTCAGCCTAGAACCTGATATTTCTCTTGTTAGATACAAAAATCATGGATCTGAAATTTTTTGGTAAACTGACCCCTTTACATTGTTTCAGCCATAATTTTTAGCTCCAAACGTGGATTTAGGCAGGACCTTATTCATTTGAAAGAAGACTCTTATACCTTTCTTTTGACACTGATTTTGAAAATTTTGGACACCGAATACTTACCCAAACGTCTGTTTTAAATGAGCCTATAGATGCTGCAAAACATGGATCAAAATTTCTGACCTTTTGATACTAAAATGCCTATAAGTCCCTGTTGGAAATTCTGATTTGTACCAAACTGATTTCATTAGAAACTAGACTTGTAGACCTTTCTTTTGATATATATATTGAAAAATTTAGAATTTAAATGCCTATTCTTCTATCTGTTGATTCCGCCCTATGGATTCTGCAAAACAGTGATTTAGTTTTTGACCTTTGGTCACTAAATCAATGGTAACTCCTTGTTGGAAACCTTGATTCGTATGAAACTTATTTCATCAGAAAATAGATTGATATATCTTTTGATAGTAGTTTTCAAAAGGGTATTGGAGTATAATTGATAATCTGAAGTATTTGTTCAATGTGCCTCTTGAATCCTGTCAGAAATCGAGCTTTGGTCGATTTCGCGTATTCTGTTTCATTCGTTTGGAAATAGATTCCATTCAGTCCCCTTCGCTCAATTGAGGCTTATGTTAGTGCTTGAATTCTGGTTTGCTCTTGCCTATAAATTATTTACATTCTTGAAACATTTTTGTGTAACGTTTATGCTATATCGCATTGACACATATAGGCACATGTATATCCCATTGTTCCGCATTTGCTTTCGATATGTGCCTATTCTAGTTTCATTCCTTTGGATATTAAATTCATATAATCTTCTTATTTGAATTGAGCTACATATGATTGCTTGGAATCCGTGTATACTCTTGCTTTTATTTCATTCCAAATCTGAATACATTTGTGAGAGATTGTTGCTTGCATCGTATTGACTCGTAAAGGCACATGTACGTTTTGTTGTTCCGCGTATGCTTCCGATATATGCTATTTATTGTTCATACTGCCCTTTTGTACTCTGGTGTTGTGGGATAATGTGAACCTTTGCGAGAAATGGTAAAGGAAGTTATGCATAGAGCTTGCGATGCCCTACCGGCCCCCTTTGACTTCACCTAGACGTGGGTGGATGGAGCTCCCAGACGTGGGAGACTTCTGTCTGGTGGTCATTCAGAAATGGATGAATCACATTATGTTTGTGATCCCACTACACCTTCTGTATGTTTGATATGATATCCAGAGCTTTGGTTATGTTTCTGTACATGCTTTGGATAAGAATGATATGAATGCAACGTCAAAGACGACGTTTGAGCTTATGTTTGGTATTTGTTATTGATATGCTCCGAAATATTCCATACGCCATTGATATGCTCCGGAACATTTCATACGCCACTGATAAGCTCCGAAACATTTCATTTGTTATTTATATGCTCCGAAATGTTTCATTCATCGTTGATATGCTTCGAAATGTTCCATACGCCGTTGATATGCTCCGGAACATTCATACGCCATTGATAAGCTCCGAAATGTTTCATTCATTGTTGATATGCTTCGAAATGTTCCATACGCCGTTGATATGCTCCGGAACATTTCATACGCCATTGATAAGCTCCGAAATGTTTCATTTGTTATTGATATGCTCCGAAACGTTTCATTCGTTGTTGATATGCTCCAATTACTGTATGCTCCATCTGTTATGAACCAAATATGTTTGATTAAAATGTCATTTGTGATTTTGCATCTAATGATATTACGTCTATGAATTCTTATATTCTGCCTTGCATTTTGAAACTTTATCTCTTTGGAAATTGTCCTCTTTTGACATGGATATGTTAGTCACTTGCTGAGCTTTATATGCTCACCCCGTTGTTGTGTAAATTTTTCAGGATAGCTTGTCGCTTGCTTAAAGGTTAAGATTGGGCTAAGGCAATGGAAATCTAAAAGATTCTGGGCAGATCTTTATTAGTATATATGTTTTTGTTGTATAAGCACACGCTGCATCTAATGAAATGTTGACGATGAATCTAAACTTGTGGATTTTGTATAAGTTTAAAGGACCTCTCATGTTTAAGATTCTAGAATGTTAAGTTTAATTCGTGTAACGATATGAACTTATGGTAAACGTTGGTTTTGTGATTGTACAAACTCCCACACTTGTGAATTTATGTTGTGGTTATTATTTTGGTGAGTTGGGTTCAGATTTTATGAATCATCGAGCGATGTGTTATATGTTTATGAACTACACAGGGTTTATAAATTTGTGAATTTATGTTGTGGTTATTATTTTGGTGAGTTGGGTTCAGATTTTATGAACCATCGAGCGATGTGTTGTATGTTTATGAACTGCACAGGGTTTATAAATTTGTAGATTATAGAGGTGAAATTTTGATCTGAATGTTTTCTTAGTGACCTCAAATGTTAGTTTGGATCCTAGATTAGTTTGTGATGAAAATTTTAATATTATCGATATTTTGAGGGGCGTGACACTACCCGTCGGTATGATCATTGTATACCGATTCTTTCGGGCAAACCTCCAGCAAATACTCGACCATATCAGTTTTCATATCTCCAGAAGGATAAAATAGAATAGATTGTAAAAGAGATGCTCCAAATAGGAGTTATTCGGCCAATTGCAGCCCCTACTCTTCACCAGTGCTCCTCGTACGAAAGAAGGACGGAACATGGTGAATGTGCGTTGATTACCAAGCACTTAATGGCATAATCATCAAGGAAAAATACCCTATTCAAGTAGTAGATGAATTATTTGATGAATTAAAGGGAGCATAAGTCTTCACAAAGCTAGACCTTCGATCCGGGTATCATTAAATATGAGTGTGCAAAGAATACATACTGAAAAGTGCCTTTCGAACACACAATGACCACTACGAATTTTTGGTAATACCCTTTGGTCTCACCAATGCTCCCTCCACCTTCCCAAGCCTTATGAATGATATTTTCTAGAACTATCTTCATAAGTTTGTACTGGTTTTCTTTAACGATATCCTTATTTACAGCCCTTCTCTTGAAAGTCATTTTCAGCACTTACGACTTGTTTTGGCGATTTTGTGAGAACATGTTCTTTTTGTCAAAAAATCAAAGTGCAGCTTTCCTCAATAGAAGGTGAAATATCTTGGGCATATCATATCGGAGGAAGGTGTGATGATGGACCCCTCCAAAGTTGAAGCAATGCAGAACTAGCCGACCCCAAGGAACACAAAATTGCTACGTGGCTTTCTCAGTTTAATAGGCTACTACCGCAAGTTCATGAAAAACTATAGAAAGATCAGTGAACCCCTTACTTCCTTGCTAAAAAAAGATGTTTTCTAATAGTCGAACAATGCCACCACTGCCTTAGACAAACTTGAAGTCGCAATGATGACAATGCCCGTACTAGCGCTACCCGACATAGGCAAGACTTTTGTTATTGAAGCTGATGCCTCCGGAGTTGGAATTGGTACTATACTAATGCAAGATGGCCGCCCCCTCACTTATACCACTAAGGCATTATCTTCTTCCCATCTCAAGATGACTATTTACAATAAGGAGATGCTTACGATTGTGTATGCGGTGACCAAATGAAGACCGTATTTGATCGGGCGACGCTTTCAAATCAAGACTGACCATAAAAGCCTAAAATATTTCTTGAAGTAGAAGATATCTTCCTCTAAGTAGCAAAAATGGGTCACAAAGCTTCTTGGATATGATAATGAAATAATATACAAAAAGGAGAAAGAGAATATTATTGTAGATTCGCTTTCACGGCTACCCGAGCAAGCTGAATTTTTGGTCGTTTCACTTCCGACTAGGAACTTCCTTAAAGATATTAAGAGGGAATAGAAAGAAGATCCGGAGATTAATGATAGAACCCTTGCAGATTCTAAACTTAGGGTTGATCTCTTTAGGGGATCGGCCTCCTTAGAACTCTATAGGGGTTCCTCCCTCCAAGTTGCTGCTCAAAGGCTGCAGAAAAGATTCATCTATTGCTTGAGAAAAGAGGAGGAATACATGGCTATTTATAAAGCTTCTAAACCCTAACTCCTAATAGGACTCCTACTTAAGACTCTTACTTCTAACCAACTCCTAATAGGACTCCTACTCAAGACTCCTATTCCCTTACAACTCCTAATTCTTCTCTAAGAAAAAACCTCCTACATGAATGTCCCTCTCAATTAGGACTCTCCTAACTAGAGTCCTAACAGAATGTCCCTCTCAATTAGGACTCTCCTAGCTAGAGTCCTAACAGAATGTCCCTCTCAATTAGGATTCTCCTAGCTAAAGTCCTAATAGTTTTACATGAATGTCCCTCTCAATTAGGACTCTCCTAGCTAGATTCCTAACAAACCTGCCCTCTTCAAATCAGCCTTGTCCTCGAGGCTGACGATTCATGAATTTTGGGAATTTGATCTTCAAGTCATCATAGTTCTCCAAAGTGGCATCTTCTGTTAGTAGGTTTGCCCACTGTATTAGCAATTCAATAGTGGATCGTCGTCGTCGAGTCATAATCCGTCGATCAATAATGGCACTTGGCTGAGTCTGAAGTCCTCCTTGGGTAGTCATATTTGGTGGGTGGCTTTGGGCTATCTCCAAGTACCTATTTACAACTTCTGTCTGGCCGTCGGTTTATGAGTGATATGCCATACTCCTTTTCAATTTAGTACTCTTGTAGTTTAATTCTTTTGAGTCCCAATTGTAATGAGCTACGGAGCTTGGTGCTTCCTCCAATTTTTTTATAATCTTACTAGTCTCTGAATCTTCCTGCCATTCCATCTTAATATCCTCAAGGAAGTCGCTGGTCGGAAGTGAAATGGCCAAAACTTCAGCTTGCTCGGGTAGCTGCGAAAGCACATCTGCAAGAACATTCTCTTTCCCCTTTTTGTAAGTTATTTCATAATCAAATCCAAGATGTTTTGTTACCCAGTTTTGCTGCTCAGGGGATGATATCTTTCGCTCCAAAAAGTAATTGAGGCTTTTATGGTCGGTTTTAATTTGAAATCGTCGACCAATCAAGTAGGGTCTCCACCTCGTTGCTGCGCGCATAATGGCGAGCATCTCCTTATCATATGTTGACTTATTTTGATGGGAGTGAGATAATGCCTTGCTAGTATATGCGAGTGGTCGACCATCTTGCATGAGAATTGCTCCAATTCCGACTCCAGATGCGTCGGCCTTAATAATGAAGGGTCGGTTGAAATCTGGTAGTGTTAGCACCGGCGTCGTCATCATGGCTGCCTTAAGTTTGTCGAAGGCAACGGAGGCTCTGTCCGACCATTGGAAGATATCTTTTTTCAGAAAGGAAGTAAGTGGTGCACTGATCTCTCCATAGTTTTTCACGAACTTGTAGTAGTAGCCTGTTAAACCCAGAAAGCCATGTAGCAATTTTATGTTCCTCGGGGTCAGCCAATTTTGCATTGCTCCAATTTTGAAGGGGTCTACTGCCACACCTTCCTCTGATATGATATGCCCAAGATATTCCATCTTCTTTTGAAGAAAGCAAAAATTCATAGTGGTTATTGTGTGTTCAAAAGGTGGTTTTCGGTATGTCTTCTTCGCATACTCGTATTTGATGATACCCGGATCGAAGGTCCAGCTTTGTGAAGATTTGTGCTCTATTTCATCTTGCAACTCATCTACTTCTAGAATAGGATATTTATCCTTGATGGTTATGCCATTGAGAGTTCGGTAATCAACACATAATCGCCATATTCCATCCTTCTTTCGTATGAGGAGCACTGGTGAAGAGTAGGGGCTACAACATGGCCAAATAACTCTTGTTTTGAGCATCTCTTTTATAATCTTTTCTATTTCATCCTTCTGGAGATGTGGATATTGATATGGCTGAGCATTTGCTGGAGATTGGCCAAAAAAAAAAAATTCAGCAAGCAAAGGAAGTAGATTTGGATCTTCCAATTTTGTTGGCTCTCCCTTAGTTTGCTGCTCAAGTTGTACCAAAAAGCCACTGCATGCTGTATGCAAAACCTTCTTCATTTGTTGTGTGCAAATCATCGTTACGTCGCCCCCACGTTTCCCGTGCAGTATCACTTGTTTCTCCTTACTGTAAAATTTCATAATTAGTTTCATAAAATTCCAAGAAAAATATCACCTAATGTTGTCAACCATTTAATTCTGAGCATGGCCTCATGATCATCAAGAGGGAGAAGGAAGAAATATGCAATTATCTCTTGGTTCTGCAGCAATAGTTTCTCCTGCGGGCGCCTACGATCACACTTCAAAATCCGTCTATCGATGACCTTAACATCAAACCTGCAGCGATTCTCGATAGGTAATGCTATTCGGATAGCAACCTTACTATTTAGGATATTATTAGTGCTGCCCTTGTCGATGAAACCAATGATCGGTTGTTGTTTGAGAAGGCCTCCAACTTTCATCGTTTGCGGGTTTGAGTAGCCGGCTAGTGCATGTACCGTAACTTCGGTCGGTTGTGGCTCTTCTTCTGCATCTTCTTCTTTATGTTCAATGCTCTCTTCTGGATGTTCAATGACCTCTTCTTCTACTGGTTCAATGATAAAAAGTCTCCCTTTACTACAGCGATGCTCATGGCTCCACGGCTCGTCGCAATGCCAACATAACCCCTTCGCAGATCGCTCCTGAAGCTCTTCTCTTGTCAACCTTTTTAGTGCAGGGAATCGGTCAACAGTAGGGGGGGCTAAGGGCTTCTGTATTGCTGGTTGAGGAGTGACCCTAGTCCTTCGAGCTTCATGGTTCAATTGCTCCTCTTGATGTCGTGCGAAAGAGATGGCTGCCATAAGCGTGTACGGTTGTCGCGCTTTAACTTCTCCTCGGATCTCCGGGTTCAAGCCCTCAATAAAGGTCCTCAATAGCTGTTTTTGAGACCAATCAAGAGTTTGATTAGATAACCTTTCAAACCTGGTTTGGTACTCCTGAATGGTGGAGGTTTGTCGGATCTTTGCTAGTTGTCCGTCAATATTCTCGTAATCGGTTGGTCTGAAGCGGATCAGCAGTCCTTCTTTGAATTGTTGCCATGAAAGGACTCCATAAGTATGTTCAAACCAGTCAAACCACTGTATAGCATCCCCTTCAAGATGTATAGCTGCAATTTTCACCATAGATGCATCCGCGGTTTTGTGGTACCGAAAATATCGCTCCGCGTGCCAGATCCAACCAATCGGGTCTCCTTCTTCCCATCTAGGGAAGTCCACCCTCATGCGTGGATAGTTGGGATCGATCATAGAGCCTCCCCTCCCTTGGAACTCATCTCTTCGGACCTGGTGCGATTGGGCAAAGCTCTCTCCGTGATATGATTTTTTCGGGCTTAGTAGTCGGCCCAATCTAAGTTCGGTAAAGAGCATCCGAATCTTATCCTCCATTCGCGCCTCCAAGGCTTCGAATTTAGCATCGATTGCCTCCTTAGATGCCATAGTATACGCCTCCAAATCTATGATATTAAGATCTCTCTTTTGTTGTCAGGTTAAAGGCATGTATAGGTTGAGAGAAGTGATGGTCGAAAGGGTTGGTGGATCGGTGGATGTAGGCTACGATTTAGGCTTGTTTTGTGGCTGTTTTGGGTGCAGTTTGAGGGTGTGGTTTGGTGGAGTTTTAGGGTTGTGGATGAAAGTTTTGGATCTGTGGTAGATGGCAGCAAATGTTTGAGAGAAATCAGTGGAAGTTGCAGCAAGTATGTGCTGTCTTGTAAGAGCAGAATTGTCGTCGAAGAAACAGCGGTTTCTCGACGTAATTTCCACCAAAAACTTGAGAGAATTGAGGAGGGAATTGATAGCAAAATCACAGTTTATATGACAGCAAGGATGACTAATTTAATCAAGAAAATTTCGGCAGTATAACAGCAAGGAAATTGGTGCAAGTTGCGATAGCAGAATTCTCGTCGAAAAATTTCAGCAGTTTACGATGAAAATTTATAGCAACACAAAAATCGGTTTTAGAGATGAATTCCTCAATAAATCAATCTTAGATGGAAGCCAAGATGATCTATAAAGTGTATAAGAAATTTTATTCAAAAATGATTGCAAATAGATGGGTTAAGGCAACAATATGCGACTGAAATTTTCTGCAGCATAGATTTTTAAGTATAGCAGATTGGACGTAAAAGATCAGAAGTTTATATTGAGAATTTTTTGATAAAACCAAACGAAAATCCACTATTAGGAAGTGTCAAAGCTATCATAAAAATTTCGTAGAGAGTTGGATAGAAACAATGTAGTATCAAGATCAAACAATCAGTGCCATGCGGCTGAAATTTTACGATGCAGATTTTCAAGTATAGCAGATTAGATGTAAAATATCAGTGGTTTATATTGAGAATTTTTTGACAAAACCAAAGGGAAATCTGCTGTTAGGAAGTGTCAAAGATGTCATAAAATTTCGTGGAGATTTGAATAGAAAAAACATAGTAGCAAGATCAAACAGACAGTGCTATACGGTTGGAATTCTGCAATGTATCTTTCGTCGTAGAGATGAAAACTTTATGACGAAAAGTTTATGCAGCAATATAGGAATAATTTTTTTGGGATTTTCAAATAAAGATAACTAAATTGCAGCAGCAGTAAGGTAGAAAAACAGAACCTGTTGCAATTCACGGGGAGATCAAAGGATGATCCATGGTGGTGGAGATGATGGCGGAATTCGGTGATGATCTTTTAAGCAATTGTAGGAATTGCTTTGGGCGGTTGTGGAGGGTTGATGGATGGCAGTGGAAGGGCAGCGAGATGCCAAGAAAGCTGCTCTGATACCAGGTGATAGAACCCTTGCAGATTCTAAACTTAGGGTTGATCTCTTTAGGGAATCGGCCTCCTTGGAACTCTATAGGGGTTCCTCCCTCCAAGTTGCTGCTCAAAGGCTGCAGAAAAGATTCATCTATTGCTTGAGAAAAGAGGAGGAATACATGGCTATTTATAAAGCTTCTAAACCCTAACTCCTAATAGGACTCCTACTTAAGACTCTTACTTCTAACCAACTCCTAATAGGACTCCTACTCAAGACTCCTATTCCCTTACAACTCCTAATTCTTCTCTAAGAAAAAACCTCCTACATGAATGTCCCTCTCAATTAGGACTCTCCTAACTAGAGCCCTAACAGAATGTCCCTCTCAATTAGGACTCTCCTAGCTAGAGTCCTAACAGAATGTCCCTCTCAATTAGGACTCTCCTAGCTAAAGTCCTAATAGTTTTACATGAATGTCCCTCTCAATTAGGACTCTCCTAGCTAGATTCCTAACAATTAATAAGATCATAAAAAATTGGAGGAAGCACCAAGCTCCGTGGCTCATTATAGTTGGGACCCAAAACAATTGTGCTATAAGGGACGCATTGTGCTTGTGCCAAATTCTACTTGCATAAAGACCATCCTTCAAGAGATGCATTCCACACCTATGGTTGGGCACTCCGAGTTCCTTAGAACGTATAAGAAAATTTTATAAATTTTTTATTGGATAGGGATGAAAAATATTATTGCTAAATTTGTGGCATAATTGTTGAATCTCGTATTTTGATGATGAAATCACTTGATATGTGTTTATGATTTAAACTGCATTTTGAGCGATGTAGGTCTACTTGATCAAGTTTAGACAGTTGACGCAGGAGGAATTGACGTTGCGCCGGAAGAGATCACGTCAGGATATTGGATGGCTGAATGCTTCGGATGTCGAGCATCGGGCCAAGGAGAGCGAAATTGCACCAAGGATATCGGGGTTGCGGAGGTCAACCGCCGATTGGGCAACAAGCCGCAAGAGAGGACGATGCACCGAAGAATCGGACAAAGCGCCAACCAATGACGTGCCGGGCAACAGAATGTCAATTCGCGTTGTAATAATTGTCTAGATCGGAGTTGAGTTTTGGTTTGTGTGTGCAGGATTAACTACGATAACGATGAAGACATAAAGCGAAACAAAGTGCTGGAGTCAAGCGCAAAGGATTCGTTGGGAGTTCGAGAGTTCGACGGAAGTCCGAAGGTTCGTCGGGAATGCTGCCGGAACTAGCCGAGAATGAGTAGGGAGCTTGCCGAAGGGTTTTTCGGAAGCTCGCCGGAAGGTTCGTTGAAAGTTCGTGGAGCTCACCCAGAAAGATCAAAGCTTACCGAAGAAGCTCGTTGGAACTCGCCAAGATCAAATCGTGAAGTCTAGGAGCTTGTCGGGAGTCCGCAGAATGGTTTCCGAGAGTTTATCGGAAGAACATCGGAAGTTCACCGGAATCTCGCCGGAAGAAGTCTTGACTTACGAACTTTGTAATAGATTAGAAAATGTCTTTAAATTCATAGTTAGCATATTAATTAGGGTTAGGATTAAGTGTTAATCCTATAACCCAAGTAGGGGCCAATTGGGCCCGAGTTCGGACTGGTTTGGGCCAAGTTTGGAGCCCAACCAGTGAGCTGAATTGGCCTAGGCGGTGGCACCGCCCAGTACCCGAGAGCTGGGTGGTGACATGTTAGAACCCTTGCAGATTCTAAACTTGGGGTTGATCTCTTTAGGGGATCGGCCTCCTTGGAACTCTATAGGGGTTCCTCCCTCCAAGTTGCTGCTCAAAGGCTGCAGAAAAGATTCATCTATTGCTTAAGAAAAGAGAAGGAATACATGGCTATTTATAGGGCTTCTAAATCCTAACTCCTAATAGGACTCCTACTTAAGACTCTTACTTCTAACCAACTCCTAATATGACTCATACTCAAGACTCCTATTCCCTTACAACTCCTAATTCTTCTCTAAGAAAAAACCTCCTAACAGAATGTCCCTTTCAATTAGGACTCTCCTAGTTAGAGTCCTAACAAAGTGTTCCTCTCAATTATGACTCTCCTAGCTAGAGTCCTAACAGACCCGCCCTCTTCAAATCAGCCTTGTCCTCAAGGCTGAGATTACATGAACTCAGGGAACCGGGTCCTCAGCTCCTCATATGGTTCCCATGTGGCGTCTTCAAGTGGTAGATTATTCCAATGCACTAGTACTTCAGTAGAGGGATGTCGGCGACACATCACGATCCTACGACCGAGGATGGCCTGTGGTTGGGCTTGAATAACTCCATCCTCAGTTGTGCTGGGCAGTTGGATCTGGGGTGACTCGTGTTCTCCCAACTTGGGCTTTAGGCATGATACGTGGAAGACAGGGTGAATTTTGGCATCTTCAGGTAATTTAAGTCTGTATGCCACGACTCCAATACGCTTTGTGATCTGATAGGGCCCATAAAAACGTGGGGATAGCTTCATGGAGGCTCGAGTGTTGATAGAGAGTTGCTTGTATGGTTGTAAGCGAAGATAAACCCAATCTCCCACTGAAAATTCTCTTTCACTTCGTCGTGTGTCGGCTTGCTGCTTCATTCTGGCTTGAGCGGTAGAGAGATTATCTTTTAACAGTTGTAAGAGTTTGTCCCTATTAATCAATTCTTGGTCAACCTGATCTACCTTGGCCGAGCCAATTACATACTTTGGAATCACAAGTGCTGGTCGACCGTACAATACTTCATAAGGGGCACATTTTGTAGATGAATGATATGTAGTATTATACCACCATTCGGCCCAAGGAAGCTATTTTGCCCACTCTTTTGGTCGGTCGCTAGCGAAACACCGGAGGTACGTCTCTAAGCACCTATTTACCACCTCTGTTTGGCCGTCAGTTTGTGGATGATATGCTGTGCTCATCTTGAGTTTGGTGCCTTGTAACTGAAATAACACGGTCCAAAATTTACTAGTGACGATCCTGTCACGATCACTTACGATGGACCTTGGCATCCCATGCAGTTTAACAATATTTTCTATGAAAATCTAAGTAATACTAGCAACAGTGTAGGGATTTCTCACAGCACAAAAATGAGCATATTTCGTAAGTCGATCAACCACCACGAGAATCGTGCTTTTACCTTTGGAAGATGGCAGCCCTTCAATGAAGTCCATGGAGATGTCAGTCCACACTGAGTCTGGTATGGGTAGTGGTTGTAGCTTCCCTGGATTTGCCATAGTTTCACTCTTGTGCTGTTGACATACATCACATTGTGCCACATATTCAGCAATAATTTTTTTCATCCCTCTCCAATAAAAATTTTGCTTCACTCTTTTGTAGGTACTTAGGAATCTAGAGTGCCCTGCTGAAGGTATAGAGTGCATTTCATGCAAGATGATTGCGATGCAAGGGGAGTCAGGTTTAAGCACAATGCGACCTTTGTAGCGTAAATCCCTCAAATCCAAGGTGTAGTGGGCTATTGCACTTGGATCCTTCTCCAATTTTTTTATGATCTTGCTGATCTCTGGATCCTTCTTCCATTCTTCCCTAATGTCCTCGAGGAGACTGGTGGTAGGAAGGGAGATGGCTGAAACCTTAGCTTGTTCAGGTAGCCGTGAGAGTGCATCTGCAACAACGTTTTCTTTCCCCTTTTTGTAAATAATTTCATAATCAAATCCAAGAAGTTTGGTTACCCATTTTTGCTGCTCAGGGGATGATATCTTTTGCTCCAAAAAGTACTTGAGGCTTTTATGGTCAGTTTTAATTTGAAATCGCCGGCCGATCAGGTAGGGTCTCCACCTCGTTACTGCGTGTACAATGGCAAGCATCTCCTTATCATATACTAACATATTTTGATGGGAGGGAGATAATGCCTTGCTAGTGTATGCGAGTGGTCGACCATTTTGCATGAGAACGGCTCCAATTCCGACTCCAGATGCGTCGGCCTCAATGATGAAGGGTTTATTGAAATTTGGTAGCGCATGCACCGGCGTTGTTGTCATGGCTGCTTTAAGTTTGTCGAAGGCAGCAAAGGCTTTGTCCGACCATTGGAAAGCATCTTTTTTCAGTAAAGAAGTGAGTGGTGCACTGATCTTCCCATAGTCCTTAACAAATTTTCGGTAATAGCCCGTTAGTCCAAGGAACCCCCGCAGTAATTTCACGTTTGTAGGTTTCGGCCAGCCTTGCATTGCCTCAATTTTTGTTGGGTCTACCGCCACTCCTTCTTCTGATATTATATGCCCAAGGTACTCTACTTTTTGCTGGAGAAAGCTGCACTTTGGTTGCTTAACAAAAAGAGTATTCTCCCGAAGGATCGTCAAAACAATCTGTAAATGCTGAAAGTGAGTCTCAAGAGAAGGGCTGTAAACGAGAATATCATCGAAAAATACCAGCACAAATTTACGAAGAAAGTTGCGAAATATATCATTCATGAGACTTTGAAAGGTTGAAGGAGCATTAGTGAGTCCAAAAGGCATTACCAAGAATTCATAAGTGCCATCATGTGTGCGAAATGCAGTTTTTGGAATGTCATCGTTACATACCCGAATTTGGTGGTAACCGGATCGGAGGTCCAACTTCGTGAAGACTCGAGCTCCTTTCAATTCATCAAGAAGTTCATCCACCACTAGTATTGGGTATTTGTCCTTGACGGTGATGCCATTTAAAGCTCGGTAGTCGATGCACATCCGCCAAGTTCCGTCCTTCTTGCGTACAAGTAGCACCGGTGAGGAATAGGGGCTGCAACTTGGTCGAATCACCCCTGTTTCAAGCATCTCCTTTACGATCTTTTCAATTTCATCTTTCTAGAGGTGAGGATATCGGTATGGTCGAGTGTTCGCTGGTGGCTTGCCCGGAAGGATTGGAATTCGATGGTCATGTTGCCGAGAAGGAGGAAGACCGCGCGGTTCAGCAAATATGTCGGCAAATTCAATAAGCAATTGGGCAAGAATTTGATCTTCAAATTCTACTTTCTTCCCCTCTGGTTGCTGCTGGAGGTGCATCAAAAAGGCACCATTTACCTTGTGTAAAACTTTCTCCATTCGTTGGGTCGAAACAGTGGTAACGTTGCTTCCGCGATTCCCGCGTAGGATGATCTATTTGCCCTTGCAGTAGAATTTCATAATTAATTTAGAAAAGTTCCAAGAGACATCACCTAGTGTAGTCAGCCATTCTATACCAAGCACTGCCTCATAGTCATCGATTGGTAGGAGGAAGAAATCGGTGCTAATTTCTTGGTCTTGCAGTAATAGTTTCACCTGCGGGCATCTTTGGTCGCACTTTAGGATTCTACCGTCGGCAACCTTTACATCGAACTTGCTGTAACCTTCAATATGCAGTGCCATCCGAGTAACAACCTTACTATTCAGGAAGTTATTAGTGCTACCCGTGTCGATGAGAACAATGATCGGCTGTTGTTTGAGAAGGCCTCCAACTTTCATCGTTTGCGGATTTGAATAGCCGGCTAATGCGTGTACCGTAATGTCGGTCGGCTGTGGCTCTTCTTCCATATCTTCTTCTTCATGTTCAAGGCTCTCTTCTAGATGTTCAATGACCTCTTCTTCTACTGGTTCAATCATAAGAAGACTACCTTTTTTACAGCCATGCTCGCGGCTCCACGGCTCGTCGCAATGCCAACATAACCCCTTCGCAGATCGCTCCCGAAGTTCTTCTCTTGTTAACCTTTTCAGTGCAGGGACTCGGTTGATAGTAGGGGGGGCTGAGGGCTTTAGTATTGTAGGTCGTGGAGTGATCCTTGTCCTCCGGGCTTCATGGTTCAATCTCTCCTCTTAAAGTCGTGCGAAAGAGATGGCTACCATAAGCGTGTATGGTTGTCGCGCCTTAACTTCTCCCCGGATCTCCGACATTAAGCCCTCAATAAAAGTCCCCAATAACTATTTTTCAGACCAATCACGAGTTTGATTAGATAACCTTTCAAACCTGGTTTGGTACTCCTGAATGGTGGAGGTTTGTCGGATCTTTGCTAGTTGTCCGTCAATGTTCTCGTAATAAGTTGGTCCGAAGCGGATCAGTAGTACTTCTTTGAATTGTCGCCATGAAAGGGCTCCATAAGTGTGTTCAAACCAGTCAAACCATTGTATGGCATCCCCTTCTAGATGTATAGCTGCAATTTCCACCATGGATGCATCCGTAGTTTTATGGTACCGAAAATATCGCTCAGCGCGCGAGATCCAACCAATTGGGTCTCCTTCTTCGCATCTAGGGAAGTCCACTCTCATGCGCGAATAGTTGGGGTCGGTCATAGAGCCTCCCCTCTCTTGGAAGTCATCTCTTTGGGCATGATGTGATTGGTTAGAGCTCTCTCCTTGATGTGATTTCTTCGGGCTTGGTGGTCGGCCCAAACTGAATTCGGTAAGTAGAGTCCGAATCTTATCCTCCATTCGTGCCTCAAAGGCTTCAAATTTAGCATTGATTGCCTCCTCAGATGCCATATTATATGACTCCAAATCTGTGATGTTAAGATCTCTCTTTTGTTGACGAGTTAAAGGCATGTATAGGTTTGATAGAAATCAGTGAAAGTTTGCTACAGAATTATGTTGTCTTGTAAGAGCAAAATTATCGTCGAAGAAACAGCGGTTTCTCGACGAAATCTCCACAAAAAATTTGAGAGATTTGAGGAGAGAGTTGACAGCAATATCTCAGTTTATATGATAGCAAGGATGTCCATCAAGAAAATTTTGACAGTAACAGCAAGAAAATTGGTGTAAGTTGCGATAGCAGAATTTTCGTCGAAAAATTTCAGCAACTTACGATGAAAATTTGCAGCAATATAGGAACGATTTTTTTTTTTTTTTTGGATTTTCGGATAGGGATAAATAAATTACAGCAGCAGTAAGGTAGGAAACCAGAACCTGTTGCAATTCACGGGGAGATCAAAGGTTGATCTGCGGTGGTGGAGATGATGGTGGAATTCGGCGACGATCTTTTAAGCAATTGTGGGAATTGCTTTGGATGTTTGTGGATGGTTGATGGATGGCAATGGAAGGGCAGCGAGATGCTAAGAACGCTACTCTGATACCAGGTGGTAGAACCCTTGCAGATTCTAAACTTGGGGTTGATCTCTTTAGGGGATCGGCCTCCTTGGAACTCTATAGGGGTTCCTCCCTCCAAGTGCTGGTCAAAGGCTGCAGAAAAGTTTCATCTATTGCTTAAGAAAAGAGAAGGAATACATGGCTATTTATAGGGCTTCTAAACCCTAACTCCTAATAGGACTCCTACTTAAGACTCTTACTTCTAACCAACTCCTAATATGACTCATACTCAAGACTCCTATTCCCTTACAACTCCTAATTCTTCTCTAAGAAAAAACCTCCTAACAGAATGTCCATTTCAATTAGGACTCTCCTAGTTAGTCCTAACAGAGTGTCCCTCTCAATTAGGACTCTCCTAGCTTGAGTCCTAACAGAATGTCCCTCTCAATTAGGACTCTCCTAGCTAGAGTCCTAACAGTGGAACACCCTATTCATGAGATCTATGAAGGTAGCTGGTGTATTTGTGAGTCCGAAAGGCATTACTAAGAATTCATAATGATCATATCTTGTTCTAAAAATAATTTTCTGTATGTCTCCTTTCCTTATCTTCAGTTGATAATACCCGGATCTCAAATCAATGTTCGAGTATATCTGAGTACTTTGAAGTTGATCAAATAAGTCATCTCTTCGGGGAATGAGATATTTATTCTTTATGGTCGCTTGATTGAATTGTCTATAATCGTTGCATAGTCGTATAAATCTATCTTTTTTCACAAATAGGACAGGGGAACCCCAAGGTGATATACTAGGTCGAATATGTTGAATCTCGGATTTTGATGATGAAATCAATTGGTTAATTATATGATCTAATATATATATTGAGAAAAGTGTATAGGATTAACTATGATAGCAGTAAGACATGAAGTAGATGTTGAGCCAGAGTTAAGATCGAGACTTCGTTGGGAGTTTGAGAGTTCGTCAGAAGTTTGGACATTCATCGGAAGTTCTATCGGAACATATTGAGAAGTCCAGAAGCTTGCCAAAGAAGCTTATCAGAACTCTCTAAGAAGATTGTCATAAAGTCCAGGAGCTTGTCGGAAGTCCGCCGGAACATTGCCGAGAGATCGTCGGAAGTTCGCCGGAAGATCGCTAGAAGCTCGTCGGAAGAACAATTGACATACCGGAACAAAAATGCGTTGAATGTTTTAATTTTTGTAGTTAGAACTTAAGTTGAGTTAGGATTGGGAGGTAATCCCACTAACTCGGTTAGGGGTCAACTGGGCCCTTAATAGGGCTAAATTAGGCCGGATTGAACAGCCCATTCAGCACCTGAAACCATGGCCAATGGTGGCACCACCAGGGCTGGCGATGGCACTACTTGGTGACCCAGTCTCCTAGGTGGTCTAGGCAGTGGTACTGCCTAGACTAGGCGATGGTACCATCGACAGTTAATGTTGCCAGCGGTGGTACCGCCCCTGTCAAGTGGTGGTACCGCTAGAGCTCAGTCTCTAAGCTCTTTCAAGCAGTCGTACCACCTAGACTGGGTGGTGGTACCACTAATACCCTGAAATCCAAGGATGTGATATTTTTTAGCTTCAATTCTGAAGCCATTGAGACCTATAAATACCCCACCGTTTTCTACATGAAAGTGCATGAAAGCATTGGCATAATCTTGAATTTTTGGAGTGTTAATGTGTTGTAAAAAGTGCTAGAGTCCTCCTCCCTTTCTAAGTGTTGAGATCTTTCAAGAGTGGTGTGAGACTTGTGAGGGTTATCTCGTAAACCCGTGAAAAAGATAAAGAACTGTAAAAGGTAGTTGGTCTTCGCTTATTGACGGAAAGCCATTAGTGGACACCGGTGACCTCGACGGAGGAGGAATCCGAAAGTGGATGTAGGTCACAACGATCGAACCACTCTAAATTTTGGTTTACATTTCATCTTGAGCAATTTACCTTTCTTGCAAGCTACTTTACCTTCTTACTACTTTCTCTATGCTCACATACACTTTTAAGTTAAAATCTTTACAAAACAATTTTTTTCGGAATCAGGTTTAATCGAAACGAAGACTTTTGAAACAGGTAATTTTTTCGCTGCACTAATTCACCCCCCCCCCCCCTCTCTTAGTGTCGCTCTTGATCCTAACAATTGGTATCAGAGCGAGGTTACTCTTATTTGATTTGAAACCTAAGAGATGGCATTTGCCGGCAACCAAGAGGGTCACTCAATTATATGTCCGCCCAAGTTCAATGGAACGAATTACACATATTGGAAGACTAGAATGATGATTTTTCTTATTTCTATGGATTTTAAGCTATGGAACATTGTCGAAAATGGTTTTCAAAAGTCTTCTCTTCCAATGAACGATTGGAATGAGTTAGAGAAGAAGATTTTCACTTTAAATGCTAAGGCTATGAATGCCTTATTTTATGCTTTAGATAAAACAAGTTCAATCGAGTGTCTATTTGTGAAATGACTTTTGATATATGGCACACACTCAAAGTGACTCACGAAGGTACTAGTAGAGTAAAGGAGTTAAAAATTAATCTTTTAGTCCATATTTATGAGTTGTTTCGAATGAAACCGAGTTAGACCATTGGAGACATATATACCCAATTTACGGACGTCGTCAATGGTCTAAAAGGACTTGGTAAAAGTTTTTTGGATTTTGAACTTGCTAATAAAATTTTAAGATCCCTTCCAAAGAATTAGAATCCTAAAGGAACAGTCATTCAAGAGGCCAAGAATTTAAATAACTTTCCTCTTGAAGAACTAATCAAGTTATTAATGACATATGAGATGACTTGCAATGCTCATGAAGAGCTTGAGAACAACTTTCCAAAGAATAGTAAGGATTCCAACTTACGTGATTGGCTTGCAGGGCACATATGACTAGTAATGTTCCACTTGACCTAAAATCAATCAACTATGTGCCTGATCCCCATTAGACCCTGTGACGCTCAAAGACAATATGAGATAATGGTTTTTTCAATGGATTTGTAATGTTATCTTTAGATAGAACTCTTTCCACTTCTACATCTCATCGGATCATAATCTCTCTAATAAGCTAAAACCTCCTCAAAATACTTCTGATGAGACTCGAGTTCCTTTATTTGAGTAATCGCCCTATTGTTGTTGCAATATAAGAGAATCAGATCCTCGCTGCCCGGCATGACTCCCAAATATATGATGAACTTTTTCATCCAAACTCCCTCTTTTGCTGCCTCTAGTGCAGCAATATACTCAACCTCTATGGTCGAGTCAACAATAGTATCTTGCTTGGTACTCTTCTAGCATAGTGCTCCTCCATTCAGGGTATACACATACCCTGAATTCCACTTACTATCATCGACATCGGATTAGAAAATTGAGTCTGTGTAGCCTTCAACCCTAAGGCTACTACCTCTATATACTAGTAAAAGATCCTTAGTCCTTCTCAATTACTTAAGGATACACTTTACTGCTTTCTAATTCTCCAAGCCTGGATCTACCTGATACTTGCTCATGACACTCTGAGCATGTGCTATATCAGGCCTAGAACATAGCATGGCATACATGAGAGAACTTATCGCTTAGGCATATGGTATCCTATCCATGTTTGCCCTTTCTTCAGGAGTCTTTGGGGACATACTCCTAGAAAACGATATCCCTTGTCTCATCGGTATGAGACATCTCTTGAAATTTTTTTTGCCAAACCTTTTAACAATGGTGTCTATATACTTAGACTAGGACAAGCCAAGCATCCTCTTGGATCTATCTCTATAGATCCAAATCTTCAAGATATATGATGCTTCCCCTAAGTCCTTCATGGAGAAGTGTCTAGATAATCAAGTCTTTACTATGGATAGCATTCCTACACCATTCCCAATGATCAAGATGTCATCCACTTATAATACCAAGAAGGTGATAGCACTCCCACTTACCTACTTGTACACACGTCTAATCTTCATTCTTAACGAAGTCATAAGATCTGATTGCCTCATCAAATCTTATGTTCCAACTTAGAAAAGCTTGCTTTAGTCCATATATGGACCTAAGCAACCTACACCCCTTATTTAGGCAGTCTTTAGACACATATCTCTCAAGCTATATAATATACACCTCCTCCTCGAGGTTATCATTGAGGAATACAATTTTCACGTCCATCTACCAAATCCCATAATCATGGTATACTACAATAGCCAATAGAATTCAGATAGATTTTAGCATGGCTATGGGTGAGAAGGTTGTTAGGATCAAGTCGGCACTAAGGGGGGGGGAGGGGTGGGGGGTGAATTAGTGCAGCGGAAAACTTTCACGATTTCAAAAGTCTACATTTCGATTAGAATCGATTCCGACGAAAATCATTTCATAAGGAGTTTAACTTGAAAGCGTATATGAGTGTAGAGAAAGTAGTAAGAAGGTAATGTAGCTTGCAGTAATGAAACTTTCACAAATTGAAAAGCAAACCAGAATTTAGAGTGGTTCGATCTTTGTGACCTACATCCACTTTCGGATTCCTCCTCCATCGAGGTCACCGGCATCGACTAAAGGCCTTCCTTCAATAGGCGAAGACCAACCATGTCTTACAATGCTTTCTCCTTATCACAGGTTTAGGAGAGAACACTTATAAGTCTCACACCTCTCTTGAATGATCTCAAAACTTAGAAAGGGAGGAAGAGAACTCTAGCACTTGTTTACAACACTTTTACACCCCAACAACTCAAGATTAGCTCAATACTTTTATGCCCTTTCATGCAGAAAAGGGTGGGGTTTTTATAGGCCACAATGGCTTTAAAAATGGAGCCAAAAAGTATCTAATCTCGGATTTCTGGGGTCTTGGAGGTACCACTGCCATTATTGGGCGGTACCACCACCTGACACCTAACACTAGGTGGTACTACCGCTCAATATAGGTGGTACCCCCGCTTGACAGAGCACAGAGACCGAGCTCTGGCGGTACCACCACTTGACAGGGGCGGGACAATTGCTGGCAACAATAACTACTAGCGGTACCATGTTAGAACCCTTGTAGATTCTAAACTTGGGGTTGATCTCTTTAGGGGATCGGCCTCTTTGGAACTCTATAGGGGTTCCTCTCTCTAAGTTGCTACAAAAAGGCTGTAAAAAAGATTAATCTATTACTTATCAAAAGAGAATGAATACATGACTATTTATAGGGTTTCTATACCCTAACTCCTAATAGGACTCTTACTGAAGACTCCTACTCAATTAAGACTCCTACTCAAGACTCCTAATAGGACTTCTACTCAAGACTTCTATTCATTTACAACTCTTAATTCTTCTCTAAGAAATAACCTCCAAACCCTAGCCGGCTTCTTCACCTCTTTAATAGGGGTTGGCTTAGGTAGGTTTTACATGAATGCCCCTCTCAATTAGGACACTCCTAGCTAAAGTTCTAACAGACTCTTCAAATCAGTTTTATCCTCGAGGCTGACAATCTATGAATTCTAAGAATTTGATCTTCAAGTCATCATAGTTCACCCAAGTGGCACCTTCTGCTAGTAAGTTCGCCCACTATATTAGCAGTTCAGTAGTGGGTCGTCGACGTCGAGTTACGATCCGTCGATTAATAATGGCACTCGACTAGGTATGGAGTTCTCCTTGGGTAGTCATATTTGGTAGGTGGCTTTGGGCTATCTCTAAGCACCTGTTCATCACTTCCATCTGGTCATCGGTTTGTGGATGATACACCGTACTCCTTTTCAAATTAGTGTCTTACATCTGGAATAACTCTGTCCAAAGTCTGCTCCTGAAGATGGAAGTAGAATTTGACACTAGCACAATGCATCCCTTATAGCGTATTTCTTTTGAGTCCCAATTGTAATGAGTCTCTAGATCTTCCTGCCATGCCCTCTTAATATCCTCAGGGATGTTGCTAGTCAAAAGTGAAATGGAAGTAGAATTTGACACTAGCACAATGCATCCCTTATAGCATAATTCTTTTGAGTCCCAATTGTAATGAGTCTCTAGATCTTCCTGCCATGCCCTCTTAATATCCTCAGGGATGTTGCTAGTCAAAAGTGAAATGGCCAAAAATTCAGCTTGCTTGGGTAGCCGTGAAAGCGCATTTGCAACAACATTCTCTTTCTCCTTTTTATAAGTTATTTCATAATCATATCCAAGAAGCTTTGTTACCTATCTTTTCTGCTTGGGGGATGATATCTTCTACTCCAAGAAAAATTTTAGGCTTTTATGGTTCGTCTTGATTTGAAAGCATTGCCCTATCAAGTACGATCTCCATTTGGCCACCACATACACAATCGCGAGCATCTCCTTGTCATAAATAGTCATTTTGAGATGGGAAGGAGATAATGACTTACTGGTATAAGTGAGGGGGTGGCCATCTTACATTAGTACAACACAAATTCCGACTCCAGAGGCATTAGCTGCAATAACAAAAGACTTGCCGAAGTCGAGTAGCGCTAGTGGTGGGCGTTGTCGTCATTATAGTTTTAAGTTTGTCAAAGGTTGTGGTGGTTTTGTCCAACCATTGGAAAGCATCTTTTTTCAGCAAGGAAGTAAGTGGTGCACTGATTTTTCCATCATTTTTTATGAACTTGCGGCAGTTGCCTATTAAACCGAGAAAGCCATGTAGTAATTTTATGTTCCTCGGGGTCGGCTAGTTTTGCATTACTTCAATTTTGGAGGGGTCCACAATCACACATTTCTCTGATATGATATGCCCAAGATATTCCTCCTTTTATTGAAGAAAGCAAAAATTCATAGAGGCCGTTGTGTGTTCGAAAGATGATTTTTGGTATGTCTTCTTCGCACACACGTATTTGATGATACTCGAATCGAAGGTCCAGCTTTGTAAAGATTTATGCTCCCTTTCATCTAGAAATTCATTTACTATTAGAATAGGGTATTTGTCCTTGATGGTTATGCCATTGAGAGCTTGGTAATCAATGCACAATCATCATGTTCCATCCTTTTATACAAAGAGCACCGGTGAAGAGTAGGAGCTGCAACTTAGCCGCCGAATTTGGTGGTAGCCGGATCGGAGGTCCAACTTCGTGAAGACTCGAGCTCCTTTTAATTCATCAAGAAGTTCATCCACCACTGGCATTGGGTACTTCTCCTTAATGGTGATACCATTTAAAGCTCAATAGTCGATGCACATCCGTCAAGTTCGGTCTTTCTTGCATACAAGTAGCACCGATGAGGAACAGGGGCTGCAACTTGGCCGAATAATTACTGTATCGAGCATCTCTTTTACAATCCTTTCTATTTCATTCTTCTAGAGATGTAGATACCGATATGATCTAGTATTTGCTAGAGGTTTGGTTGGAAGAATCGTTATACAATGATCATGCCGACGGGTTAGAGGTAGGTTGCGCGGTTCGTAAAATATATCTAAAAATTCAGCAAGTTAAAGAAGTAGGTTTGGATCTTCAAATTCTATTGGCTCTCCCTTAGTTTGCTGCTAAGTTATACTAAAAAGCTATTGCATGCTTTACGTAAAACCTTCTCCATTTGTTGTGAGCAAATCATCGTTACGTTACCCCCACGTTTCCTGTATAGTATCACCTGTTTCCCCTTATTGTCAAATTTCATAATTAGTTTTATAAAATTCCAGGAAACATCACCTAATATCATCAACTATTTAATTCTAAGCATGGCCTCATGATCATCAAGAGGGAGGAGTAAGATATCAGTGATAATTTCTTGGTCTTATAGTAATAGTTTCACCTGTAAACATCTTTGGTCGCACTTTAGGATTCTTTCGTCGGCAACCTTTACGTCTAATATGCTACAATTCTCAATAGGTAAGGCCATTTGGACAGCAACCTTACTATTTAGGAAGTTATTAGTCCTGCCCGTGTCGATGAGAATAGTGATCGGTTGTTGTTTGAGAAGGCCTCCAATTTTCATCGTTTGTGGGTTTGAGTATCCGGTTAGTGCGTGTACCGTAACGTCGGTCATTTATGGCTCTCCTTTCATATCTTCTTCTTCATGTTCAAGGCTCTCTTCTAGAGTTTAATAACCTCTTCTTCTATTGGTTCAATCATAAGATGTCTCCCTTTACTACAGCGATGCTCATATGGCTCTATGGCTCGTCGCAATGCCAACATAACCCCTTCGTAGATCGCTCCCAAATTTCTTCTCTTGGTGCAGGGACTCGGTTGATAGTAGGGGGGACTAAGGGATTTAGTATTACTCATTGGGGAGCAACCCTAGTCCTCCAAGCTTCATGGGTCAATCGCTCATCTTGAAATCGTGCGAAAGAGATGGTTGTCATAAGCATGTACGGTTATCGTGCTTTAACTTCACCCCGAATCTCTGGCTTCAAGCCCCCAATGAAGGTCTCCAATAGCTATTTTTGAGACCAATCATAAGTTTGATTATATCACCTTTCAAACCTAATTTGGTACTCTTGAATGGTGGAGGTTTATCAGATTATTGCTAGTTGTTCATCAATGTTCTTGTAATCGGTTGGTCCAAAGCGGATTAGCAGTCCTTCTTTGAATTGTCACCATGAGAGAACTCCATGAGTATGTTCAAACCAGTCAAACCACTGTATGACATCCCCTTCATAATGTATAGCGGTAATTTTCACTATAGATGCGTCCGCGGTTTTGTGGTACCGAAAATATCGCTTCGCGCGCGAGATCCAACCAATCGGATCTCCTTCTTCCCATCTAGGGAAGTCCACCCTCTTGCGTGGATAGTTGGGGTTGGCCATAGAGCCTCCCCTCTCTTGAAAGTCATCTCTTCGGGCATAGTGCGATTGGTTAGAGCTCTCTCCATGATGTGATTTCTTCGGGCTTGGTGGTCGGCCCAAACTGAGTTCCATAAAAAGAGTCTGAATCTTATCCTCCATTCATGCCTTGAAGGCTTTGAATTTAGCATTGATTACATCCTCAGATGCCATAGTATATGCTTTCAAATCTGTGATGTTAAGATCTCTCTTTTGTTGTCGAGTTAAAGACATATATAGGTTGAGAGAAGTGATGATCGAAAGGGTTGGTGGATTGGTGGATGTAGGTTATGGTTTAGGCTTGTTTTGTGGCTGTTTTGGATGCAGTTTGAGGGTGTGATTCAGTGGAGTTTTAGGACTATGGATGAAAGTTTTAGATCTGTGATAGATGATAGCAAAGGTTTGATAGAAATCAATGGAAGTTGCTGCAGGTATGTATTGTCTTGTAAGAGCAGAATTATCATCGAAGAAACAACGGTTTCTCGATGAAATTTTTAACAAAAACTTGAGAAATTTGAGGAGGGAATTGGTAGCAAAATCTCAGTTTATATGACAGCAAGGATGTCTAATTTAATCTAGAAATTTTCAGCAGTATAATAGCAAGGAAATTGGTGCAATTTGTGATAGCAAAATTCTCATTAAAAAATTTTAGCGGTTTGCGATGAAAATTTGTAGCAACACAAAATCATTTTTAGAGATGAATTCCTCAATAGACTAAACTTAAATGGAAGACAAGATGATCTATGAAGTGTATAAGATATTTTATTCAAAAAAGATTACAAATATATAGGTTAAGGCAACAATATGCGGCTGAAATTTTCTGCATTATAGATTTTCAAGTGTAGCAGATTGTACATAAAAGATCAATGGTTTCTATTAAGAATTTTTCGATGAAACCAAAGGAAAATCTACTGTTAGGAAGTATCAAAGCTATCATAAAAATTTCATAGAGATTTGGATAGAAAAATTATAGTACCAAGATCAAACAATCTATGCTATACGGTTGGAATTTTACAGTGCAGATTTTCAAGTATAGCAGATTAGATGTAAAAGATCAATGGTTTATATTGAGAATTTTTTGACAAACCAAAGGAAAATATGCTATTAGGAAGTTTCAAAGCTGTCATAAAAATTTCGTAGAGATTTGGATAGAAAAAAAATATAGTAGCAAGATCAAACAATCTGTGCTATGCAGCTAGAATTTTACAGTACAGATTTTCAAGTATAGTAGTTTAGATGTAAAAGATCAATGGTTTATATTGAGAATTTTTTATCAAAACTAAAGGGAAATCTGCTGTTAGAAAGTATCAAAGCTGTCATAAAAATTTCGTAGAGATTTGGATAGAAAAAATATAGTAGCAAGATCAAGCAGACTATGCTATGCAGTTGGAATTCTGCAATGTATTTTTCATCGTAGAGATGAAAACTTTGCGACGAAAAGTTTATGCAGCAATATAGGAACAATTTTTTTTTAGATTTTCGAATGAGGATAACAAAATTATAGCAGCAGTAAGGTAGGAAACCAGAACCTGTTGCAATTCATGGGGAGATCAAAGGATGATCCGTGGTGGTAGAGATGACGGTGGAATTTAGCAACGATCTTTTAAGTAATTGTGAGAATTTCTTTGGGCAGCTGTGGAGGGCTTATGGATAGTTGTGGTAGGGCAGCGAGATGCCAAGAATGCTATTCTAATATTATGTGTTAGAACCCTTACAGATTCTAAACTTGGGATTGATCTCTTTAGAGGATCGGCCTCCTTGGAACTCTATAGGGATTCCTCCCTCCAAGTTGCTGCTCAAAGGCTACAGAAAATATTCATCTATTGCTTATCAAAAGAGGATGAGTATATGTCTATTTATAGGGTTTCTATACCCTAACTCCTAATAGGACTCCATCTCAAGACTCCTATTCCTTTATAACTCCTAATTCTTCTCTAAGAAATAACCTTCAAACTGTTAGAACCCTTGCAGATTCTAAACTTGGGGTTGATCTCTTTAGGGGATCGGCCTCCTTGGAACTCTATAGAGGTTCCTCCCTCCAAGTTGCTGCTCAAAGGCTGTAGAAAAGATTCATCTATTGCTCACGAAAAGAGAAGGAATACATGGCTATTTATAGGGCTTCTAAACCCTAACTCCTAATAGGACTCCTACTTAAGACTCTTACTTCTAACCAACTCCTAGTAGGACTCCTAGTCAAGACTCCTATTCCCTTACAACTCCTAATTCTTCTCTAAGAAAACACCTCCTACATGAATGCCCCTCTCAATTAGGACTCTCCTAGCTAGAGTCCTAATAGAATGTCCCTCTCAATTAGGACTCTCCTAGCTAGAGTCCTAACAGTTTTACATGAATGTCCCTCTCAATTAGGACTCTCCAAGTTAGAGTCCTAACAGACCCGCCCTCTTCAAATCAGCCTTGTCCTCGAGGCTAATGATTCCTGAATTCTGGGAATTTGATCTTCAAGTCGTCATAGTTCTCCCAAGTGGTATCTTCTATTGGTAGGTTCGCCCACTATATTAGCACTTCATTAGTGGGTCATCGTCGTCGAGTCACGATCCGTCGATCAATAATGGCACTTGGCTGGGTCTGGAGTTCTCTTTGGGTAGTCATATTTGGTGGGTGGCTTTGGGCTGTCTCCAAGCACCTATTTAAAACTTTCATCTGGCCGTTGGTTTGTGGGTGATATGTCATACTCCTTTTCAATTTAGTACCCTGCATATGGAATAACTTTGTCCAAAATCTGCTCGTGAAGATGCAAGTAGAATTTATCGTAAGCACAATGCATCCCTTATAGTGTAATTCTTTTGAGTCCCAATTGTAATGAGCCATGGGGCTTGGTGCTTCCTCCAAATTTTTTATAATCTTACTAGTCTCAGAATCTTCCTGCCATTCCATCTTAATATCCTTAAGAAAGTCGCTGGTCGGAAGTGAAACGACATAAACTTCAACTTGCTCGGGTAGCTGCGAAAGCGCATCTGCAAGAACATTCTCTTTCCCCTTTTTGTAGTTATTTCATAATCAAATCCAAGAAGTTTTATTACCCTTTTTTGCTGCTCAGGGGATGATATCTTTCGCTCCAAAAAGTCCTTGAGGCTTTTATGGTCGGTTTTAATTTGAAATTGTCGGCCAATCAAGTATGGTCTCCACCTCGTTGCTGCGCGCACAATGGCGAGCATCTCCATATCATATGTTGACTTATTTTGATGGGAGGGAGATAATGTCTTGCTAGTGTATATGAGTGGTCGACCATCTTGTATGAGAAAGGCTCCAATTCTTACTCCAGATGCGTCGGCCTCAATAATGAAGGGTCGGTTGAAATCTGGTAGTGTTAGCACCAGCATCGTCATCATGGCTGCCTTAAGTTTGTCAAAGGCAGCGGAGGCTCTGCCCGACCATTGGAAGATATCTTTTTTCAGTAAGGAAGTAAGTGGTGCACTGATCTCTCCATAGTTTTTCATGAACTTGCAGTAGTAGCCTGTTAAACCCAGAAAGCCATGTATCAATTTTATGTTCCTCGGGGTCAGCCAGTTTTGCATTGTTCCAATTTTGAAGGGGTCTACTGCCACACCTTCCTCTGATATGATATGCCCAAGATATTCCGCCTTATTATGAAGAAAGCAAAAATTCATAGTGGTTGTTGTGTGTTCAAAAGGTGGTTTTCGGTTTGTCTTCTTCGCATACTCGTATTTGCTGATATCCGGATCGAAGGTCCAGCTTTGTAAAGATTTGTGCTCCCTTAGCAACTCATCTACTACTGGAATAAGGTATTTATCCTTGATGGTTATGCCATTGAGAGCTCGGTAATCAACACATAATCGCCATATTCCATCCTTCTTTCGTATGAGGAGCACCGGTGAAGAGTAGGGGCTGCAACATGGCCGAATAACTCCTGTTTTGAGTATCTCTTTTATAATCCTTTCTATTTCATCCTTCTGGAGATGTGGAAATTGATATGGCTGAGCATTTGCTGGAGATTTGCCTGGAAGAATCGTTATACAATGATCATGCCGACGGGTAAGAGGTAGGTTACGCGGTTCGTCAAATATATCTGAAAATTCAGCAAGCAAAGGAAGTAGATTTGGATTTCAAATTTTGTTGGCTCTCCCTTAGTTTGTTGCTCAAGTTGTACCAAAAAGCCGCTACATGCTTTATGCAAAACCTTCTCCATTTGTTGTGTGCAAATCGTCGTTACGTCGCCCTCACGTTTCCCGTGCAGTATCACCTGTTTCTCCTTACTGTAAAATTTTATAATTAGTTGCATAAAATTCCAAGAAATATCACCTAATGTCATCAACCATTTAATTCTGAGTATGGCCTCATGATCATCAAGAGATGGTTGCCATAAGCGTATACGGTTGTCGCGCTTTAAATTCTCCTCGGATCTCCGGCTTCAAGCCCTCAATGAAGGTCCTCAATAGCTATTTTTGAGACCAATCATGTGTTTGATTAGATAACATTTCAAACCTTATTTGGTACTCTTGAATGGTGGAAGTTTGTCGGATCTTTGCTAGTTGTCAATCAATATTCTCGTAATCGGTTGGTCTGAAGTGGATCAGCAGTCCTTCTTTGAATTGTTGCCATGAAAGGACTCCATAAGTATGTTCAAACCAATCAAACCACTGTATAGTATCCTCTTCAAGATGTATAGCTGCAATTTTCACCATAGATGCATCCGCGTTTTTGTGGTACTGAAAATATCGCTCCGCGCGCGAGATCCAACCAATCGGGTCTCCTTCTTCCCATCTAGGGAAGTCCACTCTCATGCATGGATAGTTGGGTTCAATCATAGATCCTCCCCTCCCTTGGAACTCATCTCTTCGAGCCTAGTGTGATTGGGCAAAGCTCTCTCCGTGATATGATTTTTTCGGGCTTAGTGGTTGGCCCAATCTGAGTTCGGTAAAGAGCGTCCGAATCTTATCCTCCATTCGCACCTCCAAGGCTTCGAATTTAGCATTGATTGCCTCCTTAGATGCCATAGTATATGCCTCCAAATCTATGATGTTAAGATCTCTCTTTTGTTGTCAGGTTAAAGACATGTATAGTTGAGAGAAGTAATGGTCGAAAGGATTGGTGGATCGATGGAAGTAGGCTACGATTTAGGCTTGTTTTGTGGCTGTTTTGGGTGCAGTTTGAGGGTGTGGTTTAGCGGAGTTTTAGGGCTATGGATGAATGATTTGGATCTGTGGTAGATGGTAGCAAAGGTTTGATAGAAATCAGTGGAAGTTGCAGCATGTATGTGCTGTCTTGTAAGAGTAGAATTGTCATCGAAGAAACAACGGTTTCTCGACGTAATTTCCACCAAAAACTTGAGAGAATTGAGGAGGGAATTGATAGCAAAATCACAGTTTATATGACAGCAAGGATATCTAATTTAATCAAGAAAATTTTGGCAGTATAACAGCAAGGAAATCGGTGCAAGTTGCAATTGCAGAATTCTCGTCGAAAAATTTCAGCAGGTTACGATGAAAATTTGCAGTAACATAAAATCGTTTTTAGAGATGAATTTCTTAATAGATCAATCTTAGATGGAAGCCAAGATGATCTATGAAGTGTGTAAGAAATTTCATTAAAAAAAATGCAAATAGATGGGTTAAGGCAACAATATGCGGCTGAAAATTTCTGCAGCACAGATTTTTAGGTATAGCAGATTGGACGTAAAAGATCAGTGGTTTATATTGAGAATTTTTTGATGAAACCAAAGGGAAATCCACTGTTATGAAGTGTCAATGCTATCATAAAAATTTCGTAGAGATTTGGATAGAAACAATGTAGTATCAAGATCAAACAAACAGTGCTATGCGGCTGAAATTTTACAGTGCAGATTTTCAAGTATCGCAGATTTGACGTAAAAGATAAATGGTTTATATTGAGAATTTTTTGAAAAAACGAAAGGGAAATCTGCTGTTAGGAAGTGTCAAAGATGTCATAAAAATTTCATAGAAATTTGGATAGAAAATGCATAGTAGCAAGATCAAACATATGGTACTATGCGGCTGGAATTCTGCAATGTATCTTTCGTCGTAGAGATGAAAACTTTGTGACGAAAGGTTTATGCAGCAATATAGGAATAGTTTTTTTTTTTTTAGATTTTTGAATAAGGATAACTTAATTGCAGCAGCAGTAAGGTAGGAAACCAGAACCTGTTGCAATTCACGGGGAGATCAAAGGATGATCCGCGGTGGTGGAGATGATGGCGGAATTCGGCGACGATCTTTTAAGCAATTGTGGGAATTGCTTTGGGCAGTTGTGGAGGGCTGATGGATGGCAGTGGAAGGGCAGCGAGATGCCAAGAACGCTGCTCTGATACCAGGTGTTAGAACCCTTGCAGATTCTAAACTTGGGGTTGATCTCTTTAGGGGATCGGCCTCCTTGGAACTCTATAGGGGTTCCTCCCTCCAAGTTTCTGCTCAAAGGCTGCAGAAAAGATTCATCTATTGCTCATGAAAAGAGAAGGAATACATGGCTATTTATAGGGCTTCTAAACTCTAACTCCTAATAGGACTCCTACTTAAGACTCTTACTTCTAACTAACTCCTAGTAGGACTCCTAGTCAAGACTCCTATTCCCTTACAACTCCTAATTCTTCTCTAAGAAAACACCTCCTACATGAATGCCCCTCTGAATTAGGACTCTCCTAGCTAGAGTCCTAATAGAATGTCCCTCTCAATTAGGACTCTCCTAGCTAGAGTCCTAACAGTTTTACATGAATGTTCCTCTCAATTAGGACTCTCCAAGCTAGAGTCCTAACACAAACCCTAGCCGGCCTCTTCACCTCTTTAATAGGGGTTGGCTTAGGTAGGTTTTACATGAATGCCCCTCTCAATTAGGACTCCCTTAACTAGAGTCCTAACATACCATGGCCCAATCTAGGCAGTACCATTGCCAATACCACCTGGGGTGCTGCTTTCCAAGCGATGCCACCACCGGCCAAGAATTCAACATCTTGGTTGGGCCTTGACTCTAGCCAAAACCAGCCCAACTCGAGCCTAGTTAGCCCTTAACAAAGTTGATGGGATTACCTCGCAAATCAACTCTAATTATCGTTCTAACTACGATTAAGGCAAGCATAGTCCGGTACGTCGATTCTTCACTCGGTGATCTTCCGGCGAACTCCCTACCAACTCTCAACTAGTCTTCCGGCATGCTTTTGGTGATCTCCTAATGAGCTTTCGGGGAGTCTTCCAATGTGCTTTCGGTGATCTCGCGATGAACTCTCGGCGAGCTCCCGGTATATCGTCCGAGTCGTCGACTCCGGCCCATCATCCGCTTTACGCCTTACTGCTATCATAGTTGATTCTGTACACTTATCTCAACACGTCGATTAGATCAAATAATTTAGCAATTGATTTCATCATCAAAATCCGAGATTCAACAATCTCCCCCTTTTTGATGATGACAACCAATTGGTGATGGAGTTAATCTTAACTCCCCCTATCTATATACCATAATTAAGAAAAGATACTTTTAAATTCAACGCCTTTGAATTCAAGCATCAAATTGATAATACCACATATTTGTCATTAGAAATGATGTCAAGACAACATCCATTTTCGAGTCAAAATCACATAAATTTTCAGCATCAAAGTAAGCATGATATTGACAGAAATTTCCAGCAGCATGATATTGATAGAAATTTTCAGCATTAAGGTAAGCATGATATCGACACAAATTTTCAGCATCAAGGTAAGCATGATATCATACTGATCATTTGAAGAGATAACATGGAAATCAAGGCACATAATTATAATCATCAAAGTAAGTGGCATTTTAAGTTTACAACATCAAGGTAAACAACATAGGATTACAACATCAAGGTAAGCATAATAAAAGAAGGGGATTTCATTCATTTCTCCCCCTTTGTCATAAGCAAAAAGTCACAATTAATTATTCAGGTGGTGGCCAGTCAAAATGTCTAAACACGGTATTAAGTTGTTGATGAATCTGCTGCAGCTCAATCAAAATTTGATCTTGGCATTGTTTAAGTCGATCCATTCGAGTCCCTATGTCGTCGATAGATGAGGGAGGTGCTTGCTCTACTGGAGGTGATTCCTCAAAGGGACCAGTTAGAGGAGATAGATTACCCCTAAAAATTAGTGTTTCAGGTTCTGATTCAGGTTGGAGGGGATCAATCCTTCTAGGCAGTCTAGTCCACATACCATTTTTAAATATACATCTCATCTGTCAAAGTAGATTTCTATTTATAATACTAAATATGTCTAGTCTTATAACTTCTTCGTTGGGTGGAATGGCAATATCATAGGCATGAAGTAGTCTTATGATTAAGCCACCATATGGAAGCATCATGTCCTTTTTTGATAGTTCAATCATGTTTTGTTGGATTAAGTAACCAAAACAATTGTTGTGTCCCTTCATAATCCAATATATGGTACCTAATTCCATTTGACTTACTTCATCATGATGATATTGCTTAGGGAGAATTATACTTATCAAGATGTGATGAAGTATTTTGGTGCTTAAAGGTAATAAATGTTCGTAGCTTTGTGGAAGAATCATTAAGTTAAGATTGCCAAAAATTGTTCCTAAGGTATCAACGTAAGTAGTCCTAACTGTTTCATCATCCCATTGTCCTCTAAAATAACACCTTCTTTCTTTTATCAGAATTCCTATGATGTTGCAAATTGTTCTATCTATAATGGGTATATGATGTCATAATAGATAGGTAGATACCCTTTCATCTTCATCTACATATAAATTATTGTAAAATAGCCTAACAAGTCTAGGGTAGATAGGTTCACTCATTTGAAGGATTGAGAGAATGTCTAGATTAGCAAATCATTTAATAGGTTCCAAATCAATTAATTCATCTAAATCAACATATTTACCCTTATGAACATGTCTAGACTCTATTGATAGATTTTTAGGACATGTTGATTAGAATCGAAAAGTAGGGAGTCATAATTTTCATCTAATCTCCTCTTCCCTTTGTCCTTAGAGGATCTTCTAAAAGCCATGAGATTAAACACATAAATGATACCAAGAACTACACATAAGAGGCAAGATCTATTAATAAATTGAGAGAAGAGGTTTGAGAATTACCCATGTAGTAATCTTCTTGAAAGGTTGAGATTGATCCTTGAATTTGAAGAAGAGGAGGGTTTTCTTGAGTTTCTAGAGGAGGATCAAGGAGAATAAGGGGTGGAGAGGTGTTTAGAGGTGTTGGGAGGAATGTAGGTGTTAGGATCGGAGCGGCACTAAGAGAGGGGGGGGGGGGTGAATTAGTGCAACGGTAACGTACGATAAACTTTTGACTATTTAAACACTTTCGGAAACTTCGTACGATAAAAGCAACGTTTCATTTGAAACCGTTTCGATTGCGTTTTAACTTGAAGGGATACGTAAGAAGGAGACAAAGAAGTAGAGCATTAAAGTGCAAATGGTTTGCAGTAATATAAATGACAATAAGTAAATGCAAACCAGAGATCACGCCGATTTTAAAATGGTTCGGTCAAATGACCTACATCCACTTGCGAGGCCCCTCTTCGATGAGGCTCCCACCTTTCACTAGCAAATCTCTTGAAGGGGAAGGGTAAATACCCCTCTTACAACTTTTTACAAGCAGTTCACTCTCTTACATATTTTCAGCAAGAAAGAAGGAGGTAAACACTAGAAAATTGAAAACAAGATTTGCTAAGACTTTTCTAAGACATTTCTCTCAATCAATTGCTTCTAAAAAAGTTATGTTCTCAGCTGAGATTTGAGGGGTATTTATAGGCCTCAAGAGGATTCAAATTTGGGCTCCAAAATTTGAATTCTCTTTGGTTCCCGATGTTGGCGGTGCCACCGCTTGTTAGTGACTGACACTGATAGTGGACTAGCGGTGCCACCGCTTGTTAGAACCCTTGTAGATTTTAAACTTGGGGTTGATCTCTTTAGGGGATCGGCCTCCTTGGAACTCTATAGGGGTTCCTCCCTCTAAGTTGCTACTCAAAGGCTGCAGAAAAGATTCATCTATTGCTTATGAAAAGAGGTGGAATACATGACTATTTATAGGGCTTCTAAACTCTAACTCCTAATAGGACTCTTACTTAAGACTCCTACTTCTAACCAACTCCTAATAGGACTCCTACTCAAGACTCCTACTTCTAACCAACTCCTAATAGGACTCCTACTCAAGACTCCTATTCTTTTACAACTCCTTATTCTTCTCTAAGAAATAACCTCCTAACCCTAGCCGGCCACTTCACATCTTTAATAGGGTCGGCTTAGGTAGGTTTTACATGAATGTCCCTCTCAATTTGGACTCTCCTAGCTAGAGTCCTAAGAAACCCGCCCTCTTCAAATCAGCCTTGTCCTCGAGGCTGACGATTCATGAATTTTGGGAATTTGATCGTCAAGTCATCATAGTTCTCCCAAGTGGCATCTTCTGTTAGTAGGTTTGCCCATTGTATTAGCAATTCAGTAGTGGATCGTCGTCGTCGAGTCACTATCCGTCGATCAATAATGGTACTTGGCTGAGTCTGAAGTTCTCCTTGGGTAGTCATATTTGGTGGGTGGCTTTGGGCTGTCTCCAAGCACCTATTTACAACTTCCATCTGGCCGTCGGTTTGTGGATGGTATGCCAAACTCCTTTTCAATTTAGTACCCTGCATATGGAATAACTTTGTCCAAAATCTGCTCGTGAAGATGCAAGTAGAATTTATCATAAGCATAATGTG
The DNA here is from genome assembly GCF_036884655.1 of Musa acuminata AAA Group. NCBI lineage: Eukaryota > Viridiplantae > Streptophyta > Magnoliopsida > Zingiberales > Musaceae > Musa > Musa acuminata. The sequence continues at coordinate 9,183,920 of NC_088328.1, read as the reverse complement.
TCCCTTATAGTGTAATTCTTTTGAGTCCCAATTGTAATGAGCCATGGGGCTTGGTGCTTCCTCCAATTTTTTTATAATCTACCTAGTCTCTGAATCTTCCTGCCATTCCATCTTAATATCCTTAAGAAAGTCACTAGTCGGAAGTGAAACGACCGAAACTTCAACTTGCTCGGGTAGCTGCGAAAGTGCATCTACAAGAACATTCTCTTTCCCCTTTTTGTAAGTTATTTCATAATCAAATCCAAGAAGTTTTGTTACCCATTTTTGCTGCTCAGGGGATGATATCTTTCGCTCCAAAAAGTACTTTAGGCTTTTATAGTCGGTTTTAATTTGAAATCGTCGAACAATCAAGTAGGGTCTCCACCTCGTTGCTGCGCGCACAATGGCGAGCATCTCCTTATCATATGTTGATTTATTTTGATGGGAGGGAGATAATGCCTTGCTAGTGTATGTGAGTGGTCGACCATCTTGCATGTGAATGGCTCCAATTCTGACTCCAGATACGTCGGCCTTAATAATGAAAGGTCGGTTGAAATCTGGTAGTGTAAGCACCGGCATCGTCGTCATGGCTGCCTTAAGTTTGTTGAAGGCAGTGGAGGCTCTGTCCGACCATTGGAAGACATCTTTTTTTAGTAAGGAAGTAAGTGGTGCACTGATCTCTCCATAGTTTTTCACGAACTTGCAGTAGTAGCCTTTTAAACCCAGAAAGCCATGTAGCAATTTTATATTCCTCGGGGTCAAGTAGTTTTGCATTGATCCAATTTTGAAGGGGTCTACTGCCACACCTTCCTCTGATATGATTTGCCCAAGATATTCCACCTTCTTTTGAAAAAAGCAAACATTCATAGTGGTTGTTGTGTGTTCAAAAGGTGGTTTTTGGTATGTCTTCTTCGCATCCTCGTATTTGATGATACCCGGATCGAAGGTCCAGGTTTGTGAAGATTTGTGCTCCCTTTCATCTAGCAACTCATCTACTATTGGAATAGGGTATTTATCCTTGATGGTTATGCCATTGAGAGCTCGGTAATCAACACATAATCGCCATATTCCATCCTTCTTTCGTATGAGGAGCACCGGTGAAGAGTAGGGGCTGCAACATGGCCGAATAACTCCTGTTTTGAGAATCTCTTTTACAATCCTTTCTATTTCATCCTTCTGGAGATGTGGATACTGATATGGCTGAGCATTTGCTGGAGATTTGCCTAGAAGAATCGTTATACAATAATCATGCCGACGGGTAAGAGGTAGGTTGCGCGGTTCGTCAAATATATCTAAAAATTCAGCAAGTAAAGGAAGTAGATTTGGATCTTCAAATTTTGTTAGCTCTCCCTTAATTTGCTGCTCAAGTTGTACCAAAAAGCCGCTGCATGCTTTATGCAAAACCTTCTCCATTTGTTGTGTGCAAATCGTTGCTACGTCGCCCCCACATTTCCTATGTAGTATCACCTGTTTCCCCTTACTATAAAATTTCATAATTAGTTTCATAAAATTCCAGGAAACATCGCCTAATGTCATCAACAATTCAATTCTGTGCATGGCCTCATGATCATCAAGAGGGAGGAGGAAGAAATCTGCAATTATCTCTTGGTCCTGCAGCAACAGTTTCACCTACGGGCACCTACAATCACATGTCAAAATCCGTCCGTTGGCAACCTTAACGACAAACCTGCTGCAATTCTCAATAGGTAAGTTCATCTGGATAGCAACCATACTGTTTAAGAAGTTATTAGTATTGCCCGTGTCGATGAGAATAGTGATCGGTTGTTGTTTGAGTAGGCCTCCAACTTTCATCGTTTGCGGGTTTGAGTAACCGGCTAGTGCATGTACCATAACTTCGGTCGGTTGTGGCTCTTCTTCTGCATCTTCTTCTTTATATTTAAGGCTCTCTTCTGGATGTTCAATGACCTCTTCTTCTACTGGTTGAATCATAAGAAGTCTCCCTTTACTATAGCGATGCTCACGGCTCCATGGCTCGTCGCAATGCCAACATAACCCCTTCGCATATCGCTCCCGAAGCTCTTCTCTTATTAACCTCTTTGGTGTAGGGACTTGGTCGATAGTAGGGGGGGCTGAGAGCTTCAATATTACTGGTTGACGAGCGACCCTAGTCCTCCGAGCTTCATGGTTCAATTGCTCCTCTTAATGTCGTGCGAAAGAGATGGCTGCCATAAGCGTATACGATTGTCGCGCTTTAACTTCTCCTCGGATCTCCAGCTTCAAGCCCTCAATGAAGGTCCTCAATAGCTATTTTTGAGACCAATCATGAGTTTTATTAGATAACCTTTCAAACCTGGTTTGGTACTCCTGAATGGTGGAGGTTTATCGGATCTTTGCTAGTTATCCGTCAATATTCTCGTAATCGGTTAGTCTGAAGCGGATCAATAGTCCTTCTTTGAATTGTCACCATGAAAGGACTCCATAAGTGTGTTCAAACTAGTCAAACCACTGTATGGCATCCCCTTTAAAATGTATAGCTACAATTTTCACCATAGATGCGTCCGCGGTTTTGTGGTACCGAAAATATCGCTCCGCGCGCGAGATCCAACCAATCGGGTCTCCTTCTTCCCATCTAGGAAAATTTACCCTCATGCATGGATAGCTGGGGTCAGTCATAGAGCCACCCCTCCCTTAGAACTCATCTCTTCGGGCCTGATGCGATTGGGCAAAGCTCTCTCCTTGATATGATTTTTTCAGGCTTAGTGGTCGGCTCAATCTGAGTTTAGTAAAGAGCGTCCGAATCTTATCCTCCATTCGTGCCTCCAAGGCTTCGAATTTAGCATTAATTGCCTCCTTAGATGCCATAGTATATGCCTCCAAAATCTATGATGTTAAGATCTCTCTTTTGTTGTTATGTTAAAGGCATGTATAGGTTGAGAGAAGTGATGGTCGAAATGGTTGGTGGATCGGTGGATGTAGGCTACGGTTTAGGCTTGTTGTGGCTATTTTGGGTGCAGTTTGAGGGTGTGGTTTGGTGGAGTTTTAGGGCTGTAGATGAAAGTTTTGGATCTGTGGTATATGGTAGCAAAAGTTTGATAGAAATCAGTGGAAATTGCAGCAAGTATATGCTGTCTTATAAGAGCAGAATTGTCATCGAAGAAACAGCGGTTTCTCGATGTAATTTCCACCAAAAACATGAGAGAATTGAGGAGGAAATTGATAGCAAAATCACAGTTTATATGACAGTAAGCATGCCTAATTTAATCAAGAAAATTTCGGCAGTATAACAGTAAGGAAATTGGTGCAAGTTGCGATAGTAGAATTCTCGTCAAAAAATTTCAGTGGTTTACGATGAAAATTTACAACAACACAAAATTATTTTTATAGATGAATTCCTCAATAGATCAATCTTAGATGGAAGCCAAGATGATCTATGAAGTGTATAAGAAATTTCATTCAAAAAATATTGCAAATAGTTGAGTTAAGGCAACAATATGCGGCTGAAATTTTCTGCAGCATAGATTTTTAAGTATAGCAGATTGGACGTAAAAGATCAGTAGTTTATATTGAGAATTTTTTGATGAAACCAAAGGGAAATCCACTATTAGGAAGTTTTAAATCTATCATAAAAATTTCGTAATGATTTGGATAGAAAAAATATAGTATCAAGATCAAACAAATAGTGCTATGCGACTGAAATTTTACAGTGTAGATTTTCAAGTATAGCAGATTAGACATAAAATATCAATGAGTTATATTGAGAATTTTTTGACAAAACCAAAGGGAAATCTGCTGTTAGGAAGTGTCAAAGATGTCATAAAAATTTTGTAGAGATTTGGATAGAAAAAACATAGTAGCAAGATCAAACAGACGGTGCTATACGGTTGGAATTCTACAATGTATCTTTCGTCATAGAGATGAAAACTTTATGATGAAAAGTTTATGCAGCAATATAGGAATAATTTTTTTGGGAGTTTCAAATAAGGATAACTAAATTGCAGGAGCAGTAAGGTCGAAAACCAGAACCTATTGCAATTCATGGGGAGATCAAAGGATGATCCGTGGTGGTGGAGATGACGGTGGAATTTGGCAACGATCTCTTAAGCAATTGTGGGAATTGCTTTGGGCGGTTGTGGAGGGTTGATGGATGGCTGTGGAAGGGCAGCGAGATGCCAAGAACGGTGCTCTAATACCAGGTGTTAGAACCCTTGTAGATTCTAAACTTGGGGTTGATCTCTTTAGAGGATCGACCTCCTTGGAACTCTGTAGGGGTTCCTCCCTCCAAGTTGCTGCTCAAAGGCTACAGAAAAGATTCATCTATTACTTATGAAAAGAGGTGGAATACATGACTATTTATAGGGCTTCTAAACCCTAACTCCTAATAGGACTCTTACTTAAGACTCCTACTTCTAACCAACTCCTAATAGGACTCCTACTCAAGACTCCTACTTCTAACCAACTCCTAATAGGACTCCTACTCAAGACTCCTACTTCTAACCAACTCCTAATAGGACTCCTACTCAAGACTCCTATTCTTTTACAACTCCTTATTCTTCTCTAAGAAATAACCTCCTAACCCTAGCCGGCCACTTCACCTCTTTAATGTTAGGATCAAGAGCACTAAGAGGGGGGGGATGAATTAGTGCCGTGGAAAAACCTTCTGCGATTAAAATCGAAAACTGCGTTTGTTCGATAGAAGTGATTTTGGTAAGAAAGCAGATTCGTAAATCACTTCAACTTTTGACTAGGAGAGATACAGCAAAGATATGAACGCAGTTTACAATTATGATGGAAATCAGAATATAAGCGCAAACTGAAATACGACGTTCGTACGATAAAACTGATTTGCGTCTTAAACCCCGATTCGGAAAGCACTGAACTTTCAAACATGTTCGTAAAAACACAGAAGGCAGTAAGCTATTGAGGAGGTTTGTAGTAAAGATAAGATGCTCAAAGTAAATGCAAACCGAGATTTAGAGTGGTTCGGTCAATCTTGACCTACTCCACTTTTGGCTTCCTCCACCGACGAGGTCACCGACGTCAACTAGAGGCCTTCCTTCAATAGGCGAAGGCCAACCACCCTTTTACAGTTTCACTCCTTTTGACAGGCTTAGGAGATAACCCTTACAGAATTTTCTCTCCTATCTTTACAACTTAGAACTTGGAAGAAAAGAAGGAGAAGAACTTTTAGCCTTTACAACAATTTTGAGCTCTAAGAATCACAGAAAAAGATCAAGATTTCGGTGTAAGTTCATGCCCTTTCAGTGCTGAATGGGTGGGGTATTTATAGGCCCCAACCCAGTTCAAATTTGGAGCTCAAAACTGTCAATTCCCGGAATTCCGGGATCAGGCGGTTGCACCTCCTGACTGAGGTGGTTGCACCGCTTGGCAGAGCTCGAAGACTGAGCCTCTGGGTGGTGCTACCTCCTGTCAGGGGTGGTTGCACCTCCTGTCAGAGCTCGAAGACCAAGCTCCGGTGGTTGCACCTCCTAACTAAGGCGGTTGCACCGCCTGGCAGAGCTCGAAGACTGAGCTCAAGCGGTGCCACCTCCTGTCAATGGAGATTGCACCGCCCAGTCTCGCTCGGAGACTGAGCCCAGGCGGTGCCACCGCCTGGCTAGAGCGGTTGCACCTCCCAGTCTCGCTCGGAGACTGAGCCCAGGCGGTGCAACCTCCTGCCTTGGGCGGTTCAACCGCCTAGCAGAAATCAGGGTCCGAATGGGTTGATCCATTCGGCCCAATTTGGGTTTTTCGGGGGCCCAATTGCCCCAAGATTAAGTTAATGGGATCACCTCCCATTTCCAACTTAATCATTGTGCTAACTATGATATTCCCTAAGACATTTACTGCAACTTGCTCTGGTGCGTCAATCGCTTCTTCCGGCGAGCTTCCGGCGAACTTCCGTCGATCATCCGATGAACCCTCAGTGATGCTCCTGCGGACTTCCGGCAAACTCCTGGACTTGCGACGATTCACTTGGCGAGTTCCGACGAGCTTCTTTGGCAAGTTTATGGACTTCTCGGATTTGTTCCCGTAGAACCTCCGACGACTGTCTGAACTTCCGTAGAACTCTCGAACTCCCAACATGATCATTGTCTTGACTCCGGCGCAACTCCTGCTGCATGTCTTTCTTCCATCATAGTTAATCCTGCACACTTAAAACAAAACTTCGATCGAGACAATTAATCCTAAGCAATTAACTTATTTGTCTGGCATGTCATTGATCCCTCGATGCTTCATCCGATTCTTCGACGAATCGTCCTCTCCTGCAGCCTATTGCCCAATCGGCCAGTTGACTCCGTAACTCCGATATCCTTGGCACAATACCCGCTCTTCTCGGCCCGATGCCCGAGTCCACGGCCCGAAGCTTTCTGTCGATACGTCGACCGATCCACCGGCCCGACGTCCAATCTTCTAACATGTTCCTCCGGCACAACATGATTTTCCTACTTTAATTGTCTCATCCTGATCGAAGCATCCTGCGTCACTCAAAACGCAGATTAAATCATAAACATATATCAAGTAGTTTCATCATCAAAATACGAGATTCAACAATCTCCCCCTTTTTGATGATGACAACCACTTGATGACGGAGTTAAACTTAACTCCCTGAGTTTAAACAAACTCCCCCTATCAATATGCCATATTGATAGAACCTTGAATTCAAACTGAATTCAAGTCATTGCAATATTCATCATGAATACTTGCAACACGTCATCATGAACTTATGCATAAACTTATGAATAACATGTCATGTCATCAACATACTTCTCCCCCTTTGTCATCAACAAAAAGGAGAAGTACTACAATCAAGTGTTTGTGATATAAGTTCAACTCATTGCATGAAAAATATAATATCCATTTTTACCATCATGCAAGTTTGCTATTATCAAATGGTATGATATCAACATATAAGATTGCAATGTAAGCTTTTGATATCGTAACGCAAACATTTCAAGTGTTTATCAATTGTAGCATTTCATCACATGGCAAGATATCAATAAGTAAAGTTGCGATGCTAGTTCTTGATAATGCAACCATGGCATAGAGCAAATATGGCAATCATAGCATCAATTCATATATTTCTCCCCCTTTGTTGTCAACAAAAAGGAGATGATATAAGCAAATTTTAAATATAAATGTGATGCCATAAGCAGGTTCATGTCATTTTTCAACAAAGAGTGATAAGATACCAAATATTCAAACATCTCAAGGAAAACATGACATGGAGATAGCTTTGAAAACTTCTTCCATTTTCTTTCTACATGAAGGAGGAAAGCTATTTCTGAGCTTACTCAAATGAAGTTAAAATTGATAAGATATTAAGGCACGCTTCATTTGTACAAGTATCAAGATATGTATGTGAATCAAATCCTTGTACGTAAAAATGACTTCATTTTTCAAGAAGGAATTTATAAGCAGGAATCATTTCGTCAAATCCATTTCTCAAAACAAAATATTGTTCACATAATAAGTGTATGAGAGATGTATTTGCTAGTTGATTCCATATGTCAAAAATCAATGATATGAATTAAACTTGATATGACATATGCTTATTAAGTCTGGAAGAGGATAATTCGAAAATCCAATTGTTAGGATACCAATATTTAAGAGAATCCGAAAATGAAATTAACACTTTCATGCATTCGGACAAGGCTGTGCTATTGATTTTCAAATATAATCATGAGGACAAAACATGCTTATTATCATGTAAATTTTTGTATCCAAAGCACATAATTTCTAACCTGTTATTAGGACATGTAATTGTGTAAAATCATCATGAAAATCGAGTGATTTGATCATTCAATCAAGAAAGTCCGAAAATTAATTTTAACAAGTTCAATCATTCGGACATATTTTTGCCATAGTTTTTCAAATATAATCATGAAGATAAGACATCATCATCATGGTAGTACGATAGCAAGTTTATAATATACAAGCTAGCAAAAAATTTTCAACATTTTAAGACACGCAAGCTAGCAATTTTCTCTTTGAGATATGCACATTAGCAACTCTTTCTCCCCTTATGTCATTGGCAAAAAGAAGGGAAGACCCTTTACATTAATTTCTAAATCATGACAAATGTAGGTTTTAATCTGATTTATGCATCATTATATTTTCAAATTCGAACATGCACAATTTCAAAAAGCTTATATTTCATTCATGCATGATACTGAATAAATCAATCAATATTATGAGCATATTATACATGATACTTAAATTTTTAACTATTTATCAACATTTTGATCATGATACCAAACATTCATCATTTAGAGTATTCATGACATTAAATCAACATTTATAATACATCATTTTAGTAATAACTCATAGCATTTTAAATCATGATTTATATCATATGCAATACATTACATCATAATTAAAAAGCTCACGTATTGCATGCATCATTGCAAATCATAAATACTTCATATCATGATGGTATAAATTTTGTCAAATTATATCCTACCATGCATGATCATAACTTTTCATTTGTATATATCAAAATAAATTAATGAATATTTCATGTATTCATATCATCACATAAGGAATATCAAGAAGAATTGGTAATGAGATTTATGAATCATGTAGACAAATTATGAATATTAAGAGACATATTATGATTCTTTTTAGATAACTCAAATAGCAAAAAGAAAGAATCATAGTAAGTTATTTTGATTTATAAAAAGAATTCTCAAGTTATAATTCCAAGAAATCACGATAAATTTCAATAAGAACACAAAGTAGGTGATCTTGATTCATAAATGATTTCAAGTTATAAATCATAGGAAATTAAGATCATGATTTTGATAAAACCCATTAAATTCAAATCATCAAAATCTCAACATTACTTTCAAAAGATTCAAAATGGCATAGATAATTTTATTAATCGCTTAGTGAAAAAGTCAATAAGGTAGAGAAAAATAAATTTTCAAGAAATATATTTTTCTCTTTTTAGTTGTTTTAATTCATATGATTTTATTTCATCTATGCCAAACATGTAGCATGTTTTAAAATCAAAAGTGCAAGTTTTATTACGACAAAGATCAATAAGGCACTTTCATTACCGTGAAAATCGAAAATCGCAAGATTCATCATACATAATTATAAAACCAATAAACATGATTTTTAAAATCTCATGCATAGAATAAAATCATGGTATCAAAACATCATTATATCATCAAGCATGATTTCATATTTTCAATCAAAATCATTTTTTTTGTTTATCATAAAATATGAATTTTTCATGATTATTTTCAGAACTACTAGCATGATCATAAATTTTGCATTTTCATCAATTTTTTTTTTTAAACATGTAATTTTCAAGAAAATTAATTATATATTAAAAAAGAAAATGCATTATGAAGAGCATCATGTAATTTCGAAATAAATTAAGGGGGTTTTGATTACCTCATCGTTGAAAGTTGTTAAGGCGTAGTTTGCCACCTCGCCTTTCTTGATTTTCTCCTCGTCTTCGGAGGAGCTCGATTCATCCCACTTTATGTTCTTCTTCTTTGGCCTCTTCCTTCATTCAAGTTTATTCTTTATTTTAGATTTTTGTTTAATAAACTTATTAAGATTTAGTGTTCGAAGTTCCAGTTCATCATTGTCCTCATCACTTGAGTCATCGCTCAAGTGGTATTCATTTGTTCGGAGTTCCAAATCCTTCCTGTTCTTTGGAAGGTGATTTTGTTCTTCATGTTCAACATGTGCATTGTGCACCATTTCATATGTCATCAAAGAACCAATTAGTTATTCAAGTGGTAAGTTGTTTAGGTTTTTAGCTTCTTGTATTGCAGTTACTTTTGAATCCCACTTCTTAGAAAGAGAACGCAAAATCTTGTTTACGAGTTCAAAATCCGAAAAATATTTTCCAAGAGCTCTTAAACTATTGACGACATCCGTGAAATAAGTGTACATGTCACATATAGTCTCGCTTGGTTGCATTCGAAAAAGCTCAAAATCATGCAATAAAATGTTAACTTTCGAGTCTTTGACTCTACTAGTTCCCTCGTGCGTGATTTCAAGTATTCGCCAAATGTCAAAAGCCGTTTTGCACGTAGAAATCCGATTGAACTCATTTTTGTCCAAAGCACAAAATAAGGCATTCATAGCCTTTGCGTTTAAAGAAAAATACTTCTTCTCCAAATCCGACCATTCGTTCATCGGTTTAGAGGGAAGTTGAAAACCGTTTTCAACGATATTCCATAAATCCAAATTCATAGAAATCAAGAAAACTCTCATTCGAGTTTTCCAATAAGTGTAGTCCAATCCGTTAAACAACGGTGGACGAACAACCGATAAGCCCTCTTGAAAGCCATGAAGAGCCATTTCTCTCGGGTGTAAATCTGAAATGACAAATACCGGGCTCTGATACCAATTGTTTGGATCAAGAGCACTAAGAGGGAGGGGGGGGGGTGAATTAGTGCAGCGGAAAAACCTTCTGCGATTAAAATCGAAAACTGCATTCGTTCGATAGAAGTGATTTTGGTAAGAAAGTCGATTCGTAAATCACTTCAATTTTTGACTAGGAGAGATGCAGCAAAGATATGAACGCAGTTTGCAGTTATGATGGAAATCAGAATATAAGCGCAAACTGAAATATGACGTTCGTACGATAAAACTGATTTGCATCTTAAACCCCGATTCGGAAAGCACTGAACTTTGAAACACGTTCGTAAAAACACAAAAGGCAGTAAGCTGTTAAGGAGGTTTGCAGTAAAGATAAGATGCTCAAAGTAAATGCAAACCGAGATTTAGAGTGGTTCGGTCAATCTTGACCTACTCCACTTTTGGCTTCCTCCACCGACGAGGTCTCCGACATCAACTAGAGGCCTTCCTTCAATAGGCGAAGGCCAACCACCCTTTTACAGTTTCACTCCTTTTGATGGGCTCAGGAGACAACCCTTACAGAATTTTCTCTCCTCTCTTTACAACTCAGAACTTGGAAGAAAAGAGGGAGAAGAACTTTTGGCCTTTACAACAATTTTGAGCTCTAAGAATCACAGAAAAAGATCAAGATTTCAGTGTAAGTTCATGCCCTTTCAGTGCTGAATGGGTGGGATATTTATAGGCCCCAACCCAGTTCAAATTTGGAGCTCAAAACTGTCAATTCCCAGAATTCCGGGATCAGGCTGTTGCACCTCCTGACTGAGGCGGTTGCACCGCCTGACAGAGCTCGAAGACTGAGCCTCTGGGCGGTGCTACCTCCTGTCAGGGGCGGTTGCACCTCCTACCAGAGCTCGAAGACCGAGCTCAGGCGGTTGCACCTCCTGAGTGAGGCGGTTGCACCACCTGGCAGAGCTCGAAGACCGACCTCAAGCAGTGCCACCTCCTGTCAGGGGAGGTTGCACCGCCCAGTCTCGCTCGGAGATTGAGCCCAGGCGGTGGCACCTCCTAGTCTCGCTCGGAGACTGAGCCCAGGCGGTGCAACCTCCTGCCTTGGGCGGTTCAACCGCCTGGCAGAAATCAGGGTCCGAATGGGTTGATCCATTCGGCCCAATTTGGGTTTTTCAGGGGCCCAATTGCCCCAAGATTAAGTTAATGGGATCACCTCCCATTTCCAACTTAATCATTGTGCTAACTACGATATTCCCTAAGACATTTACTGCAACTTGCTCCGGTGCGTCAATCGCTTCTTCCGGCGAGCTTTCGGCGAACTTCCGTCGATCATCCGATGAACCCTCGGTGATGCTCCTGCGGACTTCCGACAAACTCCCAGACTTGCGACGATTCACTTGGCGAGTTCCGACGAGCTTCTTTGGCAAGCTTATGGACTTATCGGATTTGTTCCCACAGAACCTCCGATGATTGTCCGAACTTTCGTCGAACTCTCGAACTCCCAACGTGATCATTGTCTTGACTTCGGCGCAACTCCTGCTGCATGTCTTTCTTCCATCGTAGTTAATCCTGCACACTTAAAACAAAACTTTGATCGAGACAATTAATCCTAAGCAATTAACCAAGTTGTTCGGCATGTCATTGGTCCCTCGACGATTCATCCGATTCTTCAGTTTATCATCCTCTCTTACAGCCTATTGTCCAATCGACCAGTTGACTCCGCAACCCCGATATCCTTGGCACAATACCCGCTCTTCTTGGCCCGATGCCCGAGTCCACAGCTCGAAGCTTTCTGTCGATACGTCGACCGATCCACCGGCCCGACGTCCAATCTTCTGACATGTTCCTTCGGCACAACATGATTTTCCTGCTTTAATTGTCTCATCCTGATCGAAGCATCCTACGTCACTCAAAACGCTGATTAAATCATAAACATATATCAAGTAGTTTCATCATCAAAATACGAGATTCAAAAATTAATAGGGGTCGGCTTAGGTAGGTTTTACATGAATGTCCCTCTCAATTAGGACTCTCCTAGTTAGAGTCCTAACACCGCCCAGCCAAGCGGTGCCACCGCCCAGCCAAGCGGTGCCACCGCCCAGCTCTCGGGTGCTGGGCGATGCCACCACCCAGCCGAGGTGGTGTCACCACCCAGCCCAAGCGCTGCCACCGCCCAGCTCTCGGGTGTTGGGCGGTGCCACCGCTTGGCTCTCCGGTTCACTGGTTGGGCTTTAAATTTAGCCCAAACCAAATCTAATTTTGGGCCCAGTTGGCCCCTAACCAAGATATAGGATTATCTCTTAATCCTAATCCTAATTACAAGTGAACTACATAACTAAAAATATCCTAAGCAAGTTTTCAACCGCGAACGTCGAGTCTTATTCCGGCGAGCTTTCCGACGAACTTCTTCCGACGGACTCCCAGCAAGCTCCCGATCTTGTGATGACTTTAACGAGTAGCTGAGCCTTCTCGGTGATCTCCGTGAACCTCCGACGATCTCGTCGGCGAACTTCCGAAAATTCCGACAGGTTCCCGATTTCTTCTCGGTTGGTTCCGGCAGCATCTCCGACGATTCTTCGGACTCTCAAACGTCCATCGAACTTGACTCCGGTATTCTTGCTTTGTGTTTTCTGGTTATCGTAGTTAATCCTGCACACTTAACTCAATAATATGGATTAGATCAATTAACCAATCAATTGATTTTATCATCAAAATCCGAGATTCAACAATCTCCCCCTTTTTGATGATGACAATCAAATGATGACGGAGTTAAACATAACTCCCCCTATCTATATGTCATATTATGAGAAGATAAAAACACTTGAATTCCATCCCATTGAATTCAAGCATAAACGGATAAGTTCTAACCGTTGAACTTATCGTTATTCTCATTAAGCATAAGTAAATAAGAAACTTCGATGAAAATTATTTTCAAGTCGAATGATAAGAGACAATTTTTACTACGACAGGAGATGAAGATTTTCAACATGAATTTTATGATATAAATGTAAGGCATGCTTTCAATATGATCAATCAATCTTGCAATATTCTCAATGATTTTGCAAGGCATATAAGACATTCATATCACACAAGCTTTTGTAATTCATATAAGTCATGTTATCGATGCGCATAAGACATTTTCATTAAGTCATGCTATCGAAATGGTATAAGTCATCACTTAGTCATCACTTCTCCCCCTTTGTCATCAACAAAAAAGGGAATGAGACTTGAAGCATATAATTTGTGATTATAACATCAGGAATTCAGCATTGATCATACAAAAATTCATCATCCAAAATTAAGTATGCTAAAATATTTACGCAGAGTTCATCTTAAAGGAAAATTCAGCATTCATCCATTTTATCAAATCTCTTCTTTCTATAAATAACAAAAATTGTAGGTGTACAAGGAAAAGATTATGATTAAAAAAAATTTCAAGTAGTAACTCCAATAAGTCAAGATCATAATTCGAATACAAACTCATTCAAATTCAAATCGTCAACTTGAAACTCATAATCAAGCCATCAAAATCAATTTCGAGATTCACAAAATATCATAAAATCATTAATCTTGATCAGATAGGAGCGGTGTTTGACTCAAGATAGGATAAGGTAATTTAACGTGTCATATAGAATCGAAAGAGAAGGATCAAATTCACCAAGGAACGGAGAGAGGATGAAAAAATTTACGAAAAATCCATTCAAACAAGTTTATTCTTAGGGACAATTTAACATACCTAATTCCCTTCTAATGAATTCAAATTGGTCTTCATTCAAAGATTTTGTAAATATATCTGCTAATTGATGCTTTGTGTCAATGAATTCTAGAACAACATTATTGTTAAGGACATGATCGCGTATGAAATGATGCCTAACGTCGATGTGCTTAGTTCTAGAGTGCTGAATTAGATTTTTAGTAAGACATATGGCACTAGTATTATCACATTTTATGGGAATGTTTTTAAAGTGAATTCCATAGTCTTCTAATGTATTTTTCATCAAAACAACTTGTGCACAGCATGCACTTGCAGCAATGTATTCGGCTTCCGCCGTAGATAGTGCAATTGAATTTTGTTTCTTGAAAGTCAAAGAAACAAGTGCATGTCCTAAAAATTGGCATGTTCTGGATGTACTTTTTCTATCTATCCTGCATTCACCAAAATTGGCATCTGCATAAAGCTATTAAATCAAAATTTTCAGATTTAGGATACCACAATCCTAGATTTGGAGTTCCTTTAAGATACCTAAATATTCTTTTAACACTTTTAAGATGAGATAATTTAGGATTTGATTGAAACCTAGCGTAAAGTCCTACACTAAACATAATATCCGATCTAGTCGCGGTGAGGTAGAGTAGACTACCTATCATTCCCCTATATGTTTTTTGATCAAAATTTTCACTATTTTCATCCATATCTAACTTAGTCGCAGTACTCATAGGGGTGTTTATTACTTTTGAATTATCCATGTTAAATCATTTTAACAATTCTAATGTATATTTAGATTGGTTAAGAAATATACCATCACTAAGTTGTTTGATTTGTAATCCTAAAAAGAAAGTTAATTCACCCATTAAACTCATTTCAAATTCATGACTCATACATTTGGCAAATGATTCACATAGTGATTCATCCGAAGAGCCAAAAATAATATCATCAACATAAATTTACACAATAAGAAAATTATTTTTAAAATGTTTGATAAACAATGTAGTATCAACCTTGCCTTTGGTAAAATTATTTAAAATAAGAAAGGAACTAAGCCTTTCATACCAAGCTCTAGGAGCTTGTTTCAAGCCATAGAGAGCCTTAGTCAAATTGAATACATGATTAGGAAGAAGAGAATTTTCAAATCCGGGAGGTTGTTCGATATATACTTCTTCGGAAATAAAACCATTCAAGAAAGCACTTTTGACATCCATTTGAAACAGTTTAAAATTATTACTACTAGCATAGGCAAGGAGCATCCTTATGGCTTCTAATCGAGCCATGGGAGCGAAGGTTTCTTCGTAATCGATACCTTCTTCTTAATTGAAACCTTTGGCCACTAATATAGCCTTGTTTCTAACCACGATACCATTTTCGTCTTGGTTATTTCTAAAGACCCATTTAGTACCAATGACTAAATGGTCACTAGGTCTAGGAACAAGCTTCCATACCTTATTCCTCTCAAATTGATTTAATTCCTCTTGCATTGTTATAACCCAAAAATCATCTTTTATGGCCTCGTCAATGCATTTAGGTTCGATTTGAGAAAGGAAGGCGGCGTTAGCAGAAAAATTCTTGAAAGAGGAACGAGTTTGAACCCCTTTTGATGTATCTCCTATAATTAGTTCCTTTTTTTTTTATAAGTAAAAGTAAATTGATTTTGTGTAAAGTTTCTACAAATAGCTTTGTCTATACAAGTTATAGACGAAGCTAGGTAACTCATAGAGTACTCATGCGGTAGTTATGACTACACATGCTGTAGACTATAACTCTTAACTATGGCCAACTAATAAAATTTAAAGTCCAGATATGCCAAGATTTCCTATTGGTATAGCTTTTGACATCATGCCCAAGATCTTTAGCTAATAGCAAAATTAAATTTGATAAAAATATCTTTTTCTCTCTGTGTAAGGTGCTCCATTTTGAAATCGTTTTCCATATATGATCTTGAGTCTCTAATAATCTCTGTCAAGAGCTGAGCATTGTTTGTGTGTTGACATTCAAAGATTCTGCTACATCTTTCCTTCCACATCCACCAAATAGCGCATCTGAATATAACCTTTGTCAATTGTGTAAGAGGCCCTTTTCTTGAAAAACATTGCATAAGGTCAGCTAATTCTTGATGCAAGTTTGGTTGCGGCATTCTATTGAGTTCAAATCGCTAGAGAATCTCCTTCCATATCCATTTAGTATAGTCACAAGCAAAATAGAGATGGTCAATAGTTTCTTCTTGTTGCATGCAAAGGAAGCATTGGTTAACATGATGGATACCTCTTCTTTTCATATTGTCTATTATAGGTAGTTTATTCAAAAGGGCCTGCCATGTACATAAGGAATGTCTTTGTGATCCCGGTCAATCCCATGTCCAATTGCTTGGGAGCCACTTGTTATTTCTTTACCTAATTTGATTCCATGCGGATGTGGCACTAAATTTATCATTGTCATGAAGCCAAATAAGTACATCTGAAGGGTTGTTCCTGATTGAAATAGCTGTGATAGTCGGCCAAAGTGATAACATTTCAGGAAAAATAGGAGTAGGGAGACACCAGGTACCATTAGCAATAAACTCGGAAACATTCCAATCTTTGGGAGCCCCAAGGTCTTTTCGTATTCTGTCACAATATAATTGAAATATACTTTTCCCATTCACCCAAGGATCGTACCACATATTAGTATTAGTTCCAGTAGAGATTGCATAAGAAATGTGTTTGATTAGCCAATTCCTTGCCTTTAAATATTAGTATAATTAGCTCCTTTCTTTTTTGGTAAGTAAAAGTAAATTGATTATGTATAAAGTTTCTACAAATAGCTTTATCTATATAAGTCATAGACAAAGCCAAGTAACTCATAGAGTGCGAATGCGATAGTTATGACTACACATGCTGTAGACTATAACTACTTGTGGGTACATTATTTGGCATCATTCCCAAGTTCTTTAGCTAATAGCAAAATTAAATTTGATAAAGATATCTTTTTCTCTTCGGGTGAAGTGCTCGGTTTTGAGATCATGCTCCATACAGGATCTTGAGTCTCTAATAATCTCTTTCAAGAGCTGAGCATTGTTTGTGTTGACATTCAAAGATTCTTTTACATCTCTCCTTCCACATCCACCAAATATGTAATATACCTCGCTTTTGAAAATTATTAATAAAGATTTATTTATAAATCGGGGGACCTATATGTAAATATGGAAATTTCAAGGACTAAACTGTTAAGTTGTAAAAAGAAGAAAATAAAGAAAACCGAAAATTTCGATATTATCCCACCGCCTCCCACGCACTCTGTTTTTTCGAGAAACAGAGAGGAGCGGTGGGGCGTGAGGAGTGAAGAAAAGAAGAAGAGGGAAAAGAAGAGAGGAGGAAGAAGAGAGGAAGAAGAGAGGGAGAAGAGAAGAAGAAGAAGAAGAAGAAGAGGAGGTGGCTGCAGCGAGGGCTGCAGCGAGGAGCTGTGGGGCGTGGGGAGAAGAAGAGAGGAAGAAGAGGGAGAAGAGAAGAAGAAGAAGAAGAAGAAGAGAGGAGGATAGCTGCGGCAAGGCTGCAGCGAGGAGGTGTGTGGCGTTGGGGAGGAAAAGGGAAGAGGAGAAGAAAAGAAGGAGAAGAAGAGGAAAAAGAGAGGGAAGAGGGAGAGGAGCGAGAGGTGGCAGTAGCTAGGGCTGCAGCACCTCTGGTTCCTGCAGGTGGAAACAGAGGAGAGGTGTGGGGCGTTCGAAGAGGAGAAGAAGAAGAAGAGGAAAAGAAGAGGAAGAGGAAGCAGGAGAAGAGGTTGTGATACCTCTGTTTCCTGCAGAGGAAACAGAGGAGGGAAGTAGAAGAGGAGAAGAAGAAGAGAAGGGAAAGGAGGAGCTGCGGCTGCGGCGGTGGAAGCTGCAGCTGGAAGAGAAGGAGAGGAAGAGATGGTGAGGAAGAAGAGAAGAAGTAGAAGCGGGTGAAGAGGCGGCACCTCTGTTTCCTGCAGGAGGAAACAGAGGAAAGGAGGTGCTGTTCGTCGGGGAGAAGAAGGGGAGGAAGGAGAAGAAGAGAAGAAGAAGAAAGGAAGGAGGAGGAAGAGGAGAAGGGAAAGAAGTAGCTGCGGCTGCGGCTGTGGCAGCTGCAGCTGTGGCAGGGAAAGAGGAAGAGGAAGGAAGAAGGGAAGGGGAGGAAGAAGAGAAGGGGAAGAGAAGGGGCTGCGGCTGCTGCGATGGCAGCTGCAGTTGGAAGAGAAGAAGGAGAGGAAGATGAGCAGGGGAGGAAGAAAAGGCTGTGGCCGTGGCTGAGGCTGCGACTGCAGCAGTGCAGCTGGGAAAGAAGAGAAGGAAAGGAAGAAGAAGAGAAAGGAAGAAGGGAAGGAGAGGAAGAAGAGAAGGGGCTGCGGCTGCGGCGATGGCAGCTGCAGCTGGAAGAGAAGAAGGAGAGGAAGATGAGCAGGGGAGGAAGAAGAGGCTGTGGCCGTGGCTGAGGCTGCGACTGCAGTAGTGCAGCTGGGAAAGAAGAGAAGGAAAGGAAGAAGAAGAGAAAGGAAAAGGGAAGAAGAGAGGAAGAGGAGAAGGAGAGGCAGCTGTGGCAGTGGCAGCTGCAGTTGGAAGAGAAGGAATGAGAGTAAGAGAGAGTAGGTGACTGTGCCTCGATGTTCGACACGTGGTGTAGTTGTGAAGAAAGGAAGAAAACGGGAGCACAAAACGAAACAGAAAGAGGACACGGAGAAAAAGTAGAAGGATTTGGGCTGGCACCTTTTTTGGATCTTCGGATCGAAATCTTTGAAAGGCAAGTTTCCCGCTTGTTTCGATCCTTTCTATTGCAAATGTTCTGATCCTTTCTATTGCAAGTTCCCTGATCGTTTCTCCTATAATTGCTCTGATATTTCTTATTGCAAGTTTCCTGATCATTTCTCCTGTAATTGTTCTAATCTTTCCTATTGCAAGTATCCTGATCTTTCCTCACTGCAATTTTATCTCTACATTTGCTTTGAATATGAGGAACTTTGAATTGTTCTAACCTTGCATTTGATATATCTCCAGTTTAGACGTAACGATTCAAATCTGTGCAACTTCTGAGATTCTGACCTTTTGATACCGAGCTGCCTATAAGTCTTTGTTGGAAACTCTGATTTGTTCAAAACTGATTCCATTGGAAACTAGACTCGTAGATCTTTCTTTTGATATATGGATTGAAAGATTTGGAATCCAAACACCAGCCCAGTTATCTGTTGAATTTGACATTATGAATTCTGCCAACAGAGATTTTGTTCTACGACCCTTGTTTACTAAATTATTTGTAACTCTCTCTGTTGGACAGTTCGATTCATATGAAGCCTGTCTTATCTGAAAGTATAATCCAATGATTATTTCTGAGTAAATTGGAGCACGATTGATAGTTTGAATCATTTGTTCAATGTGTCTCTTGTATTCTGCCAGAAATCGAGCTTTGGTCGATTTCTCATATTCTGGTTTCATTCCTTTGGAAATTGATATCTTTTAGCCTTCTTATTCAATTGAGCTTTATATTACTGCTTTGAATTCTTGTATGCTCTTGTCCTTAAAATTATTTGCATTCTTGAAAACTATTGTGTAACGTTTAAACTATATCG
Organism: Musa acuminata AAA Group; assembly: GCF_036884655.1. Taxonomy (NCBI): domain Eukaryota; kingdom Viridiplantae; phylum Streptophyta; class Magnoliopsida; order Zingiberales; family Musaceae; genus Musa; species Musa acuminata. The sequence continues at coordinate 9,164,380 of NC_088328.1, read as the reverse complement.
TATTGACTCCTATAGGCACATGTATAACCCATTGTTCCGCATTTGCTTTCGATGTGTGCATATTCTAGTTTCATTCCTTTGGATATTGAATTCTTCTAACCTTCTTATTTGAATTGAGCTAAATATGATTGCTTGGATTCCCTGTATACTCTTGCTTCCATTTCATTCCTAATATGAATACATTTGTGAGAGATTTGTTCCTTGCAGCATATTGTATTGAAAAGGCACATGAACGTTTTGTTGTTCCGCGTGTGCTTCCGATATATGCTACTTATTGTTGAAAACTGCCCTTTTGTACTCTGGTGTATGGGATTGTCTGGACCTTTGCCAGAAATGGTAAAGGGTATGCGCTTATTGCCCGCTATGTAGGGTCCCGCTATGTGGGATATTCTGGACCTTTGCCAGAAATGGTAAAGGGTATGCGCTTATTGCCCGCTCTGTGGGGTCCCGCTATGTGGGATATTCTGGACCTTTGCCAGAAATGGTAAAGGGTATGTGCTTAGAGCCTGCGATGCTCTGCCGGCCCCCTCTGACTTCACCTAGACGTGGGTGGATGGAGCTCCCAAACGTGGGAGACTTTTGTCAGGTGGTCATTCAGAAATGGATGAATCACATTCTGACTGAGATCCCACTACACCATCTGTATGTTTGATATGATATCCAGAGCTTTGGTTATGTGTTTCTGTACATGCTTTGGATAAGATTGATATGTTTGCAACGTCAAAGACGACGTTTGAGCTTCTGTACGGTATTTGTTATTGATATGCTCTGAAATGTTTCATCCACTGTTGATATGTTTCGAAATGTTCCATATGTCGTTGATATGCTCCGGAACATTTTATACGCCATTGATATGCTTCAATTACTCTGTGCTCCATTTGCTATGAACTGATATGTTCTGAAATGTCCTATCTGCCATTGATATGCTCCAATTACTCTGTGCTCCATTTGCTATGAACTGATATGTTCTGAAATGTCCTATCGGCCATTGATATGCTCCAATTACTCTATGCTCCATTTGTTATGAATCAAATAAGTTTTGAATGACATGATACATATGATTTTGTATCTAATGAGATGGTATCCTTGAGAATTCTTGTATTCTGCCTTACCTTATGATACCTTACTCGTTTGAAACCGTTCCTTTTGTTCTGAATATGTTTTGTCACTTGCTGAGCCGTTTTTGGCTCACTCCGTTGTTATATAAATCCTTCAGGTCAGCTTGTCACTCTTCGAGATGTTTGATTTGGGCTGAGGCAGTGGATAGCTATTCAGAATTATGGGCGAGTCTTGTCGGTTGTTATGCTATTGTTGTATAAGCATATTTTGTATGTAATGAAATGTTGTTGATGAATCGAAATGGATATACTGTGTAAAAGTGTTAGAAGATCTCTCTTATTTGAAATTTCGGAATGTTAAGTCTATTTTATGACGATATGAACTTGTGGTGAATAGTTGAAGTTCTGATTGTATAATTTATTTAGCTTGTGGATTTATAAATGTTGTTCATGTTTGTCAAGTTGGCTTGGGTTGCCATAAATGTGAATTATCGAGTGATGTGATATATGATTATAAACTGCACAGGTTTTATAGATGTGAATTTGATAGAATGTTTTCAGTGTCCTCAAATGTTAGTTTGGATCCTGGTTTGGTCTGTGATGAAAATTTTAAAAATCATGGATATTTTGAGGGGCGTGACAATTTGTGCTGGTATTTTTCGATGATATTCTCGTTTACAGCCCTTCTCTTAAGACTCACTTTCAGCATTTACGGATTGTTTTGACGATCCTTCGGGAAAATACTCTTTTTGTTAAGCAACCAAAGTGCAGCTTTCTCCAGCAAAAAGTAGAGTACCTTGGGCATATAATATCAGAAGAAGGAGTGGCGATAGACCCAACAAAAATTAAGGCAATGCAAGGCTGGCCGAAACCTAAGGAGTGTCTATTGTAGGTAGTTTATTGAGAAGGGCCTACCATGTACATAAGGAGTGTCTTTGTGATCCCGGTCGATCCCATGTCCAACTGCTTGGGACCCACCTGTTATTTCTTTGCCTTATTTGATTCCATGCGGATGTGGCACTAAATTTGCCATTGTCATGAGGCCAAATAAGTATACCTGAAGAGTTGTTCCTGATTGGAATAGCTATGATAGTCGGCCAAAGTGATAACATTTCAGGAGAAATAGGATTAGGGAGACACTAGGTACCGTTAGCAATAAACTCGGAAACCTTCCAATCTTTGGGAGCCCCAAGATCTTTTCGTATTCTGTCGCCATATAATTGAAATATACTCTTCCCATTCACCCAAGGATCGTACCACATATTAGTACTAGTTCCAGAAGAGATTGCATAAGAAATGTGTTTGATTAGCCAATTCCTTGCCTTTAAAATTCCTTTCCAAGCTGCAGAGTGGTATGTTCTTGTTAAAATTTTCCAGATTGATTCCTTTGAAAGATACCTAGCAGAAACCCATTGTGACCATAAGGAACATTTGTTTTGCAAAAGATCCCACAATTGTTGTACCAGGCATGCTTGTTTCCAATCTCTAGTATTTCTCAAGTTTAGCCCCCCTTCATCTTTCGGTTTGTAAATGCTATCCCATTTTACCATATGCATTGCCTTATCATTTGTGCCATTCCAGAAGAAGTTCATTAATAACCGTTCAATATCTTGGAGAAGTCCAGCAGGCAGAAGAAATGCATTACACCAATATATAGAGTAGGAGTGCAATACAGAACGGATGAGTTCGAGTCGTCCTGCTTTTGATAGAAGCCTATTTTTCCAAGAAGAAATTCTATTCTTTATTTTTTGCAGGATAGGCTGACAGTGGGTTTTGTGGATACTTGTGGATATGAGCGGGAGACCCAAATAAGGAACTGGCAGGCTTCCCTCACTAACCCCCAAAGTTTGTGCAATAAAGACCTTATCCTCAACGTAAGGGCTCATATATACTTTACTTTTCGCATGATTTAACTGAAGTCCAGAAATCATACCAAAGTCATTCATAATAGTAGCCAGGTTCTTTACTGAAGTTGGATCATTTTGGAGAAAGATAAGTAAATCATCTGCAAATGTTATATTTGATATATGAATAGAGCCAGCATTGGGTACCTTAATGCTGCCATTTAAGACTGCATGTTCCAACATACAGCTAAGTCCTTCCATCGCAATAGTAAAGAGATACGGAGAGAGTGGATCACCTTGTCGGATGCCATTCGTGCTCCCGAAAAAACCAATAGGTGAGCCATTAAAGAGTATCGAAAACTTAATCAATGTGCTAACTACGATTATTTCCTAAGACATATTCTGCAGATTGCTCATGTGCGTCAATCGCTTCTTCCGGCGAGTTTCCGGCGAACTTCCGTCGATCATCCGACGAACCCTCAGTGATCCTCCTGCGGACTTCCGGCAAACTCCTGGACTTGCGACGATCCACTTGGCAAGTTCCGACGAGCTCCTTTGGCAAGCTTCTGGACTTCTCGGATTTGTTCCCGTAGAACCTCCGACGACTGTCCGGACTTCCGTCGAGCTCTCGAACTCCCAACGTGATCATTGTCATGACTCCGGCGCAACTCCTGCTGCATGTCTTACTTTCATCGTAGTTAATCCTGCACACTCAAAATAAAAACTTCGATCGAGACAATTAATCCTAAGCAATTAACCAAGTTGTCCGGCATGTCATTGGTCCCTCGACGCTTCGTCCGATTCTTCGGCGCATCGTCCTTTCCTGCAGCCTATTGCCCAATCGGCCAGTTGACTCCGCAACTCCGATATCCTTGGCACAATACCCGCTCTTCTTGGCCCGATGCCCGAGTCCACGGCCCGAAGCCTTCTGTCGATACGTCGACCGATCCACCGGCCCGACGTCCAATCTTCTGACATGTTCCTCCAGCACAACATGATTTTCTTGCTTTAATTGTCTCATCCTGATCGAGGCATCCTGCGTCACTCAAAACACAGATTAAATCATAAACATATATCAAGTAGTTTCATCATCAAAATACGAGATTCAACAATCTCCCCCTTTTTGATGATGACAACCACTTGATGACGGAGTTAAACTTAACTCCCGGAGTTTATACAAACTCCCACTATCAATATGCCATATTGATAGAAACTCTTAGATTCAAAAATCTAAGCAACATGTCATCATAATCGGAGTTAACCTTAACTCCCAGAGTTTAAACAAACTCCCCCTATCAATATGCCATATTGATAGAAACTCTTGGATTCAAAAATCCAAGCAACATGTCATCATAAACTTATGCATAACTCGTCATCATAAACTTATGCATAACATGTCATGTCATCAACATACTTCTCCCCCTTTGTCATCAACAAAAAGGAGAAGTACCACAATCAAGTGTTTGTGATATAAGTTTAACTAATTGCATGAAAAACATATTATCTATTGTTATCATCATGCAAGTTTGCTATCATCAAATGGTAAGATATCAACATGTAAAATTACGATTCAAGTTCTTGATATCTTAACATGATATCTCATTATAATATGGCATTCATAACATCTATTCATATTCTTCAAATATGGCACTCATAGTATCAATTTATATATTTCTCCCCCTTTGTCATCAACAACAAGGAGAACGAGATAAGCAAATTTTAAATATAAGTGCGATGCCATAAGTTGGTTCATGTCATTTTCCAACAGTGAGTGATAGGATACCAATTATGCAAACATCTCGAGGAAAACATGACATGGAGATAGCTTTTATTGCTTCTTCCTTTTTATTTGTTATCTTTTTACATGAAGGAGGAAAGCCATATGTGAAGTTCAAATCGATAAGATATTAAAGCACACTTCATTTTTGCAAGGATTAAGATATGTAAGTGAGTCAAATCCTTGTATGTAAAAATATCTTCCTTTTATAAGAGGGAATCATCAAATATGTTTCGCAAAAAATATTTTTCACATGATAAGTGCATTTGCTAGATGATTCCATATGTCAAAAATCAATGATGTGAATTAAACTTGATATGACATATGCTTGTTAAGTTCAGAAGAGGATAATGTATCAAGAAAATCCAATTGTTAGGATCAAGAAAATCTGAAAATGAAATTGGACACTTTCATACATTCGGATAGGGTTTTACTAGAGATATTCAATTGCGATCATGAAGGTAAAACATGCTTATTATCATGGAAATTTTTGTATTCAAGCACATAATTTCCAACATGTAATCATGACAAGTAATTGTGTAAAATCATTATGGCAATCAAGTGATTTGATCATTCAATAAAAAAAGTCCGAAAAATAATTTTAACACGTTTAATCATTAGGACATATTTTTGCCATAGTTTTTCAAATATAATCATGAAGATAAGGCATGCTCATCATCATGGTAGTATGATAGCAAGTTTACCATATACAAGCTAGCAAAAAATTTCTACATTTTAAGGCCCGCAAGCTAGCAATTTTGAGATGTTCAAGAAAGCAACTCTTGCTTCTTGAAATATAAGTTTTGCTAGATGTGCAAGTTAACTTTTTGCTTCTTGAGATAGGCAAGATAGCATTCCTTGGTGATGTTCAATATAGCTAAGTTCTACATCATGCAAGCTAGTGAATTTTATAAATTTTAGAACATTCATAATCACCAAAGCATCATAAATTTTAATGATGTGCAAAATTACAAATTTTGCATGATTGCATTTGTGTGTCTTGAGATTTGCAAGATAGCACTTCTTGGTGATGTTCAAGATAGCAATTTCTTCTCTTTTGAGAAGTGCAATTTTTGCTTTCTTCTTGAATTGTGCAAGCTAGCTCATTTGTGCATCATTATATTTTAAATCATAACAAAGGTTAGTATCAATCTCATTTGTGCATCATTATATTTTCAAATTAAAACATGCACATTTTCAAAACATATAAACTCATTATTATATGCATGATTCCAAATCATATATTATTTCAATCATTGTTTCACTCATCACTATAGCTTGTCATACATAATATGTAAAACCATCTAACATGATATAAACATTTATTTATTTAATTTTTTTAAGCATTCATGATACACATCATACATTATCATAATAAAAAGCATATGCATCATTCCAAATCATAAATATTTCAAATCATCATGGTATTAATTTGTCACATTGCATCATACCATGCATGATCGAACCTTCTCATTTGCATACATCAAAATAAATTCATGAATATCGCATGCATTCATATCATCACTTGAGGAATATTGAAAAGAAATAATTGGGTGATGAGATAAATATTTCATTAATACAAAGAATTGCATAAAAATCATATCATGAATACAAGGAATATAAGTCACAATCATTCAAGAGAAAAATCATCATTCATTTTCAATTCATTCAATTTGATAAATCAAGATCATGATTTTGATAAAACTCATTTCAAATTTAAATCATCAAAATCATTTTTATGGCTCACAAAATTTATAACATAAATAGATTCATGATTTCATACATTTTTCCCCTTTTTAAGTGTTTCATTTTAAGTGGTCGATTTCATATTAGCATGCCTTTTCATTTATTAAAACATGCATCAATTTTTTTTTTTTAAAGCCACTGTTATTATCATGAAAATTGATAATCCATAAATATCATAAAATATATACTCATTAATCATAACTTCAAATTAAACATGATTTCATATACTCAAAATCGAGAAATAACAATGGAAATCAACATGATACACATTATTACTTCTCAACCACATATAGCATGATTTCATAAGGTATTTTTAATCAAAATCATTTTGTTTATCATAAACATGTAATTTTCATGATTATTTTCAAAATTACTAGAATGATAAGCATGATTCCTAATTGTTTGTATTTTCATTATAAAATTATTAAACATGTAATTTTCAAGAAAATTAAATAAAAAAGAAAAATGCTTTATGAAAAGCATCATGTAATTTCAAAGTAAATTAAAGGCATTTTGATTGCCTCAGCGTCGAAAGGCGTAAAGGCGTAGTTTGCCACCTCGCCTTTGTTGATTTTCTCCTCGTCTTCGGAGGAGCTCGATTCATCCCAATTTTTGTTCTTCTTCTTGCGTTCAAAGCATGTAGTTCCGTTCTTTTTACTTTTTAATTTTTGTTTCATTTGTAGTTTAAGTTCACCATCACTTGAGCTTATGTTCGAGTGGTCTTCAAATGTTCTATGTCCCAAATCCTTCCTGTTCTTTGGAAGGTGGTTCTCAAGTTCTTCACGTGCATTGCACGTCATTTCATATGTGATCAATGAACCAATTAGTTCTTCAAGTGGAAAAATATTTAAATCTTTTGTTTCTTGTAAATCTGTCACTTTTGAATCCCACTTTTTAGAAAGAGAACGCAAAATCTTGTTCACAAGTTCAGAATTCAAAAAACATTTGCCAAGAGCTCTTAAACCGTTGACGACATCCGTAAAACGGGTGTACATGTCACCAATGGTTTCGCTTGGCTTCATTTGAAAAAGCTCGAAATCATGCAGTAAAATATTAACTTTCGAGTCATTGACTCTACTAGTTCCCTCGTGCGTGATTTCAAGAGTGCGCCAAATATCGAAAGCCGTTTCGCACAAAGAAACCCGATTGAACTCATTTTTGTCCAAAGCGCAAAATAAGGCATTCATAGCCTTTGCATTTAAAGAAAAATGCTTCTTCTCTAAATCCGACCATTCGATCATTGGAAGAGAAGACTTCGAAAAACCGTTTTCGACAAGATTCCAAAGTTCAACATCCATAGAAATAAGAAAGATCCTCATTCGGGTCTTCCAATAGGTGTAGTCCAATCCATTAAACAACGGTGGATGAAAAACCGAAAAGCCCTCTTGAAAGCCATGAAGAGCCATTTCTCTCGGGTGTAAGTCCGAAATGAGAAATACCGGGCTCTGATACCAATTGTTAGGATCGAGAGCACTAAGAGGCGGGGGGGGGGGTGAATTAGTGCAGCGGAAAACTTTCTGCGATTAAAATCGAAAGCTACGTTCAAACGATAAAAACAACTTCTGTATGAAAGTTGATACTAAGCAAGGTTAAAGTCAATCTATGTAGGCAGTTTGCAGCTATGATGAAAACCAGAATATCGACGCAAACTGAAATCCGACGTTCGTACGAAGAAACTGATTTACGTCTAAATGCTGATTCGTAAATCACTTGATTAGATAGGACGCAGTTTAAGCAGGAGTATAAAGGCAGTGTGCAGTTATGGTAAAGCTCAAAACGTAAACGCAATCTGCAATATGATGATCATACGAAAAAGCAGATTTATGTCTAAACGCAGATTTACGTCTAAACGTAGATTTACGTCTGAACCTTGAAACTCGTTCGTAAAATCGCAGAGGGCAGTAAGCTATTGAGAAGTTTGCAGTGAAGGTAAAATGCTCAAAGGAAATGCAAACCGAGATTTAGAGTGGTTCGATCAATCTTGACCTACTCCACTTTTGGCTTCCTCCACCGACGAGGTCACCGACGTCAACTAAAGGCCTTCCTTCAATAGGCGAAGGCCAACCACCCTCTTACAGATTCACTCCTTTTGACGGTCTTAGGAGACAACCCTTACAGAAGTTTTCTCTCCTCTCTTTACAACTCAAACTTTGAAGAATAGAAAGAGGAGAACTAGTAGTTTTGAGCTCTAAGAACCACAGAAAGACAGCAAGATTTTGAATGTGTGTTTTGTGCTTTCAATGCTGAATGGGTGGGGTATTTATAGGCCCCAACCCAGTTCAAATTTGGAGCTCAAATCTGTCAATTCCCGGAATTTCGGGATCAGGCGGTTGCACCTCCTGACTGGGGCGGTTGCACCGCCTGGCAGAGCTCGAAGACTGAGCCTCTGGGCGGTACCACCTCTGTCAAGGGCGGTTGCACCTCTCTGCCAGAGCTCGTAGATCGAGCTCAGGCGGTTGCACTGCCTGACTGGGGAGGTTGCACCGCCTGGCAGAGCTCGAAACTTGAGCTCTGGCGGTGCTACCTCTTGACAAAAGAGGTTGCACCGCCCAGTCTCGCTCGGAGACTGAGCCCGGGGCGGTGCCACCTCTTGGCTGGGGCGGTTGCACCTCCCAGTCTCGCTGGGAGACATAGCTTGGGCGGTGCTACCTCCTGGCTTGGGCGGTTGCACCTCCCACAGCAATCAGGGTCTGAATGGGTTGATCCATTCGGCCCAATTTGATTCTTTCAGGGGCCCAATTGCCCCAAGATTAAGCTAATGGGATCACCTCCCATTTCTAACTTAATCAATGTGCTAACTACGATTATTTCCTAAGACATATTCTGCAGCTTGCTCCGGTGCGTCAATCGCTTCTTCCGGCGAACTTCCATCGATCATCTGATGAACCCTCGGTGATCCTCCTGCGGACTTTCGGCAAACTCCTGGACTTGCGACGATCCACTTGGCAAGTTCCGACGAGCTCCTTTGGCAAGCTTCTGGACTTCTCGGATTTGTTCCCGCAGAACCTCCGACGATTGTCCGAACTTCCGTCGAGCTCTCGAACTCCCAACGTGATCATTGTCATGACTCCGGCGCAACTCCTGCTGCATGTCTTACTTTCATCGTAGTTAATCCTGCACACTCAAAATAAAAACTTCGATCGAGACAATTAATCCTAAACAATTAACCAAGTTGTCCGGCATGTCATTGGTCCCTCGACGCTTCGTCTGATTCTTCGGCGCATCGTCCATTCTTACAGCCTATTGCCCAATCGGCCAGTTGACTCCGCAACTCCGATATCCTTGGCACAATACCCGCTCTTCTTGGCCCGATGCCCGAGTCCACGGCCCGAAGCCTTCTGTCGATACGTCGACCGATCCACCGGCCCGACGTCCAATCTTCTAACATGTTCCTCCAGTACAACATGATTTTCCTGCTTTAATTGTCTCATCCTGATCGAGGCATCCTGCATCACTCAAAACACAGATTAAATCATAAACATATATCAAGTAGTTTCATCATCAAAATACGAGATTCAACAAACATATGAAATGGTGCACAATGCACATGATGAACATGATAAACAAAATCACCTTCCAAAGAACAGGAAGGATTTGGAACTCCAGACAAATGAATACCACTTGAGCGATGACTCAAGTGATGAGGACAATGATGAACTTGAACTTCGAACACTAAATCTTAATAAGTTTATTAAACAAAAATCTAAAATAGACAATGAACTTGAACGAAGGAAGAGGCCAAAGAAGAGGAAGGCAACCAAGGATGAATCAAGAACTTCCAAAGGTGAAACGACGAATTGGGCTTTGATGGGCTTCGACTACAAGGTAAGTAACTCAACTCTCTTGAATTATTTTGAAATTACTTGAAGTTTTTCATGAGTGTATTTGAAAAACTATGACAAAAATGTGCTCGAATGCATGAACTTGTTAAGATTATTTTTTGGACATTCTTGATTCAATGTTCAAATCACTTAATTGCCATGATGATTTTACACTATTACATGCCTTAATAACATGTTGGAAATTGTGTTTTGGATACAAAATTTTTACGATCATGAGCATGTTTTATCTTCATGATTGAACTTGAAAATCTATAGCAAAATCTTGTCTGAATGCATGAAAGTGTTAATTTCATTTTCAGATTTGCTTAACAATTGGTATCCTAACAATCAAATTTTCTCATACACTTATTATAAAATATTTTTCTGAAATGGATTTGATGAAATGATTCCTGCTTATAAATTCCATCTTGAAATATGGATGATAGTGTTTTTACTTGCAAAGATTTGTTTCACATACATATCTTGATCCTAACAATACAATGAGATTTCTTATGCAAAAATAAAGTGCTTTTGTGATTCTTTGCTAAAGAAAATTATTATTAAAATCATGATCTTGATAATTATAACATGAAGTTTTTTATAAATCAAGATCGTTCATTATGCTCCCTACATTTATCAAAAAAGAATTCTTCAAATGAAGTGTAACTTGTCTTTTGATTTCTCATAATCCAATGAAGTGTCATATTGATATCTTGATACTTGGAATATTTTAAAATGTGATCTTGATAAGAATGTTTCAAGTTGCTCTTTGTGCTATATCTTTTCAAATGAATCATGAGCCTTGATATCATATATTTCACAATAACAAGATTTCTTTGCCTTGTATGTCTTGTGTGATGATTGTGCATCAATTTGCTTTATTATGAATTATATGAATCTTGATCGTGAACTTGTTAAGAAGAATTTTAATGAACCATGAATCATATCTTTAGTATTCATGAATTGATCCTAACAATTGATCCTCATTGATATCTTTCACTGATATGATAAATTATCATCTCATGATATATCACATAATTATATCATGCTTTGCGATTGTATCATGTGATCTTTGTTGAATTTTCACATTGATATTCTTCATGACATGATTTCTTTGCATTGTATGCTTCATGTGATAATATGAATACATGAAACACTTATGATATGATTTTTATACAATTCCGTGTATTTATAAAATATTTATCTCATTACCCAATAACTCTTCTTGATATTCCTTATGAGATGAAATGAAATAATGCATGAAATACAAATGAGAAGTTAATGCTCATGCATGATAGGATGTAATGAATTTTGACATTTAGATACCATCATTTGAATAGCTATGATCATGTTGCCAAAGTGATATATCATGAATGCTTGAATATCATGATTGATATGCTCATAATGATGATTGATTTTTCGGTATCGTGCATAAAAAATAAAATGTTAATGAATTTGTGCATTAAAACTATAATGATGCACAAATATGAATGATTACTTACCTTTGTCATGATTTAGAAATTGATGTAAAGGGTTTTTCCCTTCTTTTTGACAATGACAAAGGGGGAGATAGATTGCTAGCACAATTCAAGAAAAAGGCAAAAATTACAAAAGAGAAGAAATTGTTATCTTGAACATCACCGATAATTGCTAGCTTGAAATGTCAACAAAATGTAAAAACTTGTTTATTTTCTTGCACATCTAAAGAGAAGATGCAAATGTAACACTTGCCAAATTGTTTGCTTGCCTCATGTAAAACATTGTCTCTTGGTAGTTTGGCATTTTGCTAAGAAAGCAAAAATGACACTTCTCAAAAGAGAAGAAAGAGCTTGCTATCTTAAACATCACAAGCTTGCCTATCTTAAGAAACAAAAATTTGTAAAAGTGCTATCTTGCCTATCACAAGAAGCAAAACTTGCAGCTTATACATTGTAATAGGAAGCAAGAATCATGAGCTTACACAAGAAAGCTATCTTGCATTTCCTTTCGAAATTTTTGCTAGCTTGTATGTAGTAAAACTTGCATATCGTAAAAATTGCTAGCTTATAGTATAAAGAGAAGCAAATAGTTTCTATCTCAAGAAAATTAAACATGCTAAACTTACACCTTGCAATGGAAGCAAAATTGCAAGCTCAAACATTGCAAAGGAAGCAAAAATTTGCTAACTTGCAACTTGCATATTTCAAGAAGCAAGAGTTGCCTTCTTGAAACATCTCTAAATTGCTAGCTTGCAAGTTCTAAAATGTTGTAACATTGCTAGCTTGCATGTTCTAAAAGTGCTATCTTGTATGCTGTAAAACTTGCATATCTAAAACTTGATAGCTTGAATGTTCTAAGCATGATGTAACATTTGCTGAATTTTCTGGCTTCAAAACTGCATAATGATAAAACTTGATATTATGTTTTTCATTCAATAAGTTAAACTAATATTCCAAACACAAGAATAGTTGGACTTCTCCTTTTTGTTGATGACAAAGGGGGAGAAGTATGATGTTATGCATAAGTTTATGCATAAGTTCATGATGATGTGTTGCAAGTATTCATGATAAATATTGCAATGACTTGAAGTTAGTTTGAATTCAAGGTTCTATCAATATGGCATATTGATAGGGGGAGTTTGTTTAAACTCCGGGAGTTAAGTTTAACTCCGTCATCAAGTGGTTGTCATCATCAAAAAGGGAGAGATTGTTGAATCTCGTATTTTGATGATGAAACTACTTGATATATGATTTAATCTGCGTTTTGAGTGACGCAGGATGCTTTGATCAGGATGAGACAATTAAAGCAGGAAAATCATGTTGTGCTGGAGGAACATGTCAGAAGATTGGACATCGGGCCGGTGGATCGGTCGACGTATCGACAGAAGGCTTCGGGCCGTGGACTCGGGCATCGGGCCAATAAGAGCGGGTATTGTGCCAAGGATATCGGAGTTGCGGAGTCAACTGGCCGATGGGGCAATAGGCTGCAGGAGAGGACGATGCGCCGAAGAATCGGACGAAGGGTCGAGGGACCAATGACATGCTCGACAACTTGGTTAATTGCTTAAGATTAATTGTCTCGATCGAAGTTTTGTTTTAAGTGTGCAGGATTAACTACGATGGAAGAAAGTCATGCAGCAGGAGTTACGTCGGAGTCAATACAATGATCACGCTAGGAGTTCGAGAGTTCGACGGAAGTTCGGACAGTCGTCGGAGGTTCTACGGGAACAAATCCGAGAAGTCCATGAGCTTGCCAAAGAAGCTCGTCAGAACTCGCCAAGTGGATCGTCGCAAGTCTAGGAGTTTGCCGGAAGTCCGTAGGAGCATCACCGAGGGTTCATCGGATGATCGACGGAAGTTCGCCGAAAGATCACCGGAAGAAGCGATTGACGCACCGGAGCAAGTTGTAGTAAATGTCTTAGGAAATATCGTAGTTAGCACAATGATTAAGTTGGAAATGGGAGGTGATCCCATTAACTTAATCTTGGGGTAATTGGGCCCCTGAAAAACCCAAATTGGGCCAAATGGATCAACCCATTCGGACCTTGATTTCTGCTAGGCGGTTGAACCGCCCAAGCCAGGAGGTGGCACCACCTGGGCTAAGTCTCCGAGCGAGATTGGTCGGTGCAACCGCCCCAGCCAAGAGGTGGCACCGCCTAGGCTCAGTCTCCGAGCGAGACTGGGCGGTGCAACCTCCCTTGACAAGAGGTGGCACCGCTTGAGCTCGGTCTTCGAGCTCTGGCAAGAGGTGCAACCGCCTCAGTCAGGCGGTGGCACCGCCTGAGCTCGGTCTTCGAGCTCTGGCAGGAGGTGCAACCGCCCCTGACAGGAGGTGGCACAACCTAGGGGCTCAGTCTTCGAGCTCTGCCAAGCGGTGCAACCTCCTCAGTCAGGAGGTGCAACCGCTAGATCCTAGAATTATGAGAATTGACAATTTTTAGCTCTAAATTCAAACTGGGTTGGGGCCTATAAATACCCCACCCATTCAGCACTGAAAGGGCACTCAACATACACCGAAATCAGGATCTTGTTATGTGATTTTTAGAGCTCAAAATTGTTGTAAAGGACAAAAGTTCTTCTCCCTCTTTTCTTCCAAGTTCTGAGTATTAAAGAGAGGAGAGAAAATTCTGTAAGGGTTGTCTCCTAAGCCCGTCAAAAGGAGTGAAACTGTAAAAGGGTGGTTGGCCTTCGCCTATTGAAAGAAGGCCTCTAGTTGACGTCGGTGACCTCATCGGTGGAGGAAGCCGAAAGTGGAGTAGGTCAAAATTGACCGAACCACTATAAATCTTGGTTTGCATTTACTTTGAGCATATTATCTTTACTGTAAACCTCCTCAAAAGCTTACTACTTTCTGCGCATATACGATTGTGTTTTAAGCTTTGCACTTTCTGAATCGGCATTTAGACGTAAATCAGTTTTATCGTACTATCATCATATTTCAGTTTGCGCTTGCATTTTGATTTCTATCATAACAGCAAACTACTTTTATATCCTTGCTTTAACTGCATCTCGCTTAATCAAGTGATTTACGAATCAACATTTAGACGTAAATCAGTTTTTTCGTACGAATATGATAGAACCCTTGTAGATTCTAAACTTTGGGTTGATCTCTTTTGGGGATCGGCCTCCTTGGAACTCTATAGGGGTTCCTCCCTCCAAGTTGCTGCTCAAAGGCTGCAGAAAAGATTCATCTTTTGCCTATCAAAAGAGAAGAAATACATGGCTATTTATAGGGCTTCTAAACCCTAACTCCTAATAGGACTCCTACTTAAGACTCTTTCTTCTAACCAACTCCTAATAGGACTCCTACTCAAGACTCCTATTCCCTTACAACTCCTAATTCTTCTCTAAGAAAAAATCTCCTACATGAATGCCCCTCTTAATTAGGACTCTCCTAGCTAGAGTCCTAACAGAATGTCCCTCTCAATTAGGACTCTCCTAGCTAGAGTCCTAACAATTTTACATGAATGTCCCTCTCAATTAGGACTCTCCAAGCTAGAGTCCTAACAGACCCGCCCTCTTCAAATCAGCCTTGTCCTCGAGGCTGATAATTCGTGAATTCTGGGAATTTGATCTTCAAGTTGTCATAGTTCTCCCAAGTGGCATCTTCTATTGGTAGGTTCGCCCACTGTATTAGCACTTCATTAGTGGGTCATCGTCGTCGAGTCACGATCCGTTGATCAATAATGGCACTTGGCTGGGTCTGGAGTTCTCTTTGGGTAGTCATATTTGGTGGGTAGCTTTGTGCTGTTTCCAAGCACCTATTTAAAACTTCCGTTTGGCTGTTGGTTTGTGGGTGATATGTCGTACTCCTTTTCAATTTAGTACCTTGCATATGGAATAACTTTATCCAAAATCTGCTCTTGAAGATGCAAGTAGAATTTGTCACAAGCACAATGCGTCCCTTATAGCATAATTCTTTGGAGTCCCGATTGTAATGAGCCACGGAGCTTGGTGCTTCCTCTAATTTTTTTTGTATCTTACTGGTCTCCGAATCTTCCTGCCATTCCATCTTAATATCCTCAAGGAAGTCGCTGGTTGGAAGTAAAACAATCGAAAATTCAGCTTGCTCAGGTAGCTGCGAAAGCGCATCTGCAACAACATTCTCTTTCCACCTTTTGTAAGTTATTTCATTATCAAATCCAAGAAGTTTTGTTACCTATTTTTGCTACTCGAGGAAAGATATCTTCTGCTCCAAGAGATATTTTAGGCTTTTATGGTCGGTCTTGATTTGAAAGTATCGCCTGATCTAGTACGATCTCCACCTCGTTGCTGCGTACACAATGGCGAGCATCTCCTTATCATATGTTAACATGTTTTGATAGGGGGCAGACAATGTCTTGCTAATGTATGTGAGTGGTCGACCATCTTGCATGAGAACGTCTCCCATTCTGTCTCCAGATGCATCGGCCTTAATGATGAAGGGTCGGTTGAAATCTGGTAGCGCTAGCACCGGCGTCGTCGTTATGGCTGCCTTAAGTTTGTCGAAGGCAGTGGAGGCTCTGTCCGACCATTGGAAGACATCTTTTTTCAGTAAGGAAGTAAGTGGTGCACTGATCTTTCCATAGTTTTTCACGAACTTACGGTAGTAGCCTGTTAAACCCAAAAAGCCATGTAGCAATTTTATGTTCCTCCGGGTAGGCTAGTTTTGCATTGCTTCAATTTTGAAGGGGTCCACTGTCACACCTTCCTCTGATATGATATGCCCAAGATATTTCACCTTTTGTTGAAGAAAGTAAAAATTCGTAGTGGCCGTTGTGTGTTCGAAAGGCGGTTTTCGGTATGACTTCTTCATACACTCGTATTTGATAATACCCGGATCGAAAGTCCAGCTTTGTGAAGATTTGTTCTCCCTTTCATCTAGCAATTCATCTGCTATTGGAATAAGGTATTTGTTTTTTATGGTTATGCCATTGAGAGCTCGGTAATCAACGTATATTCGCCATGTTCCGTCCTTCTTATGTACAAGTAGCACCGGTGAAAAGTAGAGGTTGCAACTTGGCCGAATAACTCCTGTTTCAAACATCTCTTTTAAAATCCTTTCTATTTCATCATTCTGGAGATGTGGATACCGATATGGCTAAGTATTTGCTGGAGATTTGACTGGAAAAATCATTATACAATGATCATACCGACGAGTAAGAGGTAGGTTGTGCGGCTCGTCAAATATATCTGAAAATTCAGCAAGCAAAGGAAATAGGTTTGGAACTTCAAATTCTATTGGCTCTCCTTTAATTTACTGCTCAAGTTGTACCAAAAAGCCCCTGCATGCTTTATGCAAAACCTTCTCCATTTGTTGTGTGCAAATCATCGTTACGTCGCCCTCACGTTTCCCATGCAGTATCAACTGTTTCTCCTTACTGTAAAATTTTATAAATAGTTTCATAAAATTTCAAGAAATATCACCTAATGTCATCAACCATTTAATTCTGAGTATGGCCTCATGATCATCAAGAGGGAGGAGGAAGAAATCTGCAATTATCTCTTGGTCCTGCAGCAATAGTTTCACCTGCGGGCACCTATGATCACACTTCAAAATCCGTCCGTTGGCGACCTTAATGACAAACCTGCCCGTGTCGTTCATATGGACAGCAACCTTACTGTTTAGGAAGTTATTAGTGCTGCCCGTGTCGATGAGAACAGTGATCGGTTGTTGTTTGAGAAGGCCTCCAACTTTCATCGTTTGCGGGTTTGAGTAGCCAGCTAGTGTATGTACCGTAACTTCGGTCAGTTGTGGCTCTTCTTCTGCATCTTTTTCTTCATGTTCAAGGCTCTCTTCTGAATGTTTAATGACCTCTTCTTCTATCGGTTCAATCATAAGAAGTCCTCCTTTACTATAGCGATGCTCATGACTCCACGGCTCGTCACAATGCCAATATAACCCCTTCGCATATCGCTCCCGAAGCTCTTCTCTTGTTAACCTCTTTGGTGTAGGGACTTGGTCAATAGTAGGGGGGGCTGAGGGCTTCAATATTACTGGTTGAGGAGCGACCCTAGTCCTCCGAGCTTCATGGTTGCTCCTCTTGATGTCGTGCGAAAGAGATGGCTGCCATAAGCGTATACGGTTGTCGTGCTTTAACTTCTCCTCAGATCTCCAGGTACTCCTGAATGGTGGAAGTTTGTCGGATATTTGCTAGTTGCCCATCAATATTCTCGTAATCGGTTGGTGTGAAGCGGATCAGCAGTCCTTCTTTGAATTGTTGCCATGAAAGAACTCCATAAGTATGTTCAAACCAGTCAAACCACTGTATAGCATCCCCTTCAAGATGTATAGCTACAATTTTCACCATAGATGCATCCGCGGTTTTGTGGTACTGAAAATATCGCTCCGCGCGCGAGATCCAACCAATCGAGTCTCCTTCTTCCCATCTAGGGAAGTCCACTCTCATGCAAGGATAGTTGGGTTCAGTCATAGAGCCTCCCCTCCCTTGGAACTCATCTCTTCGAGCCTGGTACGATTGGGCAAAGTTCTCTCCGTGATATGATTTTTTCGGGCTTAGTGGTCGGCCCAATCTGAGTTCGGTAAAGAGCGTCCGAATCTTATCCTCCATTCGTGCCTCCCAGGCTTCGAATTTAGCATTGATTGCCTCCTTAGATGCCATAGTATATGCCTACAAATTTCTGATGTTAAGATCTCTCTTTTGTTGTCAGGTTAAAGGCATGTATAGTTGAGAGAAGTGATGGTCGAAAGGATTGGTGGATCGATGGATGTAGGCTACGATTTAGGCTTGTTTTGTGGCTGTTTTGGGTGCAATTTGAGGGTGTGGTTTAGTGGAGTTTAAGAGCTATGGATGAATGTTTTGGATCTGTGGTAGATGGTAGCAAAGGTTTGATAGAAATCAGTGGAAGTTGTAGCAAGTATGTGCTGTCTTGTAAAAGTAGAATTGTCGTCGAAGAAACAACGGTTTCTCGACGTAATTTCCACCAAAAACTTGAGAGAATTGAGGAGGGAATTGATAGCAAAATCACAGTTTATATAACAGCAAGGATATCTAATTTAATCAAGAAAATTTCGGCAGTATAACAGCAAGGAAATTGGTGTAAGTTGCGATTGCAGAATTCTCGTCGAAAAATTTCAACGGGTTACGACGAAAATTTGCAGCAACATAAAATCATTTTTAGAGATGAATTTCTTAATAGATAAATCTTAGATGGAAGCCAAGATGATATATAAAGTGTATAAAAAATTTCATTCATAAAAGATTACAAATAGAAGGGTTAAGGCAACAATATGCAGCTGAAATTTTCTGCAGCACAGATTTTTAGGTATAGCAGATTGAACGTAAAAGATCAGTGGTTTATATTGAGAATTTTTTGTTGAAACTAAAGGGAAATCCACTGTTAGGAAGTGTCAAAGCTATCATAAAAATTTCGTAGAGATTTGGATAGAAACAATGTAGTATCAAGATCAAACAAACAGTGCTATGCGGCTGAAATTTTACAGTGCAGATTTTCAAGTATAGCAGATTTGACGTAAAAGATCAATGGTTTATATTGAGAATTTTTTGAAAAAACCAAAGGGAAATCTGCTGTTAGGAAGCGTCAAAGATGTCATAAAAATTTCATAGAAATTTGGATAGAAAAAGCATAGTGGCAAGATCAAACAGATGGTACTATGCGGCTGGAATTCTGCAATGTATCTTTCGTCGTAGAGATGAAAACTTTGTGACGAAATGTTTATGCAGCAATATGGGAACAGTTTTTTTTTTTGGATTTTCGAATAAGGATAACTAAATTGCAGCAGCAGTAAAGTAGGAAACCAAAACCAGTTGCAATTCACGGGGAGATCAAAGGATGATCCACGGTGGTGGAGATGATGGTGGAATTCGGCGACGATCTTTTCAGCAATTGTGGGAATTGCTTTGGGCGGTTATGGAGGGCTATTGGATGGCAGTGGAAGGGCAGCGAGATGCCAAGAACCCTGCTCTGATACCAGGTGATAGAACCCTTGCAGATTCTAAACTTGGGGTTGATCTCTTTAGGGGATCGACCTCCTTGGAACT
Source organism: Musa acuminata AAA Group (assembly GCF_036884655.1). Lineage (NCBI taxonomy): Eukaryota > Viridiplantae > Streptophyta > Magnoliopsida > Zingiberales > Musaceae > Musa > Musa acuminata. Next base: position 9,144,653 of record NC_088328.1, on the reverse strand, counting down.
CTATAGGGGTTCCTCCCTCCAAGTTGCTGCTCAAAGGCTGCAGAAAAGATTCATCTATTGCCTATCAAATGACAAGGAATATATGGCTATTTATAGGGCTTCTAAACCCTAACTCATAATAGGACTCCTACTTAAGACTCTTACTTCTAACCAACTCCTAATAGGACCCCTACTCAAGACTCCTATTCCTTTACAACTCCTAATTCTTCTCTAAGAAAAAACCTCCTACATGAATGCCCCTCTCAATTAGGACTCTCCTAGCTAGAGTCCTAACAGAATGTCCCTCTCAATTAGGACTCTCCTAGCTAGAGTCCTAACAGTTTTACATGAATGTCCCTCTCAATTAGGACTCTCCAAGCTAGAGTCCTAACAGAATATCATATTTCAGTTTGCGCCTACTATCTGATTTGAACCATAACTATAAACTGCATTTATATCTTTGCTGCATCTTGCTTAATCAAAAGTTAAAGTGATTTACGAATCGGCTTTCTTACTGAAATCACTTTTATCGTACGAACGCTTTTTTAATCGTTGAAAGTTTTCAGCTGCACTAGTTCACCCACCCCCCCCCCTCTTAGTGCTCTTGATCCTAACACGAAGGTGACATACCCTTCTTTTTTGCTAGTGAGCATAGAGAAATGAGATGGATCTCCAGTCATATGTCTTGAGCATCCACTATCTAGATACCATCTCTTGCTCCTAGCTTGTGATGGTGTATGTTTCTACAAAAAGGGATTATTTTTAGGTACCCATTTTCTTTTGGGTGCCTTAAAAACTGATTTAACTTGTTCATCATATTGCATAGAATTGATCATGGTTCCTTTAGGAACCCAAATTAGTTTATTCGGACTAATTTTCTTGAATGGACATTTATAAGTTTTATGTCCATATTTACAACAAAAGTTGCAATTACTTTGGTGCCGAACATGTAAGACGGGGCCTTTAATGAAGGTGGTTGGATTTTGGTGAGGACTTCTCACAAATCCGATTCCACTTCTTTTAGGAACGTGACCCTTATTTGTAAGGATCAAGTTCAAAGATTTGCTACCAACCTCGAATTTCTTTAAGGTATCCTTAAGTAGCATGTTCTCCTTTTGGAGAGATTCTAGATCATGGCATTTTATACATGGAGCTAAACTATCATGATATTTAGTTTTTAATTTATCGGGATCACAAGTGAGACTATCATGCTCCTTTTTTAGCAATTTATATTTTCTACTAATTGTCTTACATTCATCAAATAACTCATGGAAAGCATTTAATAATTCATGAAAAGGTAAATTTGCATAAATTAAATCCTTTACCTCTTCTCCGATGGCCATTAGGGTGTAATGAGCAACTTGCTCGGTGTTGGACAACTCTTCTTCGGACGTGCTTGAATCATCCCACGTTGCCTTGAGCGCCTTCTTCTTTGATGTTCTCTTTTTGGCTTAAGGACAATCGTTCTTATAGTGTCCCGGTTTTTTGCACTCATAGCAAATCACTTGGTCCTTCTTGTGTTCGAATTTATTTTTTATATTATTTTTAAATTTGTTCTTTCTTAAATATTTTTTAAATTTTTGAGTCAAAAGTGCAATGTCATTGTCACTGTCCTCATCACTTGATGTTCCTTTCAAGTGATCTTCTTGTGATGTGAGTGTCATATCCTTCCTGTTCTTTGGAAGGGGGTTCTCGAGCTTGTCATGAGCTTGACATGTCATTTCGTAGGTCATTAGAGACCCAATAAGTTCTTCAAGAGGGAATGTTTTAAGGTCTTTGGCCTCTTGAATTGCCGTAACTTTTGGATCCCAACTTTTAGGGAGGGATCTTAAGATTTTAGTTAATAGTTCAAAGTTAGTAAAATCTTTACTAAGAGCTTTGAGTCCATTGATGACATCCGTGAACCGTGTGTACATGTCTCCGATGGACTCACTTGGTTTCATTCGGAAAAGTTCGTAAGAGTGCATAAGGATGTTGATTTTGGACTCTTTCACTCGGCTAGTGCCTTCATGAGTGACCTCAAGAGTTCTCCAAATATCAAAAGCCGAATCACAAATTGAAACATGATTAAATTCATTTTTTTCTAGTGCACAAATCAAGGCATTTATAGCCTTTGCGTTTAAAGCAAAAACCTTCTTCTCCGATTCATTCCATTTGCTCATCGGAAGAGAAGATTTTTGAAATCCATTTTCAACAATAGTCCAAAGCTCGGAATCCATAGAAATGAGGAAGATCCTCATACGAGTCTTCCAATAAGTATAATCCGACCCATTAAACAAGGGTGGACGTGTGATAGAATGACCCTCATGTATGCCGGAGTAAGCCATCTCTCTTGGGTATCAAACCAAATATGAGAGTGAGCCTAGCTTTGATACCAATTGTTAGGATCAGAATAACACTAAGAGGGGGGGGGTGAATTAGTGCAGCGGTAAAGTACGATAAACTTTTGACGATTTAAACACTTTCTGAAACTTCATACGATAAAAGCAACGTTTCGTTTGAAACCGTTTCGATTGTATTTTAACTTGAAGGGATACGTAAGAAGGAGACAAAGAAGTAGAGCATTAAAGTGCAAATGGTTTGCAGTAATATAAATGACAATAAGTAAATACAAACCAGAGATCACGTCGATTTTAAAGTGGTTCAGTCAAATGACCTACATCCACTTGCGAGGCCCCTCTTCGATGAGGCTCCCACCTTCGACTAGCAAATCTCTTGAAGGGGAAGGGTAAATATCCCTCTTACAACTTTTTACAAGCGGTTCACTCTCTTACAGATTTTCAGCAAGAAAGAAGGAGGTGAACACTAGCAAATTGAAAACAAGACTTGCTAAGACTTTTCTAAGACCTTTCTCTCAATCAATTGCTTCTCAAAAAGTTGTGTTCTCAGCTGAGATTTGAGGGGTATTTATAGGCCTCAAGAGGATTCAAATTTGGGCTCCAAAATTTGAATTCTCTTTGGTTCTCGATGCTGGCGGTGCCACCGCCTGTCAATGGCAGTGCCACCGCCTATCAGTGTCTGACACTGAAAGTGGACTGGCAGTGCCACCGCCTAGCTCTTGGGTGCTGGGCGGTGCCACCGCCCAGCTATCGTGTGCTGGGTGGTGCCACTGCTTGGCTCTCCGATTCACTGGTTGGGCTTTAAATTTAGCCCAAACCAAATCTAATTTTGGGCCCAACTGACCCCTAACAAGGATATAGGATTATCTCTTAATCCTAATCCTAATTACACGTGAACTACGTAACTAAAAACATCCTAAGCAAGTTTTCAACCGCGAACGTCGAGTCTTGTTCCAGCGAGCTTTCCGACGAACTTCTTCCGACGGACTCCCAACAAGCTCCCGATCTTCCGACGAACTTCTTCCGGCGAGTCTTGAGATCGTCGAACTTCCGAAAATTCTAACAGGTTCCCAATTTCTTCTCGGTTGGTTCCGGCAGCATCTCCGACGATTCTTCGGACTCTCAAATGTCCATCGAACTTGACTCCGGTATTCTTGCATTGTGTTTTCTGGTTATCGTAGTTAATCCTGCACACTTAACTCAATAATATGGATTAGATCAATTAACCCATCAATTGATTTTATCATCAAAATCCGAGATTCAACAGTAGGAGGGTTTGGGTTTGGTTCTACCACCAGCCCTAAGTGCCATTTTATAGGGCAGAGGTTGCGGGCGATGCTATCGCCTACCACAAATTTATGAATTCGGACAATTTAATATCCCGAATTCCCTTCTAATGAAATCAAATTGTTCTTTATTTAAGGGTTTTTTGAAGATATCGGCTAATTGATGTTTCATATCAATAAAATCTAATATTACATCATGATTATTAACAAGATCTCATATAAAGTGATGCCTAATGTCAATGTGTTTAGTTCTAGAGTGTTGAATAGAATTTTTAGCTAAGCATATTTCACTAGTGATATCACACTTTATATGTATATTTTTTAGGTCAATTTCATAATCTTTTAAATTAATTTTCATCCATATAACTTGAGCACAGCATGCACCTGTAGCTATGTACTCATCTTTAGTTGTAGATAATGCAACCGAGTTTTGTTTCTTGGAAGACCAAGAAACGAGTGCGTGTCCTAAAAATTGACATATTCTGGATGTACTTTTTTTATCTAATCTACATCCAACAAAATCTGCATCAGCATAACCAAGCAATTCAAAGTTCTTAGATTTAGGATACCACAATCTTAGTTTAAGAGTTCCTTTTAGGTATTTAAATATACTTTTAATAGCTTTTAAATGAGATTACTTAGGGTTAAATTGAAATCTAGCACAAAGTCCTACTCTAAACATGATGTCTGGTCTAGTTGCAATGAGGTAAAGCAAACTACCTATCATACCCCTATTAGCTTTTTGATCAAAGCTTTCTCCACTTTCGTCAATGTCTAACATAGTAGAGGTACTCATATGAGTGTTATGTTAGGACTCTAGCTAGGAGAGTCCTAATTGAGAGGGACATTCATGTAAAACTGTTAGGACTTTAGCTAGGAGAGTCCTAATTTAGATGGACATTCTGTTAGGACTCTAGTTAGGAGAGTCCTAATTGAGAGGGACATTCATGTAGGAGGTTTTTTCTTAGAGAAGAATTAGGAGTTGTAAGGGAATAGGAGTCTTGAGTAGGAGTCCTATAAGGAGTTGGTTAGAAGTAAGAGTCTTAAGTAGGAGTCCTATTAGGAGTTAGGGTTTAGAAGCCCTATAAATAGCCATGTATTCCTCCTCTTTTCTCAAGCAATAGATGAATCTTTTCTGCAGCCTTTGAGCAGCAACTTGGAGGGAGGAACCCCTATAGAGTTCCAAGGAGGCCGATCCCCTAAAGAGATCAACCCCAAGTTTAGAATCTGCAAGGGTTCTAACACCTGGTATCAGAGCAGCGTTCTTGGCATCTCGCTGCCCTTCCACTGCCATCCATCAGCCCTCCACAACCGCCCAAAGCAATTCCCACAATTGCTTAAAAGATCGTCGCCGAATTCCGCCATAATCACCACCACCGCGGATCATCCTTTGATCTCCCCGTGAATTGCAACAGGTTCTGGTTTCCTACCTTACTGCTGCTGCAATTTAGTTATCCTTATTTGAAAATCCAAAAAAAAAAAAATTGTTCTTATATTGCTGCATAAACCTTTCGTCACAAAGTTTTCATCTCTACGACGAAAGATACATTACAGAATTCCAGTCGCATAGTACCATCTGTTTGATCTTGCTACTATACTTTTTCTATCCAAATTTCTATGAAATTTTTATAACATCTTTGACACTTCCTAATAGCAGATTTCCCTTTGGTTTTTTCAAAAAATTATCAATATAAACTATTGATCTTTTACGTCAAATCTGCTATACTTGAAAATCTACACTGTAAAATTTCAGCCGCATAGCACTGTTTGTTTGATCTTGATACTACATTGTTTCTATCCAAATCTATACGAAATTTTTATGATAGCTTCGACACTTCCTAACAGTGGATTTCCCTTTAGTTTTATCAAAAAATTCTCAATATAAACCACTGATCGTTTATGTCTAATCTGCTATACCTAAAAATCTGTGCTGTAGAAAATTTCAGTCGCATATTGTTGCCTTAACCCATCTATTTGCAATCTTTTTTGAATGAAATTTCTTATACACTTCATAGATTATCTTGGCTTCCATCTAAGATTAATATATTAAGAAATTCATCCCTAAAAACAATTTTATGTTGCTGCAAATTTTCATCGTAACCCGTTGAAATTTTTCGATGAGAATTCTGCAATCGCAACTTGCACCAATATCCTTGCTGTTATACTGCCGAAATTTTCTTGATTAAATTAGATATCCTTGCTGTCATATAAACTGTGATTTTTCTATCAATTCCCTCCTCAATTCTCTTAAGTTTTTGGTAGAAATTACATCGAGAAACCATTGTTTCTTCGACGACAATTCTACTCTTACAAGACAGCACATACTTGCTGCAACTTCCACTGATTTCTATCAAACCTTTGCTGCCATCTACCACAGATCCAAAACATTCATCCATAGCCCTAAAACTCCACTAAACCACACCCTCAAACTGCACCCAAAACAGCCACAAAACAAGACTAAATCGTAGCCTACATCTATCGATCCACCAATCCTTTCGACCATCACTTCTCTCAACTATACATGCCTTTAACCTGACAACAAAAGAGAGATCTTAACATCATAGATTTGGAGGCATATACTATGGCATCTAAGGAGGCAATCAATGCTAAATTCGAAGCCTTGGAGGCACGAATGGAGGATAAGATTCGGACGCTCTTTACCGAACTTAGATTGGGTCGACCACTAAGCCTGAAAAAATCATATCACTGAGAGAGCTTTGCCCAATCGCACCAGGCTCGAAGAGATGAGTTCCAAGGGAGGGGAGGCTCCATGACTGAACCCAACTATCCATACATGAGAGTGGACTTCCCTAGATGGGAAGAAGGAGACCCGATTGGTTGGATCTCGTGCGCGGAGCGATATTTTCAGTACCACAAAACCGCGGATGCATCTATGGTGAAAATTGCAGCTATACATCTTGAAGGGGATGCTATACAGTGGTTTGACTGGTTTGAACATATTATGGAGTCCTTTCATGGTAACAATTCAAAGAAGGACTGCTGATCCGCTTCAGACCAACCGATTACGAGAATATGGATGGACAACTAGCAAAGATCCGACAAACTTCCACCATTCAGGAGTACCAAACCAGGTTTGAAAGGTTATCTAATCAAACTCATGATTGGTCTCAAAAATAGCTATTGAGGACCTTCATTGAGGGCTTGAAGCCGGAGATCCGAGGAGAAGTTATAGCGCGACAACCGTACACGCTTATGGCAGCCATCTCTTTCGCATGACATCAAGAGGAGCAATTGAACCATGAAGCTCGAAGGACTAGGGTCACTCCTCAACCAGCAATACTAAAGCCCTTAGCCCCCCCTACTGTTGACCGAGTCCCTGCACCAAAAAGGTTGACAAGAGAAGTGCTTCAGGAGCGATTTGCGAAGGGGTTATGTTGGTATTGCGACGAGCCGTGGAGCCATGAGCATCGCTGTAGTAAAGGGAGACTTTTTATCATTGAACCAGTAGAAGAAGAGGTCATTGAACATCCAAAAGAGATAATTGAACATAACGAACAAGATGCAGAAAAAGAGCCACAACCGACCGAAGTTACGGTACATGCACTAGCCGGCTACTCAAACCCGCAAACGATGAAAGTTGGAGGCCTTCTCAAACAACAACCGATCACTGTTTTCATCGACACGGGTAGCACTAATAATATCCTAAATAGTAAGGTTGATATCTGAATGCCATTACCTATCGAGAATCGCTGCAGGTTTGATGTTAAGGTCACCGACATACGAATTTTGAAGTGTGATCGTAGGCGCCCGCAGGAGAAACTATTGCTGCAGGTCCAAGAGATAATTGTAGATTTCTTCCTTCTCCCTCTTGATGATCATGAGGTCATGCTCAGAATTAAATGGTTGACAATATTAGGTGATTTTTCTTGGAATTTTATGAAACTAATTATGAAATTTTAAAGTAAGGAGAAACAGGTGATACTGCACGGGAAACGTGGGGGCAACGTAATGATGATTTGCACACAACAAATGAAGAAGGTTTTGCATAAAGCATGCAGTGGCTTTTTGGTACAACTTGAGCAGCAAACTAAGGGAGAGCCAACAAAATTGGAAGATCCAAATCTACTTCCTTTGCTTGCTGAATTTTCAGATATATTTGACGAACTACGCAACCTACCTCTTACCCGTTGGCATGATCATTGTATAATGATTCTTCCAAGCCAATCTCCAGCAAATGCTCAGCCATATCAGTATCCACATCTCCAGAAGGATGAAATAGAAAGGATTGTAAAAGAGATGCTCAAAACAAGAGTTATTCGGCCATGTTGTAGCCCCTACTCTTCACCGGTGCTCCTCATACGAAAGAATGATGGAATATGGCGATTATGTGTTGATTACCGAACTCCCAATGGCATAACCATCAAGGATAAATACCCTATTCCAGTAGTAGATGAGTTGCAAGATGAAAGGGAGCACAAATCTTCACAAAGCTGGATCTTCAATCCGGGTATCATCAAATACGAGTATGCGAAGAAGACATACCGAAAACCACCTTTTGAACACACAATAACCACTATGAATTTTTGCTTTCTTCAAAAGAAGGTGGAATATCTTAGGCATATCATATCAGAGGAAGGTGTGGCACTAGACCCCGTCAAAATTGGAGCAATGCAAAATTGGCTAACCCCGAGGAACATAAAATTGCTACATGGCTTTCTGGGTTTAACAAGCTACTACTACAAGTTCGTGAAAAACTATGGAGAGATCAGTGCACCACTTACTTCCTTTTTGAAAAAAGATGTCTTCCAATGGTCGGACAGAGCCTCCGTTGCCTTCGACAAACTTAAGGTAGCCATGACGACGACGCTGGTGCTAACACTACCAGTTTTCAACCGACCCTTCATTATTGAGGCCGACGCATCTGGAGTCGGAATTGGAGCAATTCTCATGCAAGATGGTCGACCACTCACATACACTAGCAAGACATTATCTCCCTCCCATCAAAATAAGTCAACATATGATAAGGAGATGCTCGCCATTGTGCGCACAGCAACGAGGTGAAGACCCTACTTAATTGGTCGACGATTTCAAATTAAAATCGACCATAAAAGCCTCAAGTACTTTTTGGAGCGAAAGATATCATCCCCTGAGCAGCAAAACTGGGTAACAAAACTTCTTGGATTTGATTATGAAATAACTTACAAAAAGGGGAAAGAGAATGTTCTTGCAGATGCGCTTTCGCAGCTACCCGAGCAAGCTGAAGTTTTGGCCATTTCACTTCCGACTAGCAACTTTCTTGAGGATATTAAGATGGAATGGCAGAAAGATTCAGAGACTAGTAAGATTATAAAAAAATTGGAGGAAGCACTAAGCTCCGTAGCTCATTACAATTGGGACTCAAAAGAATTACACTATAAGAGTACTAAATTGAAAAGGAGTATGGCATATCACTCACAAACCGACGGCCAGACAGAAGTTGTAAATAGGTGTTTGGAGATAGCTCAAAGCCACCCACCAAATAGGACTACCCAAGGAGGACTTCAGACTCAACCAAGTGCCATTATTGATCGACGGATTATGACTCGACGACGACGATCCACTACTGAATTGCTAATACAGTGGGCAAACCTACTAACAGAAGATGCCACTTTGGAGAACTATGATGACTTGAAGATCAAATTCCCAAAATTCATGAATCGTCAGCCTCGAGGACAAGGCTGATTTGAAGAGGGCGGGTTTGTTGGGACTCTAGCTAGGAGAGTCCTAATTGAGAGGGACATTCATGTAAAACTGTTAGGACTTTACCTAGGAGAGTCCTAATTTAGAGGGACATTCTGTTAGGACTCTAGTTAGGAGAGTCCTAATTGAGAGGGACATTCATGTAGGAGGTTTTTTCTTAGAAAAGAATTAGGAGTTGTAAGGGAATAGGAGTCTTGAGTAGGAGTCCTATTAGGAGTTGGTTAGAAGTAAGAGTCTTAAGTAGGAGTCCTATTAGGAGTTAGGGTTTAGAAGCCCTATAAATAGCCATGTATTCCTCCTCTTTTCTCAAGCAATAGATGAATCTTTTCTGCAGCCTTTCAGCAGCAACTTGGAGGGAGGAACACCTATAGAGTTCCAAGGAGGCTGATCCCCTAAAGAGATCAACCCCAAGTTTAGAATCTGCAAGGGTTCTAACATGTTAATAGCTTTTGAACTACCTATGTTAAACCTTTTTAACAAGTCTAATGCATATTTTGTTTGATTAAGAAAAATATCATTGCTAAGTTGTTTAATTTGTAAGCCTAAAAAGATGGTTAGTACTCCCATTAGGCTTATTTCAAATTCTAGACTCATGCTTTTGGCAAATAATTCACATAAGGATTCATTTGTAGAACCAAAAATAATGTCATCAACATAAATTTGAACAATAAGAAAATTATTTTAAAATTTTTAATAAATAATGTAGTATCGACCTTGCCTTTAGAGAAATTATTATGAATTAGAAATGAGCTAAGTCTTTCATACCAAGCCCTTGGGGCTTGTTTCAATCCATAAAGAGCTTTATCCAATTCAAACACTTGATTAGAAAAGTTATCATTCTCAAATCCGGGAGGTTGTTAAACATAAACTTCTTCGGATATAAAGCCATTAAGAAAAACACTTTTAACATCCATTTGAAACAACTTAAAATTATTACTACTAGCATAGGCAAGGAGCATCCTTATGGCTTCTAATCATACCACAAGAACGAAGGTTTCTTCATAATCGATGCCTTCTTCTTGGTTGAAACCTTTGGCCACTAATTTAGCCTTGTTTCGAACCACGATACCAAATTCATCTTGCTTGTTTCTAAAGACCCATTTAGTACTAATAACTAAATAGTCATTTGGTCTAGGAATAAGCTTCCACACTTCATTTCTCTCAAATTGACTCAATTCTTCTTGCATTACGATGACCTATGAATCATCATTCATGGCTTCGTCAATGCATTTAGGTTCAATTTGAGAGAGAAAAGCAGCATTGACATAAAAATTCTTAAGAGAAGAACGAGTTTGAACCCCTTTCAATGTGTCTCATATAATTAGCTCCTTAGGATGAGCATCTACATACTTCCATTCCTTCAGCAAAGAAAGTTCGGAAGAAGATGCATCCAAGTTGCTAGATAGAGAAAGGGATTCATTTAAGTTCAAAGTATCAAATTTAAGATCATCATCAAAATTATTTTTCTTAACTTCAGAAATTTCATTAAAAACAACATGAATAGATTCTTCTATAACTAAAGTTCTTTTTTTGAAGATTCAAAAAGCCTTTGAAATAGAAGAATAACCAAGAAAAATTCCCTCATCAGATTTTGCATCAAACTTTCCTAAGGTATCTTTTTTATTCAAAATAAAACATTTACACCTGAAAACTTTAAACTATGAAACGTTGGGCTTTTTGTTGTTCCATAACTCATAAGGAGTTTTGGAAAGTAATGGTTTTGCTAGAACTCTATTCGTAACATAGCATGTCGTATTTACGGCTTTGGCCCAAAAATATTTGGGTAGGCTATGTTCATTTAATATGGTTCTAGCTATTTCTTGTAATTTTCTATTCTTTCTTTCTACTACTCTATTTTGTTGAGGATTTCTTGGAGTAGAGAAGTTGTGGTTGTATCTATTAGATTCACAAAATTCATAGAAATCACGATTTTGAAATTCACCACCATGATCACTTCGAATTGACGAAATCATAAAACTCTTTTCATTTTGAACAAGTTTACAAAACTTGGAGAAATACCTAAACCATTCACTTTTGTGTGTCAAAAAATAAGTCCATGTGTATCTACTATAATCATCCATGATGACAAATATGTATTTGCTATCTCCTAGGCTTGATGTAGAAATTGGTCCGAACAAGTCCATATGGATCAATTGCAAAGGTCTAGAGGTGCTTATTTGGTTCTTAGGTTTGAAGTTACCTTTTATTTATTTTCCTAGTTGACATGCATCACACACATTATCTTTGACGAACTTGATATAAGGAATTCCTTTTACAAGTTCCTTAGATGAAGTTTGAGAGATTAGTTTCATGCTAGCATGAGCTAATCTTCTATGCCAAAGCCAAGCATCATCATTTAAAACTGAAAAACATATTTTATTATAAAGATCATTAATGTCATTAGTGTATACATTATTTTATTTTAGAGCAATCATAGATATATTTTTGTGTGGTTTTTCTATAATATAAGCATTAGATTCAAATTTAATAATATATCCTTTATCACACAATTGACTAATGCATAAAAGGTTATGTATTAAGCCATCAACTAATAATACAACTTTAATTAAAAAGTTGAATGTGTTTCCTAGAGTTCCTTTGCTAATGATTTTACCCTTGTTGTTGTCTCCGAAGGTGACATATCCTTCGTCTAGGCTAGTGAGCTTAGAGAATTGAAATGGATCTCCAGTCATATGGCTTGAGCATCCACTATCAAGGTACTATCTCTTGCTCCTAGCTTGTGATGGTATACATTTCTACAAAAGAGGATGATTTTTAGATACCCATTTGACCTTGGGTGCCTCAAAAATCGATCAGCTTAACTTATCATTTTGCATGAAATTATTTACGGTTCCTTTAGGAACCCAAATCAATTTGTGTAGACTACGTTTCTTAAATGGACAATGATAAGCTACATGTCCAAGTTTACAACAAAAGTTGCATTTGTTTTGGGGTGAAATATGTAAGATAGGGCCTTTAACAAAGGTGATTGGATTTTGGTGAGAGCTACTCACAAATCTGATTCCACTTTTTTTATGAACGTGACCCTTATTAGCAAGGATCATGTTCAAGGACTTGCTACCAACCTCAAATTTTTCTAAGGTTTCAGTAGCAAGTTTTCCTTTCTAAGTGTTTTTACTTCATGGCATTTCATACATGGAGCTAAACTATCATTATGCTTAACTTTTAATGTATTGTAATCACTAACAAGAGAATCATGCTCCTTTTTTAATAATTTATATTTTTTACTAATTGATTTGCATTCATCAAATAAATCATGAAAAGCATTTAATAGTTCATCAAATGATAAATTTGCATCAATTGAACTTGTTACCTCATCTCCAATAGCCATTAGTGCATAGTGAGCAACTTGCTCGATGTTGGTTAGCTCCTCTTCTTCGGATGCACTTGAGTCATCCCATGTTGCTTTGAGAGCCTTCTTCTTTAGTGTCCTATTCTTAGCTTGGGGACATTCGTTCTTGTAGTGTCCCGGCTTCTTGCATTCATAGCATATTACTTAATCTTTCTTTGGTTCAAATTTATTTTTAGTGTCATTTTTAAATTTATTCCTTCTTATGAATTTTTTAAATTTCCTTATTAAAAGTGCCAAGTCTTCATCAAGGTCCTCATCACTTGAGTTTTCTTTCAAGTGGACTTCTTGGGTTCTTAGTGTCATATCATTCTTGTTCTTTGGAAGAGTGTCCTTAAGCTCTTCATGAGCTTTACAAGTTATCTGATATGTTATTAGTGACCCAATTAGTTCTTCGAGAAGAAAATTATTTAAATCTTTGGCTTCTTAAATGGCCGTGACTTTAGGGTCCCAACTCTTTGGAAGGGATCTTAAAACTTTATTAATGAGTTCAAAATCTGAGAAACCTTTATCAAGTCCTTTTAGACCATTGACGATATTCGTAAATCGGGTGTACATATCTCCAATTGTCTCACTCAGTTTCATCCGAAATAACTCATAAATGTGCACTAAAAGATTAATTTTTGACTCCTTCACTCTACTAGTGCCTTCATGAGTCACTTCGAGTGTGTGCCAAATATCAAAAGCTATTTCACAAATCGACACTCGATTAAATTATTTTTATCTAATGCATAAAACAAGGCATTCATAGCCTTAGCATTTAAAGTAAAAGTCTTCTTCTCCAACTCATTCTAATCGTTCATTGGAAGAGAAGACTTTTGAAAATCATTTTCGACAACGTTCCAAAGCTTAAAATCAATTGAAATTAGGAAGATCCTCATTCTAGTCTTCCAATATGTGTAATCCGTCCCATTGAACATGGGCGGACGTGTAATTGAATGACCCTCTTGGTTGCTAGGAATTATCATTTCTCTTGGGTTTTAAACCAAACGAGAGTGAACCTTACTCTGATATCAATTGTTAGGATCAAGAGCGTCGCTAAGAGGGGGGGGGGTGAATTAGTGCAATGAAAAACTTTCACGATTTTAAAAGACTATGTTTAGATTAGAACTAATTCCGATGAAAATCGTTTCGTAAGGAGTTTAACTTGAAAGTGTCGAGAAGGCAGTAAGAAGGTAATGTAGCTTATAGTAATGAAACTGGCACAAATTCAAAAGCAAACCAGAATTTAGAGTAGTTCGATCTTTGTGACCTATGTCCACTTTTGGATTCCTCTACCATCGAGGTCACCAACATCCACTAAAGGCCTTCCTTCAATAGGCGAAGACCAACCACCTCTTACAGCACTTTCTCCTTTTCATGGGTTTAGGAGAGAACCCTTACAAGTCTCACACCTCGCTTGAATGATCTCAAAACTTAGAAAGGGAGGAGGAGAACTCTAGCACTTGTTTACAATACTTTTACACCCCAACAACTCAAGATTATCTCAATGCTTTCGTGCCCTTTCATGCAGAAAAGGGTGGGGTTTTTATAGGCCCCCATGGCTTCAAAAATGGAGCCAAAAAGTGTCTAATCCCGGATTTTCAATGTCCTGGCGATACCACTGCCATTACTAGGCAATACCACCACCTGACACCTGACACTGGGTGATACTACCACTCAGTTTGGGCGGTACCACCGCCTGACAGAGCTCAGAGACCGAGCTCTGGTGGTACCACCTCCTGACAGGGGTAGTACCACTGTTGGTAGCAATAACTACCGGTGGTACCACCTGCTAGGAATTCAACATCTTGGTTGGGCCTTGACTTCGGCCCAAACTAGCCCAACTCGAGCCTAGTTGGCCCCTAACAGAGTTGGTGGGATTACCTCCCAAATCAACTCTAATTATTGTTCTAACTACGATTAAGGCAAGCATGGTCCGGTATGTCGATTATTCACTCGGCGATCTTCCAACGAACTCCTTACCAACTCTCGGCTAGTCTTATAGTATGCTTCCAGTGATCTCCCGACGAGCTTTTAGCGAGTCTTCCAATGTGCTTCCGGTGATTTCATGATGAACTCTCGGCGAGCTCCCGGTATATCGTTCGAGTCATCGACTCCAGCCCATCATCTGCTTTATGCCTTACTGCTATCGTAGTTGATCCTGCACACTAATCTCAACACATGGATTAGATCAAATAATTTACCAATTGATTTCATCATCAAAATATGAGATTTAATAGAATTAGTGCAGTAGATAAAAATCATGTCGAGTCAAAAATCTTCGTATGATGAAAAACCATTTTGGAAAGATGTTAACTTGAAAGTATATATGTGAGGTAGTGAAAATAGTTTTTAATAGTGGTTCGGTCGTCATTGTTGAATCTCAGATTTTGATGATGAAACTAATTGATTGTGTTTAGATGTTTAACTGTATTTTGAGTGATGCAGGTCTTCTCGATCAGGTTTAGACTGTTGACGCAGGAGGAATTGACGTTGTGCTGGAAGAGATCACGTTAGGATATTGGATGGCTGAACGCTTCGAACGTCGGGCATCGGGCCAAGGAAAGCGAAACTGTGCCAAGGATATTGGCGTTGCGGAGGTCAACCGCCGATTGGGCAACAAGCCGCAAGAGAGGATGATGCGCCGAAGAATCGGACGAAGCGCCAACCAATGACGTGCCGGGCAACAAAATGTCAATTCGCTTTATAATAATTGTCTAGATCAGAGTAGAGTTTTTGCTAGTGTGTGCAGGATTAACTATGATAACGACGAAGACATAAAGCAAAACAAAGTGTCGGAGTCAAGCACGAAGGATTCATTGCGAGTTCGAGAGTTCGATGGAAGTCCGAAGGTTTGTCGGGAATGCTGCCGAAACTAGCCAAGAATGAGTAGGGAGCTTGCCGAAGGGTTTTTCGGAAGCTCGCCGGAAGGTTCATTGGAAGTTCGCGGAGCTCACCGAGAATGATCGGAGCTTTCCGAAGAAGCTCATTGGAACTCACCAAGATCAAATCGTGAAGTCTAGGAGCTTGTCGGGAGTCCGCAGAATGGTTTCCGAGAGTTTATCGGAAGACCGTCGGAAGTTCGCCGAAAGCTCGCCGGAAGAAGTCTTGACTTACGGACTTTGTAATAGCTTATAAAATGTCTTTAAATTCGTAGTTATCATGTTAATTAGAGTTAGGATTAGGTGTTAATCCTATAACCCAAGTAGGGGCTAATTGGGCCCGAGTTCGGACCGGTTTGGGCCAAGTTTGGAGCTCAACCAGTGAGCTGATTTGGCCTAGGCGGTGGCACCGCCCAGCACCCGAGAGCTGGGCGGTGACACCTCCTTGGCTGGGCGGTTGCACCGTCCAACACCCGAGCGCTGGGCGGTGGCACCGCCTGGCTGGGCGGTGGCACCTCCAGCACCGGGAACCCTAAGAGAATTCAAATTTTGGAGCCCAAAATTTGAATCCTCTTGAGGCCTATAAATACCCCCCAAATCTCAGCTGAGGTAACAACTTTTGAGAAGCATTTTGATTGAGAGAAAAGTCTTAGAAAGTCTTAGCAAGTCTTGTTTTCAATTTGCTAGAGAGTTCTCCTCCTCCTTTCTTATTGAAAATTTGTAAGAGGTTGAGCTGCTTGTAAAAGGTTGTAAGAGGGGTGTTTACCCTTCCATTTCAAGAGATTTGCTAGTGGAAGGTGGGAGCCTCATCGAAGAGGGGCATCGCAAGTGGAGTAGGTCATTTGACCGAACCGCTCTAAAAATCGGCGTAATCTCTGGTTTGCATTTTATTATTGTCATTTACATTACTGCAAATCTTCTTACTGCTTTAGTTCCTTATTACCCTTGCTGCGCAATTTTAAGAATACGCTTTCAAGTTAAACTTTTCAATTTCCGTTCTTATCGTACGAAAGATTTTGTTAAAATCGAAGTTTTAATCCGCTGCACTAATTCACCCCCCCCCCTCTTAGTGCCGCTCCGATCCTAACAAGTGGTATCAGAGCCACGTTTTTCTACCTTGGTTTAACACCCAAAACGAAATGGCTCTTTACGGCTTTCAAGAGGGTCACTCTCTCATTTGTCCTCCCTTTTTTAATGGGACGGACTACACTTATTGGAAAACTCGAATGAGAGTTTTCTTACTTTCTTTGGATTTGAATTTATGGCACATAGTCGAAAATGGATTTGAAATATCTTCTCTTCCAATGAACCATTGGAATGATTTGGAGAAGAAGATGTTTTCTCTAAATGCAAAGGCTATGAATGCCTTATATTGTGCACTTGACAAAAATGAATTTAATCGCATTTCGATGTGTAACTCGGCTTTTGATATTTGGAGAACTCTAGAGGTCACTCATGAAGGCACTAGCCGAGTGAAAGAGTCCAAAATCAATACTCTTATGCATTCTTACGAACTTTTCCGGATGAAACCAAGTGAGTCCATCGGAGACATGTACACCTATTTCATGGATGTCATCAATGGACTCAAAGCTCTTGGTAAAAGTTTTTCTAATTTTGAACTAGTCACTAAAATCTTAAGATCCCTTCCAAAATGTTGGGATCCAAAAGTTACGGCCATTCAAGAGGCCAAGGACCTTAAAACATTCCCGCTCGAAGAACTTATTGGGTCTCTAATGACCTACGAAATGAACAATGTGACAAAAAGGAAACTCGAGAATAACCTTCCAAAGGACAGGAAGGATTTCGGACATAGAACACATGAAGACCACTCGAGCATAAGCTCAAGTGATGATGAACTTAAACTACAAATGAAACAAAAATAAAAAAGAAAAAAGAATGGAACTACTTGCTTTGAACGCAAGAAGAATAAAAATTGGGATGAATTGAGCTATTCCGAAGACGAGGAGAAAATCAAGAAAGGCGAGGTGGCAAACTACGCCTCAACCACTTTAAAAAATGAGGTAATCGAAATCCCCCTAATTTATTTCGAAATTACATAATACTTTCATGAGTTATTTTTAATTTAGTTTAGGATTAATTTTCTTGAAAATTACATGTGTTATGTTAATGCAATAAAATGTTAGATATAAATCTAATGCTTATACACCTAGTAAGATTAATCTTATGTATGTGCTTGAGAAGCAAGAATGTGTCTTTTGACGATTTCTATATTTATTTTTAATGACGATGCATGACTTTTGAAAGGAAGGCTTGATGATTTTTTTTTAACCTTATCTTTGGTTTTCAAACATGATGTATGGTTTTGATATATGAACAAAATTTGAGCATGATAAGATAAAGTTAATCATATAAATTAAAACTAAAGAAGTTTTAGTTATCTATAAGAATCATTCAAAATTATGTTCAATAAAAATGCAAAATGATGGAATGAAAATATTAAATGTTTTAATACCATTTTATGCATGAGATTTTAAAAGTTATACATAATGATCTTGATGGTTATTATGAAGAAATTTGTTTTTCGATCCTAAATGATTGATGATATATATATATTTTTTGGCACAAAAAGGACAAAGGCATACTTATATGAAACAACTAAATAGATAAAAGTATTTTTCTTGAAAATTCTTGGTTTGATGAATCTATTTTATCATCTTTTTATGAATATCTTGAAAATGATTTTGATTTGATGATTTTAATTTGAATGAGCTTTATCTTTATTTTTTGAGATTTATAACTTGAGATTTACTCTATAAAAATCAAGATCTTGTATCCTCAATGTTCCTTTTTAGCATCTATTATCCAAATGAATTATGATTGGTATCATTGCTATATTTCTTCTTATCGTGCACTAAAGAGAAAATTTTTCTAAATGAATCGTGATATTTCGGAACCACAATTCTATTTATGATTCATAATGAATTGAGAAATTTTATATGCTTGAATTAATATCTTATTCTAAGATTGAATGAATTTTATCTATATCATGATCTCCTAAGATTTTTTCTTGATTATTTAAGAGGAGATTTTTCAAAACAAAATGTGTCTTCTATTATTATCTTTTCATGATATGATTTTCATGCAATTCCTTGTACTCATGAAATATTTATCTCATCACCCAATAACTCTTCTTGATATTCCTTATGTGATGAAACAAAATAATGCATGAAATTCAAATAAGAAGTTAATGATCATGCATGATAGGATGTAATGAATTTTGACATTTAGATACTATCATTTGAATAGCTATAATCATGTTGCCAAAATGATTTATCATGAATGCTTTAATATCATGTACGATATGCCGATATTGATGATTGAGTTATTTGTATCATGCATGAAAAATAAAAGATATAGTTTTGAAATTGTGCATGTTCGAATTTGAAAATATGATGATGCATAATGATTAAATTGTGGAATGAAAATATTAAACATTTTGAAACCATGTTTTAGTGTCATGCATAATGATCATGCTTAATAAATTTTAAAATTATGCATGATGAATCTTGCGATTTATGGATTATTGATTTTTACTATAATGGAAGTGTCTTATTGATCTTTGTTGTAATAAATCTTACACTTTCGGTTTTAAACATGATACATGTTTTTATTTGGCATAAATGAAATAAAATCATATGAATTGAAACAACTAAAAAGAGAAAAATATTTTTTCCTTGAAAATTTAATTTTCTCTATCTTATTGATCTTGATGATTATTATGATAAATCTATGTATACCATTTTGAATCTCTTGAAAGTAATGTTGAGATTTTGATGAATTTGATGATTTGAATTTGAATGAGGTTGTATTTAAATTATGATCTTGATTTCTTGGATTTACTACTTGAGATTCTTTTTTAATCACAATCTCTTCTTTGTACACCTACAATTTTTGTTATTTATAAAAGGAAGAGATTTGATAAAATGAATCATGTCTTTTAGTATTCAAATGGTCTTATCTTTGATGATATGATTTCTTTATATCTATGATATAAATGCCTTGAAATGATTAAAATATTTTACACAAATGTTATGCTCTTCCCTACTTCTTTCTTGTTTTCAATGATAAAACGGGGAGAAGTTTTGATCATGCATGGTAGGATATAATTTGACAAAATTTATACCATCATGAAACATTTATGATTTACAATGATGCATGCAATACTTGTGCTTTCTAATTTTGATGTTATGTATTGCATATGATGTATTGCATATGATGTAAATCATGATTTAAAATGCTATGAGTTGTTGCTAAAATGATAAATGTTGATTTAATGTTTTGTATCATGAATGCTCTAAATGATGATTGTTTGGTACCATGATCAAAATATTGATAAATAGTTAAAAATTTTAGTATCATGTATGATATCCTCATAATGTCGATCGATTTATTCAATATCGTGCATGAATGAAATATAAGGTTTTCGAAAATATGCATGTAATACTTCAACTTATGATAATGATGCATGCAATGATAAAATATTCATGATGAAAAATTGTCTTGACATTCATAACTTGATTATTCATCCTTTGTCATGATTTTGAAATCGTTGTAAAAGGAAAAAGAACAACAAAACTATATTCTTCTTTTCGTTTTGACAATGACAAAGGGGGAGAAATATTGCTCGCTCAAGATGCAAAATTTGAAAACTTACACATTGCAAAAGAAGCAAAACTTGCAACTTGCACATTGCAATAAGAAGCAAGAATCATGAGCTTACACAAGAAAGCTATCTTGTATTTGCTTTCATAATTTTTTTTTTTTGCTAGATGTATGTAGTAAAACGTGCATAGTGTAAAAATTGCTATCTTATAGTCTAAAGAGAAGCCAATAGTTGCTATCTCAAAATGCAAAATATGCTAACTTGCTACAGAAGCAAAATTGCTAGCTCAAACATTGCAAAGGAAGCAAAAATTTGCTAGCTTGCAACTTGCATATCGTGAAAACTGCTAGCTAGTAGTCTAAAGAGAAGCAATCAATAGCTATCTCAAGAAGACCAAGCATGTTAAACTTACACATCTTTAATCGTTAGATTGCATGATGATAAAACTTGATATTATGTTTTTCATGCAATAAGTTGAACCCATATAACAAACACTTGATTGTGGTACTTCTCCTTTTTGTTGATGACAAAGGGGGAGAAGTATGTTGATGACATGACATATGATGCATAAGTTTTATGCATATGTTCATGATGATATGTTGCAAGTATTCATGATGAATATTGCAATGACTTGAATTCTGTTTGAATTCAAGGTTCTATCAATATGGCATATTGATAGGGGAGTTTGTTTAAACTCCGGGAGTTAAGGTTAACTCCGTTAGTCATCAATTAGTTGTCATCATCAAAAAGGGGGAGATTGTTGAATCTCAGATTTTGATGATGAAACTAATTAATTGTGTTTAGATGTTTAACTGTATTTTGAGTGATGCAGGTCTTCTCGATTAGGTTTAGACAGTTGACGCAGGAGGAATTGACGTTGTGCTGGAAGAGATCACGTTAGGATATTGGATGGCTAAACGCTTCGAACGTCGGGCATCGGGCCAAGGAAAGCGAAACTGTGCCAAGGATATCGGCGTTGCGGAGGTCAACCGCCGATTGGGCAACAAGCCGCAAGAGAGGATGATGCGCCGAAGAATCGGACGAAGCGCCAACCAATGACGTGCCGGGCAACAGAATGTCAATTCGCTTTATAATAATTGTCTAGATCGGAGTAGAGTTTTTGCTTGTGTGTGCAGGATTAACTACGATAACGACGAAGACATAAAGTAAAACAAAGTGTCGGAGTCAAGCACGAAGGATTCATTGCGAGTTCGAGAGTTCGATGGAAGTCCGAAGGTTAGTTGGGAATGCTGCCGAAACTAGCCAAGAATGAGTAGGGAGCTTGCCGAAGGATGTTTCGGAAGCTCGCCGGAAGGTTCGTTGGAAGTTCGCGGAGCTCACCGAGAATGATCGGAGCTTTCCGAAGAAGCTCGTTGGAACTCACCAAGATCAAATCGTGAAGTCTAGGAGCTTGTCGGGAGTCTGCAGAATGGTTTCCGAGAGTTTATCGGAAGACCGTCGGAAGTTCGCCGAAAGCTCGCCGGAAGAAGTCTTGACTTACGGACTTTGTAATAGCTTATAAAATGTCTTTAAATTCTTAGTTATCATGTTAATTAGAGTTAGGATTAGGTGTTAATCCTATAACCCAAGTAGGGGCTAATTGGGCTCGAGTTCGGACCGGTTTGGGCCAAGTTTGGAGCTCAACCAGTGAGCTGATTTGGCCTAGGCGGTGGCACCGCCCAGCACCCGAGAGCTGGCCGGTGACACCTCCTTGGCTGGGCGGTTGCACCGTCCAGCACCCGAGCGCTGGGCGGTGGCACCTCCAGCACCGGGAACCCTAAGAGAATTCAAATTTTGGAGCCTAAAATTTGAATCCTCTTGAGGCCTATAAATACCCCCCAAATCTCAGCTGAGGTAACAACTTTTGAGAAGTATTTTGATTGAGAGAAAAGTCTTAGAAAGTCTTAGCAAGTCTTGTTTTCAATTTGCTAGAGAGTTCTCCTCCTCCTTTCTTTTTGAAAATTTGTAAGAGATTGAGCTGCTTGTAAAAGGTTGTAAGAGGGGTGTTTACCCTTCCATTTCAAGAGATTTGCTAGTGGAAGGTGGGAGCCTCATCGAAGAGGGGCATCGCAAGTGGAGTAGGTCATTTGACCGAACCACTCTAAAAATCGGCGTAATCTCTGGTTTGCATTTTATTATTGTCATTTACATTACTGCAAATCTTCTTACTGCTTTAGTTCCTTATTACCCTTGCTGCGCAATTTTAAGAATACGCTTTCAAGTTAAACTTTTCAAGTTCCGTTCTTATCGTACGAAAGATTTTGTTAAAATCGAAGTTTTAATCCGCTGCACTAATTCACTCCCCCCCTCTTAGTGCCGCTCCGATCCTAACAGTCATGACTTGCATCTACTCCATTGATTCCTCTTCCGTCGAGGCCACTAGCATCCACTAACGATTTTTATTCAATGGGCGAAGATCAACTACTCTTTTACACACCTCTTCCCCTTTTCATAGGTTTAGGAGACAACATTTTACAACCCTCTTTTACAAGGTATCCCTCACACACCTCCCTTAGAACTCTCTCAAAGCTTTACGGGGAGGGAACTCAACTTTCGAATGGGGTTTAAAACTTTATAGTCATAGAGTTTTGCTCAACTTTCTTACTATGCCATGCAGGAATAGCTAGGGTATTTATAGACCCCAATTGGCTTCAAAAATGGAGCCAAAAAAGGTCTCATCTTGGGTTTCCCAAGTCCTGGCAATACCACCGCCTGTGCTGGTCAGTACCACCACTTGTGTTGGGCGGTACCACCACCGCTTGTGCTGGGCAGTACCACCACCTGCAACACTGACACTGAGCGGTACCACCACTTGGGAGATTGTGTTTGGGCGGTACCATCACCAAGACTAGTGGTATAATCACTTGACACTAGGCGGCATCTGTTAGGACTCTAGCTAGGAGAGTCCTAATTGAGAGGGACATTCTGTTAGGACTCTGTTAGGACTCTAGCTAGGAGAGTCCTAATTGAGAGAGACATTTTGTTAGGACTCTAGCTAGGAGAGTCCTAATTGAGAGGGACATTCATGTAAGAGGTTTTTTCTTAGAGAAGAATTAGGAGTTGTAAGGGAATAGGAGTCTTGAGTAGGAGTCCTATTAGGAGTTGGTTAGAAGTAAGAGTCTTAAGTAGGAGTCTTATTAGGAGTTAGGGTTTAGAAGCCCTATAAATAGCCATGTATTCCTTCTCTTTTCATAAGCAATAGATGAATCTTTTCTGTAGCCGTTGAGCAGCAACTTGGAGGGAGGAATCCCTATAGAGTTCCAAGGAGGCCGATCCCCTAAAGAGATCAACCCCAAGTTTAGAATCTGCAAGGGTTCTAACACTTGGTATCAGAGCAGCATTCTTGGCATCTCGCTGCCCTTCCACTGCCATCCATCAACCCTCCACAACCGCCCAAAGCAATTCCCACAATTGCTTAAAAGATCATCGCCAAATTCCACCATCATCTCCACCACCGCAGATCATCCTTTGATCTCCCCGTGAATTGCAACAGGTTCTGGTTTCCTACCTTACTGCTGCTGCAATTTAGTTATCCCTATTCGAAAATCCAAAAAAAAAAAAAAAAATTTCATTCCTATATTGTTGCAAATTTTCATCGTAAGTTGCTGAAATTTTTCGATGAGAATTCTGTTATCGCAACTTACACCAATTTTCTTGCTGTTACTGCCGAAATTTTCATGATTAAATTGGACATCCTTGCTGTCATATAAACTGAGATATTGCTATCAATTCCCTCCTCAAATCTCTCAAATTTTTTGTGGAGATTGCATCGAGAAAACGCTGTTTCTTCGACGATAATTCTGCTCTTACAAGACAACACAATTCTGCAAAAAACTTTCACTGATTTCTATCAAACCTATACATGCCTTTAACCCATCAACAAAAGAGAGATCTTAACATCACAGATTTGGAGTCATATACTATGGCATCTGAGGAGGCAATCAATGCTAAATTTGAAGCCTTTGAGGCACGAATAGAGGATAAGATTCGTGTTAGGATCGGAGCGGCACTAAGAGGGGGGGGGTGAATTAGTGTAGCGGATTAAAACTTCGATTTTAACAAAATCTTTCGTACGATAAGAACGGAACTTGAAAAGTTTAACTTGAAAGCGTATTCTTAAAGTTGCGCAGCAAGGGTAATAAGGAACTAAAGTAGTAAGAAGATTTGCAGTAATGTAAATGACAATAATAAAATGCAAACCTGAGATTACGCCGATTTTTAGAGTGGTTCGGTCAAATGACCTACTCCACTTGCGATGCCCCTCTTCGATGAGGCTCCCACCTTCCACTAGCAAATCTCTTGAAATGGAAGGGTAAACACCCCTCTTAAAACCTTTTACAAGCAGCTCAACCTCTTACAAATTTTCAATAAGAAAGGAGGAGGAGAACTCTCTAGCAAATTGAAAACAAGACTTGCTAAGACTTTCTAAGACTTTTCTCTCAATCAAAATGCTTCTCAAAAGTTGTAACCTCAGCTGAGATTTGAGGGGTATTTATAGGCCTCAAGAGGATTCAAATTTTGGGCTCCAAAATTTGAATTTTCTTAGGGTTCCCGGTGCTGAAGGTGCCACCGCCCAGCCAGGCGGTACCACCGCCCAGCACTCGGGTGCTGGACGGTGCAACCGCCCAGCCAAGGAGGTGTCACCGCCCAGCTCTCGGGTGCTGGGCGGTGCCACCGCCTGGCACTCCGATTTCACTGGTTTGGCTTAATTTAAGCCCAAACCATATCTGACTTTGGGCCCAGTTGGCCCCTAACCAGGATATAGGATTATCTCTTAATCCTAATCCTAATTACAAGTGAACTACATAACAAAAACACATCCTAAGCAAGCTTTCAACCGCGAACGTCGAGTCTTGTTTCGGTGAGCTTTCCGACGAGCTTCTTCCGACGGACTCCCATCAAGCTCCCGATCTTGTGGTGACTTTAACGAGTAGCCGAGCCTTCTCGGTGATCTCCGTGAACCTCCGACGATCTCTTCGGCGAACTTCCGAAAATTCCGATAGGTTCCCGATTTCTTCTCGGTTGGTTCCGGCAACATCTCCGACGATTCTTCGGACTCTTAAACGTCCATCGATCTTGACTCCGGTTCTCTTGCTTTGTGTTTTCTGGTTATCGTAGTTAATCCTGCACACTTAACTCAATAATATGGATTAGATCAATTAACCCATCATTTGATTTCATCATCAAAATCCGAGATTCAACAATCTCCCCCTTTTTGATGATGACAATCAATTGATGACGGAGTTAAACATAACTCCCCCTCTCTATATGCCATATTATGAGAAGATGAAAACACTTGAATTTCATCCATTGAATTCAAGCATAAACCGATAAGTTCTAACCGTAGAGCTTATCGTTATTCTCATTGAGCAATAGTAAATGCGAAACTTCGATGAAAATCATAAGTCAAATGATATGGGACAATTTTTACTACGATAGGAGATAAAGATTTTCAACATGAATTTCATGATATCGATGTAAGGCATGCTTTCAATATGATCAATCAATCTTGTGATATTCTCAAGGATTTTACAAGGCATATAAGACATTCATATCACACAAGCTTTTGCAATTCATATAAGTCATGCTATTAAAATGATACAAGTCATCACTTTTCTCCCCCTTTGTCATCAACAAAAAGGGAATGAGACTTGAAGCACATAATTTATCATACAAAGATTTTATCATTGATCATACATCACTCATCTATATTATCATTGATCATACAAAGATTTTATCATTCAAAATTAAGTATGCTAAAATATTTACGCAGAGTTCATCTTAAAGGAAAATTCAGCATTCATCCAAATTATCAAATCTCTTCTTTTTATAAATAACAAAAATTGTAGATGTACAAAGAAGAGATTGGGATAAGAAAAAAATTTTAAGTAGTAACTCCAATAAGTCAAGATCATAATTCGAATACAAATCCATTCAAATTCAATTCGTCAACTTGAAACTCATAATCAAGCCATCAAAATCAATTTCGAGATTCAAAATATCATAAAATCATTAATCTTGATCAGATGGAAGCGGTGTTTGACTCAAGATAGGATAAGATAATTTAACAAGTCACCGAGGAACGGAGAGAGAATGAAAAACTTTACGGAAAATCCATTCAAACAAGTTTATTCTTAGGGATAATTTAACATACCTAATTCCCTTCTAATGAATTCAAATTGGTCTTCATTCAAAGCTTTTGTAAATATATCTGCTAATTGATGCTTTGTGTCAATGAATTCTAGAACAACATCATTGTTAAGGACATGATCGCGTATGAAATGATGCCTAACGTCGATGTGCTTAGTTCTAGAGTGCTGAATTGGATTTTTAGTAAGACATATGGCACTAGTATTATCACATTTTATGGGAATGTTTTTAAAGTGAATTCCATAGTCTTCTAATTTATTTTTCATCCAAATGACTTGTGCACAACATGCACTTGCAGCAATGTATTCGGCTTCCACCGTAGATAGTGCAACTGAATTTTGTTTCTTGGAAGTCCAAAAAACAAGTGCATGTCCTAAAAATTGGCATGTTCCGGATGTACTTTTTCTATCTATCCTACATCCGCCAAAATCGGTATCTGCATAAGCTATTAGATCGAATTTTTCAGATTTTGGATACCACAATCCTAAATTTGGAGTTCCTTTAAGATACCTAAATATTCTTTTAACACTCTTAAGATGAGATAATTTAGGATTATATTGAAACCTAGCGCAAAGTCCTACACTAAACATAATATCTGGTCTAGTCGCGGTGAGGTAGAGTAGACTACCTATCATTCCCCTATATGTTTTTTGATCGAAATTTTTACTATTTTCATCCATATCTAACTTAGTCGCAGTGCTCATAGGGGTGTTTATTGCTTTTGAATTATCCATGTTAAATCGTTTTAACAATTCTAATGTATATTTGGATTGGTTAAGAAATATACCATCACTAAGTTGTTTGATTTGTAATCCTAAAAAAAAAGTTAATTCACCCATTAAACTCATTTCAAATTCATGACTCATACATTTGGCAAATGATTCACATAGTGATTCATCCGAAGAGCCAAAAATAATATCGTCAACATAAATTTGCACAATAAGAAAATTATTTACAAACTGTTTAATAAACAATGTAGTATCAACCTTGCCTTTGGTAAAATTATTTAAAATAAGAAAGGAACTAAGCCTTTCATACCAAGCTCTAGGAGCTTGTTTCAAGCCATAGAGAGCTTTAGTCAATTTGAATACATGATTAGGAAGAAGAGAATTTTCAAATCCGGGAGGTTGTTCGACATATACTTCTTCGGAAATAAAACCATTCAAGAAAGCACTTTTGACATCCATTAGAAATAGTTTAAAATTATTACTGCTAGCATAGGCAAGGAGCATCCTTATGGCTTCTAATCGAGCCACGGGAGCGAAGGTTTCTTCGTAATCGATACCTTCTTCTTGGTTGAAACCTTTGGCCACTAATCTAGCCTTGTTTCTAACCACGATACCATTTTCGTCTTGCTTGTTTCTAAAGACCCACTTAGTACCTATGACTAAGTGGTCACTTGGTCTAGGAACAAGCTTCCATACCTCATTCCTCTCAAATTGGTTCAATTCTTCTTGCATTGCAATGACCCAAAAATCATCTTTTAAGGCTTCGTCAATGCATTTAGGTTCAATTTGAGAAAGGAAAGCGGCGTAAGCACAAAAATTCTTGAAAGAAGAACGAGTTTGAACCCCTTTTGTTGTATCTCCTATAATTAGCTCCTTTGGATGAGCATCTACAGACTTCCATTCTTTGGGTAAAGAAATTTCGGAAGAAGATGCATTCAAATGGCTATTTTGAGGAGGGGGTTCGTTTAAATTCAAATTATCAAAACCAAGATCATCATCAAAATCATTTTTCTTTAAATCAGAAATTTCATTAAAAACTACATGAATAGACTCTTCTATTACTAAGGTCCTTTTGTTAAAGACACGAAAGACCTTAGAAACGGAGGAGTAACCAAGAAAAATGCCTTCATCGGATTTAGCATCAAATTTACCTAGGGCATCCTTTTCATTTAAAATGAAGCATTTACAACCAAAAACTTTAAAAAAAGAAATATTTGGTTTATTGTTATTCCATAATTCATAGGGAGTTTTTGATAGAGATGGTCTTATTAGGACCCTATTCATGATGTAACAAGCCGTATTTACGGCTTCGGCCCAAAAATATTTGGGTAAACTATGTTCATTTAACATAGTTCTTGCCATTTCTTGTAGGTTTCTATTTTTCCTTTCAACTACTCCATTTTGTTGAGGATTTCTTGGAGTTGAGAAGTTATTATTGTACCGATTAACTTCGCAAAAATTTTGAAAGTCACGATTTTGGAATTCACCACCGTGATCACTCCGAATTGATGAAATCATGAAGCCTTTTTCGTTTTGAGTGAGTTTACAAAACTTAGAGAAACACTTGAAGCAATCACTTTTGTGAGCTAAGAAATAGGTCCAAGTGTATCTAGAGTAGTCATCCACAATCACAAAAGCATATTTGCTTCCACCTAGACTTGTTGTATCAATTGGTACAAATAAGTCCAAATGGATCAATTGTAATGGTCTAGTGGTGCTAATTTGATTTTTTGGTTTGAAGCTTGTTTTTATTTGTTTGCCTAGTTGACATGCATTGCATACTTTATCCTTAATAAACTTCATATTCGGAATCCCTCGTACTAATTCTTGAGATGAGATTTTCGATATTGTTTTCATGCTTGCATGACCTAATCTCCTATGCCAAAGCCAAGCATCATCATTTACGGCGGAGAAACACATTTCATTACTTAGTTCATCAAGATTGATGGTATAGACATTATTTTGTTTTAAAGCAATCATAGTCATGTTATGATTTGGTTTTTCAATAATGCACATATTTGATTCAAATCTAACGATATAACCTTTATCGCATAGTTGACTAATACTTAAGAGATTGTGTTTCAATCCATCAACTAGTAAAACATCATCAATGGAAAAACTAAATTTGTTACCAATAGTTCCCTTGCCAATGATTTTGCCTTTGTTGTTGTCTCCGAAGGTGACGTACCCTTCTTCTTTGCTAGTGAGCATAGAGAAATGAGATGGATCTCCAGTCATATGTCTTGAGCATCCACTATCGAGATACCATCTCTTGCTCCTAGCTTGTGGGTTTGTCTACAAAAGAGGATGATTTTTAGGTACCCATTTGATTTTGGGTGCCTAAAAAATTGACCCACTAATTTTGTTATTTATTATTGAATCCTTTATAGTTCCTTTAGGAACCCATATTAATTTTCGTGAACTAATTTTCCTAAATGGACATTTGTAGGCAATATGTCCGGATTTGCAACAGAAGTTGCATTTCATATAAGAGGAAACATGTAATGTAGGTCCTTTTATGAAAGTGGTAGGATTTTGATGTAATCCTTTTACAAATCCAATTCCATTTCTATTTGCGATGTGACCCTTGTGTGCAAGGATCATATCTAATCCTTTGCTACCAACCTTAAACTTGTTTAAGGTTTCCTTAAGAAGCAAATTTTCATTTTTTATTGCTTCTAAATGCTTACACTTAGAGCATGGAGGAGTTTGAAGACTATCAAACTTATCTTGTAGCAAAGCATGCTCTTTCTTTAAGATACTTAACTTCTTGCTAACAGTTCTACATTCATCAAATAATTCATGAAAAGCGATAGAGAGTTCTTCAAAAGATAAATCTTCATTAAATAAATCACATACCTCTTCTTCTAAAGCCATTAGCGCGTAATGAGCAACTTGCTCGGTGTTGGACTCCTCTTCTTCGGACGCGCTTGAATCATCCCATGTTGCCTTGAGCGCCTTCTTCTTTGATGTCCTCTTTTTGGCTTGAGGACAATCGTTCTTGTAGTGTCCCAGTTTTTTGCATTCATAGCAAATCACTTGGTCCTTCTTTTGTTCAAATTTATTTTTTATATTATTTTTAAGTTTGTTCTTTCTTAAATATTTTTTAAATTTTTTAGTCAAAAGTGCAATGTCATTGTCACTGTCCTCATCACTTGATGTTCCTTTCAAGTGGTCTTCTTGTGATTTGAGTGCCATATCCTTCCTGTTCTTTGGAAGGGGGTTCTCGAGCTCGTCATGAGCTTGACATGTCATTTCGTAAGTCATTAGAGACCCAATGAGTTCTTCAAGAGGGAATGCTTTAAGGTCTTTGGCCTCTTGAATGGCCGTAACTTTTGGATCCCAACTTTTAGGGAGGGATCTTAAGATTTTAGTTACTAGTTCAAAGTTAGTAAAATCTTTACCAAGAGCTTTGAGTCCATTGATGACATCCGTAAACCGGGTGTACATGTCTCCGATGGACTCACTTGGTTTCATTCGGAAGAGTTCGTAAGAGTGCACAAGGATGTTTATTTTGGACTCTTTCACTCGGCTAGTGCCTTCATGAGTGACCTCAAGAGTTCTCCAAATATCAAAAGCCGAATCACACATTGAAACACGATTAAATTCGTTTTTGTCTAATGCACAAAACAAGGCATTCATAGCCTTTGCATTTAAAGCAATAACCTTCTTCTCCGATTCATTCCATTCGCTCATCGGAAGAGAAGATTTTTGAAATCCATTCTCAACAATAGACCAAAGCTCAAAGTCCATAGAAATGAGGAAGATCCTCATGCGAGTCTTCCAATATGTGTAATCCGACCCATTAAACAAAGGTGGTCGTGCAATAGAGTGGCCCTCTTGCATGCCGGAGTAAGCCATCTCTCTTGGGTATTAAACCAAATATGAGAGATAACCTAGCTCTGATACCACTTGTTAGGATCGGAGCGGCACTAAGAGGGGGGGGTGAATTAGTGCAGCGAATTAAAACTTCGATTTTAACAAAATCTTTCGTACGATAAAAACGGAACTTGAAAAGTTTAACTTGAAAGCATATTCTTAACGTTGCGCAGCAAGGGTAATAAGGAACTAAAGCAGTAAGAAGATTTGCAGTAATGTAAATGACAATAATAAAATGCAAACCAGAGATTACGCCGATTTTTAGAGTGGTTCGGTCAAATGACCTACTCCACTTGCGATGCCCCTCTTCGATGAGGCTCCCACCTTCCACTAGCAAATATCTTGAAATGGAAGGGTAAACACCCCTCTTACAACCTTTTACAAGCAGCTCAACCTCTTACAAATTTTCAATAAGAAAGGAGGAGGAGAACTCTCTAGCAAATTGAAAACAAGACTTGCTAAGACTTTCTAAGACTTTTCTCTCAATCAAAATGCTTCTCAAAAGTTGTAACCTCAGCTGAGATTTGAGGGGTATTTATAGGCCTCAAGAGGATTCAAATTTTGGGCTCCAAATTTTGAATTTTCTTAGGGTTCCCGGTGCTGGAGGTGCCACCGCCCAGCCAGGCGGTGCCACCGCCCAGCGCTCAGGTGCTGGACGGTGCAACCGCCCAGCCAAGGAGGTGTCACCGCCCAGCTCTCGGGTGCTGGGCGGTGCCACCGCCTGGCACTCCGATTTCACTGGTTTGGCTTAATTTAAGCCCAAACCATATCTGACTTTAGGCCCAATTGGCCCCTAACCAGGATATAGGATTATCTATTAATCCTAATCCTAATTACAAGTGAACTACATAACAAAAACACATCCTAAGCAAGCTTTCAACCGCGAACGTCGAGTCTTGTTTCGGCGAGCTTTCCGATGAGCTTCTTCCGACGGACTCCCATCAAGCTCCCGATCTTGTGATGACTTTAATGAGTAGCCGAGCCTTCTCGGTGATCTCCGTGAACCTCCGACGATCTCTTCGGCGAACTTCCGAAAATTCCGATAGGTTCCCGATTTCTTCTTGGTTGGTTCCGGCAACATCTCCGACGATTCTTCGAACTCTTAAATGTCCATCGATCTTGACTCCGGTTCTCTTGCTTTGTGTTTTCTGGTTATCGTAGTTAATCCTGCACACTTAACTCAATAATATGGATTAGATCAATTAACCCATCAATTAATTTCATCATCAAAATCCGAGATTCAACAATTCGGACTCTCCTTACCGAATTCAGTTTGGGCCGACCACCAAGCCCAAAGAAATCACATCAAGGAGAGAGCTCTAATCAATCACATCATGCCCAAAGAGATGACTTCCAAGAGAGGGGAGGCTCTATGACCGACCCCAACTATTCGCGCATGAGAGTGGACTTCCCTAGATGGGAAGAAGGAGACCCAATTGGTTGGATCTCGGGCGCGGAGCGATATTTTCGGTACCATAAAATTGCGGATGCATCCATGGTGGAAATTACAACTATACATCTTGAAGGGGATGCCATACAATGGTTTGACTGGTTTGAACACACTTATGGAGTCCTTTCATGGCGACAATTCAAAGAAGGACTACTGATCCGCTTCGGACCAACTTATTACGAGAAGATTGATGGACAACTAGCAAAGATCCGACAAACCTCCACTATTCAGGAGTACCAAACCAGGTTTGAAAGGTTATCTAATCAAACTCGTGATTGGTCTGAAAAACAGCTATTGGGGACCTTTATTGAGGGCTTAAAGCCAGAGATCCGGGGAGAAGTTAAGGTGCGACAAGCATACACGCTTATGGCAGCCATCTCTTTCGCATGACTTCAAGAGGAGCGATTGAACCATAAAGCCCGGAGGACTAGGATCACTCCACGACCTACAATACTAAAGCCCTCAGCCCCCCCTACTATCAACCGAGTCCCTGCACTGAAAAGGTTAACAAGAGAAGAACTTCGGGAGCGATCTGCGAAGGGGTTATGTTGGCATTGCAACGAGCCGTGGAGCCGCAAGCATCGCTGTAAAAAGGTAGACTTCTTATGATTGAACCAGTAGAAGAAGAGGCCATTGAACATCTAGAAGAGAGCCTTGAACATGAAGAAGAAGATATGAAAGAAGAGCCACAGCCGACCGACATTACAGTACACGCACTATCCGGCTACTCCAATCCGCAAACGATGAAAGTTGGAGGTCTTCTCAAACAACAACCGATCACTGTTCTCATCGACACGGGTAGCACTAAAAATTTCCTGAATAGTAAGGTTGTTGCTCGGATGACACTTCATATTGAAGGTTGCAGCAAGTTCGATGTAAAGGTTGCCGACGGTAGAATCCTAAAGTGCGACCAAAGATGCCCGCAGGTGAAACTATTACTGCAAGACCAAAAATTATCATCGATTTCTTCCTCCTACCAATCGATGACTATAAGGCAGCGCTTGGTATAGAATGGTTGACTACACTAGGTGTGTCTCTTGGAACTTTTCTAAATTAATTATGAAATTCTACTGTAAGGGCAAACAGATCATCCTACACGGGAAGCGCGGAAGCAATGTTACCACTGTTTCGACCCAACGAATAGAGAAAGTTTTGCACAAGGTAAATGATGGCTTTTTTATGCATCTCTAGCCACAACCAGAAGAGAAGAAAATAGAAATTGAAGATCAAAATCTTGCCCAATTGCTTACTGAATTTGCTGACATATTTGCTGAACCACGCGGTCTTCCTCCTTCTCGGCAACATGACCATCGAATTCCAATCCTTCCGGGCAAGCCACCAGCGAACACTCGACCGTACCGATATCCTCAACTCTAGAAAGATGAAATTGAAAAGATCGTAAAGGAGATGCTTGAAACAGGGGTGATTCGGCCAAGTTGCAGCCCCTATTCCTCACCGGTGCTACTTGTACGCAAGAAGGACGGAACTTGGCGGATGTGCATCGACTACCGAGCTTTAAATGACATCACCGTCAAGGACAAGTACCCAATACCAGTGGTGGATGAACTTCTTGATGAATTGAAAGGAGCTCAAGTCTTCACGAAGTTGAACCTCCGATCCGGTTACCACAAAATTCGGGTATGTGACGATGAAATTCCAAAAACTGCATTTCGCACACATGATGGCCATTATGAATTCTTGATAATGCCTTTTGGACTCACTAATGCTACTTCAACCTTTCAAAGTCTCATGAACGATATTTTTTGAAGCTTTCTTCGTAAATTTGTGTAATATCCCTCACTTTTATAAATTATTAATAAAGATTTATTTATAAATCGGAGGACCTATATGTAAATATGGAAATTTCAAGGACTAAACTGTTAAGTTGTAAAAAGAAGAAAATAAAGAAAACCGAAAATTCGGTTTTATCCCACCGCCGCCCACGCTCTCTCTGTTTCTCGAAGAAACAGAGAGAAGCGGTGGGGCGTGGGGAGAAGAAGAAGAGAAGTAGAGGGAGAAGAGAAGAAGAGGGAAAAGAAGAGAGGAAGAAGAGGAAGAAGAGGGAGAAGAGAAGAAAAGAAGAAGTAGAAGAGAGGGAAGATGGAGAGGAGAAAGAGAGGCAGCTGCAGCAGCTAGGGCTGCAGCACCTCTGTTTCCCGCAGGTGGAAGCAGAGGAGAGGATGTGTGGGGCGTTGAGGATGAAAAGGGAAGAAGAAGAAGAAGAAGAAGAAGAAGAAGAGAGGAGGATAGTTGCGGCAAGGCTGCAGCGAGGAGATGTGTGGCCTTGGGGAGGAAAAGGGAAGAGGAGAAGAAGAGAAGGAGAAGAAGAGGGAAAAGAGAGGGAAGACGGAGAGGAGCGAGAGGTGGCAGCAGCTAGGGCTGCAGCACCTCTGTTTCCTGCAGGTGGAAACAGAGGAGACGTGTGGGGTGTCGGGTAGGAGAAGAGCAGAAGAAGAAGAAGAGGAAGAGAAGAAGAAGAGGAAGCAGGAGAAGAGGTTGTGATACCTCTGTTCCCTGCAGAGGAAACAGAGGAGAGGGTGTGTGTGACGCCGGGGAAGAAGGGGCTGCAGCTGCGGCGATGGCAGCTGCAGCTGGAAGAGAAGAAGAAGAGGAAGATGAGCAGGGGAGGAGGGAGAGGTTGCGTCCGTGGCTGCGGCCGCGACTGCAGCAGTTGCAGTGGGGAGAGAAGAAGAAGAAAGGATGGAGAAGGAAGAGGAGAAGGGAAAGAAGTAGCTGCGGTTGCGGCAGTGGCAGCTGCAGCTATGGCAGGGAAAGAGGAAGAGAAAGGAAGAAGGGGAGGAGAGGAAGAAGAGAAGGGAAAGAAGGGGCTGCGGCAGCGGCGATGGCAGCTGCAGTTGGAAAAGAAGAAGGAGAGGAAGATGAGCAGGGGAGGAAGAAGAGGCTGTGGCCGCGGCTGAGGCTGCGACTGCAGCAGTGCAGCTGGGAAAGAAGAGAAGGAAAGGAAGAAGAAGAGAAAGGAAAAGGGAAGAAGAGAGGAAGAGGAGAAGGAGAGGCAGTTGTGGCAGTGGCAGCTGCAGCTGGAAGAGAAGGGAGGAAGGAAGGTAGTGCGGTGGAAGGGGCTACGATTGTGGTAGCGGCAGCGGCGGCGGCTGTGGCAGCTGCGTTTGGGAAAGAAAAAGAAGGAATGAGAGTAAGAGAGAGCAGGTGACTGTGCCTCGATGTTCGACATGTGGTGTAGTTGCGAAGAAAGGAAGAAAACGGGAGCACAAAACGAAACAGAGAGAGGACATGGAGGAAAAGTAGAAGGATTTGGGCTGGCACCTTCTTTGGATCTTCGGATCGAAATCATTGAAAGGCAAGTTCCTTGATCGTTTCTCCTATAATTGCTCTGATATGTCTTATTGCAAGTTCCCTGATCGTTTCTCCTATAATTGCTCTGATATGTCTTATTGCAAGTTCCCTAATCGTTTCTCCTATAATTGCTCTGATATGTCTTATTGCAAGTTCCCTAATCGTTTCTCCTATAATTGCTCTGATATGTCTTATTGCAAGTTTCCCGATCGTTCCTCCTGTAATTGTTCTAATCCTTCCTATTGCAAGTATCCTGATCTTTCCTCACTGCAATTTTATCTCTACATATGCTTTGAATATGAGGAACTTTGAATTGTTCTAACCTTGCATTTGATATATCTCCTGTTTAGACGTAACGATTCGAATCTGTGCAACTTCTGAGATTCTGACCTTTGATACCGAGCTGCCTATAAGTCTTTGTTGGAAACTCTGATTTGTTCAAAACTGATTTCATTGGAAACTAGACTCGTAGATCTTTCTTTGATATATGGATTGAAAGATTTGGAATCCAAACACCTGCCCAGTTATCTGTTGAATCTGACATTATGAATTCTGCCAACAGAGATTTTGTTCTACGACTCTTGCTTACCAAATTATTTGTAACTCTCTATGTTGGACAGTTCAATTCATATGAAGCCTGTCTTATCTGAAAGTATTATCCAATGATTATTTCTGAGTAAATTGGAGCACGATTGATAGTTTGAATCATTTGTTCAATGTGCCTCTTGTATTCTGCCAGAAATCGAGCTTTGGTCGATTTCTAATATTCTGGTTTCATTCCTTTGGAAATTGATATCCTTTAGCTTTCTTATTCAATTGAGCTTTATATTACTGCTTTGAATTCTTTTATGCTCTTGTCCTTAAAGTTATTTGCATTCTTGAAAACTATTGTGTAACGTTTATGCTGTATCGTATTGACTCATTTAGGCACATGTGTATCCCATTGTTCCGCATTTGCTTTCGATATGTGCCTATTCCATTTCCTTTCAAAATCCGAATACCATTGTGAAAGATTATTGCTTACTTCGTATTGACTCGTAAAGGCACATGTACGTTTTGTTGTTCCGCGTGTGCTTCCGATATGTGCTACTTATTGTTAAAACTGCCCTCTTGTACTCTGGTGTGTGGGATTGTCTGGACCTTTGCCAGAAATGGTAAAGGGTATGCGCTTATTGCCCGCTCTGTGGGGTCCCGCTCTGTGGGATATTCTGGACCTTTGCTAGAAATGGTAAAGGGTATGTGCTTAGAGCCTGCGATGCTCTGCCGGCCCCCTCTGACTTCACCTAGACGTGGGTGGATGGAGCTCCCAAACGTGTGAGACTTTTGTCAGGTGGTCATTCAGAAATAGATGAATCACATTCTGACTGAGATCCCACTACACCTTCTGTATGTTTGATATGATATCCAGAGCTTTGGTTATGTGTTTCTGTACATGCTTTGGATAAGATTGCTATGTTTGCAACGTCAAAGACGACGTTTGAGCTTCTGTACGGTATTTGTTATTGATATGCTCTGAAATGTTTCATCCACTGTTGATATGTTTCGAAATGTTCCATATGTCGTTGATATGCTCCGGAACATTTCATACGCCATTGATATGCTCCAATTACTCTGTGCTCCATTTGCTATGAACTGATATATTCTGAAATGTCCTATCTGCCATTGATATACTCCAATTACTCTATGCTCCATTTGTTATGAATCAAATATGTTTTGAATGACATGATACATATGATTTTGTATCTAATGAGATGGTATCCTTGAGAATTCTTGTATTCTGCCTTACATTATGATACCTTACTCGTTTGAAACCGTTCTTTTTGTTCTGAATATGTTTTGTCACTTGCTGAGCCGTTTTTGGCTCACTCCGTTGTTATATAAATCTTTCAGGTCAGCTTGTCACTCTTCGAGATGTTTGATTTGGGCTGAGGCAGTGGATAGCTATTCAGAATTATGGGCAAGTCTTGTCGATTGTTATGCTATTGTTGTATAAGCATATTTTGTATGTAATGAATTGTTCTGATGATCGAAATGGATATACTGTGTAAAAGTGTTAGAAGATCTCTCTTATTTGGAATTTCGGAATGTTAAGTCTAATTTATGACGATATGAACTTGTGGTGAATAGTTGGAGTTCTGATTGTATAATTTATTTAGCTTGTGGATTTATAAATGTTGTTCATGTTTGTCAAGTTGGCTTGGGTTGCCATAAATATGAATTATCGAGTGATGTGATATATGATTTTAAAATGCACAGGTTTTATGGATGTGAATTTGATTGAATGTTTTTCAGTGTCCTCAAACGTTAGTTTGGATCCTGGATTTGGTCTGTGACGAAATTTTTAAAAATCATGGATATTTTGAGGGGCGTGACAATTTGTGCTGGTATTTTTCGATGATATTCTCGTTTACAGCCCTTCTCTTAAGACTCACTTTCAGCATTTACAGATTATTTTGACGATCCTTCGGGAAAATACTCTTTTTGTTAAGCAACCAAAGTGCAGCTTTCTCCAGCAAAAAGTAGAGTACCTTGGGCATATAATATCAGAAGAAGGAGTGGCGATAGACCCAACAAAAATTAAGGCAATGCAAGGCTGGCCGAAACCTACAAACGTGAAATTACTACGGGGGTTCCTTGGACTAACGGGCTACTACCGAAAATTTGTTAAGGACTATGGGAAGATCAGTGCACCACTCACTTCTTTACTGAAAAAAGATGCTTTCCAATGGTCGGATAAAGCCTCTGCTGCCTTCGACAAACTTAAAGCAGCCATGACAACGATGCCGGTGCTTGCGCTACCAGATTTCAATAGACCCTTCATCATTGTGGCCGACGCATCTGGAGTCGGAATTGAAGCCGTTCTCATGCAAAATGGTCGACCACTCGCATACACTAGCAAGGCATTATCTCCCTACCATCAAAACATGTCAGTATATGATAAGGAGATGCTTGCCATTGTACACGCAGTAACGAGGTGGAGACCCTACCTGATCGGTCGGCGATTTCAAATTAAAATTGACCATAAAAGCCTTAAGTGATTTTTGGAGCAAAAGATATCATCCCCTGAGCAGCAAAAATGGGTAACCATGTTGAATCTCGTATTTTGATGATGAAACTACTTGATATATGTTTATGATTTAATCTGCGTTTTGAGTGATGCAGGATGCTTCGATCAGGATGAGACAATTATAACTTGAGAATTCTTTTTATAAATCAAAATTACTTACTATGATTCTTTCTTTTTGCTATTTGAGTTATCTAAAAAGAATCATAATATGTCTCTTAATATTCATAATTTGTCTACATGATTCGTAAATCTCATTACCAATTCTTCTTGATATTCCTTATGTGATGATATGAATACATGAAATATTTATTAATTTATTTTGATGTATACAAATGAAAAGTTATGATCATGCATGGTAGGATATAATTTGACAAAATTGATACCATCATGATATGAAGCATTTATGATTTGCAATGATGCATGCAATACTTGAGCTTTTTAATTATGATGTGATGTATTGCATATGATGTAAATCATGATTTAAAATGCTATGAGTTGTTACTAAAATGATGTATTATAAATTTTGATTTAATGTCATGAATACTCTAAATAATGAATGTTTGGTATCATGATCAAAATGTTGATAAATAGTTAAAAATTTAAGTATCATGTATAATATGCTCATAATATTGATTGATTTATTCAGTATCATGCATAAATGAAATATAAGGTTTTTGAAATTTTGCATGTTCGAATTTGAAAATATAATGATGCACAAATAAGATTGAAACCTACCTTTGTCATGATTTAGAAATTAATGTAAAGGGTCTTCCCTTCTTTTTGCCAATGACATAGGGGGAGAAAGAGTTGCTAATGTGCATATCTCAAAGAGAAAATTGCTAGC
The DNA here is from genome assembly GCF_036884655.1 of Musa acuminata AAA Group. NCBI lineage: Eukaryota > Viridiplantae > Streptophyta > Magnoliopsida > Zingiberales > Musaceae > Musa > Musa acuminata. The sequence continues at coordinate 9,105,061 of NC_088328.1, read as the reverse complement.
TTGCGTGTCTTAAAATGTTAAAATTTTTTTTTGCTAGCTTGTATATTGTAAACTTGCTATCGTACTACCATGATGATGAGCATGTCTTATCTTCATGATTGTATTTGAAAAACTATGGTAAAAATATGTCCGAATGATTGAACTTGTTAAAATTAATTTTCGGACTTTCTTGATTGAATGATCAAATCACTCGATTGCCATGATGATTTTCCACAATTACATGCCCTAATAACAGGTTGGAAATTATGTGCTTTGGATACAAAAATTTCCATGATAATAAGCATGTTTTGTCCTCGTGATTGTATTTGAAAATCAATAGCACAGCCTTGTCCGAATGCATGAAAGTGTTAATTTCATTTTCGGATTCTCTTAACAATTGGATTTTTGAATTATCCTCTTCCAGACTTAATAAGCATATGTCATATCAAGTTTAATTCATATCATTGATTTTTTATATATGGAATCAACTAGCAAATACATCTCTCATACACTTATTATGTGAACAATATTTTGATTTGAGAAATGGATTTGATGAAATGATTCCTGCTTATAAATTCCTTCTTGAAAAAGGAAGTCATTTTTACGTACAAGAATTTGATTCACATACATATCTTGATACTTGTAAAAATGAAACGTGCTTTAATATCTTATCAATTCGAGTAAGCTCAGAAATAGCTTTCCTCCTTCATGTAAAAAGAAAATAACAAATAAAATGGAAGAAGTTTTCAAAGCTATCTCCATGTCATGTTTTCCTTGAGATGTTTGAATATTTGGTATCTTATCACTCTTTGTTGAAAAATGACATGAACCTGCTTACGGCATCGCACTTATATTTAAAATTTGCTTATATCATTCTCCTTTTTGTTGACAACAAAGGGGGAGAAATATATGAATTGATGCTATGATTGCTATATTTGCTCTATGCCATGGTTGCATACAATAATATATCAAGAACTAGCATCGCAACTTTACTTATTGATATCTTGCCATGTGATGAAATGCTACAATTGATAAACACTTGAAATGTTTGCGTTATGATATCAAAAGCTTACATTGCAATCTTACATGTTGATATCATACCATTTGATAATGGCAAACTTGCATAATGGTAAAAATGGATATTATGTTTTTCATGCAATGAGTTGAACTTATATCATAAACACTTGATTGTGGTACTTCTCCTTTTTGTTGATGACAAAGGGGGAGAAGTATATTGATGACATGACATGTTATGCATAAGTTTATGCATAAGTTCATGATGACGTGTTGCAAGTATTCATGATGAATATTGCAATGACTTGAATTCAGTTTGAATTCAAGGTTCTATCAATATGGCATATTGATAGGGGGAGTTTGTTTAAACTCCGGGAGTTAAGTTTAACTCCGTCATCAAGTGGTTGTCATCATCAAAAAGGGGGAGATTGTTGAATCTAATATTTTGATGATGAAACTACTTGATACATGTTTATGATTTAATCTGTGTTTTGAGTGACGCAGGATGCTTCGATTAGGATGAGACAATTAAAGCAGGAAAATCATGTTGTGCCGGAAGAACATGTCAGAAGATTGGACGTCGGGCCGGTGGATCGGTCGACGTATCGACAGAAGGCTTCGGGCCGTGGACTCGGGCATCGGGCCAAAAAGAGCTGGTATTGTGCCAAGGATATCGGAGTTGCGGAGTCAACTGGCCGATTGGGCAATAAGCTGCAGGAGAGGACGATGCGCCGAAGAATCGGACGAAGCATCGAGGGACCAATAACATGCCGGACAACTTGGTTAATTGCTTAGGATTAATTGTCTCGATCGAAGTTTTGTTTTAAGTGTGCAGGATTTACTACGATGGAAGAAAGACATGCAGCAGGAGTTGCGCCGGAGTCAAGACAATGATCACGTTGGGAGTTCGAGAGTTCGACGGAAGTTCGGACAGTCATCGGAGGGTTCTGCGGGAACAAAATCCGAGAAGTCCATGAGTTTGCCAAAGAAGCTTGTCGGAACTCGCCAAGTGGATCGTCGCAAGTCCAGGAGTTTTCCGGAAGTCCATAGGAGCATCACCGAGGGTTCATCGGATGATCGACGGAAGTTCGCCGGAAGAAGCGATTGACGCACCGGAGCAAGTTGTAGTAAATGTCTTAGGAAATATCGTAGTTCGCACAATGATTAAGTTGGAAATGGGAGGTGATCCCATTAACTTAATCTTGGGGCAATTGGGCCCTTGAAAAACCCAAATTGGGCCGAATAGATCAACCCATTCGGACCTTGATTTCTGCTGGGAGGTGTAACCGCCCAAGCCAGGAGGTGGCACCTCCTGGGCTAAGTCTCCGAGCAAGACTAAGCGGTGCAACCGCCCCAGCCAGGAGGTGGCACCGCCTTAGTCAGGCGGTGGCACCGCCTGAGCTCGGTCTTCGAGCTCTGGCAGGAGGTGCAACCGCCCCTGACAGGAGGTAGCACCGCCCAGAAGCTCAGTCTTCGAGCTCTGCCAAGCGGTGCAACCGCCTCAGTCAGGAGGTGCAACCGCTTGATCCCAAAATTTCGGGAATTGACAGTTTTGAGCTCCAAATTTGAACTGGGTTGGGGCCTATAAATACCCCACCCATTCAGCACTGAAAGGGCATGAACTCATACCGAAATCTTGATCTTGTTCTGTGATTTTTAGAGCTCCAAAATTGTTGTAAAGGCCAAAAGTTCTTCTCCCTCTTTTCTTCCAAGTTCTGAGTTGTAAAGAGAGGAGAGAAAATTCTGTAAGGGTTGTCTCCTATGCCCGTCAAAAGGAGTGAAATTGTAAAAGGGTGGTTGGCCTTCGTCTATTGAAGGAAGGCCTATAGTTGACGTCGGTGACCTCGTCGGTGGAGGAAGCCAAAAGTGGAGTAGGTCAAGATTGACCGAACCACTCTAAATCTCGATTTGCATTTACTTTGAGCATCTTATCTTTACTGCAAACCTCCTCAATAGTTTACTGCCTTCTGTGTTTTTACGAACGTGTTTCAAAGTTCAATGCTTTTCGAATCGGGGTTTAAGACGCAAATCAGTTTTATCGTATGAACGTCGTATTTCAGTTTGCGCTTACATTCTGATATCCATTATAACTGCAAACTACCTTTATATCTTTGCTTTAACTGCATCTCGCCTTATCTCAAGTTAAAGTAGTTTACGAATCAGCTTTTATACCGAAATCGCTTTTATCGTACGAATGTCGTATTTCAGTTTGCCCTTATATTCTGATTTCCATCATAACTGCCAACTGCGTTCATATCTTTGCTGCATCTCTCCTAGTCAAAAGTTGAAGTGATTTACGAATCGGCTTTCTTACCAAAATCACTTCTATCGAACAAACGCAGTTTTCGATTTTAATCTTAGAAGGTTTTCCGCTGCACTAATTCACCCCCCCCCCCCCCCCTCTTAGTGCTCTTGATCCTAACAAACCAAACTTCTTGGATTTGATTATGAAATTATTTACAAAAAGGGGAAAGAAAATATTGTTGTAGATGCACTCTCACGGCTACCTGAACAAGCTAAGGTTTCAGCCATCTCCCTTCCTACCACCGGTCTCCTCGAGGACATTAGGGAAGAATGGAAGAATGATCCATAGATCAGAAACATCATAAAAAAATTGGAGGAGGATCCAAGTGCAATAGCCCACTACACTTGGGATTCGAGGGATCTACGCTATAAAGGTCGCATTGTGCTTATACCTAACTCCCCTTGCATCGCAATCATCTTGCATGAAATGCACTCCATACCTTCAGCACGGCACTCTGGATTCCTAAGAACCTACAAAAGAGTGAACCAAAATTTTTATTGGAGAGGGATGAAAAAAATTATTACTGAATATGTGGCACAATGTGATGTATGTCAACAGCACAAGGGTGAAACTGTGGCAAATCCAAGGAAGCTACAACCACTACCCATACCAGACTCAGTGTGGACTGACATCTCCATGGACTTCATTGAAGGGCTGCCATCTTCCAAAGTTAAAAGCATGATTCTCGTGGTGGTTGATCGATTTACGAAATATGCTCATTTTTGTGCTGTGAGAAATCCCAACACTACTGCTAGTATTGCCCAGATTTTCATAGAAAATACTGTTAAACTGCATGGGATGCCAATGTCCATCATAAGTGATCGTGACAGGATCTTCACTAGTAAATTTTGGATAAAGTTATTTCAGTTACAAGGCACCAAACTCAAGATGAGCACAGCGTATCATCCACAAACTAACGGCCAAACAAAGGTGGTAAATAGGTGCTTAGAGACATACCTCCGGTGTTTCGCTAGCGACCGACCAAAAGAGTGGGCGAAACGACTTCCCTGGGCTGAATGGTGGTATTATACTATATATCAATCATCTACAAAATGTGCCCCTTATGAAGCATTGTATGGTCAACCAGCCCTTGTGATTCCAAAGTATGTAATTGGCTCGGCCAAGGTAGATCAGGTTGACGAAGAATTGATTGATAGGGACAAACTCTTACAACTGTTAAAAGATAATCTCTCTACCGCTCAAGCCAGAATGAAGCAGCAAGCCGACACACGACGAAGTGAAAGAGAATTTTCAGTGGAAGATTGGGTTTATCTTCACCTACAACCATACAAGCAACTCTCTATCAACACTCGAGCCTCCATGAAGCTATCCCCACGTTTTTATGGGCCCTATCAGATCACAGAGCGTATTGGAGCCGTGGCGTACAGACTTAAATTACCTGAGGATACCAAAATTCACCCTATCTTCCACGTATCATGCCTAAAGCCCAAGTTAGAAGAACACGAGTCACCCTAGATCCAACTGCCCAACACAACTGAGGATGGAGTTATTCAAGCCCAACCACAAGCCATCCTCGATCGCAGGATCATGATGCGTCGCCGACATCCCTCTACTGAAGTACTACTGCATTGGAATAATCTACCACTTGAAGATGCCACATGGGAACCATATGAGGAGCTGAAGACCCGGTTCCCTGAGTTCATGGAATCTTAGCCTTGAGGGCAAGGCTGATTTGAAGAGGGCGGGTCTGTTAGGACTCTAGCTAGGAGAGTCCTAATTGAGAGGGACATTCTGTTAGGACTATAGCTATGAGAGTCCTAATTGAGAGGGACATTCATGTAGGAGGTTTTTTCTTAGAGAAGAATAAGGAGTTGTAAGGGAATAGGAGTCTTGAGTAGGAGTCCTATTAGGAGTTGGTTAGAAGTAAGAGTCTTAAGTAGGAGTCTTATTAGGAGTTAGGGTTTAGAAGCCCTATAAATAGCTATGTATTCCTTCTCTTTTCATAAGCAATAGATGAATCTTTTTTGCAGCCTTTGAGCAGCAACTTGGAGGGAGGAACCCCTATAGAGTTCCAAGGAGGCCGATCCCCTAAAGAGATCAACCCCAAGGTTAGAATCTGCAAGGGTTCTAACAGCATCACCACACAACATAGTCTCAGAGACTGTGCCTAATAGATTGAGCCACCGACGGTCCGAACTGTTGGGTAACTGTTTGGGCTTTTCACTTGACCCAACACAGCCCAAACTAGGGCCCAACTGGTCCTTAATTGAGTTGGCCCAATTCCAACCCAATTATGCCATAAACCTACTTCGATTTAGATAATTATTAAATGTTAGGATCGAGAACACTAAGAGGGGGGGGGTGAATTAGTGCAGCGGAAATCTTTCAGCGATTAAAAACGAAAGCTGCGTTCGTTCGATAAAAACTATTTTAATGCAAAAGCCAATTCTAAGATTACTTATGATTAAGTGCTGTTTATGTCTAAACACAGTTTGTGTCTAAGCGCAATTTATGCAGTTTGCAGTTTGCGTCTAAATGCAGATTGCGTCTAAGCGCAGTTTGCATCTAAGCGTAGTTTGCGTCTAAGCTCAGATTGCGTTTAAGCGCAATTTGCGTCTGAGCGCAGTTTACGTCTAAACTCAGATTGCGTCTAAGCGCAGTTTGCGTCTAAGCGCAGATTTACGTCTAAACGCAGTTTACGTCTAAACGCAGTTTTACGTCTAAACGTAGTTTTACGTTTAAAAGTAGTTTACGTCTAAAACACAGTTTTACGTCTAAGCAGAATCAAGACGTAAACGTAAACTGCAAAGAAACTTGTTTGCAGAAATCAGTTTGCAGTTATAAACAGAATCAAGACGTAAACGTAAACTGCAAAGAAACTCGTTTGCAGAAATCAGTTTCCAGTTATAAACAGAATCAAGACGTAAACGTAAACTGCAAAGAAACTCGTTCGTAAAAGCGCAGAAGACAGTTTACAGTTATAAATAGAATCAAAACGTAAGTGTAAACCGTAATGTAGAGATCGTACGAAAACACCGATTTACGTCTGGATGCAGATTTGAAAAGAACAGAACTTAGAAAATTGTTCGTAAAAGCGCAGAGAGCAGTAGCTACGTAGGAGGTTTGCAGTAATGATAAAGTGCTCAAAATGAAAGCAAACCAGAGATTTAGAGTGGTTCGGTCAGTCTTGACCTACTCCACTTTTGGCTTCCTCCACCGACGAGGTCACCGACGTCAACTAGAAGCCTTCCTTCAATAGGCGAAGGCCAACTACCCTCTTACAGATTCACTCCTTTTGACGGGCTTAGGAGACAACCCTTACAGAAGTTTTCTCTCCTCTCTTTACAACTCAAACTTGAAGAATTGAAAGAGGAGAACTAGTAGTTTTGAGCTCTAAGAAACACAGAAAGATAGCAAGATTTCGAGTGTGTGTTCTGTGCTTTCAGTGCTGAATGGGTAGGGTATTTATAGGCCCCAACCCAGTTCAAATTTGGAGCTCAAAACGATCAAATCCCAGAATTCCGGGATCAGGCGGTTGCACCTCCTGACTGGAGAGGTTGCACCGCCTGGCAGAGCTCGAAGACTGAGCCCAGGCGGTGCCACCTCTTGACTGAGGTGGTTGCATCTCTCTGCCAGAGCTCGAAGACCGAGCTCAGGCGGTGCCACCTCTCTGTCAGGGAGGTTGCACCGCCTAGTCTTGCTTGAAGACTGAGCTCAGGCGGTGCCACCTCTCTGTCAGGGAGGTTGCACCTCCCAGTCTAGCTGGGAGGCTTAGCCCAGGCGGTGCCACCTCCTGGCCTAGGCGGTTGCACCTCCTAGTGCAATCAGGGTCCGAATGGTTAGCTCCATTCGGCCCAATTTCAGTCTTTCAGGGGCCCAATTGCCCCAAGATTAAGCTAATGGGATCACCTCCCATTTTCCAACTTAATCAACGTGCTAACTACGATTAGATCTAAGACAATTTCTGCAGCTTTGCTTCGGTGCGTCAATCGCTTCTTCCGGCGAGTTTCCAGCGAACTTCCGTCGATCATCCGATGAACCCTCGGTGATGCTCCTGCGGACTTCCGGCAAGCTCCTGGACTTTGCGACGATCCACTTGGCGAGTTCCGATGAGCTTCGCTTGGCAAGCTTCTGGACTTCTCGGATCTGTTCTCGCAGAACCTCCGACGAATGTCCGAACTTCCGTCGAACTCTCGAACTCCCAACGTGATCATGAACTTGACTCCGGCGCAACTCCTACTGCTTGTCTAACTTTCATCGTAGTTAATCCTGCACACTCAAAACAAAAACTTCGATCGAGACAATTAATCCTACGCAATTAACCAAGTTGTCCGGCATGTCATTGGTCCCTCGACGCTTCGTCCGATTCTTCGGCGCATCGTCCTTTCCTGCAGCCTATTGCCCAATCGGCCAGTTGACTCATCAACTCCGATATCCTTGGCACAATAACCGCTCTTCTTGGCCCGATGCCCGAGTCCACGGCCCGAAGCCTTCTGTCGATACGTCGACCGATCCACCGGCCCGACGTCCAATCTTCTGACATGTTCCTCCGGCACAACATGATTTTCCTACTTTAATTGTCTTATCCTGATCAAAGCATCCTGCGTCACTCAAAACGCATATTAAATCATAAACATATATCAAGTAGTTTCATTATCAAAATACGAGATTCAACATTAAAAAGCTTGAATCAAATATTATCTGGCATGTCATTGGTTTCTCGACGCTTCGTCCGATTTTTTGGCGCATCATCCTCTCTTGTGGCCTATTGCCCAATCGACCAGTTGACCTCTAAACTCCGATTTCCTTGGTATAATTTCCGCTATTCTTGGCCCGATGCTAGAACCTATGGCCCAAAGCCTTCTGCTGATACGTGACCGATCATCCGGCTCGATGTCCAATCTTCTAACATGTTCCACTCCGACCTAACATGATTCTTCCTACTTTAATTGTCTCCCCCTGATCGAAGCTTCCTGTGTCACTCAAAATGTAGATTAGATCACAAACAGTATCAATTGGTTTCATCATCAAAATTCGAGATTCAACAATCTCCTCCTTTTTTATGATGATAACCAATTGATGACAGAGTTAACCATAACTCCCCCTATCAATATGCCATATTGATAGAACCTTTAATTCATATTGAATTCAAGTCAAAGCAATCATGATTCACATCATATGCAATACATCATATACATCATCATAATAAAATCATGAGTATTGCATACATAATCATAATTTCAAAATATCAAAGTGCATCATATCATGCATGATTTAAATAATCATCATACCTTCTCCCCCCTTTGCATCAACCAAAAGGAGAAAAGTGCAACTAGTATATTTCTGAAACATGTAATTTAACAAAATTTTCATCATTTTGCAAGATAGTGAATTATCAAGTTTTACTTCTCTTTGAAGTATGAAGGCTAGCAAGTTTTCCTTTCCTTGAGATGAGCAAGCTAGCAAGTTTTTCAGCTGCGACCAGATCTAGGGCGACGGTACTGTAGCGGCGACGACACTGTAGCGGCGACGACACTATAGCGGCGACCAGATCTCCCTAGGGCGATCTGACTCCTACAGCATCGGCTTTCTCCCACAGGTGACGGGCGACGACACTATAGCGGCGATCAGATCTCCCAAGGGCGACGGTACTGTAGCGGCGGCGGCGACACTATAGCTGTAACATCCCTCATTTTTTAATTTGCGTATAAGTTTCTAATTGTAATGTAGGTATCTATTTTAAGTTTGATAAAATTTCAAAGTATGAATCTGAGAACTTATTCATAAGAGTTGGAGGATTTGTAAAGAAAAATATGAGGACCTATATGTAAACCCTGAGGACCTAATCGTAAATATAATAAATACAAGGGCTAAACTGCAAAATGCACAAAATGACAAATCCCACCGTTTAAGCCTCTCTGCCTTCGTTCTTAAGGAAGCAGAGAAGGCAGCTGCATGGATGATCAGGGAAAGAAAGAAAGAAAGAAGAAGAAGAAGAAAAGAAGAAGAAGAAAAAATTGGGGCTTTAAGGTTTCTTGCTCAAATCTTCTCATTTAGGGTCAAAATTCTCAAAGGCAAGTGTTCTAACCCCATCCTACAGAAATATTAGTCTCTGTTCTTATGTTGATTCAAAATAATCTGTAGGATTTCTATTTAGAAACTGATATGTCTCTCCTTGGACATAGAACCATGGATTCTGAAATTTTTCGGTAAACTGACCCCTATACACGGTTCCAGCTATAATTTTTAGTACGAAATGCAGATTTGAGTAGGACCTAGTTTGTTTGAAATTAGACTCTTATATCTTTTTTTTGACACAAATCTTGAAGATTTTGAACACCTAATACCAACCCAAACGTCTGTTTCAAATGAGCCAATAGAGGCTGCAAAACAGGGATAAAAAATTTCTGACCTTTCGGTACTAAAATACCTATAAGTTCCTGCTGGAAATTCTGATTTGTACAAAACTGACTTCATTCGAAACTAGACTTGTAAACCTTTCTTTTGACACATAGAGTGATAAATTTGGAATTCATATGCCTATCCTGTTATCTGTTGAACCCGACCCTATGAATTCTGCAGAACAGTGATTTTGTTTTGACCTTTGATTACTAAATCCATGGTAACTCCGTGTTGGAAACCCTGTTTCATATGAAATTTGTTCCATCAGAATATAGATTGATATATTTTTCGACCATAGCTTTCTTGGGGGTATTGGAGCATAATTCATATTCTGAAGTATTTGTTCGATGTGCCACTTGAATTCTGTCAGAAATCCAGCTTTGGTCGATTTCGCGTATTCTATTCCATTCCTTTGGATATTGAATTCATCCAACCTTCTTATTTGAATTGAGCTAAATATGATTGCTTGGAATCCCTGTATACTCTTGCTTTAATTTCATTCCAAATTTGAATACATTTGTGAGAGATTTGTTCCTTGCATCGTATTGTCTCGAAAAGGCACATATACGTTTTGTTGTTCCGCGTATGCTTCCGATATATGCTACTTATTGATAAAACTGGCCTCTTGTACTCTGGTGTTTATGGGATTGTCTGGACCTTTGCTAGAAATGGTAAAGGGTATGTGTTTAGAGCCTGCGATGCTCTGCCGACCCCCTCTGGCTTCACCTAGACGTGGGTGGATGGAGCTCCCAGACGTGGGAGACTTCTGTCTGGTGGTCATTCGGAAATGGATGAATCACGTTCTGTCTGAGGTCCCACTACACTTTCTGTATGTTTGATATGATATCCAGAGCTTTGGTTATGTGTTTCTGTACATGCTTTGGATAAGAATGATATGAATGCAACGTCAAAGACGACGTTTGAGCTTCTGTTTGGTATTTGATATTGATATGCTCCGAAATGTTCCATATATCGTCGATATGCTCTGGAACATTTCATATGCCATTGATAAGCTCCGATATGTTTCATTTGTTATTGATATGCTTCGAAATGTTCCATATGCCATTGATATGCTCCGGAACATTTCATATGCCATTGATAAGCTCCGATATATTTCATTTGTTATTGATATGCTCCAAAACGTTTCATTCGTTGCGGATATGCTCCAATTACTCTATGCCCCATCTGTTATGAACCAAATATGTATGATTGAAATGACAATTGTGATTCTGCACCTAATGATATTACGTCTATGAATTCGTATATTCTGCCTTGCATTTTGAAACTTTATCTCTTTGGAAATTGTCCTCTTTTGATATGGATATGTTAGTCACTTGCTGAGCTCTATATGCTCACCCCGTTTGTTGATAAATTTTTCAGGATAGCGTATCGCTTGCTTAAATGTTAAGTTTGGGCTGAGGCAGTGGAAAGTTAGAAGATTTTGGGCAGATCTTTATTAGCATATATGTATTTATTGTATAAGCCACTCTGCTTCTAATGAAATGTTGACGATGAATCTAAACCTGTGGATTTTGTGTAAGTTAAAGGATCCCTCATGTTTAGGATTTTGGAATGTTAAGTTAAATTCATATAATGATATGAACTTATGGTAATCGTTGGTTTGGTGACGGCATAGACTTCCTCACTTGTGAATTTATGTTGTGGTTATTATTTTGATGAGTTGAGCTCAGATTGTATGAATTATCGAGAGATGTGTGGTATGTTTATGAACTGCACAGGGTTATAAATTTGTAGACTATAGAGGTGAAATTTTGATCTGAATATTTTCTTAGTGACCTCAAATGTGTGTTTGGATCCTGGATTAGTTGTGGTGAAAATTTTAATATTGTCGATATTTTGAGGGGCGTGACAGTAGCAACGACCAGATCTAGGGCGACGGGGTTGTAGCGGCGACAACACTATAGCGGCGAAGATATCTCCCTAGGGCGATCTGACTCCTGCAGCGTTGGCTTTCTCCCACGGGCGATGGTACTGTAGCTGCGATCTGATCTCCCTTACTGTAGAGGTGATTGGATCTCCTGCAGCGTCGGCTTCTCCCCATGGGCGACGATACTGTAGCGGCGACTAGATCTCCCTAGGGCGACGATACTGTAGCGGCAATCTGATATACTACGGTGGCGGCTTTTCCCTCTGGCGACGATTCTATAGCGGTGACCAGAAGAGGGATCAAACTGTTAGGATCGAGAGCACTAAGAGGGGGGGGGGGGGGTGAATTAGTGCAGCATAAATCTTTCAGCGATTAAAAATGAAAGCTGCGTTCGTTCGATAAAAACTATTTTGATGCAAATGCCGATTCTAAGATTACTTATGATTAAGTGCAGTTTACGTCTAAACACAGTTTGCGTCTAAACGCAGTTTGCGTCTAAATGCAGATTGCGTCTAAGCGCAGTTTGCGTCTAAACACAGTTTGCGTCTAAGCGCAGTTTACGTCTAAGCTCAGATTGTGTAAATCACTTGTTTAGATCAAAAGTAGTTTAAGCAGAAGTATAAAGACAGTGTGCTGCTATTGTACAGCTCAAAAAGTAATCTGCAAAAAGTAGATTTACGTCTAAACGCAAATTTACGTCTAAACGCAGATTTACATCTGAACTTTGAAACTCGTTTGTAGACTCGCAGAAGGTAGTATGCAGTTGAAATCAAGACGTAAACGTAAACTGAAATCTGATGATTGTACGAGGAAAGCCGATTTACGTCTAAATGCAGTTTTACGTCTGAATGCAGATTTTCGTCTAAACCTTGAAACTCGTTCGTAAAATTGCAGAAGACAGTTTGCAGTTATAAATAGAATCAAAACATAAATGTAAACTGCAAAGAAACTCATTCGTAAAAGCGCAGAATACAGTTTGCAGTTACAAAACGTAATCGTAAACTGTAATGTATGAAAACACCGATTTACGTCTGAATGCAGATTCGGAAAGATCAGCACTTAGAAACTTGTTCATAAAGGCGCAGAGAGCAGTAGCTATGTAGGAGGTTTGCAGTAATGATAAAGTGCTTAAAACAAACGCAAACCAGAGATTTAGAGTGGTTCGGTCAGTCTTGACCTACTCCACTTTTGGCTTCCTCCATCGACGAGGTCACCGACGTCAACTAGAGACCTTCCTTCAATAGGCGAAGGCCAACCACCCTCTTACAGATTCACTCCTTTTGGCGGGCTTAGGAGACAACCCTTACAGAAGTTTTCTCTCCTCTATTTACAACTCAAACTTGAAGAATAGAAAGAGGAGAACTAGCAGTTTTGAGCTCTAAGAAACACAGAAAGATAGCAAGATTTCGATTGTGTGTTCTATGCTTTCAGTGCTGAATGGGTGGGGTATTTATAGGCCCCAACCCAATTCAAATTTGGAGCTCAAAACGATCAAATCCCGGAATTCCGGGATCAGGCGGTTGCACCTCCTGATTGGAGAGGTTGCACCGCCTGGCAGAGCTCGAAGACTGAGCCCAGGCGGTTGCACCTCTGTGTCAGGAGCGGTTGCACCTCCTGAGTCTGGCTCGGAGACTGAGCCCCAGGCGGTGCCACCTCTTGACTGAGGCGGTTGCACCTCTCTGCCAGAGCTCGAAGACTGAGCTCAAGCGGTGCCACCTCTCTGTCAGGGAGGTTGCACCGCCCAGTCTAGCTCGAAGACTGAGCTCAAGCGGTGCCACATCCTGGCTGGGGCGGTTGCACCGCCCAGTCTTGCTGGGAGGCTTAGCCCAGGCGGTGCCACCTCCTCCTGGCCTAGGCGGTTGCACCTCCTGGTGCAATCAGGGTCCGAATGGTTAGCTCCATTTGGCCCAATTTCAGTCTTTCAGGGGCCCAATTGCCCCAAGATTAAGCTAATGGGATCACCTCCCATTTTCCAACTTAATCAACGTGCTAACTACGATTAGATCTAAGACAATTTCTGCAGCTTTGCTTCGGTGCGTCAATCGCTTCTTCCGGCGAGTTTCCAGCGAACTTCCGTCGATCATCCGATGAACCCTCGGTGATGCTCCTGCGGACTTCCGGCAAACTCCTGGACTTCGCGACGATCCACTTGGCGAGTTCCGACGAGCTTCGCTTGGCAAGCTTCTGGACTTCTCGGATCTGTTATCGCAGAACCTCCGACGACCGTCCGAACTTCCGTCGAACTCTCGAACTCCCAACGTGATCATGAACTTGACTCCGGCGCAACTCCTGCTGCTTGTCTAACTTTCATCGTAGTTAATCCTGCACACTCAAAACAAAAACTTCGATTGAGACAATTAATCCTAAGCAATTAACCAAGTTGTCCGCCATGTCATTGGTCCCTCGACGCTTCGTCCGATTCTTCGGCGCATCGTCCTTTCCTGTAGCCTATTGCCCAATCGGCCAATTGACTCTGCAATTCCGATATCCTTGGCACAATACCTGCTCTTCTTGGCCCGATGCCCGAGTCCACGACCCGAAGCCTTCTGTCGATACGTCAAACGATCCACCGGCCCGACGTCCAATCTTCTGACATGTTCCTCCGGCATAACATGATGTTCCTGCTTTAATTGTCTCATCCTAATCGAAGCACCCTGCGTCACTCAAAACGTAGATTAAATCATAAACATATATCAAGGAGTTTCATCATCAAAATACGAGATTCAACAATCTCCCCCTTTTTGATGATGACAACTACTTGATGATGGAGTTAAACTCAACTCCCGGAGTTTAAACAAACTCCCCCTATCAATATGCCTTATTGATAGAAACTCTTAGATTCAAAAATCTAAGCAACATGTCATCATAATCGGAGTTAACCTTAACTCCCAGAGTTTAAACAAACTCCCCCTATCAATATGCCATATTGATAGAAACTCTTGGATTCAAAAATCCAAGCAACATGTCATCATAAACTTATGTCATCAACATACTTTCATCAACATACTTCTCCCCCTTTGTCATCAACAAAAAGGAGAAGTATCACAATCAAGTGTTTGTGATATTGGTTCAACTCATTGCATGAAAAACATAATATCAAGTTTTATCATCATGCAATTTTGCTAGAAAATATAGCAAGTTTTATAGCATACAAGATAGCACTTGGTATGAAAATTAGAGATGTTCAAGATAGCAAGTTCTACATCAAGCAAGCTAGCAAATTAGAGATGTTCAAGAAGGCAACTCTTGCTTCTTGAAATATGAAAATTTTGTCCACTTTGCTAGATGCGCAAGTTAGCATGTTTTGCTTCTTGAGATAGGCAAGATAGCACCTTTGTTCTTTTTGTTTCTTAAGATGTTCAAGATAGCAATTTCTTCTCTTTTGAGAAGTGAAAATTGCTTTCTTCTTGAATTGTGCATGCAAGTTATCTCCTCCTTAGTCTTTGTCAAAAAGAAGGGAAAACCCTTTCTGTTAATTTCTAAATCACGACAAAGGTGAGTAATCATTCTTATTTCAAAATTCCATAATTGAGATAAACCTTGAATTCAAATCAAGGCAATTTTAATCAAGGTTCATATCATATGCAATACATTACGTAGAAAGCATAAGTATTGCATGCATCATTTTAGCAACAAATCGTAGC
Organism: Musa acuminata AAA Group; assembly: GCF_036884655.1. Classification (NCBI taxonomy): domain Eukaryota; kingdom Viridiplantae; phylum Streptophyta; class Magnoliopsida; order Zingiberales; family Musaceae; genus Musa; species Musa acuminata. The sequence continues at coordinate 9,089,868 of NC_088328.1, read as the reverse complement.
ATTTCATCACATGGCAAGATATTATCAAGTAGAATTACGATGCAAGTTCTTGATATCTTAACATGATGAAAATTCAAATATGGCACTTATAGTATCAATTCATATATTTCTCCCCCTTTATCATCAACAAAAGGAGAAGTAGCTCTAGCTATTTTAAAATATATGCAAGTTTTTATAACATGAAGCTATATTTTCATCACAACATATAAGCACAAAAGCATAGCAAGATTCTTAGGTTCAATCATGGCAATTCAACACTTGCTTCATGTGCAAGATTGCAATTGCTTTTCTTTGCATGTTCTAACTAGCAAAAGCTTTCTCCCCTTTGATTTTGTCGAAAAGAAGGGAGAAATCAATGGCCAAAAATTTTTAATTATTATACAGGTCATATTACAAAATCTTGTCATGATATCAAGAAAGTTCAAAAAGGACATGATCCATTCAACAAATTCTTTTAATAGGGCAAAGGAATTATATAACCAAGAATCATGATTAAAATATTTCAATACAATAGATCAAGTCATGATTCGTGATCATAAAGCAAATTAATTTTCAGTCATCACATAAGGCATTTAAAGAATTTTTGAAACATAGAAGAATGATTAATTTAAGCATGTAATGTTTCAATCAAAATCAAGTCATGAATACCAATACTTTCATATTGTGAGTATCAATTCATGAATACCAAAAGATATTATTTGTGATTTCAATTTTGCAAGATCATGATTATGATTTAGACATAACTTATTCAAATCAAATCGTCAACTTGAAACTCATAATCAAGTCATTAAAATTAATTTTGAAATTCATAAAATATCATGAAATCAAAAGACAAGTTGCATTTCATTTGAAGAACTCCTTTTTGATAAATGTAGGGAGAATAATGAACGATCTTGATTTATAAAGAGCTTCATGTTATAATTATCAAGATCATGATTTTAATAATTATTCTCTTTAGCAAAAAATCACAAAAGCACTTTATTTTTGCATAAGAAATCTCATTGTATTATGATTTATAAATTCTTTTTCTGCACATGAATCATAGGAGATATGTATGTGAAACAAATCTTTGCAAGCAAAGACACTATCATTCATATTTCAAGATGGAATTTATAAGCAGGAATCATTTCATCAAATCCATTTTAGAAAAATATTTTTCAAAAGTGTATGAGAAAATCCGATTGTTAGGATACCAATTGTTAAGTGAATCCGAAAATGAAATTAGTACTTTCATGCATTCGGATAAGATTTTGCTATAGATTTTCAAGTTCAATTATGAAGATAAAACATGCTCATGATCATAAAAATTTATGTATCCAAAACATATAATTTCCAACATGTTATAGTGTAAAATCATCATGGCAATTAAGTGTTTTGAACATTGAATCAAGAATGTCCGAAAAATAATCTTAACACGTTCATGCATTATAGCACATTTTTGCCATAGTTTTTCAAATATACTCATGAGAATAACACATGCTTATCATCGGCTTAAAATCTCATGCATAAAATTGTTAATCGAAATATTTAATTTCATCATTATGCATTTCTTCAAATCAAACATGATCTTTAATCAAAATCGAGAAATAACAATGGAAATCAACGTAATGCACATTATTACTTCTTAACCATGATTTCATATTTTCAATCAAGATCATTTTATTTGTTTATCATAAAATATGCAATATTATCATTTTCGAAATTACTTAGTATGATCATAATAATTTTTTTTAACATGTAATTTTTAAGAAAATTAATTCTAAACTAAAAGAGAAAAATACATCATGAAAGCATCAAGTAATTTCAAAATAAATTAGGGGGATTTCGATTACCTCATCATTGTGGGCTGTTAAAGCGTAGTTTGCCGCCTTGCTTTTGTTGACTTTATCTTCTTCGGAGGAGCTCGATTCATCCCAATTTTTGTTCTTCTTCTTGCGTTTAAAGCAAGTAGTTCGATTCTTTTTGCTTTTTAATTTTTGTTTCATTTGTAGTTTAAGTTCACCATCACTTGAGCTTATGCTCGAGTGGTCTTCAAATGTTCTATGTCCCAAATCCTTCCTGTTCTTTGGAAGGTTGTTTTGTTCATCATTGTCCTCATCACTTGAGTCATCGCTCAAGTGGCATTCATTTGTCCAGAGTTCCAAATCCTTCCTGTTCTTTGGAAGGTAATTGTGTTCAACATGTTCATCATGTGCATTGTGCACCATTTCATATGTGATCAATGAACCAATTAGTTCTTCAAGTGGAAATTGGTTCAAGTTTTTCGATTCTTGAATAGCAGTTACTTTTGAATCCCAAGTTTTAGAAAGTTAGCGCAAAGCTTTGTTAACGAGTTCAAAGTCCGAAAAGCTTTTACCAAGTGATTTTAAACCATTGACGACATCCGTAAAACGGGTGTACATGTCAACAACGGTTTCGCTTGGTTTCATATGAAAAAGCTCGAAATCATGCAGTAAAATATTAACTTTCGAGTCTTTGACTCTACTAGTTCCCTCGTGCGTGATTTCAAGAGTGCGCCAAATATCGAAAGCCGTTTCGCACAAAGAAACCCGATTGAACTCATTTTTGTCCAAAGCGCAAAATAAGGCATTCATAGCCTTTGCATTTAAAGAGAAATACTTCTTCTCCAAATCCGACCATTCGTTCGTTGGTTTAGTGGGAAGTTGAAAACTGTTTTCAACGATATTCCATAAATCCAGATTTAGAGAAATCAAGAAAACACTCATTCGAGTTTTCCAATAAGTGTAGTCCAATCCGTTAAAGAACGGTGGATGAAAGACCGAAAAGCCCTCTTGAAGAGCCATTTCTCTCGGGTGTAAATCCGAAATGAAAAATACCCCGCTCTGATACCAATTGTTAGGATCGAGAGCACTAAGAGGGGGGGGGGGGGGGGGGTGAATTAGTGCAGCGGAAATCTTTCAGCGATTAAAAATGAAAGCTGCGTTCGTTCGATAAAAACTATTTTGATGCAAATGCCGATTCTAAGATTACTTATGATTAAGTGCAGTTTACGTCTAAACACAGTTTGCATCTAAACGCAGTTTGCGTCTAAATGCAGATTGCGTCTAAGCGCAGTTTGCGTCTAAACACAGTTTGCGTCTAAGCGCAGTTTACGTCTAAGCTCAGATTGCGTAAATCACTTGTTTAGATCAAAAGCAGTTTAAGCAGAAGTATAAAGATAGTGTGCTGCTATTGTACAGCTCAAAAAGTAATCTGCAAAAAGCAGATTTACGTCTAAACGCAGATTTACGTCTAAACGCAGATTTACGTCTGAACTTTGAAACTCGTTTGTAGACTCCCAGAAGGCAGTATGCAGTTGAAATCAAGACGTAAACGTAAACTGAAATCTGATGATTGTACGAGGAAAGCCGATTTACGTCTAAATGCAGTTTTACGTATGAATGCAGATTTTCGTTTAAACCTTGAAACTCGTTCGTAAAATTGCAGAAGACAGTTTGCAGTTATAAATAGAATCAAAACGTAAATGTAAACTGCAAAGAAACTCGTTCAAAAAAGCGCAGAATACAGTTTGCAGTTACAATACGTAATCGTAAACTGTAATGTATGAAAACATCGATTTACGTCTGAATGCAGATTTGGAAAGATCAGCACTTAGAAACTTGTTCGTAAAGGCGCAGAGAGCAGTAGCTATGTAGGAGGTTTGCAGTAATGATAAAGTGCTTAAAACAAACGCGAACCAGAGATTTAGAGTGGTTCGGTCAGTCTTGACCTACTCCACTTTTGGCTTCCTCCACCGACGAGGTCACCGACGTCAACTAGAGACCTTCCTTCAATAGGCGAAGGCCAACCACCATCTTACAGATTCACTCCTTTTGGCGGGCTTAGGAGACAACCCTTACAGAAGTTTTCTCTCCTCTCTTTACAACTCAAACTTGAAGAATAGAAAGAGGAGAACTAGCAGTTTTGAGCTCTAAGAAACACAAAAAGATAGCAAGATTTCGAGTGTGTGTTCTATGCTTTCAGTGCTGAATGGGTGGGGTATTTATAGGCCCAACCCAATTCAAATTTGGAGCTCAAAACGATCAAATCCCGGAATTCCGGGATCAGGCGGTTGCACCTCCTAACTGGAGAGGTTGCACCGCCTGGCAGAGCTCGAAGACTGAGCCCAGGCGGTTGCACCTCTGTGTCAGGGGCGGTAGCACCTCCTGAGTCTGGCTCGGAGACTGAGCCCCAGGCGGTGCCACCTCTTGACTGAGGCGGTTGCACCTCTCTACCAGAGCTCGAAGACTGAGCTCAGGCGGTGCCACCTCTCTGTCAGGGAGGTTGCACCACCCAGTCTAGCTCGAAGACTGAGCTCAGGCGGTGCCACCTCCTGGCTGGGGCGGTTGCACCACCCATTCTCGCTGGGAGGCTTTGCCCAGGCGGTGCCACCTCCTGGCCTAGGCGGTTGCACCTCCTGGTGCAATCAGGGTCCGAATGGTTAGCTCCATTCGGCCCAATTTCAGTCTTTCAGGGGCCCAATTGCCCCAAGATTAAGCTAATGGGATCACCTCCCATTTTCCAACTTAATCAATGTGCTAACTACGATTAGATCTAAGACAATTTCTGCAGCATTGCTTCGGTGCGTCAATCGCTTCTTCCGGCGAGTTTCCGGCGAACTTCCGTCGATCATCCGATGAACCCTCGGTGATGCTCCTGCGGACTTCCGGCAAACTCCTGGACTTTGCGACGATCCACTTGGCGAGTTCCGACGAGCTTCGCTTGGCAGCCTTCTTGACTTCTCAGATCTGTTCTCGCAGAACCTCTGACGACCGTCCGAACTTCTGTCGAACTCTCGAACTCCCAACGTGATCATGAACTTGACTCCGGCGCAACTCCTGCTGCTTGTCTAACTTTCATCGTAGTTAATCCTGCACACTCAAAACAAAAACTTCGATTGAGACAATTAATCCTAAGCAATTAACCAAGTTGTCCAGCATGTCATTGGTCCCTCGACGCTTCGTCCGATTCTTCGGCGCATCGTCAGACATCAACAAACATCGCCAACAAGGATATTTTGTCTCAACAAACTCATGCCCCAACAAACCTCTCTAGCCAGGCTGCTCCAACAAGTACTAACCAGGATATTGTGCCGCAACAATCTTATCATGCTTCAACAAACCCTGCCAATCAAGACCACATGATTCAAGGTATTTTAAAGTTTAAACATCTGCAAGCTGTAGATGAAGTGGATAAATATAGGAATAAAGCCATAAAAGGTAAGGATATTGTTTGGGAGGAAAATACAAAACCAAAGGATAAGAAAAAGGATGGTACAGTCCATCTAAAGTCGTAGGATGAATACCTTACCACCTTTTTCATTTGTTTATTACTAATGAAGATAACATGCTGGAATGTTCGTGGACTTAATAAGACTGAGAAATGTCGGGAGCTCAACAGAATAATCAAGTCTGCCGCATGTGATATTGTTATTCTAGTGGAAACGAAAATTAAACAATCGCGCGTTCAAGCTCAAAAGAATTTAATATGGCCGGATGCAGAACTATTTACCAATGACTCCAATGAAACTTTTGGTAGAATATTGGTCTTATGGCATCCTAACTCTATTAATGCTTGGTTTATTTCTGCTACTGATCAATTCATCCATCTTAAGGTAGAGGACAAAAAGAATGGCTGTCAATTCAATTTCACTGGTATATATGCTTCAAACAGTATGCAAGAAAGAAATACACTGTGGTCTGATCTAACTAACATTGCAGATAGCTGCCTTAATGTACCTTGGATTGTTCATGGTGACTTTAATACTGTTCGGTATACAAATGAAAAAGTGGGGGGTAGACAGCTTTCAGAAAGTCAGCTTCAGAGTTTTAATGATTACATAGATACTGCTGCATTGACTGATATGAAATCAGTGGGTAATTGGCTCTCCTGGAGTAATCAAGGTGCTGCTAACAGAAAAATAATGGCTCGACTTGATAGATGTCTAATTAATCAAGAATGGTTAATAGTTTACCCTGATTCACTTCTTGAGTATGATACTCCATTGTTTTCTGATCATTCTTTAATGTACATACACGCAGATAAAGCAACACCAAAAGGCAAGAAACTGTTTAGATTATTTAACATGTGGAGTACTCATACTCAGTTCCTTGATGTTATCAGATCAGCTTGGAATGTTAATGTGCATGGATCCGCCCCTTACATCTTATGTCAAAAACTCAAAGCCTGCAAAGCAGCACTTAAGGAGTGGAATACAAATACCTTTGGCAATATTACCACCCGAGTTCAATTTTGCAGAAAGAAACTAATAACAATGCAACATGAGCTGCAACTTCAGCCCCATGATGAGAATCTTATCGAAAAAGAGACAGAAGCTAGAAATAACTTCATGCAAGCCTTAAAGCAGGAGGAAAGTTTTGCAAAACAGAAGTCTCGACAACATTGGCTTACTTTAGGGGATTCCAATACTAAGTTTTTTTATGCTTCCATTGCTACTCGATGAGCCGTTAACTGCATCAGGAAATGCAGAGACAAAGATAACAATCTTATTGAGAATTTAGATGAGGTTAAAGCATACACTGAGTAATTTTTTTATTCCTTACTCAACCAAGCGGGGTAACCTAATAATATTCATGTGGAGCCAACTAGAAAGCTTGATTCGAGTGCCATTTCTATCCTCAATGCCCCAATTACAGATGACGAAATAGTAAGAGTTGTCTTTAAGTCACCAAAGCATAAAAGCCCTAGTCCAGATGGATTTCCTACTGAATTTTACCAAATTACATGGTGTATTATTGGGAATGATGTGATTAAATCTTGCTAACATTTTTTCTCTTCAGGTTATATTCTTAGAGAGATGAATTGCACTTTTATTTCTTTAATTCCCAAGAATGCAAGGGCTGATTCACTAGAGAACTATCGACCCATATCTTTATGCAACTTTATTTACAAGATCATCTCCAAACTTTTAGCAGATAGATTACAAAAGGTAATACACAAGATAATTAGTCCAAATTAGGCTGCTTTCATCAAAGGGAGAAGTATACATCATAATATTCTGCTTGCTAATGACTTGGTCAAGGATCTGCACTCAAAAGCAAAAGGGACAAAAATCTATTTTAAAGCTGATCTACGAAAAGCCTTTGACTCAGTTAATAGGAACTTTATCTATAAGATGCTCCACGGTATGAACTTCCCTCAGCAATGGGTTAATTGGATTCAATGTTGCTTAGAAACTCCAAAGTTTTCAATCCTCTTCAACGGCACACCTATTGGTGTTTTTGGGAGCAAGAATGGCATCCGACAAGGCGATCCACTCTTTCCATATCTCTTTACTATTGCAATGGAAGGACTTAGCTATATGTTAGAATATGCGGTCTCTTATGGCAGTATTAAGGTACCCCATGCTGGCCCTATTCATATATCACATATAATATTTGCAGATGATCTTCTTATCTTTATTCAGAATGATTTAACTTTAGTAAGAAACATGGCAACTATTCTGAATGATTTTGGTATAATTTCTGGCCTTTAGTTAAATCATGCGAAAAGTAAAGTCTACATGAGCCCTTGCATTAAGGACAAAAATGTTATTGCACATACCCTAGGGGTTAGTGAGGGAAATCTGCCAGTTATATATCTTGGTCTCCCACTCATATCCACTGGCATTCACAAAACCCACTGTCAGCCTATCCTGTAAAAAATAAATAATAGAATTTTCTCCTGGAAAAATAGGCTTCTTTCAAAAGCAGGACGGCTTGAACTCATCCGTTCGGTGTTGTACTCTTACTCTATATATTGGTCTAATGCATTTCTTCTACCTATTGGACTTCTCCAATATATTAAACGGTTATTAATAAACTTCTTCTGGAATGGCACAAATGATAAGACAATGCATATGGTAAATTGGGATAGCATCTGTAAACAGAAAGATGAAGGGGAGCTGAACTTGAGAAATACTAGAGATTGGAATAAAGCATGTTTGGTAAAGCAATTGTAGGACCTTTTGTAAAACAAATGTTCCTTATAGTCACAATGGGTTTCTGTTAGGTATCTTTCAAAGGAATCGATTTGGGAAATTTCAACAACTACATACCACTCTGCAACTTGCAAAGGAATTTTAAAGACAAGAAATTGGCTAATCAAACACATTTCTTATGAAATCTCCACTGGAACTAATACTATTATGTGGTATGATCCTTGGGTGAATGGGAAAAGTATATTTCAATTATATGGTGACAGACTACGAAAAGTCCTTGGGGCTCCCAAAGATTGGAAGGTTTCCGAGTTCATTACTAATGGTACCTGGTGTCTCCCTACTCCTATTTCTCCTGAAATGTTATCACTTTGGCCGACTATCACAACTATTCCAATCAGGAACAACCCTACAGATGTACTTATTTGGCTTCATGACAATGGTAAATTTAGTGCCACATCCGCATGGAATCAAATTAGGCAAAGAAATAACAAGTGGCTCCCAAGCAGTTGAACATGGGATCGATCGGGATCACAGAGACATTCCTTATGTACATGACAGGCCCTTCTGAATAAACTACCTATAATAGACAATATGAAAAGAAGTGGTATCTATCATGTTAACTGATGCTCCCTTTGCATGCAACAAGAAGAAACTGTTGACCATCTCTATTTTGCTTGTGACTATACTAAATGGATATGGAATGAGATTCTCCAGCGATTCGAACTCAATAGAATGCCGCAACCAAACTTGCATCAAGAATTAGCTGGCCTCATGCAATATTTTTCAAGAAAAGGGCCTCTTACACAATTGACAAAGGTTATATTCAGATGCGCTATATGGTGGATGTGGAAGGAAAGATGTAGTAGAATCATTGATTGTCAACACACAAACAATGCTCAGCTCTTGACAGAGATTATTAGAGACTCAAGATCATGTATGGAGAACGATCTCAAAATGGAGCACCTTACACAGAGAGAAAAAGATATTTTTATCAAATTCAATTTTGCTATTAGCTAAAGATCTTGGGCATGATGTCAAAAGCAATACCCATAGGAAATCTTGGCATATATGGACTTTAAATTTTATTTGTTGGCCACAGTTAAGAGTTATAGCCTACAGCATGTGTAGTCATAACTACCGCAAGAGTACTCTATGAGTTACCTAGCTTCGTCTATAACTTGTATAGACAAAGCTATTTGTAGAATCTTTACACAAAATCAATTTACTTTTACTTATCAAAAAAAAAAAAGCTAGCAAGTTTTTCATATATGAAAGTAAAATTTTTCATCTTTTGAGATGTGCAAGATAGCCTATTTTTGCATCTTCTTGAAATTTACAAGCTAGCAAACTTTGTTTCTCTTTTGAGATGATTAAGCTAGCAATTTTAACAAGTTTTAGATCATGTAAGCTAGCAAATTTTATATCATTTTACAACATGCAAGCTAGTGAGTTCTTTCTTCTCTTTTGAGAAGTGCAAGCTAGTAATTTTTGATCCCTTTGCAATATGCAAGTTTATAATTTTTGCTTCTCTTTTGAGTTGAGCAAGCTTAGCAAGTTTTGCTCCCCCTTTGTCATTGTAAAAAAGAAGGGATGCTTACAATAGTGCAAAAAATTTTCCATTACATTATTTTTTAAATCATCACATGAAATATATTAAGAAAAAATAACTTGGTGATGAGATATACAAATCATTAACACATGAGAATTGTACATATGAAATTCGAGTCATAAACATTAAAAAGTCTAGAGACGTATCATTGGTTTATTTGGATAAATCTTTCCTTAGTAAACACCAAGAGGAATCAAAGGAGAGCAATTAATGAAAAATCTTGATTCATATAACATAAATTTCAATTCATAAGTATCAAGTGAAAGAATCAAGATTCGTTTGGATGAATCTCTTATTTTGCTAAAAGGAACATGGGAGAATAGAAAATCTTGTTCATGTATAAAAAATCTCATGTTGTCAAGATCATGATTCATAAAAAATATCACAAGTTATAATTCTTAGAATTCACAAAAACATCAAGATTCATAAAAGAAAACCTTTTAAATAATATGAGAACACATAATAAAAGATCTTGATTCATAAAACATTTCAAGTTATAATACCAAGGAATCAAAATCATGATATACGTAAAGACTTATTCAAATTCAAATAATCAAAATCATCAAAATCACTTTCAAGAGATGCAAAATGACATAAATACATTTATCAATTTATTTTTGAAAAATCGATAAGATAGAGATAGAAAAATTTTCAAAATACATTCCCTTTTTAGTTGTTTCAATTTGTGTGATTTATTTCATACAAGTATGTCTTAGTCTTTTATGCCAAACAAAAATATGTATCATTGTTTAAAAGCAAAGTTCATCATCACAAAGATCATCATGCATAATTTTGAAATATAAACTCATTAAGCATGAATTCAAATCATCATTACATTATTTCATTAAGCATGATTTCATAAAGCATTTTTAATCAAATTATTTTGTTTGTTGTACTAATTCAATTTCCTTCTTTGCATCAATGATTCAATCATATCATGAGATATATAAATCATAAATACAAGGGAATCATGTCATAAAAGATATAAGATCAAAAGTGTAACATGTAATTCCAAAACATAAGATTTCAAATTATTATGCTTCATTAAATCATCAAACATGATTTCATTAAACATAGAGCATTTTCAATTAAAATCGAAATAAAAAAGCAATACGAAAGTCATCAAGATACACATTATTGCTTCTTAAAACATATATAGAATTAATCTTATTAGGTGTACAAGTTTTATATTTAAATATAATATTTTATTCATTTATCATAAAACATGTAATTGTCATGATCATTTTTTTCAAAATAGCTAGAAAAAGAAGCATGATATATTTTTTTATAATTTTTTTATTTTTATTTTCTAACTAATTTAAAAATAACTCATCAAAAAGCATCAAGTAATTTCAAAATAAAGTAAAGGAGTTTTGTTTGAGTTGTTTACCTCATTGTCGAGAGTCATCAAAGCGAAGTTCGCTACTTCATCCTCATTGGTTTGCTCCTCGTCTTTAGATGATCTTGATTCGTCCAAAGTCACATTCTTCTTCTTTCATAATCTCACCTTTTTAAGTTTAATTTTATGTTTTAATTCTTGTTTTATGAACTTTTTGTTAGAACCTTTGCAGATTCTAAACTTGGGGTTACTCTCTTTAGGGGATCGGCCTCTTTGGAACTCTATAGGGGTTCCTCCCTCCAAGTTGCTGCTCAAAGGCTAGAGAAAAGATTCATCTATTGCTTATGAAAAGAGGAGGAATATATGGCTATTTATAGGGCTTCTAAACCTTATCTTCTAATAGGACTCCTACTTAAGACTCCTACTTCTAACCAACTCCTAATAAGACTCGTACTCAAGACTCCTATTCCTTTACAACTCCTAATTTTTCTCTAAGAAACAATCTCCTAACCCTAGCCAGCCTCTTCACCTCTTTAATAGGGGTCAGTTTAGGTAGGTTTTACATGAATGTCCCTCTCAATTAGGACTCTCCTAGCTAGAGTCCTAACAGACCCGCCGCCCTCTTCAAATCAGCCTTGTCTTTGAGGCTAACGATTCATGAATTCTAAAAATTTGATCCTCAAGTCATCATAGTTCTCCCAAGTGGCATCTTCGGTTGGTAGGTTTGCCCACCGTATTAGCACTTTAGTAGTGGGTCATCGTCGTCGAGTCACGATCCGTCGATCAATAATAGCACTTGGTTGGGTCTGGAGTTCGCCTTGGGTAGTCATATTTGGTGGTTGACTTTGGGCTATCTCCAAGCACCTATTTATAACTTCCATCTGGTCGTCGGTTTATGGGTGATATGCCATACTCCTTTTCAATTTAGTACCCTACATATGGAATAACTTTGTCCAAAATCTGCTCATGAAGATGTAAGTAGAATTTGTCACAAGCACAATGCGTCCCTTATAGCGTAATTCTTTTGAGTCCCAATTGTAATGAGTCACGGAGCTTGGTGCTTCCTCCAATATTTTTTATGATCTTACTGGTCTCTAGATCTTCCTATCATTCCATCTTAATATTCTCAAGGAAGTTGCTAGTTGGAAGTGAAACGGCTAAAAATTCAGCTTGGTTGGGTAGCCGCGAAAGCGTATCTATAACAATATTCTCTTTCACCTTTTTTTAAGTTATTTCATAATCATATCCAAGAAGCTTTGTTATCTATTTCTACTGCTTGGGAGAAGATATCTTTTGCTCCAAGAAATATTTCAGGCTTTTATGGTCGGCCTTGATTTGAAAGCGTCGCTCGATCAAGTACGATCTCCACTTGGCCACCGCATGCACAATCGTGAGCATCTCCTTGTCGTAAATAAGCATCTTGAGATGGGAAGGAGATAATGCCTTACTAGTATAAGTGAGGGGGCGGCCATCTTGCATTAGTACAACACCAATTCTGACTCTAAAGGCATTGGCTTCAATAACAAAAGTCTTACCGAAGTTAGGCACTATCGTCATTGTGGCTTTAAGTTCGTCGAAGGCTGTGGTGGCTTTGTCCAACCATTGGAAAGCATATATTTTTAGCAAGGAAGTAAATGGTGCACTGATCTTTCTATTGTTTTTCATAAACTTGCGGTAGTAGCCTGTTAAACTGAGAAAGCCACGTAGCAATTTTATGTTCCTCGAGGTCGACCAGTTCTGTATTACTCAAATTTTGGAGGGGTCCACTGTCACTCCTTCCTCTGATATGATATGCCTAAGATATTCCACCTTTTGTTGAAGAAAGCAAGAATTTATAGTGGTCGTTGTGTGTTCAAAAGGTAGTTTTCGGTATGTCCTCTTCGTACACTTATATTTGATGATACCCAGATCAAAGGTCCAGCTTTATAAAGATTTATGCTCCCCTTCATCTAGCAATTTATCTACTATTGGAATAGGGTAATCATCCTTGACGGTTATGCTGTTGAGAGCTCGGTAATCAACATACAATCGCCATGTTCCGTCCTTCTTTCGTATGAGGAGCACCGGTGAAGAGTAGGGGATGCAACTTGGCCAAATAACTTATATTTCAAGCATCTCTTTTACAATCCTTTCTATTTCATCCTTCTAGAGATATGGATACTGATATGACTGAGTATTTGTTGGAGGTTTGCCCAGAAGAATCATTATACAATGATCATTATAAAGGAAGTAGATTTAGATCTTCAAATTCTGTTGGCTCTTCCTTAGTTTGCTGCACAAGTTGTACCAAAAAGCCGCCGCATACTTTATGCAAAACCTTCTTTATTTGTTGTGTGCAATTCGTCGTTACGTCGCCCCCACGTTTCCCATGCAGTATCACCTGTTTCCCCTTACTATAAAATTTCATAATTAGTTTCATAAAATTCCAGGAAACATCACATAATATTATCAATCATTCAATTCTAAGCATGGCCTCTTGATCATCAAAAGGGAGGAGGAAGAAATATGCAATTATCTCTTGGTCCTACAGCAATAGTTTCACTCGCGGGCGCCTACGATCATACTTCAAAATCCATCCGTCGATGACCTTAACGTCGAACCTGCTAAAATTCTTGATAGGTAAGGTCATTTCGACAACAACCTTACTGTTTAGGAAGTTATTAGTGCTGCCCGTGTAGATGAGAACAGTGATCAGTTGTTGTTTGAGAAGGCCTCCAACTTTCATTGTTTGTGGGTTTGAGTAGTCGGCTAGTGCATGTACCGTAACTTCGGTCGGTTGTGGTCTTCTTCTGCATCTTTTTCTTTATATTCAAGGCTCTCTTTTGGATGTTTAATGACCTTTTCTTCTACTGGTTCTGTAATATCCCTCACTTTTGAAACTTATTAATAAAGATTTATTTATAAATCGGAGGACCTATATGTAAATATGGAAATTTCAAGGACTAAACTGTTAAGTTGTAAAAAGAAGAAAATAAAGAAAACCGAAAACTTCGGTTTTATCCCACCGCCTCCCACGCTCTCTCTGTTTCTCGAAGAAACAGAGAGAAGTGGTGGGGCGTGGGGAGAAGAAGAAGAGAAGTAGAGGGAGAAGAGATGAAGAGGGAAAAGAAGAGAGGAAGAAGAGGGAGAAGAGAAGAAAAGAAGAAGTAGAAGAGAGGGAAGATGGAGAGGAGAAAGAGAGGCAGCTGCAGCAGCTAGGGCTGCAGCACCTCTGTTTCCCGCAGGTGGAAACAGAGGAGAGGATGTGTGGGGCGTTGAGGATGAAAAGGGAAGAAGAAGAAGAAGAAGAAGAAGAAGAAGAAGAGAGGAGGATAGCTGCGGCAAGGCTGCAGCGAGGAGGTGTGTGGCCTTGGGGAGGAAAAGGGAAGAGGAGAAGAAGAGAAGGAGAAGAAGAGGGAAAAGAGAGGGAAGACGGAGTGGAGCGAGAGGTGGCAGCAGCTAGGGCTGCAGCACCTCTGTTTCCTGCAGGTGGAAACAGAGGAGACGTGTGGGGTGTCGGGTAGGAGAAGAGCAGAAGAAGAAGAAGAGGAAGAGAAGGAGAAGGGGAAGCAGGAGAAGAGGTTGTGATACCTCTGTTCCCTGCAGAGGAAACAGAGGAGAGGGTGTGTGTGACGCCGGGAAGAAGAAGGGGAGGAAGGAGAAGAAGAAGAAGAAGAAGATAGCTGCGGCAAGGCTGCAGCGAGGAGGTGTGTGGCGTTGGGGAGGAAAAGGGAAGAGGAGAAGAAGAGAATGAGAGGAAGAGGGAAAAGAGAGGGAAGAGGGAGAGGAGCGAGAGGTGGCAGCAGCTAGGGCTGCAGCGCCTCTGTTTTCTGCAGGTGGAAACAGAGGAGAGGTGTGGGGCGTTCGAAGAGGAGAAGAAGAAGAAGAGGAAGAGAAGAGGAAGAGGAAGCAGGAGAAGAGGTTGTGATACCTCTGTTCCCTGCAGAGGAAACAGAGGAGAGGGTGTGTGTGACGCCGGGAAGAAGAAGGAGAGGAAGGAGAAGAAGAGAAGAAGAAGAAAGGAAGGATAAGGAAGAGGAGAAGGGAAAGAAGTAGCTGCGGCTGTGGCAGCTGCAGCTATGGCAGGGAAAGAGGAAGAGAAAGGAAGAAGGGAAGGAGAGGAAGAAGAGAAGGGAAAGAAGGGGCTGCGGCTGCGGCGATGGCAGCTAGAAGAAGGAGAGGAAGATGAGCAGGGGAGGAAGAAGAGGCTGTGGCCGCGGCTGAGGCTGCGACTGCAGCAGTGCAGCTGGGAAAGAAGAGAAGGAAAGGAAGAAGAAGAGAAAGGAAAAGGGAAGAAGAGAGGAAGAGGAGAAGGAGAGGCAGCAGTGGTAGTGGCAGCTGCAGCTGGAAGAGAAGGAGAGGAAATAGAGCAGGGGAGAAAGAAGAGGGTGCGGCTGTGGTGGCTGCGGCCATGGTTGCGACTGCGACTGCGGCAGTTGCAGCTGGGAAAGAAAAGAAAGGAAAGGGGGAAAAAGGGGCTGCGGACGGGATTGCGACCGCAGCGGCAGCGACTGCGTATGCAGCAGTTATGTCTGCGAGAGAAGGGAGGAAGGAAGTTAGTGCGGTGGAAGGGGCTGCGATTGTGGCAGCGGCAGCGGCGGCGGCTGTGGCAGCTGCGTTTGGGAAAGAAAAAGAAGAAATGAGAGTAAGAGAGAGCAGGTGACCATGCCTCGATGTTCGACACGTGGAGTAGTTGCGAAGAAAGGAAGAAAACGAGAACACAAAACGAAACAGAGAGAGGACACGGAGGAAAAGTAGAAGGATTTGGGCTGGCACCTTCTTTGGATCTTCGGATCGAAATCTTTGAAAGGCAAGTTTCCCGCTTGTTTCGATCCTTTCTATTGCAAATGTTTCGATCCTTTCTATTGCAAGTTCCCTGATCGTTTCTCCTATAATTGCTCTGATATTTCTTATTGCAAGTATCCTGATCGTTCCTCACTGCCATTTTTATCTCTACATTTGCTTTGAATATGAGGAACTTTGAATTGTTCTAGCCTTGCATTTGATATATCTCCTGTTTAGACGTAACGATTCGAATCTGTGCAACTTCTGAGATTCTGACCTTTTGATACCGAGCTGCCTATAAGTCTTTGTTGGAAACTCTGATTTGTTCAAAACTGATTTCATTGGAAACTAGACTCGTAGACCTTTCCTTGATATATGGATTGAAAGATTTGGAATCCAAACACCTGTCCAGTTATCTGTTGAATATGACATTATGAATTCTGCCAACAGAGATTTTGTTCTACGACACTTGCTTACCAAATTATTTGTAACTCTCTCTGTTGGACAGTTCAATTCATATGAAGCCTGTCTTATCTGAAAGTATTATCTAATGATTATTTCTGAGTAAATTGGAGCATGATTGATAGTTTGAATCATTTGTTCAATGTGCCTTCTATATTCTGCCAGAAATCGAGCTTTGGTCGATTTCTCATATTCTGGTTTCATTCCTTTGGAAATTGATATCCTTTAGCTTTCTCATTCAATTGAGCTTTATATTACTGCTTTGAATTCTTGTATGCTCTTGTCCTTAAAATTATTGCATTCTTGAAAACTGTTGTGTAACATTTATGCTATATCGTATTGACTCATATAGGCACATGTATATCCTATTGTTCCGCATTTGCTTTCGATATGTGCCTATTCCAGTTTCATTCCTTTGGACATTGAATTCATCAAATCTTCTTATTGAATTGAGTTATATGTGATTGCTTGGATTCCATATGTGCCCTTGCTTTCAATTCCTTTCAAATCTGAATATACTTGTGAAAGATTATTGCTTACTTCGGATTGACTCGTAAAGGCACATGTACGCTTTGTTGTTCCGCGTGTGCTCCCGATATATGCTACTTATTGTTGAAACTGCCCTTTTGTACTCTGGTGTGTGGGATTGTCTGGACCTTTGCCAGAAATGGTAAAGGGTATGCGCTGATTTGCCCTGCCCGCTTTGTGGGGTCCCGCTTTGTGGGATATTCTGGTATGCGCTTATTTGCCCGCTTTGTGGGGTCCCGCTTTGTGGGATATTGCTTAGAGCCTGCGATGCTCTGCCGGCCCCCTTTGACTTCACCTAGACGTGGTTGGATGGAGCTCCTAGACGTGGGAGACTTTTGTCAGGTGGTCATTCAGAAATGGATGAATCACATTCTGACTGAGATCCCACTACACCTTCTGTATGTTTGATATGATATCCAGAGCTTTGGTTATGTGTTTCTGTACATGCTTTGGATAAGATTGATATGTTTGCAACGTCAAAGACGACGTTTGAGCTTCTGTACGATATTTGTTTTTGTTATGCTCTGAAATGCTTCATTCACTGATAATATGCTTCGAAATGTTCCATATGTCGTTGATATGCTCCGGAACATTTCATCTGCCATTGATATGCTCCAATTACTCTGTGCTCCATTTGCTATGAACTGATATGTTCTGAAATGTCCTATCTGCCATTGATAAGCTCCGATATGTTTCCTTTGTTACTGATATGCTCCAATTACTCTGTGCTCCATTTGCTATGAACTGATATGTTCTGAAATGTCCTATCTGCCATTGATATGTTCCAATTACTCTATGCTCCATTCGTTATGGATCAAATATGTTTTGAATGACATGATATGTATGATTTGGTATCTATTGAGATGGTATTCTTGAGAATTCTTGTATTCTGCCTTGCATTATGATACCTTACTCGTTTGAAACCATTCCTTTTGTTCTGAATATGCTTTGTCACTTGCTGAGCCATTTTTGGCTCACTCCGTTGTTATATAAATCTTTCAGGTTAGCTTGTCACTCTTCGAGATGTTGATTTGGGCTGAGGCAGTGGATAGCTATTCAGAATTATGGGCAAGTCTGGGTGGTTATTATGATATTGTTGTATAAGTATGTTTTGTATGTAATGAAATGTTGTCGATGAATCGAAATGGATATACTGTGTAAAAGTGTTAGAAGATCTCTCTTATTTGGAATTTCGGAATGTTAAGTCTAATTTATGACGATATGAACTTGTGGTGAATAGTTGGAGTTCTGATTGTATAATTTATTTAGCTTGTGGATTTATAAATGTTGTTCATGTTTGTCAAGTTGGCTTGGGTTGCCATAAATGTGAATTATCGAGTGATGTGATATATGATTTTAAAATGCACAGGTTTTATGGATGTGAATTTGATTGAATGTTTTTCAGTGTCCTCAAACGTTAGTTTGGATCCTGGATGGATTGGTCTGTGATGAAAATTGTTTTAATATCATGGATAATATTTTGAGGGGCGTGACAGGTTCAATCATAAAAAGTCTCTGTTTACTATATGGATGCTCACGGCTCCACGGCTCATCACAATGCCAACATAACCCCTTCGCAGATTGCTACCGAAGTCCTTCTCTTGTTAAACTTTTTAGTGCAAGGACTCGGTTGATAGTTGGGGGGGCTGAGGGCTTCGGTATTACTAGTTAGGGAGCAACCCTAGTCCTCCGGGCTTCATGATTCAATCGCTCCTCTTAAAATCGTGCGAAAGAGATGGCGACCATAATCGTGTACGGTTGTCACGCTTTAACTTCTCCTCGGATCTCCAGCTTCAAGCCCTCAATAAAGGTATCCAATAGCTATTTTTGAGACCAATTATGAATTTGATTAGATAACCTTTCAAACCTGGTTTGGTACTCTTGAATGGTGGAGGTTTGTCGGATCTTTCCTAATTGTCTGTCAATGTTCTCATAATCGGTAGGTCCGAAGCGGATCAACAGTCTTTCGTTGAATTGTCACCATAAGAGGACTCCATTAGTGTATTTAAACTAGTCAAACCACTGTATGGCATCCCCTTCAAGATGTATAGCTGCAATTTTCACCATAGATGCATCTGCGATTTTGTGGTACCGAAAATATCGCTCCGCGCGCGAGATCCAACCAATCGGGTCTCCTTCTTCCCATCTAGGGAAGTCCACTCGCATGCGTGGATAGTTAGGGTCAGTCATAAATTCTCCCCTCTCTTGGAAGTCATCTCTTCGGGCTTGGTGCGATTGGTTAGAGCTCTCTCCTTGATGTGATTTCTTCGGGCTTGGTGGTCGGCCCAAACTGAGTTTGGTAAAGAGAGTCCGAATCTTATCCTACATTCGCGCCTCGAAGGCTTCAAATTTAGGATTGATTACCTCCTCAGATGCTATACTATATGCTTCCAAATCTGTAATGTTAAGATCTCTCTTTTGTTGTGGGGTTAAAGGTATGTATAGGTTGAGAGAAGTGATGGTTGAAAGGGTTGCTGGATTGGTAGATGTAGGCTGCGGTTTAGGCTTATTTTATGGCTATTTTGGGTGTAATTTGAGGGTGTGGTTTGGCGGTGTTTTAGGGCTGTGGATGAAAGTTTTAGATCTGTGGTAGATGGCAGCAAAAGTTTGATAGAAATCAATGGAAGTTGCCATAGGTATGTGTTGTCTTGTAAGAGCAGAATTGTCATCGAAGAAATAGCGATTTCTTGATGAAATTTCTACCCAAAACTTGAGAAATTTGAGGAGGGAATTGATAGCAAAATCTTAGTTTATATGACAGCAAGAATGTCCAATTTAATTAAGAAAAATTTGGCAGTATAACAGTAAGGAAATTGGTGCAAATTGCGATAACAGAATTCTTATCGAAAAATTTCAATGGTTTGCGATGAAAATTTGCAGCAATACAAAATCATTTTTAGATATGAATTCCTCAATAGATCAATATTATATAGAAGCCAAGATGATCTATGAAGTGTATAAGAAATTTTATTCAAACAGGATTCCAAATTGATCGGTTAAGGCAATAATATGTGGCTGAAATTTTTTGCAGATTTTCATGTATAGTAGATTGGACGTAAAAGATCAGTGGTTTATATTAAAAAAATTTCAACGAAATGAAAGAAAAATCCACTATTATAAAGTATTAAAGCTATTATAAAAATTTTGTAGAGATTTGAAAAGAAAAAATGTAGTAGCAAGATCAAAAAATCTGTGCTATGCGGCTAGAATTTTACAGTGCTGATTTTCAAATATAGCAGTTTAGACGTAAAAGATCAATGGTTTATATTAAAATTTTTTTGACAAAACAAAAGGGAAATATACTATTAGGAAGTGTCAAAGCTAACATAAAAATTTCATAGAAATTTGGATCGAAAAAATATATTAGCACGATCAAACAAACTATGCTTTGTGGCTGGAATTCTGCGATGTATCTTTTGTCGTAGAGATGAAAACTTTGCGAAGAAAAAGTTTATGCAGAAATTTTGGAACAAATTTTTTTTAGATTTTTGAATAAGGATAACTAAATTTCAGTAGCAATAAGATAGGAAACTAGAACCTATTGCAATTCACGAGGAAATCATAGGATGATCTGCGGTGGTTGAGATAACGATGGAATTTGGCGATGATCTTTTAAGAAATTATGGGAATTGCTTTGGACGGTTGTGGAGGGCTGATGGATGGGCAGAGAGACTTCAAGAATGCTGCTTTGACACTAGGTGTTAGAACCATTGCAGATTCTAAACTTGGGGTTAATCTCTTTAGTGGATCGGCATCCTTATAACTCTATAGGGGTTCCTCACTCTAAGTTGCTGCTCAAAGCTGTAGAAAAGATTTATCTAATACTTTTGAAAAGAGGATGAATACATGCTATTTATAGGGATCCTAAACCCTAACTCCTAATAGGACTCCTACTCAAGACTCCTACTTCTATCCAACTCCTAATAGGACTCCTACTCAAGACTCCTATTCCTTTACAACTCCTAATTCTTCTCTAAGAAACAACCTCCTAACCTAGCCGGCCTCTTCACCCCTTTAATAGGGGTCAGCTTAGGTAGGTTTTACATGAATATCTCTCTTAATTAGGACTCTCCTAGCTAGAGTCCTAACACTTTTTAACCGTTCTTATTAGGAGTTCAAGGTCATCATCACTTGAACTTTCGCTCGAGTAGTTTTCTTTTGTTCGAAGTACCAAATCATTTCTATTCTGACTGGTGTGTTGTATACCCATCCATATGATGGATGCAACTAGTCTCATAGCTGCTCGTGTAGGGATACTAGGGATACAATACAGGTGCTCATTGGAGAATGAGTACACTGATTGATCCGCTTACAGAATATTGGATGGTTGATGATGCCTTATTGTCATACAACGATTCCGTAGTCCTAGTGGTGTATCTGGTCCTTAGACTTGAGACACCAAGGATGTCCTGTATGAGTACTCCACTCTTTGATACCATACTTATAGGTTTGGTTGTCCCAGATCTAGTACAGCATGTCATTGAGAGTGGTAGTCGACCTTACGAGGGCTATTGAGTATCGATAGAGGATCATCCACTCTCGGCATCATGAGAGGAATATCCCATGTGTTCTTGCTCAGACAAATCCCTGGCCAGGTTCATTCGGGTTGAGAGAGAAAGAGTTCTCCGGGAAAATCTGATTAGAGCGAGACTCAAGTAGAAACCGTATGGGTCTGATAGCACCATGCTCGATATACGGTCTCTAGGACATTAGATGGATGAGAGACTATAGGTACACGGTAACTGAGGACAGACAAGTCCAATGGATTGGATTCCCCTATATCGTATGGGGACTACGGCGTTGTAGCCTAGTACGTCCATAGTCGATGAGTCGAGTGAATTATTACAGAGATAATAATTCACTGAGTAAGAAAGGAGTTCTAACAGGTTTGACTCACGGCCAGCTCGATATTAGGTCTATAGGGTCACACACATATGGTAGGCATTGCGATGAGTAGAGGTTCAGATATGAGATATCCGACGGAGCCCTTGTCTTAATGGATATCTAATAAGCTCCTGAATTATTGGATCCTATGGACGAGATCCAATAAGAGCCCATGAGAGATTATTGGATAGAGATCCACTAATCTAAAAGGCTTAGGTTATTGGATGCAGATCCAATACCCACTAGGGGAGGATCCATTAGGTTTTGACAGGGGACCTCTATAAATAAGAGGGATTCAAAGCCTCGTAGGCTAGAGTCTTTGCTTGCCTCTCCTATTCTCCTTCCCCTCTCCATCTTAGAGCAGGCTTGGAGTTTTGAGGAGCGTCGTCGCAGCCTTGCTGTGTGGATCACCGCTAGAGAGGAGGACGCTTGATCTCCTTCACCCTCTCCTAAAGATCTGCAAGGAAATAAGGATATACGATCTCCCTAGGTAACACAATCTACTCTATATGCAATTTTAAGTTTCGCGGATTTTGCGCACCAATCTTCGCACGACGACGAACATCTCTTTGGGAATCGAGGATTTTATTTTCTTATTCTTCTGCTGCGCATGTGATGTCACCCCAAAGATTTCCCAACAACTTTTAGTAATAAACTCTGATTTAAGAAAATCCAAATCCATTTTAAAGTAGACTCAAAATATTTATTTTGATACTAAGATTGAATGATTTGGAGTTTAAATGCCTACTAAGACTTCTATTTCAATTAACCCTATAGATTCTGTAAAATAGGGACTGTAATTTCTGACCTCCTGTTGCTTAACTACTTGTAACTTTCTGCTCGAAACTCAGATTTATCTAAAGTATATTTATTAGAGACTAGATTCATAGAGCTTTCTGGAAATATCTGATTTGAATGATTTGGAGCACAACTACCCATTGAATCATCTATTCAAGTCAACTCTAGGAATTCTATAAAATAGAGATAATGTTCTCTGACCTTTGGTTACTAAATTCTTTATAACTCCTTGCTGAAAACTCTTTTTTTTTTATAAGTAAAAGCAAATTGATTTTGTGTAAAGTTTCTACAAATAGCTTTGTCTATACAAGTTATAGAATGTCCCTCTCAATTATGACTCTCCTAGCTAGAGTCCTAACAGACCCGCCCTCTTCAAATCAGCCTTGTCCTCAAGGCTGCGATTCCATGAACTCAGGGAACCGAGTCTTCAGCTCCTCATATGGTTCCCATGTGGCGTCTTCAAGTGGTAGATTATTCCAATGCACTAGTACTTCGGTAGATAGATGTCGGCAACGCATCACGATCTTGCGATCGAGGATGGCTTGTGGTTGGGCTTGAATAACTCCATCCTTAGTTCTGTTGGGCAGTTGGATCTGGGGTGACTCGTGTTCTCCCAACTTGGGCTTTAGGCATGATACATGGAAGATAGGGTGAATTTTAGCATCTTCAGGTAATTTAAGTCTGTATGCCACGGCTCCAATATGCTCTGTGATATGATAGGGCCCATAAAAACGTGGGGATAGCTTCATGGAGGCTCGAGTGTTGATAGAGAGTTGCTTGTATGGTTGTAGGCGAAGATTAACCCAATCTCCCACTGAAAATTCTATTTCACTTCATCGTGTGTCGGCTTGCTGCTTCATTCTGGCTTAAGCGGTAGAGAGATTATCTTTTAACAGTTGTAAGAGTTTATCCCTATCAATCAATTCTTGGTCAACCTGATCTACCTTGGCCGAGCCAATTACATACTTTGGAATCACAAGGGCTGGTCAACCATACAATGCTTCATAAGGGGCACATTTTATAGATGAATGATATATAGTATTATACCACCATTCGGCCTAGGGAAGTCATTTCGCCCACTCTTTTGGTCGGTCGCTAGCGAAACACCGGAGGTACGTCTCTAAGCACCTATTTACCACCTTTGTTTAGCCGTCAGTTTGTGGATGATACATTGTGCTCATCTTGAGTTTGGTGCCTTGTAACTGAAATAACTCGGTCCAAAATTTACTAGTGAAGATCCTGTCACGATCACTTACGATGGACCTTGGCATCCCATATAGTTTAACAATATTTTCTATGAAAATCTGGGCAATACTAGCAGTAGTGTAGGGATTTCTCACAACACAAAAATGAGCATATTTCGTAAGTCAATCAACCACCACGAGAATCGTGCTTTTACTTTTGGAAGATGGCAGCCCTTCAATGAAGTCCATGGAGATGTCAGTCCACACTGAGTCTGGTATGGGTAGTGATTGTAGCTTCCCTGGATTTACCACAGTTTCACCCTTGTGCTGTTGACATACATCACATTGTGCCATATATTCAGCAATAATTTATTTCATCCCTCTCCAATAAAAATTTTGCTTCACTCTTTTGTAGGTTCTTAGGAATCCAGAGTGCCCTGCTGAAGGTATGGAGTGCATTTCATGCAAGATGATTGTGATACAAGGGGAGTCAGGTATAAGCACAATGCGACCTTTGTAGCATAGATCCCTCGAATCCCAAGTGTAGTGGGCTATTGCACTTGGATCCACCTCCAATTTTTTTATGATGTTGCTTATCTCTGGATCCTTCTTCCATTCTCCCTAATGTCCTCGAGGAGACCGGTGGTAGGAAGGGAGATGGCTGAAACCTTAGCTTGTTTAGGTAGCCGTTAGAGTGCATCTGCAACAACATTTTCTTTCCCCTTTTTGTAAATAATTTCATAATCAAATCCAAGAAGTTTGGTTACCCATTTTTGCTGCTCAGGGGATGATATCTTTTGCTCCAAAAAGTACTTGAGGTTTTTATGGTCAGTTTTAATTTGAAATCGCCGGCCGATCAAGTAGGGTCTTTACCTCGTTACTGTATGTACAATGGCAAGCATCTCCTTATCATATACTAACATGTTTTGATGGGAGGGAGATAATGCCTTGCTAGTATAAGCGAGTGGTCGACCATTTTCCATGAGAACAGCTCCAATTCCGACTCCAGATGCGCTGGCCTCAATGATGAAGGGTCTATTAAAATCTGGTAGTGCAAGCACCGGCGTCGTTGTCATGGCTACTTTAAGTTTATCGAAGGCAGCAGAGGCTTTGTCCGACCATTGGAAAGCATCTTTTTTCAGTAAAGAAGTGAGTGGTGCACTGATCTTCCCATAGTCCTTAACAAATTTTCGATAGTAGCCCGTTAGTCCAAGGAACCCCCACAGTAATTTCACGTTTGTAGGTTCGGCCAGCCTTGCATTGCCTCAATTTTTGTTGGGTCTACCGCCACTCCTTCTTCTGATATTATATGCACAAGATACTCTACTTTTTGCTGGAGAAAGTTGCACTTTGGTTGCTTAACAAAAATAGTATTCTCCCGAAGGATCGTCAAAACAATCCGTAAATACTGAGAGTGAGTCTCAAGAGAAGGGCTGTAAACGAGAATATCATCGAAAAATACCAGCACAAATTTACGAAGAAAGCTATGAAATATATCATTCATGAGACTTTGAAAGGTTGAAGGAACATTAGTGAGTCCAAAAGGCATTATCAAGAATTCATAATGGCCATCATGTGTGCGAAATGCAGTTTTTGGAATGTCATTGTCACATACCCGAATTTGGTGGTAACCGGATCGGAGGTCCAACTTCGTGAAGACTCGAGCTCCATTCAATTCATCAAGAAGTTCATCCCCCACTGGTATTGGGTATTTGTCCTTGACGGTGATGTCATTTAAAGCACATCCGCCAAGTTCCGTCCTTCTTGCGTACAAATAACACCGGTGAGGAATAGGGGCTTCAACTTGGCCGAATCACCCCTGTTTCAAGCATCTCCTTTACAATCTTTTCAATTTCATCTTTCTGGAGGTGAGGATATCGGTAGGTCGAGTGTTCGCTGGTGGCTTGCTCGGAAGGATTGGAATTCGATGGTCATGTTGCCGAGAAGGAGGAAGACCGCGCGGATCAGCAAATATGTCGGCAAATTCAGTAAGCAATTGGGAAAGATTTTGATCTTCTATTTCTATTTTCTTCCCCTCTGGTTGCTGTTGGAGGTGCATCAAAAAGCCACCATTTACCTTGTGTAAAACTTTCTCCATTCGTTGGGTCGAAACAGTGGTAACGTTGCTTCCGCGCTTCCCACGTAGGATGATCTGCTTGCCCTTACAGTAGAATTTCATAATTAATTTAGAAAAGTTCCAAGAGACATCACCTAGTGTAGTTAGCCATTCTATACCAAGCACTGCCTCATAGTCATCGATTGGTAGGAGGAAGAAATCAGTGATAATTTCTTGGTCTTGCGGTAATAGTTTCACCTGCGGGCATCTTTGGTCGCACTTTAGGATTCTACCATCGGCAACCTTTACATCAAACTTGCTGCAACCTTCAATATGCAGTGCCATCCGAGCAGCAACCTTACTATTCAGGAAGTTATTAGTGCTACCCGTGTCGATGAGAACAGTGATCGGCTGTTGTTTGAGAAGGCCTCCAACTTTCATCGTTTGCGGATTTGAATAGCCGGCTAGTGCGTGTACCGTAATGTCGGTCGGCTGTGGCTCTTCTTCCATATCTTCTTCTTCATGTTCAAGGCTCTCTTCTAGATGTTCAATGACCTCTTCTTCTACTGGTTCAATCATAAGAAGTCTACCTTTTTTACAGCGATGCTCGCGGCTCCACGGCTCGTCGCAATGCCAGCATAACCCCTTCGCAGATCGCTCCCGAAGTTCTTCTCTTGTTAACCTTTTCGGTGCAGGGACTCGGTTGAAGGTAGGGGGGGCTGAGGGCTTTAGTATTGTAGGTCGAATCGTTGGAGAATCTCCTTCCATATCCATTTAGTATAGTCACAAGCAAATTAAAGATGGTCAACAGTTTCTTCTTGTTGCATGCAAAGGGAGCATCGGTTAACATGATGGATACCTCTTCTTTTCATATTATCTATTGTAGGTAGTTTATTCAGAAGGGCCTGCCATGTACATAAGGAATGTCTCTGTGATCCCGGTCGATCCCATGTCCAACTGCTTGGGAGCCACTTGTTATTTCTTTGCCTAATTTGATTCTATGCGGATGTGACACTAAATTTACCATTGTCATGAAGCCAAATAAGTACATCTGAAGGGTTGTTCCTGATTGGAATAGTTGTGATAGTCGGCCAAAGTGATAACATTTCAGGAGAAATAGGAGTAGGGAGACACCAGGTACCATTAGTAGAAACCCATTGTGATAACATTTCCAGGCTGCAGAGTGGTATGTTCTTGTTGAAATTTTCCAAATCGATTCCTTTGAAAGATACCTAGCAGAAACCCATTGTGACCATAAGGAACATTTGTTTTGCAAAAGGTCCCACAATTGCTTTACCAAACATGCTTTATTCCAATCTCTAGTATTTCACAGGTTCAGCCCCCCTTCATCTTTCTGTATGCAGATGCTGTCTCAATTTACCATATGCATTGTCTTATCATTTGTGTCATTCCAGAAGAAGTTTATTAATAACCGTTTAATATCTTGGAGAAGTCCAATAGGCAGAAGAAATGCATTTGACCAATATATAGAGTAAGAGTACAACACCGAACGAATGAGTTCAAGTCGTCCTGCTTTTGAAAGAAGTCTATTTTTCCAGGAGGAAATTATATTCTTTATTTTTTGTAGGATAGGCTGACAGTG
Source organism: Musa acuminata AAA Group (assembly GCF_036884655.1). NCBI lineage: Eukaryota > Viridiplantae > Streptophyta > Magnoliopsida > Zingiberales > Musaceae > Musa > Musa acuminata. The sequence goes on along the minus strand of NC_088328.1, from coordinate 9,062,702 downwards.
GGTTTTGTGAATGCCAGTGGATATGAGTGGGAGACCAAGATATGTAACTGGCAGATTTCCCTCACTAACCCCTAGGGTATGTGCAATAACATTTTTGTCCTCAATGCAAGGGCTCATGTAGACTTTACTTTTCACATGATTTAACTGAAGGCCATAAACTATACCAAAATTATTCAGAATAGTAGCTAGATTTCTTACTGAAGTTAAATCATTCTGAAGAAAGTTAAGAAGATAATCTGTAAAGATTATATGTGATATATGAATAGGGCCAACATGGGGTACCTTAATACTGCCATCAGAGACCGCTATTCCAACATATAGCTAAGTCCTTCCATTGCAATTGTAAAGAGATATGGAGAGAGTGGATCGCCTTGTCGGATGCCATTCTTGCTCTCAAAAAAATCAATAGGTGAGTCGTTGAAGAGTATTGAAAACTTTGGAGTTTCTAAGCAACATTGAATCCAATTAACCCATTGCTGAAGGAAGTTCATACCGTGGAGCATCTTATAGATAAAGTTCCTATTAATTGAGTCAAAGGCTTTTCGTAGATCAGCTTTAAAACATATTTTTGTCCCTTTTGCTTTTGAGTGCAGATCCTTGACCAAGTCATTAGCAAGCAGAATATTATGATGTATACTTCTCCCTTTAATGAAAGCAGCCTGATTTGGACTAATTATCTTGTGTATTACCTTTTGCAATCTATCTGCTAAAAGTTTGGAGATGATCTTGTAAATAAAGTTGCATAAAGATATGGGTCGATAGTTCTATAGTGAATCAGCCCTTGCATTCATGGGAATTAAAGAAATAAAAGTGCAATTCATCTCTCTAAGAATATATGACCTGAAGAGAAAAAATATTGGCAAGCTTTAATCACATCATTACTAATAATAGACCATGTAATTTGGTAAAATTCAGGAGGAAATCCGTCTGGACCAGGGCTTTTGTGCTTTGGTGACTTAAAGACAACCATTACTATTTCATCATCTGTAATTGGGGCATTGAGGATAGAAATGGCACTCGAATCAAGCTTTCTAGTTGGCTCCACATGAATATTATTAGGTTGCCCCGCTTGGTTGAGTAAGGAATAAAAAAATTGCTCAGTATATGCTTTAACCTCATCTAAATTCTCAATAAGATTGTTATCTTTGTCTCTGCATTTCCTGATGCGGTTAACGGCTCTTCGAGTAGCAATGGAAGTATAAAAAAACTTAGTATTGGAATCCCCTAAAGTAAGCCAATGCTGTCGAGACTTCTGTTTTGCAAAACTTTCCTCCTGCTTTAAGGCTTGCATGAAGTTATTTCTAGCTTCTGTCTCTTTTTCGATAAGATTCTCATCATGGGGTTGAAGTTGCAGCTCATGTTGCAATGCTATTAGTTCTTTTCTGCAAAATTGAACTCGGGTGGTAATATTGCCAAAGGTATTTGTATTCCACTCCTTAAGTGCTGCTTTGCAGGCTTTGAGTTTTTGACATAAGATGTAAGGGGCGGATCCATGCACATTAACATTCCAAGCTGATCTAATAACATCAAGGAACTAAGGATGAGTACTCCACATGTTGAAGAATCTAAACGGTTTCTTGTCTTTTGGTGTTGCTTTATCTGCGTGTATATACATTAAAGAATGATCAGAAAACAATGGAGCATCATACTCAAGAAGTGAATCAGGATAAACTATTAACCATTCTTGATTAATCAGACATCTATCAAGTCGAGCCATTATTTTTCTGTTAGCAGCACCTTGATTACTCTAGGAGAGCCAATTACCCACTGATTTCATATTAGTCAATGCAGCATATCTATGTAATCATTAAAACTCTGAAGTTGACTTTCTGAAAGCTGTCTACCCTCTACTTTTTCATTTGTGTACCGAACAGTATAAAAGTCACCAAGAACAATCCAAGGTACATTAAGACAACCATCTGCAATGTTAGTTAGATCAGACCACAGTGTATTTCTTTCTTGCATACTGTTTGAAGCATCTATACTAGTGAAATTGAATTGACAGCCATTCTTTTTGTCCTCTACCTTAAGATGGATGAATTGATCAGTAGCAGAAATAAACCAAGCATTAATAGAGTTAGGATGCCATAAGACCCATATTCTACCAAAAGTTTCATTTGAGTCATTGGTAAATAGTTATGCGTCCGGCCATATTAAATTCTTTTGAGCTTGAACGCGTGATTGTTTAATTTTCGTTTCGACTAGAATAACAATATCACATGCGGCAGACTTGATTATTCTGTTGAGCTCCCGACATTTCTCAGTCTTATTAAGTCCACGAACATTCCAACATGTTATCTTCATTAGTAATAAACAAATGAAAAAGGTGGTTAGGTATTCATCCTACGACTTTAGATGGACTGTACCATCCTTTTTTTTATCCTTTGGTTTTGTATTTTCCTCCCGCACAATATCCTTACCTTTTATAGTTTTATTCCTATATTTATCCACTTTATCTACAGCTTGCAGATGTTTAAACTTTAAAATACCTTGAATCATGTGGTCTTGATTGGCACGGTTTGTTGAAGCATGATAAGATTGTTGCGGCACAATATCCTGGTTAGTACTTGTTGGAGCAGCCTGGATGCATGGCTAGAGAGGTTTGTTGGGGTATGAGTTTGTTGAGACAGAATATCCTTGTTGGCGATGTTTGTTGCGGCTTGAGTTTGTTGAGGAAGAATATCCTTGCTGGCGAGATTTGTTGGGGCCTGAGTTTGTGGATGGATCCGAAGATATTGGAAGAGATGAAGTTCCTGACTTATGCTTCTCCTGTCCACTAGTACCATGGGAAACTTCTGTTGTGGATGTTGAATCTCGGATTTTGATGATATAATCAATTGGTGGGTTAATTGATCTAATCCATATTATTGAGTTAAGTGTGCAGGATTAACTACGATTACCAGAAAACATAAAGCAAGGATACCGGAGTCGAGCTCGATGGACGTTTAAGAGACCGAAGAATCATCGGAGATGCTGCCGGAACCAACCGAGAAGAAATCGGGAACGTGTCGGAAGTTCGCCGAAGAAATCGTCGGAGGCTCGCGGAGATCACCGAGAAGGCTCGGCTACTCGTTAAAGTCATCACAAAGATTGGGAGCTTGCAGGGAGTCCGTCGGAAGAAGTTCGTCGGAAAGCTCGTCGGAACAAGACTCGACGTTCGCGGTTAAAAACTTGCTTAGGATGTTTTTTTTGTGTTATGTAGTTCACTTGTAATTAGGATTAGGATTAAGAGATAATCCTATATCCTGGTTAGGGGCCAACTGGGCCCAAAGTCAGATTTGGTTTGGGCTAAAATTAAGCCAAACCAATGAATCGGAGAGCCAGGCGGTGGCACCGCCTGGCTGGGCGGTGAAACCGCCCAGCACCCGAGAGCTGGGCGGTGACACCTCCTTGGCTGGGCGATTGCACCGTCCAGCACCCGAGCGCTGGGCGGTGGCACCGCTTGGCTGGGCGGTGGCACCTCCAGCACCGGGAACCCTAAGAGAATTTAAATTTTGGTGCCCAAAATTTGAATCCTCTTGAGGCCTATAAATACCCCTCAAATCTCAGCTGAGGTAACAACTTTTGAGAAGCATTTTGATTGAGAGAAAAGTCTTAGAAAGTCTTAGCAAGTCTTGTTTTCAATTTGCTAGAGAGTTCTCCTCCTTCTTTCTTATTGAAAATTTGTAAGAGGTTGAACTGCTTGTAAAAGGTTGTAAGAGGGGTGTTTACCCTTCCATTTCAAGAGATTTGCTAGTGGAAGGTGGGAGCCTCATCGAAGAGGGGCATCGCAAGTGGAGTAGGTCATTTAACCGAACCACTCTAAAAATCGGCGTAATCTCTGGTTTGCATTTTATTATTGTCATTTACATTACTGCAAATCTTCTTACTGCTTTAGTTCCTTATTACCCTTGCTGCGCAACTATTAAGAATACGCTTTCAAGTTAAACTTTTCAAGTTCCGTTCTTATCGTACGAAAGATTTTGTTAAAATCGAAGTTTTAATCCGCTGCACTAATTCACCCCCCTCTTAGTGCCGCTCCGATCCTAACAGTGGAAGGCTCAGACATTATAGGAAGAGGTAAAGTTTTGGAATTGTCTTTCTGTCTGCGGTACTGACCTTGCGAGTTGAAATGCTCAATAGTCTTCGCCACCATCGGTGCTACTGCCATTAGAGAAGACTCGCTTTGTTGTTGAGGCGCTTGACGTGGTCGATAGACCTTTGTGATCGGTTTTGGAGTTTGCTGACAAGCTCCATTTGCATGACCAAAAGATAAGCAATGCTGACATCGTTGGGGCTTCCAGGAATATGAGACATGTACCTTCCGAGTGTTCCCGCCAAGATCACGACAGAAAACCTTATTTGGAAGATCTTCGTCGGAAGAAACCAGTACACATGCTCGTGCAAATGCTAATCTCGTCTGAGCTGTTGTTGCTTTGTCGATGTAGAGTGGCTGTCCGAGAGTGCTGCATAACTTTGCAATAAAGCGTCGACTCCAAAGATGTAGAGGAAGACCTTGAAAGGATACCCATAATGGACTAGACTGTAGGCTATCTAACTCCAAGCGGACATTAGGAGACCAACGTCGTAGAATCATTGGATGGCCCGAATAGTCCAGAATCCTTCAGAGTGTAGCTTGCAAACAAAGAATCCGTTCTCCAGCATATGAAGATCAAATGATGATATTCCACATCGAGTTTTGATAAATGAGGATAGTGGGAAATAAGATGTTTTGAGACCTACCACATAGCCAACAATCGCCATAGACCATGTCTCAATAAGCTCTACTGAATCAGCGGTCTCGTATACAGCAATCTTCTTATCAGCCTGAACTTCTGGAGTCAAGAATTCCAAGCTTAGATTCGGGCTTCCAACTGGAGCCTTGAAGAGGCAAGTCCAAGGCCGAGGGTCACTGGAAATGAGAGCAGGCTGTCGCGATTTAGAGTGCGACCTACTTCGATGCTGCTTCATCGAAGGAGTTTCTCTCTGGAGTGGATATGGTGGAGGAGCAGATTGAGGGGTTACGGTATGGAGTCTTGCCATTGTATCAACCCTCCCGCCACCATCGCCAGCCCTAGGGGCCGTCGCTGCCATGTTTGATCCCTCTTCTAGTCGCCGCTACAGAATCGTCGCCATAAGGAAAAGCCACCACCGCAGTATATCAGATCGTTGCTACAGTACCATCGCCCTAGGGAGATATGGTCGCCGCTACAGTATCGTCGC